>NC_136070.1:455589156-456297608 GCF_964261635.1 Lissotriton helveticus | reverse complement strand
ATTATTATCCAGAGTTATACCTAGGGATTTCGCAGAATCAATAATGCAAGGTTTACCATCGAGTGCAGTTAGGTGCTGCATCCATTTGCGGATCGGCTCTGTTTGTTTGGGGGGAGCAATAAGGAAGAATTCTGTTTTAGTGTGTTAAGTTTTAAATGGTTGTTTGCCAGACAGATCTGTGTTTTTGGAGTGTTGAGTTAAGGGACTTGATGTCTTCAAGAGAGTCATCCTTAATGTAGAGCCATGTGTCGTCGGTGTACATGTGATATTGGATGTTTGAAGAGTTAAGAAGCTCAGTGAGTGGTTCCATAAACAGATTGAAGAGTGTAGGGGGGAGTGAAGATCCCTGGGGTATTCATAAGGTGACTGGGGGGGGGGTTAGATAGAGATTGGTTGATCTTGAATCTTTGTGTTCTGTCTTTTAGGAAGGAAGTGAACCAGTTTAACACTATTCCAGATAAACCCATTCTATGTTTTAATAGGTCTAGTAGGTTGCTGTGTTTGACTGTATCGAAGGCTGAGGATAAGTCAAGTTGGATTACCAAATAGGCTTTATTTTGATCCAGTATTTGTAGGGTGTCATCTATGATGTGGGTCATGACTGATTCGGTACTATGTCCAGATCGAAAGCCTGATTGGAATTGATCTAGCAGATTGAAGTAGTCGATATGGTTACTAAGCTGCATGTGGATACATTTTTCGAGCAGTTTGTCCAGGGTTGAAATGTTAAATATAGGGCGATAGTTATTCAGGTCAGACGGGTCAGGTGAGACTTTCTTTAGAATAGGGGATACTGACCCTCTTTGAGGATATCGGGGATGGTTCCTTGCAAAAGAGAGGTGTTTATAATCCTAGTCCATAGGGGCACTAGCTGTGGAATGAAGGTCTTTAAGTGGGTTGCTGGGAGAGGATCTGTGAAATGGTTGGAGGGATTCACAGCCATGAGCATATTTAAAATAGTATCTTCGCTGTAGAAGTTGAAGGTGGTCCAGGAGCATTGTTCTTGAGGTTGAGTTTTGAAGAACAGCGAGGCGGGTCACTGGTATGGTCAGCGTGGTAGTAGTGTGTGTGTGGGGGTGGGATAGTAGGTCGTTACTTAGGTCTGTCTTTAAATTTTCAGTCTGTAGTGAAAAAGGCGGCAAGCTCCTCGCAATTGGGGAGTGTTTCTGGACTAGCTTGGGGGAGTGGGAGACACCCTTTGATTGAGTTTTGATTATTTTAAATAGTTTTTGGGGGCGATTCTTAGCTTGGTCTAATTGTTTACATATGAAGTCAGCTTTTGAGCATCTAATCTTTCTGTAATAGGAGCTTCTTAGTAGTTTGAGGTGGGCAGCGGATGGAGCTGATCTCCATTGTCTTTCAATTGCTCTCAGTGATCTTCTGTCTTTATTTACCCTACCATTGTGCCACAGGTTTGAGTCTTTTGTGGTGACTCTTTTCAGTTGTATGGGTGCTAGGTTGTCAAGTACCATGTTCATAGAGTTGAAGTAGTGATTGGTCAAGTCCTGTACATCATCTAATCCATCCAGTGGTGGTGTGAAGATGTGGCTGGCGGTTGTGACTGTGGTAGCATTGAGTTTATCTAGGTTCCTGATTTGTGTTCTCTTAGGTTGAATAGAGAGTAATTTAACTACTTCCTTGATATGGAAAGTGATTATGTGATGGTCGGACCAGTTGCAAGGAAGAATTGATTCAAGCTGAATAGAGTCTACTTTGGAGATCACTAGATCAAGGGTTGATCAAGGGTTGATCCCTTATCGTGGGTGGGGCTATCACAAATTTGGGACAGGTTGAGGTCAGACAAGAAAGCTTTGAGGCTATTAACCTCTGGATCGTTTAGATCATTTTATTGGAGGTTGAAGTTCCCCAGGAAGATCTGGGTAATCTGTTGACTGACATTTGTTGCTAAAATATCCATGATGTGCTCGATGAAGGTAAGGTTGTTACCGGGAGGATGGTAGAAAGAGTAGAGTGAGCAAATTGGTTTGTTATTGCTCGAGATGTCTAGGCAAAGGTATTCACATGAAGAGAATACCGGGGAGTTAGAGCGGTACACAGAGAGGTTGTTCCTATGAATGCAGGCAATGCCACCCCCTAGCTTATCAGGTCGATCAAGTCTTGTGATGTAATAATTTGGGGGAACTAAAATGACTAAGATGGATGAGGATGATTGGTTTAGCCAGGTTTCCGTCAGGATGATAAGGTCAGGTTTATTAGTTGTAATGAGGTCAGCTATATCTGCGGCATGACAAGATGCTGATCTACAGTTAGTAGGATACATTTTAGCTGGGCCTTGTTCAGAGGGGTGCTCTGGTCATGGGAGATGGGTATTCTCTTGAGGTTATTTTCATCAATACCTCTGGGGGCGTGCCTTGTACTTCTAGATGCATTTGGCTGGATGGGTTGGATTAGGGACAGTTTCTGTGTGTTGTCTGTGTGTGCTGGTATAGAGGGAAGGGAAGGGAGTTTGTACGAATGAAGCAGGGAAGTGAGCTCACTTTGAGATAGGGTTCACTTTTCCCTGGTCGGGCAGGATACTCTGGGCTGTCACTTTCTGTGGGGACCACTTTTCAACTTACTAAAGAAAATGCACTTAAACAACAGACTGTGCAATCCAGAACGGAATCTCCTCCTGTCTGACCGGAACTTTATCCATGACTGCATTTAGCATTTGTAGGCTGATGTCTGGGGTAGCCAATTGTGGTTGTGCGGCCTAAGCAACCTGTGCAGCGTGTCATTGTTTGCATAACAAACTGGGTAAAACTTCTATATGTTTTATGAAGTCTTTGTATAGTCTTTGCGCCGCTGCTGCTGGTAAATTATCAACCTTAGGATGCGGTGTGTAACCGTCTACGACTGGCCATGTTGTTCCTTCATTACTGAGCAGATTGAGCATAACATTTGCTGTTGTGAGTGGAAGGGTGAATTTAAACCAATTTATGTGGTCTTGGTAAGTGAGAAAAACTTCTATTTCATCCTATGGAGTGTAGATATCTTATGTTTCATCTTCAGTGTAGGTGTGAAATAATTGTATAACATTGTCTTCAGCCAGGAATGTAACCCAAGAATAGAACACCTCTGTCCTAAATGGTTCCTTTGCCTCAACCACGAAGGTAATACCTCCACCACTGGACATGAGACCATGGTGTAATAATGTCAGAGGAACTGCATTTCTCCAGTTCTCTGCAATGTTTAATGCCAGAGGATACATTTTTGCCGCTTTGCCCCATTGGTTAGAGACAAGCCAGGAGTCACCCACCACCCAAGAGCTGGTGCCAGGCATAAATGTGCTAACCACAGCACCCTCCTTAGAATACTACTGGAACTGAGGAAGATCAGAAAAGGACTGAACCTGCTGTCTGAGACCTGTGAGGAGCTCTGAAGGACTGGATGTGCTCCCTCGTGTACCTAAGATAAATAAGTGGACTCCAGGGTTCATAAGGCTGACCTCCTATTCAAGCTACAGTGATACAGCAAGCTTCGAGAGGCCTTTCTTGAAGATTTACAGCTGACCAGGTTTACCAGGTCTTGCCAGTTCTCTGCTTGTGGGCTCTGCAGATGTCAGTCCTGCCCCCAACTGCTGCTCCTTGAACCCCATGGTTGTGTCTGTCTGGGCTTCTCATACCGCCATTTAAAACCTTTTACTTAGAAACTTTTTGGTTCCAAACACCTCCAGAGGACCAGGACATGTTTGCCAAGCTGATTCGATCAGCTTGCGTTGACGCTGGACTGAAGATTCAGGTCTCCTTCACTCCATGTATAGGCAAAACCTCTAAAACTAGACCTATCAAAGATGGTATCCAGTCTCATGGAGCCCTTCGTTGGCTGCAACCTGCAGCACTTCCTCAAAGGAGGAATCTGAGCTCCAAAAAAGTGACTAAGTGAGAAAAAAGAAATCTTGACCAGGCGAATACGTCAAAATTGTTTTGGGATTTTTATTATGTGTTGTTTTAACTTTATTACTTTTTTGGAACTGCATACATGCTTTACACATTGCTCTAAGTAAAGCCTGTCTGCTATGTACCATAACTATCAGGTTGTTGTGCTCATGTTAATTTAGTAAGTTTAGAAGTTCACCCTCACAAGGGTTGTGGTTGGTGATCAAGGTGGGCAGTCACCCTCCTTAACTAATAACCCAATTTCTTAAGATAACTATTCAAAGTGGTGATCTTCACTGTTCGATTCTGTAGCTGGTAAGAATTCTTGACACAGGCTCCGAGCCATAATCCCATTTTTCTAATGTCACTTTCAAAGTTTGGGGTTTTAGTTCTCTATGTCTAAGAATCTGAGTAAAAACCCATATTTATTGAGTAGTGTTCATGCGTGAATATTGCAGGAGTGGATGGTTTCTTCCCCATTGAAAACGATTGTCAAGCTGGAAAGCATGCAAGATATTGCAATGATGAAATGTAAATAGTGAACTAACATTATTGGAATATTGGAAGGGTGGTTGCACAGCCTAGTGATGTTTAAGAAGTCCAAGTGGCCATGGGGTTTGGCCATTGTAATATATGTAGAGCAAATGAAAAGCATCAAATGTGTTGCCATTTTGAGAGTCTGGAAAAAGTATTTTGAAATGAAGAGGCTAGGACAGAATACAGTCAAGTGCTGGGTCACAGTAGGAATAGGAACTCTCCCATTTCAGGCCAAGGACCTTTAGTCTTTACAATTAGTTCTGCAAAAAAGTATTTAGTTAGAGAGATATGAAACTATTTGCAAATTACAGAAAATGTTTGTATTTGACCTTTTTGATTTTGGAATCTATTTGGATAATTTCTTTTAGCCTGTGTGCAAGTGGATGCAGATGTTGGTCACAGTGGAGGCCAAATACTGATGTAACATGGCCACATCCATCACAAAATTATGTACATGTCTTTTCAGCTCCTCACCACGGCATGCCAATTTCATTCAACATGGGTATATCATGCATTGCCTTAAAGAAACCCATATTGGTATTTAAGGGCCTTGCATCTGCAGCCCTTTCTCACCATGACTTTTGGAGAAGTGGCTGATTGATTTAGGTATAAACTACAAAATAAATCTTAATGCATTAATATAGATTACTTCACCATAAAGATGATGTATTTATGATACTATGGCTCTCCCCTTCATTTGGCACTCTTTTGCATATACTTACTTACTTACATATCTTTGCTACCCCTTCTGGGGTATAGGTCATCATCCAGGATTCTCCAGCCATCTCTATCCACGTTTTTTTTTTCAATCTGACTCCCGGTCTAACCCATCTCCTCGCAACCAGTCTCAAGGAATCGATGCCAAGTGTTTCTTGGTTTTTACCCTTTCCTTTTCCCTTTAGAGATACAGGTCAGGGCTTGCCTGCTGGTGTTTGCTGTGGGTGTGCAGAAGGTGTGACCTATCCAACCCCTTCTTTTCATTATTTCTTCATGAATAAGGAAATGAAAGGTCTGCTGCCATAGGTCGTTGTTGCTGATGGTGTTTGGCTGGCAGATTTGGAGGATTTTCTTCAGACAAGTGTCGATAAAGGTCCGGATTTTATTGGTGGTGGTCACTTTTGTCCTCCAAATTTCTGCTCCATGCAGAAGGACCGATTTTACATTGGTGTTAAAAAGCCTGATCTTGATTTGCAGCGTTATTTCCTTGGGGTTCCAGATCTTCAAGCTGAATGAAGGAAGCCCTTGTTTTCACGATTCTTGCCTTGACATCTGCATCTGCCCTATTTGTCTATGACACTGCCCAGGGGATAGAATATTAGAAACAAAAATATTGTGTGAATAGAATATTGTGCCAAAAACATTGAGGTCCAAAATATCAAGAAGGTAAGTGCAAATAGGTAAATATAGATTTACTTTTCTTAACTCCACATCTACATACATACCTTGAAGATGTATAGATCATCAAGGTACATATATGTGGAGATATATATAGATATTCTTGACAATATTTTGTCCCACAATATTTCAGTTTTTGATATTGTGTCTAAAGACCCTGCCTAGGTAGGTGAAGACCTCAACCTCTTACAGTGCATCAACTGTAACAGTGACTACAGTTGTGTTGCGTGTGTTAGCCTTCAGAATGTTGTTTTTTCCCCCTGTGGATGTTGAGGTAAAGTTGTGCTGATGAGGTTGCCACATTGTTGATCTTCTCTTGCATCTGAAGATGGGTACGGGAGAGTAGAACCAGGTGGTCAACAATGCCAGGCCTTTGAGCTGCATCCTAGGTATCCACTGGATCGCATTTCTTCTCCTTGTTGTGGATGTTTTCATAATGGAGTCTAGGACGAGAAACGGAGAGTGCAAACAACCCTGGCAGGTGACAGTCCTCTCTTAGAAGGGTTCCATGAGTTGTCCTCCAGGGACTGTCTAATACGTCATTCCCTCGTAACAGTTCCTAATGAAGCAGAGGAGTTTACAAATGATCTCTCTGTTCATACTGTTGAAGGCCTTCTCATAGTCTATGAAGTTGACATAAAGGGGGAAGTTCCATTAAATCAACTGCTTGATGTTGATGCACAGTGTCACAATCTGGTCTGTGCAGGATATACATTTGCGAAAGCCAGCTTGCTGGTCTCGCAACTGAGCGTTGACTTGTTCCTTTATTCTGTTCAGGATGATTCTGTTCAACACTTTGGCTGGGGTTGATAGAAGAGTTATCCCTCTGTACTTCATGCAGTTACTCAGGTCACCCTTCTTGGGGATCTTGATGAGAATCCCCTCTTACCAGTCTGATGGCATATTTTCCTCTTCACAGATCCTTCATGGGGTAGAGCATGTCTACTCATGTTTCAATGTCTGCCTTCAGAGCCTATTCAGGAATGTTGTCAGGTCCTGCTGCCTTCCCATTTCTCAGATGTTTGATGGCTTGCTGTTTTTCTTCCTTGGTTGATCTGCTGCAATCGATTGGCAAGTCCTTGGCAGATCACTGTATGCCTGGTGGAGACTGTGGCAAGGGCTGGTTCAGCAGTTCTTTAAAGTGTTCCACCCATCTTCATTGTTGACAGTTGTGACCCATGATTGTCTTCCCAGCTTTGTCTTTAACATGTTTTTTTTCTGGCTTGCTGTATCTGCTGTACAGATTCCTTGTTATTTCGTACAGTTCTCTCAAGTTTCCAAGTTTCCATGGATTGCTGCTTCCTGGGCTTCTGTGGTGGAGTTCTATTTTAGTTCTGTCCAGAGGTGTCAGGGACAACACCCGAAGACCCCGGAGTTCAACCTGTCTTGGTACACAAACAAACAGAAACACGGGCTTCTCGATGGTGGCGTCAAAGACCAAAGGTTTATTACTGCAGGGACACAGAAGTCACAGAAACTACACATGGGCAGTATCTAGGAGCCTGTTCGATTTGTACAAAGAGGATTGCTCCTTATATACTAAATATTGGGCTTCAGGCAAATTCTTTACATGTTACCACAGTTCTAAACATTCGTGTCTTAAACAATAAATATTTGGCGTTGCACAGGAATCGTCAACAGTATCTGATGTCAAAACATTACGAATGAGGGGTTCCCACTAGTCCATCATAATCCCATGTCAATTCTTCATTCAAGACCCGGACCGCCTCATCGTAAATTTCGTTACCTCCCCCTAATAAAGGCCCAGAAGGAAAGGAGCAGAGCCAGGTGTAGAAGATAGAAAGACAGGATAAGAAATGTTTGTGGGTCGTAAATGGGCACGGTTACCAGTTTCGGCCGCCTAATCATGATCAGGCCAACGAACACAAGAACCAGTATAGCAGGACTGGCCTCAGGCTGGGGAGGCAGTTCTTGCCGAGTCATGCTGCTACAGCGTTGCTGGCCTAAGGTGCACGTGTCACTAGCAAGGTGAATTGCCGGTTAAAGCCTACGTGTCCTTTAATGGAAAGAGATCATTGCGTGTCCATTGACTATGTGAGGGCAAGGAATACAAAATGGCTTCCGTGTTAGAAAATGGATGCCACGGGTAGAACAGAAATGTGTTTGTAACTGGAGTGCTCTTGCTCGTAGCATAGCGAAAACACCAGGGTGTACTAAATGGATCATTTGCGGTTCACTGATACCAAAATAATGTATTTACGACAATGTTATAAACACGAGTAAAATCGTCACGGAACCTCAGACCCTCCTTTTGCCCTTACATAGGCAATTACTCAGTCTATATCAGAGTCAGAGTCTAATTCTATGCTCATTAGGTCAGTGACATGTTGTTGTATCATCATCCTGTCTCGTGTCTTTTCTCCTAATGTAGGTGGTTTTCTGAAACAGGTTGCAGCACAGAGGCTACACAGAGCGGGACCACATTGGATAATAAGACAGCACGAGAACAGAAATACTAGGATGACACCAATGACCATCAGAACCTTCCATCCCCACTCTGATACCAGAGTCCAAAACCACTCCATGAAGGACCAGTTTCCCTTGTCTACGTGTATAGAGTCGGAAATCTTATGTAGCTTAGAGATCGCTTCATAGACTGTTGGAGCATTATTTGGAATAAAGACACAGCAGCTCGATTGGATCATTCTGCATACCCCACCTCGATCTGCAAGTATTACGTCTAGAACCATACGGTTCTGCAACGTCATGAGACGATCCGCTTGAAGCTCAGCTGTTAAGTTACTAAGGGCACCAGCAGTTTCTGTAATAGTAGATTCAACTACCCGTGTTAGTTGACGAAGGTTTCTACTATTGGCCATAGGCCCCCAAAACGGAAGAAAACCCTTGAAGAAGTCTCCAGCTTCTTGACCAGCGGTATCTTCCTTGCTGAAGACACCTCTTGCTACTCTGGTTTTGTGATAATCTGAAGAAGCAGTGTATGTCGGAGGTAACAATCGAGCAATATAACATGAACCTGAAAAGTCAGCAGGCAGCCATGTATATGCTCTGTCCTGACAAATGAAGTAGGTACCCCTAGCAGTCAGAAAGGCAGGGGAGGAGTCAGACGGAAATACGTAAGTCTCAACGCACTCACTGCTCCCTAGCTGAGCTCTCGGATTTCTCCCATTTCCTTGCAAACAGACCTGACCTCGGTGAGGCACGACCCAAACTGAAGTGGAGCTTTTACGCTTGCTTTCTCCCAAACCAAGGCGATACTCTGTAGAGTTCCAACTCAAATACACCAGTAATTCATCTCTAGGATAAGATGGAGTATTATTGACGTCTTTAATCATATCAATAATTCCCTGGACTAAAGCTTTGTTGGCTGAGTTGTATTTAGTGGACCGTGGTGGACGCGGAGGATAGGTCTCAAGGGCATATGAAAAAATGGTCTGAAAAGCCTGAAATGATCCATTATAGCTGAAAGGCAAGAGTAAATAGGGAATGCCTTTATCCATAGTGTGAGGTATCAAGCCACACACCCAGCAGTCTGTAGTATTAACTATCAGTTGGTGTTGATGCAAGAGCTGTACAAATGTATTGTTAATAAATTCTGAGCGTCGAGCTTGTTCGTGTTCAGGAAATGAGTGGAAAGAATGCATAGAAGAAACCGTAGAAGTAGTAGGATCAAGGGAAGGTACTGTAGTTACTGGCATAAAAATCAAATGTACACCAAAGACGATTCCACCCACCAACGTTATTAAAACGATTAAAAATGTAACTGCACATTGCATTAGAAAGCATTTGCTGTGTAGTATTCTGTTCAGTCTATTTCTGCGAACATAAATTACATTTTCTCGTTGTAGCTCAGGAAGCTCCATCTTCTACGACCGTTCGCGACCACTGATGATGTGCACGTAGATGAAAATGCCTCTATCAGCCCTGGGAGTTCCCAGAACTAACAGAAAGATCGACCTTGTGTCAGACCCCCGCAGATTCAACTAGGCACACAGCCACGACCCTACGGCTACCCAGACGGCAAGGCAATTTTAAAACAAAAAGAAACAATACATAGTATTAGCAAACTTCCTGGCTGGAGGCAATGTATAGCAAATTCAAATCTGAAAATAGGCAGTTTCCTGCTTTATTTGTCCATATTGCGAGAACGTAAGTTGTATCTCAGTTTTGCAGGAGCTGTCTGATCTGGAAACAATGTATTTTCAGCTGACGTTGCAATGTTCACGTTCGCAGATGACAAATGTTCTTTTGGTACAGATGACAAATGTTCAGGGTTCAAAAGAGCAGTTTCAGGAGGAGAGTCAGAATTTGGTGAATCCGTGATCAGTTCTGCATCGCTGAAAGGTATGAACCTGGGGATTTGTTCCGTTTCAGAGGCACCGATTCCTTTCTTTACCCAGTTGTCGTAAGGAAGTGGCAGAGGCACACGTTTAGCATGAGTCGTATGGATCCAATTTCTTCTTCCGGCCACACGAATAGCAGTTCTCGTTGCTAGCAGGACTTGGAACGGGCCAATAAATCTGGGCTGAAGATTTTTCGTTCTTGCAAAATTTCGGATGACCACCTGATCACCCGGTTTCAGCTGATGGCCTGGACTCTCCGATGGCTTTGGTAATGCGTCGAAAACCTGTTGGTGAATAAGACTCAATTTAGCAGTCAAGTCGAAAAGGTAATCAATTAACATTGGGTATTCCAGCTGCTTAAATTCTTTCGGTCTAGGTACCCCCCAAACATTTGCAGGACGACCGAAAACTATTTCGTAGGGACTAAGCCCTACTCTAGAATGTACAGTTGCTCTTGTTGATAGCAAAGCCAAAGGCAATGCGTCTGGCCAGGACAAACCCGTGGATGCTTGTATCTTAGCGAGTTTCAGTTTAAGGGTGCCATTGTAACCCTCGACTAAACCCGCGGACTGGGGATGATTCGCACTATGAAATTTCTGTCTAATCCCTAGGCCGGCACACACACTCTGCATAACTTTCCCTATGAACTCACTTCCGTTGTCTGACCATACAATCCGTGGCATTCCGTATCTGGGGAAGTATTCTTTAAGAAGAATTTTGGCAGTGGATAAGGCAGTATTGTCCTTCAGTGGGTATGCTTCGATCCATCTGGAGAAAGCACAAACTACCACTAGGACGTATTTCAGGTTATTACAACGATCCATGTGAATGAAGTCTAGCTGGATCACTTCAAAGGGGCAGGAAGGAGGAGCGAAGTGACCTGCAGGTGTGGGGATTCCCTTGCCAGGATTATGCATCAAGCATACCATACAATTCCTCACCACTCTCTCTGCACATCTACTAATCCCGTCATTCTTCCAGACCGGAGCCAACATCTTACAAATCCCTTTTGAACTGATGTGCGCTGTTCCATGTGCCATCGTCACTACTGCAAGCACATACGCATCAGGCAACATCCAACGCTGTTGTTCCGACAAGTCAATCCAACACCCACTCGAGTCCAATTTACCCGTGCTCTCTTTCCATGCAAGTTTTTCCTCCTCAGTCGCCTCTTTCTGAATTTCTTTCACGCTTTCCACTGTGTCTTCACACATTCCAGACTCAGAAATCCATCTTGCAGACGTTGCAACATACATTCTACTCATCATATTTCTGGCTGTCTGTTTTGCAGTCTCATCAGCAAAAGCATTCCCACGACCAACATCATCCGTGATTGCTTTATGAGCACTGCATTTCACAATCGCAACTTCAGTCGGTAAGGTTAGAGATTCCAACAAGTCATTAACTAGCTGACCATGTTGAATCTTAGTCCCATGGGACGTAATGAAACCTCTCTCTTTCCACAAACGGCCAAAACTATGGGCCACGCCGAACGCGTACTGACTATCTGTGAACACGTTCACTCTCTTTCCCTTAGCTAAAACGCACGCTCTTGTTAGCGCGATCAATTCTGCAGCCTGGGCAGAATTCTGACTCACTCTTGCAGTTTCCACAATCGTACTCAAGGTCGTTACTGCATAAGCAGCAGTCACATCACCATTCTCCAATTTGAAGCAAGACCCGTCAACATACAACGTGCCATCTGGTTCTGACAACGGAGTGTCTTTTAAGTCGATTCGTCCTTTTGTTTCTTCCTCAGTTCTGAAACAACAGTCGTGTGGTTCGGAATCACTCGACTCTTCGCTAGTCGGCAACAATGTTGCTGGATTCAATACATTGCATCTTTTGATCTGGATATGACTAGCTAACAGTGTCAGTTCATAACCTGATAATCTAGCACTGGTAAGGTGTTGCGTCTTGGTTCGGTTCATGAGTGTATCCACAGCATGAGGAACCATGACTACTAACATGTTGTTCATTACTAAACCAGCAGATTGTCGAATGGAAACTGCAGCTGCGGCTGTAGCTCTCAAGCAACTAGGCAATGCTCTAGCTACTGGATCTAATGTTGATGAAAAATACGCACAAGGGCGTTGTTTATCACCAAATTTCTGCGTCAAAACACTCAATGCACAACCTTCTCTCTCGTGGACATAGAGCGTGAATGGCTTACTGTAGTCGGGTGTACCCAATACAGGTGCTGAACACAGTGCATTCCGTAACTCAGAAAAACTCTGTTGACATTCAGCAGACCATGGTACCGGACTCGGGACACCTTTCCCAGTCAAGGCTACCAATGGTTTTGCTAGAAGAGAAAAATTTGGGATCCATTGCCTACAATATGAGGTAATACCCAAAAAGGCACGTACTTCTCTCTGCGTGCTAGGAACGTTCATCTGTGTAATTGCTTTTATTCTCTCTGGGGTCAACTTCCTTCCCTCCTTTGACAAGAGATGACCTAGGTAGATCACTTCTTGGCAGCAGTATTGCATTTTTGAAGGTGACACCTTGTGATTCAAATCTGACAAGTGATGCAATAAAGAAATCGTAGCTGTTTTGCAAGTTTCCTTGTCATCGGCAGCCACTAGAAGATCATCGACATACTGTACTAAAGCAGAACCACGAGGAAGTACGAAGGAATCTAACTGGCTTTTTAATGCTTGACTGTAAATGGATGGGCTTTCACAATAACCTTGTGGAGCGCGTTTAAATCTAAAACTTCGTCCTCCTAGAGAGAAACCGAAGATATCTCTGCTTTCCTCGGCTATCGGAATGCTGAAAAAGGCATTTTTCAAGTCGACAACCGAAAACCATGCTGCTGTAGCAGGAATCAACGTTAACAATGCAGTAATGTCTGGAACCACAGGAAACTGTGGGATCACAATTTTATTAACTTCTCTAAGATCAATTACGAACCTATATACTGGAGGCTTTGTAGGGTCAGTTCGTTTCAAAATAGGCAGTACAGGACTATTACAGACATTACCTCTAGTCTCTTCTACAACATCTTTCTTGATCAGGTCTTGTACTATCAGTAGGAGCGCGCGCTCACCTTCACTAGAGATTCTGTATTGTGGAATTCGTGGAAGTTTGACATTTGCTTTCAAAGTTACTACATAGGGTGGAATTTCCAATAGACCTACATCATTAGGACCAGTCGCCCAAAGAGTATCAGGGAGTGAACGCAGCTCTGGTGGGAGCGCATCCATCGACAAGTACATCGGGGAGATTATTCTTTTACCCAACGTAAGCTGTACACCTGCTGGAGAACAGTACAATGTCGCGTACAGGCGTTTTAACAAGTCTAAACCAAGCAGATTTTCGTTACAACCTGTCGTCAAAATCAGGGGTGCTTTCAATTGACGGGGTCCAACAGAAATAGACAAAGGACCAGAAACAGGGTTGTGAACAGGGGCGCCCGAAAAACCTACTGAAACGTTTGTTGAGCCAGACAAAGGTGCGCCAGGGAGTTTCGCATGTATGATAGAACTTTTTGCTGCACCAGTATCCAACAGAAACGGTTCGACTATACCTGATGTTGCTACCGCGACATAAGGCCCACTCTGATCTACTGGTACTGATACTACTCCCTCTTTTTGTCCATGGCTGTCCTAGTATTCACTTTGCTGACCTTCCTCACTAGCTTCATAATAGTCTTCAACATGATACTGTGGAGACCTATTCTGTTGGGCAGATTGTCCATTACGCTGGTCGAAATAATTAGAGGGGCGATCACTTGTCTGTGGAGGCATAGCACCTCGTCCTCGACCTCTAGAGTTTTGCATAGAACTACCACGACCTCTCTGAGCGGCCGCATCATTATTTTGCGCCCGAACTGGACAATCAGTTTTGTAATGACCTTCCTTTTTGCAATAAGCACATTGATTCCATTGGTATTGTGGCCTTTGAAAATTATAATCCGTTCTTTGATATGACCCTTGCTGCATATTAGTTTGATTCATGCGAGGCGGATAAGCTTGCTGTAAAAGTACTTTAGTTTTTAAATCTTTCGTCTTTTTATCTGATTTTTCCTTCTCTTCTTTATCCCTATTTTCGTAGTACTGAGCAGTCGCAAGTATTTGCGCAGTCGTAGAGACAGCCCACGCACTTTCAGAATTCTTTAATTTACCACTAAGTTCTGGCAACAGATTGTGCACAAATTTATCAACAAATAATCTCTGGCCTCCTTCTGTGCTCATATCCTGACCACTATGATCTACGAAAGTCTCTTCGAATCTTGTGAAAAAGTCGGAGACGCTTTCGTCTTTCTTTTGTTTGCATGCGGACAATTTATCCCAGTTAACGCGTAATGCAGGCATTAAGGTTTTCATTAAATCGATTATTCTACCAGGCAAGTTAGCAATTAAAGGTTCAGGTTTGGAACCACCTATTTGTTGACCATCCGCTGCAGTTATAGCTGCCCAGTCACCACCTAGGGCAACTGGATGATTCTCTTTACGAATTTTAGCCCAAATTGGTT
Organism: Lissotriton helveticus; assembly: GCF_964261635.1. Lineage (NCBI taxonomy): Eukaryota > Metazoa > Chordata > Amphibia > Caudata > Salamandridae > Lissotriton > Lissotriton helveticus. The sequence continues at coordinate 456,282,996 of NC_136070.1, read as the reverse complement.
GCGGTACTACGTTACCAAATAGCAGATCTATGTCAGCAAGATTCAATACACAAGCGTCAACTGTTTGAGCCAACTCTTTGTAGTACCCTGCAGGATTTTTACGCGGATCTGGCAAGGCCTGTTTTACTGCTAATACTTCAGCTCGTTTCCATGGAATATGTATCCAGACTCTCTGGAATTGGGCCGGAGCGGCTGCAATACCAAGCGGTGCATTGGCTTGCACAGCTTCGCGCCAAATTGGTGGAACCTCTCTCATTGGATATTGACGATTTCGTTTCGTACTACGTTTCTCTAACTCTCTCGGTGAAAGAAGGGATGAGTCGGATCTATAACTTAAAATTAGTTCCATCGCTTCTTTTATATTTTGACCAACTATCATACCTGTAGCAAACTCTTTCTGAACATTAATTAATTCTCCTAAATTTGATTCAGGGTCATCCTCTTCCAATTCCTCACGTAGAAGGAAACACATTTCATCGAACACATATCGTTGTGTCGGTTCGTTCCATTGCATAAATGTATCTAATACATTTTGTACATTATATCTTCCAACTTTCGAAACCCATCTAAGGGCAGTGGAATCTAGTATTCCTCTTTCTTCAGTACTGGGAAGCTGACTACGTCTCTGCACAGAGTCAGAGGTAGGAGTCTTAATCAGAGTTTTATAGAAGGGAGATAGAATATTAGAGACAGAATCAGTGATTCTTCGTCGAACAGAAAGCGGAGTCATAATACTTGCAGAGGCAGTGAATAGAGTAGTAGTTGGAATAGATAGATCAGGAATAGTAGGAGTAGCAGGCAAAATAGCTTGTGAAGTGGCAGGTGTGAGTGACACAGGCATAGGAAAAGAAGCCGGCAACCCTAGAAGAGGGGTTGTCGAAGGAACATTAATTTTGACCACAGGAGGTACAGGAACTAGATTCAGGGGAGCGGGAACAGGGACACCAGGTTGTCCAGCAACCGGTAATTGAACATTCGGTATAGGTGGAGCCGTAGCACCCTGTGCATACGGTGGGGGTGATCGTAACAAGTAAGACAACAGGGGATCCTTTTCAGGGTCCTCTACTGTCTTAGCCGTACTCGATGGCAAAGCAGGATAGCACTTGTCTATCGCTAAATTACGCTCTCTATCGGCCACCTCCATCGCTTTCTCAGACTCGTTGAGTTGCAGCTGCCTAGTAGACTGTTCTAAAGTCAACTCTTGCTCTTTCTGTTCTTTCTTCAACTTTTTAATTTCTCTCTGTTTAGATTCTTTTCGCCAATAACGGAAAGAATCAAACATTGCCGGCCGGGCTTTCTTCTTAAACAACCTTCTTTCTAAATTATCAAGAACTTCAGGTTCAAAACTACCATGTAGTGGCCAACTAAGGACACCGTCTTTCTCTGTGTAGCGGATCCATACCTCATTATAAGAGATAGGGCCCACACCAAATTTGCAATATAGATCATAAAGGGGAGTTCCAATCGGAGGAACCAAACACGAGTCCTCCAACCGGGAATCACTGTTGCAACTAAAACAAGACAACATACAATTTTTCCGACTTACCATTTTATAATCCGGAACACAAGACAAACAAGACACAAACAGAAAAGATGCGCACTCGAACCACGAACTTAGGCCTACCAGAACTGACAAATGTATCGATACCTGAACTGAACAGAATGATTATCGTAACCAGAATAACCAGTGATAATCTTACAGAACTGAACTGAACTGAGAACTAACAGGATTATCCAAACAGGAGCAATCCTCACAAAATATTTAACTAGCAACCACTGAATACTTAACTGAGGCACTGAAGACGTCACCAAGGAGAAACCCGTCACGTTTCGCCGTACTGAGGACTGCACCTCGGGTCCAAGACAGGGCGACGGTCAAGGCAACGGAGCACTGCAGCCGTCTGAACGGGAACCCTCGTGGAAGAGGACGTCGGGGCCACTTTTGCGATATGCCGGGATCGATGAAGTGGGGCGCCTCCCTCTGAAATCTTCACACGAAGCTCCTCGAACTCTTCAGGCTTTTGGACCGGTACCGAATGACGTCGCCCCACGTTGGGCGCCAAATGGAGTTCTGGACTTTTTAGTTCTGTCCAGAGGTGTCAGGGACAACACCCGAAGACCCCGGAGTTCAACCTGTCTTGGTACACAAACAAACAGAAACACGGGCTTCTCGATGGTGGCGTCAAAGACCAAAGGTTTATTACTGCAGGGACACAGAAGTCACAGAAACTACACATGGGCAGTATCTAGGAGCCTGTTCGATTTGTACAAAGAGGATTGCTCCTTATATACTAAATATTGGGCTTCAGGCAAATTCTTTACATGTTACCACAGTTCTAAACATTCGTGTCTTAAACAATAAATATTTGGCGTTGCACAGGAATCGTCAACAGTATCTGATGTCAAAACATTACGAATGAGGGGTTCCCACTAGTCCATCATAATCCCATGTCAATTCTTCATTCAAGACCCGGACCGCCTCATCGTAAATTTCGTTACCTCCCCCTAATAAAGGCCCAGAAGGAAAGGAGCAGAGCCAGGTGTAGAAGATAGAAAGACAGGATAAGAAATGTTTGTGGGTCGTAAATGGGCACGGTTACCAGTTTCGGCCGCCTAATCATGATCAGGCCAACGAACACAAGAACCAGTATAGCAGGACTGGCCTCAGGCTGGGGAGGCAGTTCTTGCCGAGTCATGCTGCTACAGCGTTGCTGGCCTAAGGTGCACGTGTCACTAGCAAGGTGAATTGCCGGTTAAAGCCTACGTGTCCTTTAATGGAAAGAGATCATTGCGTGTCCATTGACTATGTGAGGGCAAGGAATACAAAATGGCTTCCGTGTTAGAAAATGGATGCCACGGGTAGAACAGAAATGTGTTTGTAACTGGAGTGCTCTTGCTCGTAGCATAGCGAAAACACCAGGGTGTACTAAATGGATCATTTGCGGTTCACTGATACCAAAATAATGTATTTACGACAATGTTATAAACACGAGTAAAATCGTCACGGAACCTCAGAGGCAAAACCATTGATGAATCTTCACTTGTCTGCTCTTGAGCTTCTCTTTGCTTTTTTGTTGGTTGGAGTATTTGCCTTGACCTTTCAATTTTTCTGCTCTTGTTCGGCTGGTGTTGACTGCAGATTTCGTTTCCTTTCCCTCTTGGATTTTGCAGAGAGTCTTGATAGAGAACCATTGCTGAAGATTTTTGGGACCCAGTACCTCCTGGCAGGTTGCTGTGACTGTGCTCTACATGGCCGGTTTTAAGCCCATCTGTGAAAAGTGGAGGGTTGGGTATGGGACTAGCTGCCCCATCATTTAAAACAATTCTAGCTATAGAAACATCAAGCAAAAGACATCCTGGACTTGAGGAGAGAGAAATCTCCTTCACAGAGAGCCAGTCTACCATTGTGGTGAAAGGTAGAGATCCCTGGATGCCACAAAGCAGATCCACCTGGTTTCGACCAAGACCATCACCTTTGGGACATGGAATGTGATGACCTTGACGAGACAGGCAAGACAGCCTAACTGGCATCGGATATGAGCAATAAAATCTTGCCCTGGCTGGCATCAGCGATACCAGGTGGACACAATAAAGACAGAAAAGACTGGCTCCAGAAGAAATGCTGCTGTATTCCGGACATGAATGTCTTACTCACTCAGGGAATAGTACTGATTTTAACATCAGCTGCCAACAGAACTCTGATTGGGTGGGAAGCCCATGGTCCCATAATCATCACAGTGATCTTTGGCACAAAGAAAAAGAGGATCAACATGAATTTTATCCAGTGCAATGAACCTACAAATTGCAGCATGAAGAAGAAAAAGAGCAGTTTTGCAACAGACTCCAGGCCATCCTGGGGAAATGCCTTGAGATAGACATCACCATACTAACGTGGGACCTCAATGCCAAGATTGAAAGCAGCAACAACCATAGCCTTGGTGACATGAACAAGATTGGTGAAAATGTGCAGTTCTCTGTGCCCTGAACAGACTGCTGATAGGTGGTAGTGAATTCCTACAGAAAAGAAAACACAAAGCAACATGGGTGTCACCAGACCATTCAACAGAGAATCAGATTGACCATGACTGCATTGCCACGAGGTTCCAGAGGTCCCTGGAGGTGGTAAGGGTGCTAAAAGGAGTGGGCGTGGTGTTAGACAATCACCTTGTCATGGCTAGGCTTAAGCTGAAGCTGAAGAAAGCATGGATGGAACCGATAAACCTACGCCAGGGATATAACAGCACCCTCCTCAAAGATGCGCAGAAATAGAGTGACTACTCAGTCATCCTCAGTAACATGTTTCAAGTCCTGCAAGAACTAGAGGAAGTGAGAGACCCAGTAGAGAGTCAGTGGGAGAAGACAAAAGAACCAGTGACATCAATGTGCCGGGAGGCTTTGGGTCTTTCACATGTACTTCCCTGTTTTTTACCTATTAAATGGCAGTGAGGAGTTAGACAATCAAATACTAATGTAACGTAAGTCTTAATTAACATCTGCTACAACCTTTTCCCTCCTGAGGCGGAAGCCGGGAGGTCTCCTCTCTTTTCTTGCACATTTTACCTGTGTGTTGTGACTTGCTTCTATAGTCATTTTTATCTTTGTGCAATTTAGGCTCGCGCTTGATTAATAAGCGTTTGCTGTGTTTGTTAGAGACTTCCCAGCGCTCTCTGGCGCTTCGTTTGCTCCCTTCCCTTTGCCTGGGTATTCAGACCGCCCTCGGCCGAGTATTGACGCAGAGGGCTGGGATCTGATTTTGGCCTCCATCTTGGGGGTAGGACTCGCCGCCCTCGCGCTCTAGTAGCGCTATAAAAGGGAATCTGAGCGTTTGCTTAGGGATTAACATCTGCTACAACTTTTCCCTCCTGAGGCGGAAGCCGGGAGGTCTCCTCTCTTTTCTTGCACATTTTACCTGTGTGTTGTGACTTGCTTCTATAGTCATTTTTATCTCTGTGCAATTTAGGCTCGCGCTTGATTAATAAGCGTTTGCTGTGTTTGTTAGAGACTTCCCAGCGCTCTCTGGCGCTTCGTTTGCTCCCTTCCCCTTGCCTGGGTATTCAGACCGCCCTCGGCCGAGTATTGACGCCGAGGGCTGGGATCTGATTTTGGCCGCCATTTTGGGGGTAGGACTCGCCGCCCTCGCGCTCTAGTAGCGCTATAAAAGGGAATCTGAGCGTTTGCTTAGGGATTAACATCTGCTACAACCTTTTCCCTCCTGAGGCGGAAGCCGGGAGGTCTCCTTTCTTTTCTTGCACATTTTACCTGTGTGTTGTGACTTGCTTCTATAGTCATTTTTATCTCTGTGCAATTTAGGCTCGCGCTTGATTAATAAGCATTTGCTGTGTTTGTTAGAGACTTCCCAGCGCTCTCTGGCGCTTCGTTTGCTCCCTTCCCCTTGCCTGGGTATTCAGACCGCCCTCGGCCGAGTATTGACGCCGAGGGCTGGGATCGGATTTTGGCCGCCATCTTGGGGGTAGGACTCGCCGCCCTCGCGCTCTAGTAGCGCTATAAAAGGGAATCTGAGCGTTTGCTTAGGGATTAACATCTGCTACAACCTTTTCCCTCCTGAGGCGGAAGCCGGGAGGTCTCCTTTCTTTTCTTGCACATTTTACCTGTGTGTTGTGACTTGCTTCTATAGTCATTTTTATCTCTGTGCAATTTAGGCTTGCGCTTGATTAATAAGCGTTTGCTGTGTTTGTTAGAGACTTCCCAGCGCTCTCTGGCGCTTCGTTTGCTCCCTTCCCCTTGCCTGGGTATTCAGACCGCCCTCGGCCGAGTATTGACGCCGAGGGCTGGGATCTGATTTTGGCCGCCATCTTGGGGGTAGGACTCGCCGCCCTCGCGCTCTAGTAGCGCTATAAAAAGCTCCCCTCTCCCTCCGCGCAGCGGACGCGTACTGCGGACGCACCGGACCTGCGCCGGAGTCGCGCCAGAGTCCTGCCCGTCTGCGCCCGTCAGCGTCCCGGAAGCGCACGGCGTGGCAGGCTCTCCCCCTCCCAACTCCTCTTTTTCCCCATATCACCATGCTATCCTATTCATCTCAGGTGCTCCACTCCATGAAAAAAGTTGCGGAGTCCTGCTACACAGTTTTTCCTGGTCGCCACAGGGGTAAGCATAAATGCCCAGGTTGTAATTGGCATCTTACTAGTGCACACCCTCCCATATCTCACACGAAGGAGCGAAACATTAAACACCTTTTTTTACTCCTTAACACCAGATCAATGCACAGACATGCTCAAGAGATCTTTGATCTCTTGACCACTGATAAACCTGCTTGTCTGATGCTTACCGAGACATGGCTTAATGAGTCTTCCCACCCTGACATTGCTGTTGCCATTCCCCCGGAGTATAACATCTTTAGACAAGATAGAGTTAAGGGTAGAGGGGGAGGAGTGGCTCTCGTGGTGAAAAAAACATTTAGGTGCTCTGTTATACATACGGAGACCATCACGGGCGCCGAATCCCTTGCCTTCTCCCTATCCCTGTCACCCCAACTATCTAACTAAGGGGCTTCTAGTGTATAGACCACCGGGTCCTGCGGGGTCCTTTTTTGAGGATCTACAGCAAGTCATGTCCACACTAGTCCTGAGAACCGAGTGGTGTGTACTGGCCGGAGACTTCAACTTCCATATGGATGATTGTTATGATCCGGATACTATTAAGATGCTTGATGTCAAGTCCTCCCTGGGCTTGCTTCCCTATCTTTTTGGCCCGACCCACGACAAAGGTCACACTTTAGATCAGGTCTTTTCCACCCTAACAGTTGAGGTGACTGCACTGTTGCCGGTATTATGGTCTGACCATCGACTAGCTCACTTTCTAATACTTGGGACTGAGAAACCAGCGGCCCCCCCTATGAGACAGCAGGGATGTGCTTTTAGGGCATACCATTGGGTGACCCCAGATCCGTTAGCCCAGGCCCTTTCGAACCATCCCGTGTCCTACACCGGCGACCTTGACAATGATCTCAAAACCCTGCAGACCTGGCTCCTGGCAAGACTGAATGAGCTTGCCCCTGCACAGCCCCCCCGAACCACCACTAAACGGGTCTCGGCACCCTGGTTCACTGCGGGGCTGGCCCACTCCCGTAGACAATGTAAAATCGCCGAATGGACATGGAGAGCTCAGTATGATGCCGAGGCAAAATTGGCCTATAGATCCATGATTAAAATCCATCATAGACTAGTCCTTCAGGAAAAAAAATGCTACTTCGCTAAACGAATCGAGGAAGCAGCAAACTCCTGTAAGGAGATTTTCTCGATCGTTTCACTACCCTGCGATCTAATTTAGCACAGGAAGCTCCAGCCGAAACCTGGGCTGACACTATCGCCAATTTTTTTACCACCAAAATTAGGCAGATACAGGACTCTTTCCCCCCGAGGTCGACAGTCGACCCCCCGACCTGGTCGGAGGAGATAGCCCATTCGCCCACCTCTAGTCCTATGCTGGCGGTCTTCCCACCTCTTACGGTATCTTCATCATTAGCTCTGATGATGAACCTTAAATCTGGATCGCCACGTGATCCCTGCCCCGCCAAATTTTTAGCAAGTATGGCAGACATTGTAAATCCTCTAGTCAATCCTATCCTGAATCTTTCTTTGAGTCAGGGTGCCCTACCGCACTCGTGGAAACATGCCATGGTTATCCCTCTTCTTAAAAAGCCAAGCCTTGCCCCAGAAGTCCCGGCCAATTACAGGCCCATCTCGCTCCTTCCGGCACTCACTAAAATTTTGGAGAAACACGTTCATGGTGTGCTCTCCAACTTCTTGGAGTCTAACGAGTTGCTGCACGCGTCCCAATCTGGTTTCCGACCTAATCTAAGTACAGAAACTGCGCTCTTGGAGGTTTCAGAGATTGTTATGGAGACGCTGGATGTCGGAGGCAGGGTGATGTTAGTTATGTTAGATCTTTCGGCAGCTTTCGACACCGTCCCCATGAGGATCTCCTCATAAGACTGCACGACATCGGTCTGAGGGGGACGGTGCTCAGTTGGTTTTGTTCCTTCTTAGCCAACCGTCGACAAACGGTCTGGGCCTCCACTGGTTCTGCAGAAATGTCGCCTTTGGGAGTCGGAGTTCCTCAGGGCTCAGTATTGAGCCCAACTCTATTTAACATCTTTATGACCCCTCTGGCGACATTGGTGGAGTCCTATGGGGCCCAGATCGTTTCCTATGCTGACGACACCCAGCTCCTCTTCACCTGCCGGAAAGGCGAAGATTTCAATGGCGAAAGTATCCATGAGTGCCTTGGGGCTGTTTTAAACTGGTTCCAACAGAACAGCCTCAAGTGCAACTCAGATAAATCCGAGATACTTTTCTTTGGTTGCCCATTGGAACCGGACTGGCAAGGTTGGTGGCCTGCCGACATGTTCCCTCCAGCTCATTCTTCTGAGTCAGCCAAGAACCTGGGAATTAAAATAGACAACGGGCTCACGCTGAAATCCCAGGTGCTGACCCTTACTGGAACATGTTTCGGTATCCTCAGGATGCTCCGAAAGTTTTTCCCGCTGCTTTCCCAGGAACATAGGAGAACAATTGTTCAGGCCCTCATCGGATCCAGACTGGATTATGCCAATATCCTATATCTTGGTCTTCCGGATTACCTCCTACAGCGCATGCAGGTGGCTCAGAATGCGGCCGCACGAGCCATCTTCGGCCTACATCGACGAGCGAGTGCCTCAAATCTACTGCATACTCTACATTGGCTCCCCATCCGGAAGCGGATAATATTCAAGGCCATGACACTGGCTCACAAAGCTTTGCACGCCAAGGGAGCCCAATATCTACAAAAAAGGCTTTCTTTCTACCTCCCGTCACGATCTCTAAGATCGGAGTCGCTTGCACTGGCAGTAGTCCCCCGTATAAAGAAAGCCCGCATTGGAGGACGGTCTTTTAGGTTGTTGGCCCCTCAGTTGTGGAACTCACTACCTTTGTCTTTGCGTTCCACATCAAACTTACTCGCCTTCAGGAAGAGTCTAAAGACATGGCTCTTTACTTGCTAGAGTCTATTAGTTTTATCTTTGGTCCTGTCTTTTTATCTTTTCATTGTTATGTTCTATATGTCCCTTCTCTTAGGCCTGGAGCACAAAGCGCCGGGACACTCCTTTGGAGTAGCTGCGCGCTATAGAAGACCTATAATAACATAACATAACATAACAATTATATTCCCTGATGGCTTGTCTTCCCTGTACAGATCTGGAAAAGACACTGGCTTGTCCTCAGTCATGGAAGACTCTCTTAACATCTCCACAACACAAAATCACAATTATAATTCATGGGGCTAATGACAGATCAAAAATAACTTCTCTCAATCTACTAAGCATTGTGACCTTGAACTTGAATTGTCCAGGAAACTAAAAGTATAAGAAGAGTATTTGTTTCGAGGCCACAGCAGCTGCTTTCTTTCAACTAAATTGATTAAAATGCATCTGTCCCCTATTTTCTCAGACAAATTGTACCCAAGTGGTAGGAGCTGTGATTTGCTACTGCTTAACGTATTGAAATTATTTTTTACGGTTGTCTACTTAAAACAACATATACTCTCAGACCTGTATGTGCTGTTATAGGTCTCAAAAAACAGGAGTATACTTCATCTGTCAATAGATCTGTATGATGGCTAGCCGCGGCTGAGCATATTATTTTTCAAACAGCCTGATTGACCGACGAAGGCTTGCAATATCAGGTACCTTGGTTTGTAGCTACCAGAATATTCCCATTATTACCACCTTCTATATGCGTAGCAGGGAGATGGAACTCTGGAAAGGACCCTATTTCAATCTCAGCACCAGGGTGGCTGTTTAATGCTTTCCTGCCAGAAGTCAGCTATTGCCCTACTCTGATGCTATTGACAAAGAAGCTAAAGACTGTGGGCCAGGGATATTAAGGGCTTGCATTGTAAGGTGATGCTTGGCACCTCAAGTCCTTTAATCAGATTTACTATGCGACACAGAGCCACTTTTCATGGCTCTGTGTGGCATAGCAAATCTGGAGTAACGCAAGGCAGTGCAAGTCACTGCCTTGAGTAACTCTGCGCTGGGCAGGCATTCCAAGGGTGGAGGGTAAATGTCTCCATGCATCCACCCATAGTTTTTGGCACATTCCCAGATTTACTAACACTGGTAAACCTGTGAATGCATAAAAGTGCTACGCCTTCCCACGTGAGGCGTAATGAGAAGAAATATCTTTATTGTATTTGTTATTTGCAGCATACATAGAAAGAGGAAAATGACTCAGAGGATTTTTTTTGTGCCGAAAGGTGCCCTTCATGCACAAATACAATCCTGCTTGTGAAGCAGGCACCCATGCATCATGGTGCAAGGGTGCCGGCCAAAATGCTAATCTGCACTCAGTTCTCCAGAGCAGAGGGAGAGTAGGAACAATCCATATCTTAGTAGATATGGAGCATTCTTGTCCCCTGCATTTGATGCAGCGCAGGGCAGCAAATTGTCTTGCTGCATTGCCTTGCATCAAATCTTTGCAAATCTGCCCCTGTGTTTTTTGGTTAAACAGTGGCCAAGGTTTATCAAGGTTTTGCATCACCCTTGCACCAGCAAGGCGGGGAAAGGGCAGTGCAAAATCGAAGTGAATAAATAAAACGAATTTTGTTGCGTGCACTGCATCATATTTGGGGATGCAGTGCGCGCAACAGAATTCGTTTTATTTATTTATATGTTTACTTACCTGTAATCCTCCGTAATTCATAGATTACTACCACCCACCCTGCCCCTCCCCCTCCCCACGTCACCGCCCGGCAGCTACTCCCAGGCGTAACAGAGAGAAATATCTTAATTTCTCCTTTTTTCCCTCTTTCTACGTGTGCTGCATTGTGCAGCACACATAGAAAGAGGAAAGTGCCTCTGAGGACAATGCAGGCACCCTTGCACCATGGTACAAGGGTGCCTACGTCGAAGCTAAGCAGCAGTTTGAATGCTAGCTCAGGCCGGAAGCAGGAATGTGCCGTATAATGTTAAATACAGTGTATTGCTGCCGTTTCAAGCAGCGCAGCAAAATGACTTGCTGTATTGCCTGAATATTTTTCAAATATGGCCCAGTATATTTAGATCAGAGAAAATACAACCTTAGTCAGCACTCCAGAAATACCGTCAGTCATGATTCAAGCACAAAAAGTGCAAGGTATGGGGGGGGGGTATGTTTCAGTCTGTTAATCATGAGAGATTTGTAATTGGATCATATATCAATGGTGCTGTCAGACATACTGCTAATTCGCTTCTTAATGTTAGTTGCACCTTGTAACAAATGTACATATAGAATGCATTAGAAAAATAAAAATCAACGTGAATATCTTAAAATAGTTGTTATAACTCATAGCAGTTATCTCTTGAAGGAATTGCGGTACTTTGTTATCTCTGTTTAGGGAGTGACAAGATATGATTTGTTTACTTTGTTATCTCGATTTAGGGAGTGACAAGATATGATGTGTAGTATGGCACATTTTCACTTCCTGAAATGTCTTGTTCTATTTTAAACTAAAGAAAAAAGTGAGTTCGACAAAAAATGAAGGGGCAGATATATAAGAAACTAACGCAGCAGCAAGTCATTTTGCTGCACCACGCTGCGTAAGTTTCGAAGCACTGGGATGCGACATATTTACAACAATATAGCACATCTCTGTCCTTCCCCCAGCGCTGGCGCACAAACTGCTGCCATGCGCCGGGCACAGGCACCCTTGCACCATGGTGCAAGGATGTCTGTATCGTGGGGAGATTGTTTTTGTGCAGGAAGGGGCACCTTCAATCAATTGAGGTGATGTCCTCTTCCAATGTGTGCTCATTGAAAGAGGAAACAAACTAGGACAAATTAAAAAATGTCTCCTCGTTGCACCTCGCTACACCACCCCTAGGGTGGCGTAGCATTCTGACGCATTTCTGGAAATGCACCAATGGATATTGGTGCTGCGTGGAAACACCCACAGCAACCCCCATGTCACGCCCCTAACACACAAAGTCTTGTGTGAACAGGGGCAATATTTACAAGCACAGGTAAAGTCACGCTTGGTGACTTTACCTGTGCTTGTAAATATCACTCAGCAGGCTGCGCCACCGGTGCGTCACGCAGCGTGATCTACCAGCGGCTCAAGGGACTTGTAAATCTTCCACAAAGTATGCACTTTCCTCGTTTCTAGAGACTAGTAGCAGGTTCAATAAATGCGCAATATAATCATTAAATATAATCTTGTACAATAAACCCTTGCAATCTGTACATGAAAGGAACAAGGGGTATGTTATAAGTGTAAATGCACAAAACAAATTTACTACATGGAAATATTTTTTTCTGCAGCCGATTATAAATACCGTATTTCGCACTTTACCCTTCCCTCCAACCAAGAATGTTTTTGCAGGTTTGTACATAATGAGAACTGCTGCTGGACATTATAGCCTTCACAGTAAATTGATTGAAAACCCAAGTCCGAGGTCCACTCATCTAATGAAACTCTACAGTCATTTTAAGCAGCAAGTTTAATATTCGTAGACCGAAGTAAGCTTTTGCACTTCACCATGCCCACGTTCCGTTTTATTAGGGTCACAGAGTCTGTAAAATCAATAGAATTCTCATTTCAAGATTCCAAGTTTACTGGGGGGAAAATCAATGCCATGCATATCTCAAGATTGAATCTACAGACCCAACATTCCTTCTGTCGGACATGAGTGCAAATACACCAGAGAGAATATGGGATTTCTTCCCTATAGTAGGTTTGCCGGAAACTTGATATAAATATGATAGGAAAATAATAATTGCCTAATTTGGAAAGCCACTTCCCTAGTTTTTAAAAGAGAGATTCTTGACTATATTTTGATGACAGAGCTCCCCGAAAATGTCTGTCAGTAATACACATTGTAAATGGATTTTACATGTTGTCTAATTTCTACTGGATTTTTATATCATCCCATCTCGAATGAACTACTTTGTTTTTTGCTCCTTCTTCTTATATTGAAATATACCATGATCTAATGGAGTTATGTTGTGATTGGCGGATGATCAAATGGTGAGTTATATATAACTTAAATATCATTCTATGGAAATGGTCTGAATAAAAGAATTACAAAAAACTCGAATTTAACGTGTAGCAGAGAGTAATCAGGTCAAAACTAATCGATGAAGTCAAAGTATGTCAATTTAGCACCAAATTAAAACCTTCCGCTATATTACAGAGTTTCTATTTCGTAGTTCAGTGGTAGAAACATACAATACACCGTTCATCACACACAGTATGATGTTTGTTGCGTAATGATTGTACACTTGTCCTGATTTGTTATGTCTTTTCATCTCAATCAAACCTTTAAATCGAGTGTGATTTGTCAGTTTTGCAAAATCCCACCTAGGATACAAATAAGTCAACTGTTGCTGATGTAAAGCGCTCTGACACCTTCGGCTGGAGTTCGCGCTATATAAAATTGCCCCCCCCCCCCAAAAAAAAAGCCCGATGCGGTCTTTGCAGCGCTATCTTTGTACAGTCCTGTCTATACCGTTCGCAGCAGAACAGGAGGGCAAACGGGTGGATGTCACCAAAGTATATTGCTATATGAATAGTGAACATGAAAGGATGCTTCCAATAGTTGATGCAGCAGAGTGCAAGTGAGATGTGGCAAGCAGTGAAAATATTAGTGAAAAACAACTTCTTTGAAACAGTGGGCGGAAGCAATACAAGCTAATCATAGACCTTATCATTGTTGGTCTGGACGTCCATCCAGCAAAAACCCCCCAAAAACTGTACTAAAGACCTATACTACGTGGTCTCTGACTTTTAGGGACCCTAGGGTCCCGCGGGACCATTAACCCTGGGCGAGGGATTTTGAATCAAAACATGCATACATTTGGGGCAATACAGACCTGGAATTATTTTCTGGTTAGATAATTGGAGATTAGTTATGTCATGCCAGCGAGGAATGGCTACTTAGTTTCTTTATCAAATCACTTGCACGACAGGCTTTAGGATGTTTTTTTTCAAAATACAATTAAATTCCAACGATCACATAAAAATATATGAGCCCAGAGAGAATGTGTGTATCGAACCTCTCACAGTATACTGTTCAGCAGAGGCTGCCGTTTGTGTGAGGCAATAATATGCAGACAGGACATTTACTTTTTGGCAATAATTTCATGCGATTTCTGGCTGGTTTTAGGATTTCGAAGATTCCTTTTAAAGAAGGCGTGTTTGACTGGAAATTACTAAAGGAAAACACCTTTCCTACAATATTTGATGAATAATGAACCAGTTTGACCCCCATCGTTCTTAAACGAAAAGAATGCCACTGGCTGAGACATCATTGTCCTAGTAAAATTATTGTGATTTCATTGATAGTAATAGAAACCTTTGTCAAAATGGAAATGTTATTATTCATTTATGTATTTATTTAATAGACAACTATTTCTGCATCTTAAAAAGTTGTTGTGCTTAGTTTATAATGTGGCCAATTGTTTTTTAAGACACATCTCAGTTAAATAAATTAATGACATTGTAAACACCCGGAGGTGTTCTGCTTACAGGTGGATTATGGCAGGATCAACTTAAGCTAATGTCAGTGGTGGCCTGTGGTGGGAGTGCTGCTGGGCGTGCGCGCTGCATCGTATTTGGCGATGTAGCACGCGCAACAAAATTCATTTTGGTATTTATATGTTACTTACATACAGCCATAATCCGTAGTTTACTACCCCCCCCACCCTGCCCCTCCCCCGCCCCACGTCAGCACCCAGCAGCACTCCTACCATGGGCCGCTACTGGCTAATATTAAAGGCACGATAAAGAAATGTTAAGGAATATAACATCAGATACTTGTGCCTGTGAGATTATTTCTTTTTACATTGCATTTCCTACTTTTATATAATTATTAAAGATTTCCAGTGGTACGATTGAAAAACAAGAAGAGTCGTAGGTTACCAATACTGACAGCTATAACATTTCCACATGCAGAATTTCCACCAGGTGGAAAATTCTGCATAAGCAAATCTAATACAAACATGAATTAGTATGTCATCAATTTGTTTCTGCATAAAGAAAATATTCTCCAACATGGCTGCCCCTTCCCCTACAGGCCTAAAAATGAGCAGCAATCCCTTCACATACCCACTCTGGATGTACAGGTGATGATGCGATCGATAGTAGTACATTTGCAAGAGTGTCCCATGAGGGGAGGGGTAAGATTTACTAGTCCCACTCCAGTCTGTGCAACAGTAGGGAAAGTGTTGGGCTTCGAATGAGTTGCATTTACTATTCCTACTCCAGTCTGTCCATCAGTAGGGAAAGAGTTAAACTTCAGAGGGGTAAGATTTACTATTCCCACTCCAGTCTATGCAACAGAAGGGAAAACGTTGGACTTCAGCAGGATTACATTTATTATTCCCATTCCATTCTGTACAACAGTAAGGAAAGCATTGAAATTCAGAGGGATTACATCTATTATTCCTACTCCAGTCTGTGCAAGAGTAAGGAAGGCGTTGGACTTTGGAGGCGTAACATTTACTATTCCTGCAACAGTAGGTAAAGTGTGGACTTTGCAGGGGTAATATTTCCTATTCCCTCTCCAGTCTCTGCAACAGTAGGGAAAGCATTGTTCTTCAGAGGGGTAAGATTTACTATTCCCACTCCAGCAAGTGCAACAGTAGGGAGAGCGTTGGGCTTCGGCGGGGGGGACGATAAATGTACTATTCACTCCAGTCTGAGCAACAGTAGGGGAAGTGTTGGACTTCAGAGGGGTAAGATTTACTATTCTCACTCCAGTCTGTGCAACAGTAAGGAAAGCGCTGTACTTTGAAGGGGTTACATTTATGATTCACACTTCAGTTTAACTAACAGTAGGGAAATTACTTCACTTCAGATGCATTACATATTTGAATAACCCTATTAATTTCAAACAAATATACAATTCTTAATATGAACATTTTTAATTTACCCCCCCAAAAAATATATATAAAAAATTTAAAAAACAGTTAAACAATGTAAATGATTATTAAACAATGTAATAATGAAATATTAATTAAAATAAAATGTTATTCATGTATTACTTAATTTCCACATTATACCCCTACAAACCTAGCAACCCACGCTTGAAATATATCCAAAATAAATGAGGATAACATAAGTTACATAACACATTCAGATAATTTAAATATTATAAATCTTTTAAGTATATTATTGAGAACTATATTTACAAAGATATTCTTAACAATGATATAACTTACCTGAAGAAAACTGCATTCTTGACAACAATATTTCTGCATCATGATATTTTTGCATTACAATATTTATTTTTCTGATATTTCTGTCTCATGATATCTACAACTCAACATTTTCTTTAAATACCCCATTGCTTGTGTTAGATATTGGGATCTACTAGGGTAAGTTTATGGAAGGAAATAGTTGGGAGGAAATAGTTGATAGGGAAGTGAACATAGGATACATCCACTCTCTTCTATTTTTTTGTGTTTATTTACAAAGATGTGTTCCTTTCTTTCTTGTTCTTTTACGTTGCACATGTGAGTGTAAGCAGTAACTGTGGCTGGTATTGCCGAACAATATTAATCGGCCCCCTTTTTCACAGGTAGGGTTGAAAAATATGTAATATATGATGGAAATTGATTTGCAGGTGAGAGAAAAAGTGTTCTAATGTAACACCTTATAAATCCCTCAAACTGAGATAAAAATGTTGGAAAAGATAGAGGTTTGGGAGTGCAAATCAACCTGTGCTCCCTTGAAACTTTCAAAAACATTGGTGGATTTTAGCTACAATTATTTTTTAGTCCAGATTCCTAAAAGTGGTAGTAGAAAGAATGTTGCTTTTTTCATTAGATATATTTCTACATAGATTGCAGTCTGGGGAAAAAGGTGCCCTCTACACTTTTTGACTAATAGACAGTCAATACTTTACTGAAAGGGTCCTTTTTAGGTCTCGCCTATGCAGCGCGCATGCGTGGTGATTTCCTTGCGGACGTGAGCAGCAGGCGCCATATGGTAGCAATTTGCGTGCCTTGCTGCTGGCGCCCGCACGGGTATCCGGCCCAGGCCCCCTCCTCTCTCCCCTCCCCCTGCTGCCCGCCTTCAATGTTGGTGTACGTGTGTCACCCGTGCAGCGCTCCTTTTACTCATTTCGTTAGTTCCCCCTGTTCCTTTACTGCACCTTTCTGCATTCCGTCTTTCTTCTCTTTTTTCCGCTTGACGCCTCCATCCCGCCTCATCTGCTTCTATTCTTCCCTCCTCCCATTTTCACCTCACTTGCTTCAATCATTTTTTAAAGCCGTTGACGCAGTTGCTTGAAATTTGATTGGGCGCCCTGCTCTGTCTTCCAGCTAACCGCATTTTTTAAGGAATGTCTAACCGCCTAGCTAAAGGTTTCTGGCACGTAGGTCACAGTGAGTGATCATAAGACCGTTGGATTACTGACCTCTTAGAACACCCCCGCTTTTAAAACTGTCGCTGGAATGTACTTTCGTTTTCAGCCACACGCAAAGGGCGCGTGATTTCAGAGTTGTCAGCTCTGGTGATGCACGGAGCACGACCTTCACCAAACAAAACACGTGATGCACAAGCCAGTCAACATAGTTTTACCAAATTCGAGGCATTGTCAAAATGAAATGTAACTGTCCAAAATGTATGTGCACAGTTGCATATTTGACATTTTTTGACTGCCTTCTGCTGTTGAAAAACCATGTAGCACCTGTGGCTGGAATACATTTGAGCATGGCTGTCTGTCACCAGAATGCAGCCCTACCCACGTGGAGTTTCTTGGAAGTAGTCTTTTATGGCTGATGAATGTAATACAAAGCATAACACAGTCAAAGCGTTTTGGCGCATGCGTATGGGAAATGCTCGCCATTTCAATTCAGTTTAATTAGCAAAGTACTGTTAACTATCATGTGATATTTCAGTTGATAAACATATTTTCTGGTGAGGCAATACAGACATTTTTTAATTCTAAAGTTGAATTCTTTGAGCAAAGGGCCAGTTCACCCTCGTAAAAACCGTTTGGCAGGATGAAAAATAACATTTTAAGGTGGCTGTCCATCTTTACTTGCTTTTTAAAAACAAGCATTGGCATAGCCATTAGCTCTCGGCTATGGAACCTTATAAGTGTTTAGCCATGCAACACTTGTGCAACAAGGATATTGTGCTGGATAACTAAACGCTTATAAGGTCCCAAAGGCAAGACCTATTGGCTATGCCAATGCTTATTATCAGGTGCAATGGAAGTGTAGTGTAGTTCCTATTATCCCAATAGGCTCTGCGCATTGGAATAATACCTTCAATAGTATAGACCTAGGACGGAGGTTAACTAGGTCTTCTACTGACGATATTAGACTTAAAGTTTTGGGTTTGCCAGCTAGCTCAGAGTTCACTAGAAACTTTCTCGAATAGGCAAGGAGGAGTTTAACCTCCCTGGATAGACAAGAAGGGATTTAGTTTCTGACAACCATAGAACATGACAACTTTGCTCTCCCCTAATCAAGAGTGTATCTCTAGAGTCGTGTGAAAACAAAAGACAACTTATTTTACTCAGTCAGTTCAGTGCATTCTTAGTTTCACCAGATTGTAGAGAAAAGGAAGAGACGGGCGTGTTCAATAAAAGATGTTATTTATTGATCAGTCTCTTTTCTCGTACAAGAGAAATGAATCGATATTATGGCGATACTTATGGTTAAGTAAAGTGCATACAATAAAAGCAGAAGTATAAAATAATACTGCAGAAGCATTGATATGGTTTCTAAGCCATATGATATTTAAAACTGATAAAATAGATACATACATATATACATTTGACTAATCGTACTCAACTGGTGCTTCTAACCACGCCTACCCCAGTGTACCTGACCTAAGCCTAATACGTGGGCGGGAGTAGATAAGTAGCAGTTTAAGTTAAGTTTGTTTTGCCAAGTGACTGACTCAAGAATTCTCTGCAAGGGGTTATTCAGTTCTGTACCTGAGATCTAGAATGGTTGAGGGCTGGTATCTCTCGTCTCTGGGCTTGATATTCCAGCTGCCTGCGAGGGCTGCTTGGAAGCGCCGGAGCTGGATTTCTCGGCAGGAGAAAAGCAGCGTCTCGTTCTCAGCGCGTCAGGAAGGCGGGGCAGCGCCAGTGGGGTCCGCTCTGTGCTGGCCTCTTCGGCAAGTCTCGCTGCTTCGATCTCGTCACCACCGCGTGTGTTTGCTTAAGGCAATGTCGGTAATATTTATACCTGTAAGGTGCCGAGATTGACGTAAGGATGGACATGGATACGTCAATAAGGATGTCATATGAACGGGCTCGTTCGCACATTCTTTTGCTGAAGTTCTCGGTGAAATCAAAACAATGGCCGCAGGGATTTTCCCAGGTTCTCATAGGTTTGATTTGTTTTGAGAACTCCGTATGCCTTATCAGGGGCTGGAGGAATAGTTCTTGCCTAATTAGATGGCAAGCGTTATGACCTAATCAGATAACGCGTTCCTGTGCCGTGGTGTGGCTTAATCAGATAACGTTTTTTTTGTACCGTGGGATGGCTGCTAGTTAATTATTAACCAGAACAGGGTCAGGAATAGGGGGATCGATACAGAACCTATAGGAATACATCACACCCACTCCACGCAGACTATGTCCATATTTACAAGATCTAGGCATAGTAAATATACTAGTAGAGCACGTGTATACCGTACCACCCCAAAATACATCCATATGCATTTTGAAAACATGAAATATACGAAAAGATATATATATGCATTATATGCACTCAAGCAGTATAACAATGCTAAATAAATTACGCATATTCATACATCATTATTAATAAAATATGAAAATTACACATGAAATGGCTCTTAAGACAGAAGAAAAAAAATGCAAGACCATTTCATCACAAAATAAAATATATTTGAACATGCCAGAGGGCAGCTAATGTCTCTAAAGTTCCTAAAATAGAATTTTAGTTCTCTTAAGAATAGTTTCTACTTTAAGCAGAAGATAAGTGTCCCGAAAAATTGCAACATATTTTGGGGCCGCTGAAAAAATTATGTTCCGCTGTCCGTAAAATGGAGAAAAATTGTTCACAATACTTTATTATCAAAGTTGAAGGCCAAATTCAGGGTGTTGGGAACGCCATGTGCTAGATTGCTCAAAAGCCATTATTTCTGCTGTGGTGAGAACATCATATCATTTAGACTCTCGAAAAAGCTGTCAACCGCTTCCTGTGAAAGTTCCATTAACTCGGAAAAAGATGTTACCGTGCATTCATGAGCATGATTGCCTTCATTGATGTTTCGATCAGCATAGCTGACAGAAGGTCGTACCTGATCGATGCTGCTTTCATCTTGAACCTCACTACCCCTCAATCGTAGTGGTGAAGTCTCCACGAATGCCGTCATCAGGATTGGTAGCCGCTGGGGACAGCACAATGCATGAGCCGTGACCGGACCCAACAACGTTTCTGCATCCATTGGCGCATCCGATTGTAGCGTCAGACAGGTGTCCAACACACATTCTTCTCCGCATAGCAAGCACCTTAATACAGGTAAAACACAGCTTTGCCACATTGGTCTAAATGAAAGAAACCAAGTCATGTTCAGGTCTCTAAGCCGGGACAGTCCAAGGATTTTAGATATCCGGTCCCGGTATCCAATGGCTAGGATTGTTTCTTCCCTTGTCGCAGGTGTTTTGTCTGTGACACGGTTTGCCAAAGCGAAATAACAGAATCAAAAATAGGATTCCTACCACTAGTCCCAAAAGGAGAGGAAGTCCACCAAAGATGGAATGGACAAAGTCCGGAAAAATACCTAGAATGGCTTTAAATGGTGTTAAAGCCCCCGAAAACATTGTCTTAAATACATTTGAGACTCCACTGGTATCAGAAATATTTAAGATTTCGTTCAGGATTTCTGCAAAATGTATGGGGGAATTAGTTGATAACAATGAATGAATCTCTGCCGTTGTCCTTGCAACTTGGTGATCATACGTTTCTTTTGATGACGTGAGCCTGGTCGGCGTCTGAAGGAGCACTGTTTTCATTCTGCTTAAAGTATCAACTCGAATGGAAGCAATTTTCAAATTCGGCCATAACCTTGCCTCCCTGTCTGGCATTGCGCTGGGGAACAATACTCGTTCACAGCACATGACCTTCGCAGTCGTACTTATGAGATAAGGTATTCCGGGCACCAAGCTACAACATCTGCGGTCTACAATTATAATGTAACTCCCGTTCGATAGTCTCCTAAAGAATGGTTCTATTTGTGTCGCAGGTGTGCCTAGCTGGTGACATGAAAGGTTATTCGAGGACCCTTCACAGGCTCCGTGTAAACTAATACCATTACACAGAAGTGTACCACTTAGTGACATGGCACAATTATTGCCACTAAGAAACACTTTCCGGCCTTTATTACTGACACAAGCATGTGAATAGGGCAAGTTCCATGTTGACTTAATGTACCTTTTACCCAATTTATCGTACATGCCAGCCTGTATATATTTTTGGCAGTATTGAAACCTGAAAGTAGATATTGGAATATTAATTATTCCATGTATTATCCATTCACTGACAGGTCGTTCTGACATTGTCAATGGTAATCTCTCGAGTTTCTCAATGCTCAGGATTGTATAATCAGCACCCTTCTGTGCCATACTGATTTGTTTATCAGTGAGGTTAAAGATATTGAATAGTGACGTTGTGTTGATTAAACGCCAAGGCACATAGCCTGAACGCAGATTTTGTAACGTCCAGCCAAGTTGTACAATAGAACGCAATTGGGACTGACCGTGTTGTAACAACAGTAAGTCTTGCGATATTATGTCGATTGCTGAAGACACAATGCTGTCCAAAGAGTATATTCTGGAGGACAGAGTCATTAACCCATTGTCCACTACAGAAAGTGATTTTTCCAAATTAATACGGTCAATTTCCCGTATTCTCTCTGACGTTTCAATTTGAGTTATTTTCCAGGCTTCGTTATAAGCTGCATATACAGAGGCTGCTATGAAGCGTTTTTGACGCTGTTTGCGCGGTCCCATAATGAAATCACGCAAGTCAGCACCATCAGTAAGTAAAGTCAGGTGTTGCTTAATTTCTGCCAGTGTGGATGTTTGTAGCCATTGAAGGCAGAGCTTGCCCACACTGTACGTGGTAATTATCCCTGGGTGTTGTCTTTGGGAATATCTAGGGTCTGGCCTTGTCAATTTGAACCCCTGGATTTCGTTCAGGAATCTGTCTTGACAGGTATTAGTATCTGTGGGCCAGATCAACCACTGTTTCCAATCAGGATGTGTTCTGTTTTGGCTTAATATATGGTTTACGTCTATCTCCTCATCTAGAGATATATTACCGTTCATTGATGGCTTTGGAATAGACGGTTTGTTTAAGTCTTTGATTTTGGCTAGGCCAAGACAGGTAGTTTGTTGAACAGTGTCATTCAAAAATATAATTTGTTCTGGGATCATGCAGGCTCTAAACAATGATTCTATACCTTGTACTTGCCATTCCTTTGTACCCCAAACACTTTTTACTTCAACATTTTTGTCCCAGTAATCAAAACCAAATGTACTCATTTGCTCAAAAAATGAGTCTGAATATATCAATTTAGTGTTTGTAAGCATGGTCTTTGTACCTGTCTTATTTGATAATTTGAAATAAAATGTTTCTGCATTACTTGTGTTGAACCCTGAAAAATATGAATATTTGTCATAAAAAGTTCTTGAGCTACCTTTTGGAGGGGTTGCACAGTGTTCCCATTGATTATAATTTAAAACATTTCTAGGTTGTGCAGATTTATGCAGATAATGATTACTATAGTGATTATAGCAGAACATTTTATCATAATTAGACGAACCCTGCAAATAATCATGTTTTGTAAATTTAGCAGACATCACTAGGTCAGACATCATATTATTAATGCTTTCAACGTCCCAATCATCAGCAACTGAGCTTGGTTTTACAAAGTCACTCAATGAGATCTTGATTTGATGTGGATACTTCAGGATTTCAACCGGACCATAGATTTCATAATCAGTATTGTCCCATGCTACCCCACCGGGTATAGGATTGGCTGTGAAGTTGACTGAAGAAAGTTCTCTTTTCTCGACGTGTGAAGACGTGTGTGGTTTGAGGACCAAGTTGATTTTCTGGCTTGCTGTGTCCATTTTAGCATATTTTCCCTCAATAAAGTGTCCCAAACATAGTACCATGATGAGCCAAAGTATGAGGATAAGTGCACCTAAGGCCACCCAGAATTCAATCCACGGAGAAATCAGATAGGTTTCTTTCAGATGTTGAAAAAGTTCCTTAGCTTTGTCTTTAAAGGTTTTTGTTCATGTTTGTTCCTTTGATTCACTCAGGTTTTCAGATGAATCATTGAAGTTGATGAAGTAACCCGATGCCGTTCTGTCTATTGTTCCTATTGTTTCAGGATTGCTGTTTGCTTTATTATTGTGTTTTGTTGCAGCAGCATAGTCATTTGTTACTTCATTGTAGATTGGTGTGTCTCTGCTAAATGTTTTTATTTGGGTTTTTAGAGGTTTAAGTTCCATAGCATTGTTGCATAGTCCTTGTTGTTGTTCTGTTGGCATTTCAAATGTGAGTAGCCTCTTAGATTGAACCTCTGTGTTTGTAGCAAACCTTGGTGTTCTACTACTTATCGGGAGTCCACTCGGCCTACTGTTCGTTATCGGCCACATGATTGTGGTTTTATCAGGTTGATTGATACAACTCTGTTCTCCTTTTTACCAGCAAGGGGCGGTAGTACTACTGATCTTGTCCCGTTGATAGACAAGACAGGAACTGCTTTTCTGTAAGAAGGCCCAAATTCCTTCTTTACCGCGATCTTTTCTCTGACTAGATCCCCGACTTTTGGAATCCAGACAGTTCTTGCTGGGACAGGTGGTTTTTCTTCAGTGGTCGTTGGCTGTTGTTTCAACTTTATGTTGCTCAGGTCTTTCCTTGTTTCGTTTAAGTCCTGCAAAATAGCCAAACGATCTTTGATATCAAAGCTTTTTCTTTAACCACTGAAGTCTGACTGTCAAGATCTAAGACCATCATTCTAGTTCCAAACAATAATTCGTACGGACTGAATCCCCTCAGAGAATTTCTTGGCAGGTTATTTAGACTACGTTGGACACTTATTAGATGTTTTACCCACCCAGCTCCCGAACCTAATACCTTCGCTGTTATAGATTGCTTTATGCCTTTGGTTTTTTCTTTACACCATCCCGTTCCCTCAGGTAGGAAGTGAGAAGAGTCCCGCTATGCTATGCTTATTTGGCCATGTTTTTCATACGCTTTAGGGCAAGAAGAAAAAACATTCAGCCAAACGTAGCATGCTTCTAGCGTATATGCCATTATAGACTCGCAAATCTTTTTATAACAGTCCAGACGTCAGCCGAGTGCTGGGGTCTACATCACAAGTGGAAACTAGTCTTTATATGTTAATTGGACGCATTAATTTTTATTGTTGATCAATTCTGGAGTGAAACGCCATGCTAATATACCGTTTCTCTCGCCACTGCGATCTCTATTGCAGTCTGGGCAGTTCTTTACAAAGATGTGATGATGCAGGCTCATACCTGGCCACCAGTACACTGATTGTAATTCTTCCAGAGAATCTTTTAGTTTGAGGTGTCTGAGACCCTCACCCATATGTGCGTCTGCTATTAACAAGCCTCTCCTGTCCGTGTTTGGAATCACTCTATCCCCCACTCCAGGGATTCGAGCAAAAGGGACTGAGTTTGCATCGATTATGTATGTATAATTGAGTGGATAATTGATCGGTAGTGCTGAGCAGTCGCCTTTTGATGACGTTTTTACCGCCAGCAAAGTTTCACCGTCAATGTGTTTTACTGTATGCTTTTTCTTGACTACGGAAGCCGATTCAGTTGCTGCCGTTGTGGCTTTCTCAGCCAATGAATTCCCTGCAACGTGAACGCCATCACGCTGATGACTCAGTGAGTGTATCACGTGAGTTTTTGGTAGTTCTTTCTGTAATAGAACTACTTGTTCCCAAAGCACTTTTTGCTTTATTGTTGCACCTGTGTCATCTTTGTAACCGTTTTGAATCCATTTCTGTAAATCGTTATTGTATGATTTGACGCAGTAATACGAATCGCACACAATAAGTGTCGGGAATTCGCGATCGGCATTATCTAGCGCCATTTTTAACGCTATTATTTCAGTATGTTGTTCTGAATTATTTTCCACTGAGTGTGTTTTTGTAAGTAGAGGTCTTAATTTACCTCCGCGATAAACTTCTTTTACAATTTCGCATGTGGCCTTGTAAGCCAGCTCTCCCCAAACTGAGGGTTGAGCATGTCCGTCTGTATGTATTACACAGGCGTACTGTCGTAAAGGCAGAATGTCGATTGGCAGAGGGTATGTCATTTCATATTCTAGATATTTTAATTCCTTTAATTCTGGATCAAAGTAGTATTTTACTCTGTCCGTTGTAATGGAATTCACCCATTGTATCCATTCTGGATTCAACGTTGTTGTTGGTAAATTACATGGGGTTGTTAATGCCTCAAAGGCTGACTCCGCTGTTCTGACTGTGATACGTCTACCGTCAGCGTTGTCTTTTTCTCTTGCTATAGCAGTTTGAACTGCATGAACAATGTTGTCTTTAATACTGAACTTCTTTTCAGCTTCTGTGTACAAGTTTGAATTGTATGCAATTGGTACCTTTTCTCCCTCATTAGAGGTCAGGTATGTGAATCCGCATCTTCCTGGGATGACTCGAATCCCAAGATTGCGTGTGTTGTCACGTGTTTCTAATTTTGTTTTAATTAACATGTCTGTTTGTAAAGATCTCAAAATTTCTGTGTGTTTTTGAGTCCAATTGATTCTTTTAAAATCTGGTTTTATTAGATCATAAAGGGGTTTGATCCTTTCTGCGTAATTTGCAATGTATGTTCTTCCGAAATTTAGGAAGCCTAGAATTGATTGTAAGTTTTTTAATGTTCTAGGAGCTTGGAGTACCGCACCTTTCTCTAGGAAATTGTCAGCCAGGCTTTTGCCTTCACTTGATAATTCATATCCTAAAAACAGGACTGTTAGATGGGCAATTCTTGATTTTTTATAGTTGAATTTGTAACCCTCTGCTGCGAACCCAAGTATTATGGTGTTCACTCTCTTCAAGTGAGTATCCAAGTCATCATCTGTTAGGTAAATGTCGTCGACATATGATAATGCCTCGTCATCGTATGTTTGTAGTAATTCTGTTACTCTCTTTGAGAATAATCCTGGGCTGTTCTTGTGCCCCTGGGGTAAACGGCAGAAGCTTTTTTGCGAGCCATTTACCGAGAACGCAGTCAAATATCTGCTCTCTGGTGCTATATTTTGACAAAAGAACCCATTAGAGATGTCTAATGTTGTTTTGTATTTTTTGCACACTATGTTATTCATTAGTGCAGCACTATGCGAGTTTTGCACTGCAAAGATTTTGCAACATGAGTTAAGGTGTCTGTAATCCAAAACTAGACGATATGAGTTGTCTGGTTTGGAGACAGGAAACAAAGGATTGTTCATTTGTGAGGTGCAAGTTTCAATCACCCCCTGGTATTCAAGTTGATCTAGGATCTCTTTTACCTGTTTTTTAGCTTCTTGCTTAATTGGGTACTGCCTCTGTGCAGTAGGTTGTGATTTTAACTGGATTTTGTGGGGAGGAGAGTCCTCATCCCATCCTACATGATTTTTATATAAAGCAGGAGCTTGAGCTACTGCCCACTTTCTAGCAAGTGTATATTTTTTATGAATTGGAATGTGATTTGAGAAGGCAGGCATAATTATTTCTTCGCCATGAGGACACTCCCTGACAAACTCTGGTGGCCAGTCTCGTTCAGCTAGAAGGATGTCATAGCCCTTGGACAGATTATCCCAAAATAGTCCCCTTATTTTTCTAGTCTTATCCCCCTCTACACGCAATGTAATTTCATATATTTTATGAGGTTTGCTAACTCTGGTGTCTGCAGTTTCCACCTGAATGTATTCATTCGTGTCCACTGTCTCCAGATGATTCATAAGGACTTTGCGAGCTATGCTCACTTCTGCTGCGCTGTCTAGCATTGTCTGAGCCCATTCTCCGTTTTTCAGCTGTGTTCTCAGTATTCTCGGCATCTTTGATTACTTTAATACTGGCTACCTTCTTTTTTGGAAATTGTAACTTTTTATTTGGATGAGCAGGTTCCTTGTCTTTGGACTTGACGTGCTCTTCCCTGTGTTCGGATCGTCCTTTTCTTTCCGATTTCTGCGAGGAAGTCTGAAAAGATTGAGAGGGACGTGTATCAATATCTTGATATCTATCAGGTTTCTTTATATTATCCCTATTTCTAAGGTTGTATTTTTTCCCAGAGGGCTCACTTTGGGGAGACCTGCGTCCTTGGTTCGGAGATCTTTCTCTCCGCCGAGGAGACCTTCCTCTGAACTGGAATCTTTTTTCTTTAGGATTGGATTGTTTGTTTCCATCCCAGCTCTTTTTTTGAGTGTTTAAATTATTTTTAATAAATATCTTTTCAGGACTTTCAATCAGTTGAGGTTTTACCGGTATTCCACCCAGACTATCTCTTCCTAGTTCTTCATAGGATTTCTCTATGATTCTGGCAATTTCAGTTGGTTGGTCTGCTATATCTGTCTCTTTTAACCTTTGGCGGATCGCCACGTTTGCTGCTTCTCCCTTTATGTTGGCTAATAATATAGCCGAGACCTGCTTGAAGTCCTTCAGTAATTTCATACCGAGAGTTAAAGCGGGTTCTGGACCGTATTCATCTTGAATTTGTTTTAGCACATCTGGTATTACTGACATGGATGGTACACCATGTGTTTTTGTGTATATGGAAGCAAAGACTGTACCCCAAGTGTCACAGTCTTCCACGTGTGGTGCGATTCCCATTGGAAGACAGATAGTCAGAATCCTGTGTTTTTCTACCGGGGTGGTGTCTGGAAACACCGCCTCTATTTGAGTGATTTTTTGTGCTAGCCAGAAGGGTATTTGTTCCCGTTTTGCAGGTACTTTACCCAGACAGGACTGTATGTTCTGTGGAGTAATTTTATTTGTGTTACCCTGATGAGGGTTCAGCTGTGGAATTTTAACTGCTGGTTGGACTGTTGAAGTCCGCATTACATATTGGACTAATTGTCTATGTATTTTGATTAGTTGTTTTAGCTGTATTAAAAGCTCTGCTGCAGGCATTTCTTCAATGTCTGGATGTTGTGTATATCCGGCTAGGACCGGCCACGTTGCTCCTGGTCTACCTAGTGGACCGAGCCTGGTGATGTGATTATTATGTTTTAGGGCGCCATGAAACAAGAGCAGGTGCTCTTGGAATTTGAGTGGTATTTCCACCTCCTCGAAAGGAGTGTAGATATCCGGTGGTTCCTCTATTTTATAATAGTGGAACTCTTTTGTTACAGCGTTTGCTGCTGGAAAGTTTATCCATGAATAGAATACCTCTGTCTGCCGATATTCGTGTGCCCCAATTACGAATATGACTGTACCACCTCTTGGTGTCAGTCCATTTTCTATAAGTTTTAAGGTTATAGATTTCCTTATGTTGACCGGGATGAGTATTGCATTTGGGTCATTTTCCAGCAGAGTATTGTCTGCTACTAGGAGTTCAGCTGCTATTCTAGCTGGCTCCCTTTCTTCATCACTGTCTATCATTTTACCGACAGGAAGGTTATTCTGTTTGTTTGCAGATCAGGTTTCTATGGAAACAAAGATTAGATGCACAATATTTTGGAACAGTGTATCCTTCAACGTTGACTAAACCAAGAACCATACATAGGAGTCTCCTCCTGCGAGGTTTGGCGGATATGACCTTTCACCCACTCCAGACGTCTTTGGAGTATTATGGGAAAAAAGGGGTTCTGTGTGAAAAAGCACGACTGAGTTACTCTAATGTCTTGCGTTAGTTTTATCGCCTATCCAAACGTTTGGGTGCCATGTAGTGTAGTTCCTATTATCCCAATAGCCTCTGCGCATTGGAATAATACCTTCAATAGTATAGACCTAGGACGGAGGTTAACTAGGTCTTCTACTGACGATATTAGACTTAAAGTTTTGGGTTTGCCAGCTCGCTCAGAGTTCACTAGAAACTTTCTCGAATAGGCAAGGAGGAGTTTAACCTCCCTGGATAGACAAGAAGGGATTTAGTTTCTGACAACCATAGAACATGACAACTTTGCTCTCCCCTAATCAAGAGTGTATCTCTAGAGTCGTGTGAAAAAAAAAGACAACTTATTTTACTCAGTCAGTTCAGTGCATTCTTAGTTTCACCAGATTGTAGAGAAAAGGAAGAGACGGGCGTGTTCAATAAAAGATGTTATTTATTGATCAGTCTCTTTTCTCGTACAAGAGAAATGAATCGATATTATGGCGATACTTATGGTTAAGTAAAGTGCATACAATAAAAGCAGAAGTATAAAATAATACTGCAGAAGCATTGATATGGTTTCTAAGCCATATGATATTTAAAACTGATAAAATAGATACATACATATATACATTTGACTAATCTTACTCAACTGGTGCTTCTAACCACGCCTACCCCAGTGTACCTGACCTAAGCCTAATACGTGGGCGGGAGTAGATAAGTAGCAGTTTAAGTTAAGTTTGTTTTGCCAAGTGACTGACTCAAGAATTCTCTGCAAGGGGTTATTCAGTTCTGTACCTGAGATCTAGAATGGTTGAGGGCTGGTATCTCTCGTCTCTGGTCTTGATATTCCAGCTGCCTGCGAGGGCTGCTTGGAAGCGCCGGAGCTGGATTTCTCGGCAGGAGAAAAGCAGCGTCTCGTTCTCAGCGCGTCAGGAAGGCGGGGCAGCGCCAGTGGGGTCCGCTCTGTGCTGGCCTCTTCGGCAAGTCTCGCTGCTCCGATCTCGTCACCACCGCGTGTGTTTGCTTAAGGCAATGTCGGTAATATTTATACCTGTAAGGTGCCGAGATTGACGTAAGGATGGACATGGATACGTCAATAAGGATGTCATATGAACCGGCTCGTTCGCACATTCTTTTGCTGAAGTTCTCGGTGAAAGCAAAACAATGGCCGCAGGGATTTTCCCAGGTTGTCATAGGTTTGATTTGTTTTGAGAACTCCGTATGCCTTATCAGGGGCTGGAGGAATAGTGCTTGCCTAATTAGATGGCAAGCGTTATGACCTAATCAGATAACGCGTTCCTGTGCCGTGGTGTGGCTTAATCAGATAACGTTTTTTTTGTACCGTGGGATGGCTGCTAGTTAATTATTAACCAGAACAGGGTCAGGAATAGGGGGATCGATACAGAACCTATAGGAATACATCACAGAAGGACGCGGCTGTTGTTGAATGTAAGGTAAATAGTTGTTATCTTAGTGTCTACATCTCCCAGACCAATTTCTACACAGGTTTCAAGGAAGAAGTTCTTTTTGCACCGTGATTACTTATTTATTGATTTTTAGAATTTATAGAGCAAATTATTGAAAAAAAGGTCTCCTGTAGGTGGAAAACGTGAAATTAGATCCTACCAAACCAGTGTCAGTTATGCATTAAAATACCTTGTTTTAAGCACTTTTCCAAATGTGAACTCCAAGGGAATTGAGTTCCAAATAGTGGCTAATTATCAGGATAAGGCACGTTTTCCTTGGTACTGCTTCATAATCTTAGGAATCCTCAACAAATAGACTGAGGTTGAGTGTAAGGGCAAGGAGGAAAATACCATGAATAAAGCTGACATGCAAAGACAGGGCCTACATGGATGTCATGTGGGGTCACCAGGTGTCGCAGCTGAGGCCCTTGGCTTGTCCCTGTGACCCCAGGCACTGTTTTTGTGACCCTTGTCTTCAGAGGTGGCACAATCAGGGACAAGAACAAAGGAGCGTCACCTTCCTTACTTTCTGCCTGATTTAATTATACTGATAAAGTTGGAAAGTAGGCTACTAGTAGCGATACGTAGGGAATTGCCACTAGTAATAAGGCCACAATCACAATAAAAGGTTCAGTCAAGGTCTCAATAAAATATTCTATTTCCCAACCCTTGGTAGCTGGCAACGAGCAGGCAGGCTTAACTTGGAAGACAGGGTGTAATGCATTTGAAAACACTAATACATTGAATAAGTAAAACACACTACACAGTAAAAATCAAACACCAATTTATAAAAATAGGATATATTGTTATGTGCAAATAGATACCAAAATGACAAAAATCCAATGTAAGGCACCAGAGATATACATCTTTAAAGAATAAACACTTTTTAGTGCCTAAAAACCAATTGTGCTAACATCTTGTCATGTTTGACAGAGACAAAGTCAAAGTTTGGGGCCGACTGAAATGGAACTCTGGTTGGGTACACTAAGTGGGAGGCCTTCCACTTAGGCAGTCAACATTTTACCTTCGAATATACACATTTTCTGGAGCTTTCTCTCTCAACGTCAGACAAGGTTTCTCGTCAGGCCAGATCTGCATCATAGGCTTGACTCAGTGGGAGGCCTCAGTGAAATCCTGGATGGTTCAACGTCCCTAGGTTGACTGTTGACGTTGGGTCGGTCACCATATGGAGTTTTTTTGCAAAATGTGCCCCCCTATCTTTTCCAAACTTCTGGAACTTCTTCCTGAAGTTCCTTGTGTGGGTTAAAAGTGTTCAAAACACAATCAAAATCGTCTAGAAGCTCTGAGATTGTCCTTGGAAGTTTGAGACTACAATGCCTACAATCCACCTGTCAAAATCTTTAAACGTCCACTGGATGCACACGAGGCTGGGGAGTTCGTGGTGGAGATGCTTTTAGGGAGTCCACTCCTTGATCCTTGTAAAGCCAGGTAAAGTCCTTAGGGTTGCTGTACCAAATTGTGCAGCTGGTGCAGTTCTTCAGAATGCAGTTCTTTGGGTGCAGATCAGGGTTCCAGATGGGCAGTCCTTCTCCTTGTTGTTTCAGTTAGCAGATTTGAGTTGCCATGCAGCTCTCCCATATTTAATGTGTTTCTGGGCATCAAGCAGGGGACACTCCTGACCAATGGGATGAAGGGTGCCACCCTCAGGTATGACTACTTCAGCCAAAGTGTGACATATTCTTGACCCAGAAGGCACTATTCTTCCAAAATCCAAAATGAAGAAATCTTCTCCTGAAGGTTAAGATTCTCTAACATCACCTTTCCCCCCATTCACTAGTCTAATTACTGGTGCTCCTGCCTGGATGGGGTGCAGGATTTTGGGGTGAACCTGTGCTGTCCCAAACTGTCCTTCTCCCTTTGAAGACCAGTTTGGCTGCTCCACCCCATCCTGTCTTTTGCTTCTACAGCTGCAGTTCTCCACCCATAGGAAGCCCTTTGTCCCTCTAGCAGACCACTTCACACCTCATTAAGGCAGCTTGGCTCAACCTGGCAGAGCCTGACCACTCAGGAGAGAGAAGTTGGAATGCTGGATTTCAGCTTAGAGAAAAGAAAGTTATATAACTTATTTGCTGTGATAGTTATGATAAAGCTAACAGTGGCAAGTTGTTGGATTTATTCTAACTATCATATTGACGCTTTGATTTATCTTTTTAGCTCCTTTCTGTCAATAATTATACTTTAATAGAGTATTCCCAAGTTAGTCTATGGAGTCATTGGCTACAATGGAGGAAAAACAAATAACAGCTTTGGCAGTATTTCCCTAACCAGGGCATGTAAAATATATTTTATAATGCCCCGGCTGTTAGTTAGAAGGCACCCAACACACGGGGCACCTAGGGGAGACTTTAGGGGTAACATATGTAAAGATAATGCAGTTTGAGATTTTGGAAGTATCTTGCATATTATTTTAGGGTAAAGGCAGTCTGATTGACAAGGCTGCCTTTAAAATCATAGCGTGCAACACACTAGTGCAGGCTTAAGTGCGTTAAGTCTACTGGGCCTCTACACTTGCATGCCCTATTATATACTGGGGACTTACAGCTAGGCTGTGGTTACTAATTGTGATTAAACCCAAAGACCATATAACTTATCATCAGATCACTAGCCCTGGGACTGGTAAGCAGAGCCCAGGGCACATTCACAGTCAGTTACCACCATTATCTATCAAAAATGGGGGTAATCATGGCAAAAAGGATGGCTTTCTCACCAAAAGTGATAAATATTCTATTACTAACTATTAGTGTAATGAAAAATGAAGCACACTCCCCTGGAACAAAACCTTTGGTGCCAATGGTAGCAAAAAAAATGGTTTCAAATATATGTTGTGTGCGTGCTTACAGGTGAGAGTGTATGTAAGTGAGGGAGTATATGATTATAAGTGAACAAGTGTGTAGATATTTGTAAGCATGCATGTGTGAATGAAAGTGAGTGAGTCTGTGACAGGTAGTGAGTGAGATTGAAGCCTAGATTTACTATTCTTTCATGCAAGGCAATGTTTCACCAAAGTTGTTGTGCTGCCTTACGTCAAAGGCAGAGAAAGAAAATGTGCCATATCCAGTGAGATATGGTTCATTGTTTTCTTTACCAGAGTACTGGCACACTTTTGGCAGCCATGCACCAATGCACACATTTTCCTGCCATATTTCAAGGATGTGTGCTTTATGTGCAGCATAGTTTTATTTTCACCTGAAGCAGTCCCCTCCAGTACAATGTTTATGCTTTAAGGCTTTTCCATATTTGTATGCATGCTGTTGGGAAAAATGTGCAGAAATGAAAACATTTCTCTTCTCTTTGCCTACCTCAAGGTGACGTGATTTTTGTGCAAATTCTTGTCTACCAGTGTTTGTAGATTTTTGATTTGTGTGAAAATTCATGGATGGTTGCATTTGAATGCCCATACACCACACATAGAATGTAATCATGAAGCAAAATACGTATATTATTGGGATAATATTCTACGCTAATCCAGATTTGGACAAGATAGTAAATCACACTGTAACGCTTTGCATTAGGTGTGTGTCACAAAGGTGATGCAAGCCAGGCACAAAGCATTGATAGACGTGAGCCTAAGTGTCACTGAGTAGGAGTGAGTAAGAATGATTTAGTTTAAGTGTAAGGGGGTGCAAGAGTGTGAGTGAGAATGAATGAGTGAAAGTGAGACAATGAGTCTGCGTTAGTGAATGTGAGCAAGAATATGATTTGATGCTTTCACGGTTGTTGTTCATCCTAGCATACAGAGGGTAATTATTGTCTTATAGAGATACACAAGGCAAAAATGTGGGCGCTGACAAACTTTTAGCAATTTCTAGTATGAGAGACACCTGTGACAACATATTTGCACATATTCATTGTGGGTTATTCTTCACATGAAGGGCACCAGTGGCAAAATACTGGCACTGTCATACCAGAGATAATTCATGGCATATTTTTGGCATTTGTATACCAGTGCCAGAATTCTAGTACTAGCACAATGAAGGTAATTCTTGGCATATTGGAGAGTATCAACCATGATGAAATGCTGGTCCGGACATACTGAGGTAATTTTTGACAGAAGAGTCACCTATGGTATATGGCGGGCATACATTGCAATAATTTGACACTGGCATAAATTTTTTTTGATGTAAGGGGTGCCCTGGGAATATGGGGGCACCCATAACAAAATGCTGACCCTGGCACAAAGGAGGTAATTTTCGACATCGGAGGAACCATACCACATACACAAAACAATTGGGTCAGCTCCTGGTGCTCATAAGGTCTCTTTGGATTGACACACCATGAAAGGATTTGAATACTTAATGAGTGCACTTTCTCTGCGCCCATGACATTTTAGCAAATGTATGTGAAAATTGAGCTTTGAGAAGCAGCACTGTCTTGCACTGCATGTGGGGGCATTCATGCAGGTTTTACAGTGCGATTGATCGGTGCGATTCGGCCCTCCAGACGGTTGCTGTAGTTCCATTTTGAACTCCAAGGTGCCTCATTGTAGGCTTACTCCGCTACGCAGCAATGTCCTTCTTTATTATCCACCGCTACCTTGGATCTTCCTGCATTCTGGTGATCCTTTCCTGGACCGTCTCTTCCAATTAACCGTATCGGTTCCTGCTGTAGACAAGTCCCGTGCCACAGAGGCTCCTGAGCCCGGAACCCCCATGCTCATCCTCCTCAAATAGCGTTCCGCAGTCTATCGAGGTTACCACAAACAGGCACGACAATTGCCTTCCTCGGCCGTCACCCAAGGCTTGCACATTAAGGCAATACATTGGTTGTCCTGATGATGAACCTTGAATTTAACTGGATCGAAACGTCGTCGACAGTTGATGTAGTCTAAACACTAGTTCACTATTATGTGCCATTATTGCGTTTTTTCTACATGAGTCAAGCTAATTGATTCCATCTAAATTCTAGCTGCTCACTTATTGTAAATTGCCTGAGAAACTTCCTACCCCCTGTATATTTTAAATAGTTTGTCTAGCCTTGTTGGATACAGGATTGTGTCCCACTGTAAATATGTTGCTTTGATATTCTTCTTATTACATTATCGATTACATTTTGAGGTCCGGCTGGACTTCGTGTTCATTATAGCGCAGATTGTGGCCTATAATTATTCAATAGTGTACCTCCCTTTTGTCAAGGACCGTTGTTGCTCTTTTATATGGTTTTACAGTGCGAGACAAACATGCTAAAAGTCAGCGTGAACAGCACATTGTAATGCACTTCGCTGCTTGCGGAACTTCGTGTAGTGCGGCAGAGTATTTTGGTCACTTCAGAACCCCGTAAACTCCAACTAGGCCTACAGGAGACATTCTTATCAGAGAACAGTGCTGGAATGGGGGGGGGTTACAGTTTGTGTTCTAGAGATTGCCATATGAGTGGGGCTCAGATCCTGGATAAGAGACAATTGCTGAGTACCAACAGTCTTCCCAGCACTCTGAGTGGACCTGAAAAGGAAAGTTTCATTTTACCATGAAGGACCACTAAACCTCCCACTTTTTTAATGAAGACATTGCAACATTTGCACTCCTGGAAGCTTGATATATTTAGCAATAGATAAAGTTGTCCTTCCCTCAGTGGCATTGTCCCACTCTCCCATTTAAGTTGGTGCTCCAAATAACTTCTATAAAATTAGTTAACACCTATTTTGGATGTTAAACTCCACTTCAGAATATTTTTGTGTCTCTAGTTAGTGGATTTCCAGCATTGATCAAGCTGCAGGTTTCAAAATATAGCCTGGGGCTACTATCAGTTAAAGATCATTTGGCAGCTTTGCTGCGCGGAAAACTTCCAGCCACTTGCTGTCTTTGTGGGACTGGAAAGGAAGACCTGATGCATTTCATCTGAAACAAATCAGACATCTATTAGAGTACTGAAGTCTCTTTGGAAACACATAAGACTCTTTTGACTCTCAGCATAGAACACAACCTGAAAACTAAGCTCCTGAATCACAATTCAATGCCTTATTTATAAAGGTTAACTCAATTGTGTAGGTTTATATTTTTTCAATATTCACAAATCTGCATTTTAATAGCATTTTTTCTAGTGCGGAGACTCTGCAGTCAGTGGATCCCCACACATAAAAAGATAAGCCTGTTGTAAGTGTTTCCAATCTAATCCAATCCAAACAGGATTTCTATAGTGCTGTTAATCATCCCATGGGTTATCCAGGCAATTGTATGTCCCGGACGGCTCAATCAAAGAGCCAGGTCTTAAGAGGCCTTCGAAATTCCAGAAGTAAGGTGATGGTTCAGAGCTGCATGGGTGGATGTTCCAGGTCTTTGCTGTAATGTAGGAGTGGGATCATCCTCCACTTTTGCTTCTGTAGATGGGCACTGTGTGGGCGTATTGTAGGGAGACAGAGCTTAATGTTCTCAACGGTTTTTGGAAGTTCAAGCAGTGGCTAATGTAGGTGGGTCCTTGGTTCTGTAAAGTCTTGTGTGCATGGGCTAGCAGCTTGAAATGGCTTCTCCTCGGTGTGGAGAACCAGTTGAGCTGCCTGAGGTGGGGTGAGATGCGGGTTAGTCAGGGAAGGTCGAAGACAAATCTGTCTGAAGTGTTCTCTATGGTTTGAAGTCTCTTCAGGAGGTACACAGTGATTCTTATGTAGAGCACATTGTCATAGTCCGGTGGGTGGGTTGGTGATGAGAGCCATTGTCACTGTGTGCCTTGTGTGCATGGGCAGCCACTAGAAGATCTCCTGTAGCATGTGCAGAGTGAGGAAACATATGATGGAGGCGACGTGGATCTGAAATTTCATGGTGAGCTTGTTGTTGATGATGATTCGAGGTTTCTGGAGTGGTCAGTGGGTATCCGTGCAGAGACCAGGTCTGGGGGCCACCAGTAGTCATTCAGGGGTTGCTTTTGTTGCCGAATATTAATACTTCTGTCTTGAATGGGTTCAGCTTTGGGCAGTTGATCTTCATTTAGTTGGTGACCCTTGTCATGCATCTGTGGAAGTTTATCCTTGTGGTCGTGGGGTCATCGGTGAGGGAGAGAATGAGTTGGGTATCATCTGTGTAGGATATTATGTTGAGACTGTGTGCTCTGATGAGGCTAGCAAGAGGAGTCATGTATGTGGTGAAGAGGGTGGGGTTGAGGGATGAGCCCTTGGGAACTCCGAAGAAGACAGTATACAAGAGATTTTGCATATAAATTACATTGGTACAAAACATCAAGAGACTGTTTTGCACCTTTCTAAATGATTCTGTATCATGAATTGAAACAACTGAGTTTGCTTTGGGATATTTACATTAGAATTAAAATTATTTGATTTTGCTCCATTTACATAATGGGAAAATAAAAAAGATATACTGTTTTGTGAAATATAAAATGAGAAAAACTAAAATTAAGTTGCTTCATTTTTTTGTCTCTAAATGAGATACCTATATCAGTGGCCTATGTTTCACATAATGCACCCAGGTACGGTTCGAGGCCACCACAAGTGCACAATAAAACATTGTTACTGCATGAATCGTACCATCCAGCATAAAGATATACTTGAAACACTCATGTTCCAGTGGCTCCACTATACCAGTGCATAACCAATTTTGCAAAGTGGCCATTAGGGCCCCATGCAGCAGAAAGTGCTTGCTGACATGCGATATGTCGACTGTCAGACCATATTTGTACTCTGGCCGCATAGGCTTCCTTCTCAGTCCATTTATTCAGTACAGACCAGTTACTATCAAAACGTTCTTCAGCTGTTATTAATATTTTACCTTCCTTCTAGGCAACAAAAAAATCACTTACCCAAGTTTCTGTTAGTATTTTTATACCATATTGTAACTAAAAGAAAATATATAACAAACAAATGAAAGGGATCCTGCTACCAAAGTTACAAATCCTACTACCACCCTGCTACAAGCATCCAATGTTCACTTTCACATGTACGCCGATGACACTCAATTATATCTCAAGTTACAATCCCCCAAAGACATCCTGAGTCTGAATTCAACGATCAGAAACACCCAATCTTGGCTGGCCGATAACCACCTCAAACTCAATGCTATGAAGACTGAGTTCCTCCTAATCTCACCTCCCACGAAAATATCTTCCGCACAAACATGGCTTAAGCACCTAACAGCACTCAATGTCCAACCGACCATCGTGGACTCAGCAAAATCCTTAGGCATAACACTTGACACCAACCTCAACATGCAGCAGCATATCAGCAAGGCAACTAAGGGGGCGAACTTTCAAATAAATACCTTGAGGAAATTTAAACCCTTCCTCCCAGCAAAAGACTTCCAAACCGCAGTACAAGCACTAGTCATCCCTCGCATAGACTACGGCAGCGTGGCCCTCTGCGGCCTCCCCCTAACTACAATTGCACCCCTCAGAGCGTCACTAAACGCGGCAGCAAGACTCATCACTGGATCAAAAAAACATTCGCATATCTCCCCTGACTTTAAATCCTTGAACTGGCTGCCTCTTGAAGCCAGAATTCAGCTGAAAATTGCCTGCATGACGCACAAGGCTATACACCTGAAATCACCCAGCTACCTCACTCATAAGTTGACAATTTCCGGCGGGTCCAGAACTACCAGAAGTACAAACAATCTTCTGCTGAAACCGAGAAGATTCCGGAAGGAAAAAACTTACAAACGCTCCTTCTCAGGAATGGCGCCTAGGATCTGGAACGCACTTCCTCCTGAAACCAGGCTCATCTCCTCCTCCCTTCTTTTTAAGAAAGAAGTCAAAAATATCCTTATGGCTAAATACACTTGAACAATTACGTTTGATTTACAATGCGTCGATCAGTATTGCCAGTAATATATTATTATATAGCCTATATATTCCTATGCACGGGTGTTTTTGACTTGTATTAGACTAAAGTGCTTAGATTCTTGCTCCCTCATATCTGTATTTTTCTCTATTTCTGTATTATTTACATTGTTTTTGATGACCTAAGTCCCAACTAGGCCATGCTACCTCATACCTGTACTATATGTAATATTGTTGCTATGTACATGAACTTGATGATCTACCTCCTTACTATGCCCCCTGTTCCCCTACCCTTCCACCTGCCTTTGTAAAGCGTTCTGTTATCTGCAAAGATCTTGTTCGCGCTATATAAAACTTTCAAAATAAATAAATAATAATAAAAAAAAATACTATGCCCCTCACTTCCATGAGTTGGGAAACCCTTTAGGTTTTTAAAAGAACCCTCATAGGGCTCCCACCCAAGATACCTAGTGCATCTGTGTGTGTTACAATGCCTGAATAACTGCTAAGCTGGTTTTTGAAGGTTTCACAGGGATCCAAAGGATACAATTACCTCAAGGTTTCCCAACACTCGATGTACTATTTAATATTGGGACCTTAGGTGAGATTAAAAACGTAGGTGGAAGTGATAAGAGATAGTGATGACCTTCCACAACTTAGGTCTACATGATTCATCTATCTGCAAAGGTGCCCACAGGGTCAGAATGGCTTCCTTCAGGACCAAGATGACCCTGTTAGGAATGAGTTGCTCCTAATCGGTGTCCACATTCACACTAAGATATGCAGTACAGATATAATGGTTCATAAATTGCGATCTTCCTTATCACTCTGAGTGATTATCTGTAGTAAATTAAATGAGAGAGACATCATGCAGGTTATTTGGTACCACTTTGTAATGCTGAATCATTCAGGCATAGCAAGCGCAACATGTGTCTGCCATGCACTCCATTCCAAATAAGCTGGAAACGTAAAAATCACAATGGTTATCTCTTGTGAAATATGTTTTAATCCACCACATTGACCTTCATGCAGTAAGTATTAATAATGTGCCTAAAACGGGAAGGTGTGTCTCCCTGAGCAACATTCAAACTTATCAGTGATCATTTTAAAGCAGTGTGATACATGTGTTCCATGCATCACGGCGTACAATGAGGCTCATGCGATTACAAGTGGTGAGTTAAATGCATTTCAGGTGTCGCTTTATCATATAAAGGATATGTGACCTACTTATAGTATGGTCTTTCTTTTTGACATGGATACTCTGGGGGGCAGACCCTGTAGTCAGTCACTCACTGAGGAAATAGAAGTGCGTCAGATAATGCCCCTGATCTTTCGTGAAGTAATTATCAAAAGTACCCACTGCTGACTTACTTTAACAATGTATCACGCATGTATACTACCTCTTTAGTCCTCATTAGAGAGAGGTATATCACAAGATTTGTAACTTTGGTGGAAGGCACCCTTTCATTTGTTTGTTATAGTCGATAGGGAAATAAAGCAATCCTTTAGTCTCCTCACTCTCTTTCTGTTATTCTCTCAAAGAAAACATGAGCAAAGCCTGAACTTCTGAAGGCACTTCTCATTCCACTCATTGAGTAAATAGTGCATGTCAGAGAGCATACTCCTTGG
The DNA here is from genome assembly GCF_964261635.1 of Lissotriton helveticus. Lineage (NCBI taxonomy): Eukaryota > Metazoa > Chordata > Amphibia > Caudata > Salamandridae > Lissotriton > Lissotriton helveticus. The sequence goes on along the minus strand of NC_136070.1, from coordinate 456,242,346 downwards.
AAGAATGACTCCATAAATAATGTGCAAATATCAAAGTCTAAATCTTTGATCATCAATTCATCACAGACTATGTCTCTGAATATTGGAAAGTCTTTGGTTTCTCCAGGTATAGCACTTCCACATTTGGCAACAGAAATCAGTCTGCAGCTATGAATTTCTTGATTGCAAAGAACAGTCCGGTACACAAGAAACGTATTCTCTATGAATCCCAGATGGTTATTGCCATTGCAATTCTCTTGAAGGCCCTGTGGCACCCTAAAACGTATAGAATGTCCTGACTCCAACTAAGTTGTTCACATAATCTGTACATTGCAGAAGCAAAGCCTCACGCCAATCGTTACCATTACTCAGCACGGTCAGCTGACCTCTTCTACCTTAAAAGAACTGTGATCCTATGAAGTTCGAATAGTAGAGCCTCCTGCAACCACAAATGAGTGTGGCCTGCCGATCACGACATTGACAAACTAACTGTATTGACCTTTAATATTCCTTCTCCGCTGCTACCTCTTGAGCAGTTGAGACTTGAACTTACCCAGTACAAGGTAAAGATACAACAGGGCCTTACTTGCTCAGTCTAGCAACTGCTGGATCTGGGTACTGTGGCAGATCAGCTATAGGAGATCATCTGAAGTGTCCTAACCCTTAGCCAATCTCTTTTACTGTTCCCAAAATGATGGCCAACCCCATTGTCCTAGCTGAATCCAAATGTAGAATTCACCCTTTCTGGGTCTGAAAAATAGATTTCTGTTAAGTGAAGAGCTGAGAACGTTGCACAGCCACAAGTGTGCTCTGATATAAGTGTGTGTGTGTTTGTGTTTATGCGTGTGCATATGTGTGAGAGACAAAGTGAAAAAAGAGAGCGTATACTAAAGTAATTTATGTGTGCTTTCCGAAGACTTTAGTCAATGTCTTGTGTGGTGTACGATTTTTAAGTTTGAATTATGTTTTGTCTTTTCATTCATTTATGTATATGTATATATACTTGCCAAGTCTTTTCTGGAAGATTCTTAAATATTTACGGTATGCAACTGTATGTGTAAAAAAGACCCTAACAATTACAGGCAATACAAATTTGTTATTTTATCACCAGTGATTAGGCGTCCGTGTGTTCATGTGGCCAAGTGCGTTACGATTTCTAAAATGTAGTTAAAAAATGATGACAAGATCAGTGTCTCTCTCACGAACTGCTGAAGGAAGATAAGGTCAATTAAAAAAAAATTAAGTTAGGTTTTATAACCTCGGTAGACACATTACTTAAGTTCATGCCATAATTGGTTGCTATCGTTCCTCTATTTTCACTTGAGTTGTCGAGCAGTCTTTTGACTATTGTTTCATGTTTAAAGCCTGTATTCCCACTCAGCTTTGATGTTCTCTTTGTTCTATAATCTGGCTGACAGTAAAGGTCTCAGAAGTGCCTGATGAGTGCCTGCCTGTTCGTGTGATTTAGTGAGAATGTGTTTTTTTTTAGAAAATATAGAAAATGACAGTGAAAATAAGAATTTCTCAGTTGGAGGGAATATATGCAGATTCATAAGCGTTTCTGCGTCTCTTGCAGTGCTACAGGATTTTAACACAACCTAATTAGCATGACTGTACACAGCTCACAGGACAGAACACCAAGCCTACTGCTGCTGCATGTGAAAGTAGAGGTTCATCATCCCCAGCTGAGCAAGGCAGATATTCATAGAACACTGAGCAGCCATATGTTCTGGGGCTCTGTGAGATATCACATTGTAAATCTGGGAGGTGTGAAAACGTGGAAGAAAGGGCACATGTTCCTACTTTTCATTCTAAATTATTTTTTATCTGCACAAGATGGAACAAAGAGCCAGCCTTTCATACGAAGCGCAGCACTTTATTCTTAAAGACAATATTTAATCTGCTCAATAACAAAACCAATGCTGGAATACAGCCATGAATGTTAAACACAAATATTAAAAGACAAGGCAATCAGATTTATGGTGTCAGAACAACAACACGCTTCTTACGAAGGGCCATTACGTCCGATAAATCACACTTGGCCTTCTGTAACTGAGCTCTGAATTATGTTTGTTCTGTTCCCAGCATCCTTAGAGCAAGTCTGATGTTTATTACTCTTTGCTTGTGGGAGAGTAACACTGATTTATGGTTTCAAACTGTGCATTTAATAGTACCTTAGAGCTCGTCTCGAGGGGGACATTTGTTTGAATCCGTTTTTTTGGAAATAAATAAGTGTGCCTACAACGTGTTTTCAATTAAATTGCTAAGCATACAGAAAACATTCAAGTACATTATAATCCTAATCTGGACTTTAAAGTGGGATATGGAGCATAATAAAAACAAATTGCCTTTTATTTGAATTTTCATTTTTGACAACTATTTCAAGATAAACTAATGACTATTGACGATTCTCTTTCTACAGTTTAGTAATAATTACAGTTTTAAATGATGGAATAACATGGTAAACATTATGTCCTCATTTTACAAGTTTTTAGGGAAGTTACGTGCTGCAGTTTCAGCTAACCATAACCATCAAGGATTGCACGTACTTGAAAACAACGTAAGAATTGTCTTACCTTTTTGAAGAAACCTCATATCTAAGCCCATGCCCAGCAACCGTGGCCCGTGCAGGTAAGAGCGTGGGATGGTGGGGCCGGGTGGGGGTGATTTCGACAGACGACGATGATGGAAAATTAGATAAATAGTTAATTTTCCCTCATATTCATCTGTCGAAATCCCCCCTCCCCCACCTGCCCCCCGTCCCACCGCTCCTACGTGTACGGGCCGTGGCTGACTTTCAGAGGAAAAAGATACACATTAACCAGATGGACACAGTTATGGAATGTTTTCCAACAGATGACGATGCAAGCAAAATAAATTAATCCCTAACCTCAGTGTGTCCCCATAAACCACAAGACCAAAACTTAACATCTATCTCGGAAAATTTATAACGATTGGAATCTATTTGAATAGTACTGATACAGACACTAATACATTCATAAACACTGGGTGCCCTATTCACAATGGAAACTTGACACATGAGTAAATCTACGTATGTCAATTTACTCTTAGACGTTGCATGATAGTTACTTTTGGCTAATAACCATTTCCCGGTGTAAATTTACTACAAAGTTTAAACGTACATGTCTCTATCCCCTGAAAAAGGGGATGGAGCCAGTTTTTCAAGAGTATAATTACTACAACCAAAGAAAGTCTTGTAGTAAGTTCAGCACCATACATTGCCAACTGCCAAAGAAAAGTACTATGCCAACATCATAAATAAAGGTAACTACTGAAGCAGAGTGCTGTTCAAGACAATCAAGCACTGCACCAAGTCCCTGTCGAACCCACTGATTCCTCACTCCACAGAAAAGTGCAATGCCATCAACATCTTCTACAGTGAAAAAAATAGATTAGATTCAACAGTACATCTTACTTCAAGCATGCTTCAATTCGCACACCCTTTTCTGTATTATGCAATGACCATCCTTCAAAGACCTTTCTCTCCCAGGTCTCTCTGAGACATTTAACTCCTTTAAAGACACTTCTTTTGAAGATGACACCTTATCATATACATTTCAATGAAATAATTGAATAATTTAAATACATTGAAATAGGAGCAATGCTCTCGCAACCACAAAGCAGTGTAAAAACACACAAAACAGTAGTAACAATAAGGTAGAAAACAGCAGCAGATCTTATACTCTCAAATTTTTCCAAAGACGTTTATTGGATCCACATTCAGCCGACACGTGTTTCGTCGTGTTCAAAAGTGGAGTCGACACGACTCTTCAGGGCTGGTAAATAGACCCAGGCATCTATGGGTCGATGCGAAACGTAGGTATGGTTGAGCGAAGAATCCTGTATATAAATTGACGGGTAATCAATGTCTGAAAGATCCAAAGAACCCTGGTTCCGGGTTGGGAATTATGAGTACGACTGATTTTCTGACGTGGGCGCTCACTAAGGCGCATTAGTACAAGAAAAGAGACTAGACACGTGTGAGTGTCTGACTCTACCGGGAGGGGATCCAATAAGAATTAAGGGCTGGATTTTTGTTCCGTTATCTTTACGCAAGTAGTGCACTGTGGTTTGGAATCCCTCCTCTGTGTGTTCCCGGTCGCCGTGTTCCAAAGACGGACTTTGGAACACCACCCCCCAGGAACGGCTCCTGTTGTGTCTTGGGGTGCTTACCCCCGGGACACTGCTGTTTACTATGGCAGGGCGGGAGTCAAGGTTCCCACTCTGTCATAGCAAACTTGAGGGCATATTAACAAGTGCTATTTTGACCCAATTTTTTTAAAAATAGCCAAAAATGCGGTGAAAATTATATCGCCCTATTTACTAGGCGAAGCTAAGATGCATTAATGCATGTTAACAGCCGGTTTGCTAACGGCTTGCCTCGTATCGCCAATAAGTTGCAATGTAGGTGTTCTCAGAGGCAAGGTAGGTGTTCCTATGACAATATAACATGGAAGAGGGAGGTATGACAACAGCGTTGTATTTACAAGGCGGCCTTGAATTTGAGGACCAATAGCAAAACTCTTGGTAATTGCGGTTTATGTTGGATCCTAACATCTGTTCTGAAATAGACTTAAGCATGTTTAATATGCGAGTTGGATAGATATGTTAAGTCCACAGTCTTATATTAACAAGCTTTTCACTTGCAAACATGAATTATCGCTGTATTTCTTGCGATATTGGGGCATATTTACAAGGACAGCGTTAAAATTATCGTAGCTTTAGCGTTAGGAAAGTGCAGTTAAAGCAGCCATAGTGGACTTAATAATAGGCTTATGAGAATTTGTGAGAATTCCAATGGAAGCCCAGGTTTACACCATAACATTTTAACGCTGTCCTTATAAGTATGGCCATTACACTCCTAATGTTACGGTAAAACAAATATCACCTACTACTCATTTTTATTCTTCCTCTGGATCCCATCTCATGAGCGTATATTCAACGTTGGGGACTGTGGGTGGAGGCCCAATGTCCCTACGGTGCCAGTCAGCTCCCTGCGTCCTTCGCAAGTCAGCATTACTTTTCCACACTGGAACCTGCTAATATGCAGCTCCCTGTGGGGAAAAGCATTTTGCTTTCCATTTTAAAAGAGAGAGTAGTTTTTCGTGTTCTCTTTTTCTAAATGCAAACTAGGTTTGCTATGGCACGGTGGGAGCCTTGGCTCTCACCCTGCCATAGCATACAGCAGTGTTGAAAAAATCTTCCGGTAAGCCAATAAAGGATTTTGAAGTCCATTATCGCTGTTTTAGCTGTAGTTTGCTGCAGTTAAAGCGGCGAAAATTTTAACGCCTCCTTGTAAATATGCCACTAAGTTTTGGAATGTCAACAATCCCGTCTCCCATTTAAATAGGCACAAGGGGCCAGATGTAGGTAGGCATTTACCTGTCGGTAACGGCCGAATTCGGCCGTTACCGACCGGTAAATGCAATTTGAGATGTAGGGCCCTGTATTTTACAGACTCGGTAAATTTACCGATAGGTAAATTTACCGATTATGTAAAATACCGAGTCGGTATTTTTACGGAATAGGGAAAATTGATATGTAGGTGGGACTCTTCTGAGTCCCACAAGCATTAAAAAATCGGTATTTTACCATCAAATACTATTTGATGGTAAAATACCGATTCTGGTGTGCTTGCACATGTGTGCATGCACACCTATGCCATATGAGAGGCAGACCTGCCCTTAGGGCAGGTATGCCTGCCACATGGCACCTGAGCCTCTTTTGGGGGTGCCAGAGGGTGTCAAAGTGACACCCCCTGCACCCTTGTGTCAATCGGTATTTACCGATGCGGTAAATACCGACCGGTAAATGCCCAATCATTCCTATGGGCTTCAAAGCCCATAGGAATGCATGGGCATTTACCGGTCGGTATTTACCGCATCGGTAAATACCGATTGTTTCCGAATCGGTAAATGCACATCTGTATTTACCTACATCTCGGTACTTTTATTTTACCACTTCTTAAATACCGAGTCGGTATGATGCGGTATTTAAGAGGTGGTAAAATAAAATGTACCTACATCTGGCCCAAAGTATTTAGTGAAGTGCACACTGTGAATAGTGAAGCAACAGTGTCTGATTGTGATTGATAAAGAATTGCCCATTGTTGAGTACAGAGTAGGCAAATTGTACATGGGGTTTTGTAACGTCCGTGGCTATTCCTCGATCCCTCTCCTGAGGTTAATTCGAAGAGTTGTGTACTTCTTTTGCTCATAATGTACATAGTGTTCTGTCGTCTCAGTTTGCTTTCCCCTCTGTCATGTAGAGGATCCTGGGTAAATATAACGGCTTTTGTACAGCCAGTACCTTCGAACCCTACCCCCAAACTGCTTTCTGCCTGTTACCATAGTAACAGTTCATGGAATACTTAACTGAGCACACAGGTCACAAGTTGACAAAACAATTTTGCTAATCCAAACAGCAAGTGTTTTGGACTTTTTAAATTTTTGCATAGGAACCGTTAATCGCAGCTACGGACTCTGGTAAAGAGTTAGTCTCAGTTTACTTCTAGTTATAAACATCATTTCTACTTTTTATTTTTAAATCTTCTCTAAGCATATTATTATCATACTAAATAATAGTGAAATGTTGTCAGAAAAAGAAGACATATACACTCAGGTTTTTTTACATTAACTTTTATTAAAACAAAAGTAAATAAATAGAAACGTGACTTTAACATAACAGTATAATGAACACAATTTGCGATGGACTCCAATGGTAGGAGCGTAGGTAACCTGCAAAACAAAAATGAAAATGTCTTTAAAAGTAGATCGATGTGATTGAATGAGGTGAGAGATTACATGTTTATGAAAGGCAAGATCTTTTTTTTCTCACATGCATACTCAGGGTAGTGCACCCTACCCCTCCCACAGAATCACCCTCAACAGGAGTCTTTAGGGCAGCACTGCTTGTAGGCTTAGGCCTATCTTATGGCTTCGATGGTATAAAATGAGATAGAGATGTGACTGAATGAGGTCAAAGAACACAAATTATCATAACACTTGGCAATATTGCTTATTCGCACATGTGTAGCGTGCCTAATACATCCTACCCCTCTCATAGGCCCGCGCTGAAGAGGTGTCTGTAGGGAAGTGCCTGCTGAATCGGATCTACAGTATGGTCCAGCAGGTCTTTAAAATGATTCAGAGATGACACAGAATTAGGTGAGAGATCACTTCGTTTATGCAGGACAATATCCTTTATTTGCAGCTCGTTTAATTAGAGGCATTGTGTATCTAGGCCGCTCTGCTTACCTTTTGGAAACACTGTTTTCAGCAGAGCTCACAACTTGAAGTCTGCGTTGGTTCTATACTGCAGACTGTATTAAATTCAGCCTTGATTTATCTATCTGCAGAGTGGACAGCAGCGTCCATAACTTGAAAAGAGAAAGATAAATAATGTGAGAGAGAAGGAGAGAGAGAAAGAGAGAAAAAACAACATTGAAAGTGTGAGAGTGAGAAAGTAATAGATGGAGCAGGAGAGGTACTGTTGATACTGGAGAAAATCTTCGTAGCTCACCTTTTTGCCTCCGGTGTGTGTCTAAGCACGGGCCGGTTCATAGTGCACCCTCAAGTTTAGTGGTCGGAAAGATAGTATAGAGTTAGTAATAGCAGAGTACATAGAAGTGCAGACGTATATTTCTGCGTTATGCCTTTGGACACTCAAGATACTATATTACATCAACTACCACTCCAAGGAGGTGTCTGTGTGCTCTTTTTCTCCCAGAGTACTATACCCATGCACTCCCACTGCATAGCAATGATTTCTCATTTCTGTGTACGCACACCGTTGTACCCCATTGACTCCCAGTGTTCTAAGGTGAATGCCCTTTCCTGCGGACCCAGACTGTTGTAACCTATCCACTCCCACTGCCCGGAGGTGGTTGTACATTCCTAAGCACTCAAGTTGCTGCACAGTATCCACTCTCCCCACCCACAGGTGATTTCTAGTTGCTTCTGAAACAAGCTTCTTTGCTCACCTCGTGCCATTGGCATGATTCAAAGAGGGTGCACCACGTGTCGAAGCAGCCTTCTCATGCATTTTTACGATGGCCATGCATCATCGCAGAATCCTCAAACGTTGAGCTTTGGAGGTGTTGGGGGGAAAGCCAATTTGCGATGATGCGTGGTCCGGGCAGGCCGCACTGGGAGCAATGTTTTTTGCCTAGGGAATTCTGCCTTAACAAGGCCACGTGGAGATGACCTGTGGTGCAGTGAGTTAGTGGTACCTGAAGAACTAAGGGTGTGCGCACCCTGCGATGATTCATGGTTTAAGCAGGTCACACTGGTACAATGTCTCTTGCCTACTGGAATGCGTCATGCGCAATCCCCATTCCACCTGAATCGTGAGCCCTCACAATGTAGAATGAAGGCAGTATTATAAATCAACAAAAGAGTGACTACCTAACAAAAACTAGTCAGAATAGTAGTAAAGTTTCTACCACCAGAAACAGGTTAAAGACCCTACCCTCTTATTAAAGGAGAGTGTCAGTTTGGGGAGTAGTCCACACTCCTTTTAATTCACTGTCATAACACAATCTTACTCATTTTCATTTTCTATACAAGGACCCAATGAAGATATCTGGCTACCGACGTCCAGTTGGTGCCTGAGGGTTCTTTTTTTCACACTCAGCATGTTCACCCTATCTCCCTATGGGTCTTTAACCTGTTTCTGGTGGTAGAAACTTTACTACTATTCTGACTACTTTTTGTTACGTAGTCACTCTTTTGTTGATTTATAATAATTTACCAAGGGGTACAAGAGTAGCTTGCAGACCCTTTCTCTCTTGTTGATTGTGAATGAAGGCAGTAGTCAGCACAGATATTGATAAATGTTTTTTGTCGCATCCTTTAACAAAATCTGAGGAGATTGAGTACAATTGTCTCTGCCTTAAATAAATCAAGTATATATAAAAGGGTTGACCCAAACAAAGTCACAGGAACTGGGTAAATGAACGTTAAAGATAGAGGGGTCCCAGACTGGGAGAGGTGATAGATTCATAAAGAGTTACAGTTTTGAATAATCAGCAAACAGGCATTATATTTCAACAGGTAGGTTGTTTTAATTCACAACATACCAAAAAAACTACAATTGGTTTATACAATACAAATCCAAAAAGTCTAATGGTATTATAACACAGTTGTGCCCACGCGCGCAAAAAAGGGGAGGGGGGGAGTGCTGGTGCTGTGAAGGAATTCGGTGAACAGTGCAGGGTAATTTATTAATCAGAAGTAACATAGAATTGCAATTTATTCTATAAACATATATACATTATTTCACGTGGCTCCCCATTCTGGGGCCACAATTGGCCGCTCTGGCAAGTCAGAGCAAATTAGGGGAAACCAGTCTTCTATAGTAGCTGAATTTATCCTGCTTTTGGGTAGAAGCTGGTGTTGTGATAGGTATTGGTCTACGTTTCGACCCTTTAGGAAGTAGGGACAGTTCCCCTTACGAAACGGGTCTTCATCAGGAAGAGGGTTGGGGTGGGCAAGGGTCCTTAAATAAGCTGCAAAGACCAGATCTCAAAGTGGTTGGACGACTGGTTCTCTCGCTCGGTGGAGCCGGCACAGTCCATGAGGACATAGAGTACAATTATCTCTGCCTTAACTAAATCAAGGCTGAATTTCATGCTGTCCGTAGTATAGATCCAAAGCTGAATTCAATTTGGGAACCCTGCTGTCTGCACTGTAGATCGAAGGCAGTAGTCAGCACAATGTCGACAAATGATTTTTGTCACTTATTTTAACAAAATCTGAACACATACAGTAAAATTGTCTCTGCATTAAATAAATCAAGGCTGAATTCCCTACTGTCCATAGTGTAGATGCAAAGCTGAATTCAAGTTGTGAACCCTGCTGTCTTCAGTGTAGATCGAAGGCAGTAGTCGACACAAACATCGAGGATTGCTTTTTGTCACATACTTTAACAAAATCTGAGGACAGAGTACAATTGTCTCTACCTTAAATTAATCGAGACTGAATTCAATGTTGTCTGTACTGTTGATGTGAAACTGGTAGCAAGTTGTAAACTCTGCTGACCGCAATGTAGATCGAAGGCAGTAGTCAGTACAGATATAGAGGAATGTTTTTTGTTGCATGCTTTAACAAAATCTGAGGATTTAGAGTACAATTGTCTTAAATAAATCAAGCCTGAATTTCATGAAGTCAGTAGTATAGATCCAAAGCTGAATTCAAGTTGTGAACCCTGCTGTCTGCACTATAAGTCGAAGGCAGTAGTCAGCAGAGATATCGATGAAGAATTTTTGTCACTTATTTTAACAAGGTCTGAGGACATAGAGTACAGTTGTCTCTGCCTTACATAAATCAAGGCTAACTTCAATGCTGTCTGTAGTGTAGATCCAAAGCTGAATTCAAGTTGTGAACCCTGCTGTCTGCAGTGTAGATCAAAGGCAGTAGTCGATACAGACATAAGTCTGCGGTGCTGTGGCGGTGATTACGCAATGGGCCTGTATCGAGAAGGCACGTGGTCATGCCGGCAGCCACGTGGCAGGGTGAGGACCTTTGTGTGGCAGAGTCTTTTCTCTTTGCAGAAGTGAACCACGCCCAAGGCGTCGGCTAATTATTTATACTCCTACGCTGGAGATGCGTACGTTGGACCAGCCCACTCCAGCCCACTCCGTTTCTACTTCAAGGGGGAGAACAACACAGCTACATGGCCGAGATATTCCCTAGACTCTGAGATAATATGGTTGCGTCCACTGTGTAGTACACTACACGTATTAATAGTATATCTACACACGGAAACGTTTTTGCTTTGTATAGTGAGTTGTGTATAGCATATCACCGGTAGTGTTGGCATTGTGTACATTATTGTTGATGTGCGAGTTCCGTCCCTTATACATAGTTGATTTCCACATCTCTGAACATTGAGCTAGTGTGCTGTTGAGGGGATATATTATTTTAGGAAGGTCCGTTGTCCTGTTTTGCGCTTGTCTGAGGTAGTAGAGGGGGAGGGGTCAGGGGGGTCAGGAGGGGTGGTTGTAGTGGTGGTGGCACGAGGTGTTGTGATTTTGTTGGGTGTTGGATGTGCATAATTAGTACTTCTATTACATATTTGTCTTTAGATATGGGTGTGAGTTGGATGTAATTCACACAGTACATAGTCGACATCCTTACACTAGTTAAATGTTGATATTAATTTGTTAGAAGTAAATGGAACTATTGCCTGTTTTTTTTAGATGGCATTGTAGATTTGGTTTGTTGGTGAAAGTATGGGAAGTGATGTTTTTTTCTTGGTTTTTCTACGAGAACGCCATGGGGCCGATTAGGATGGCGGACGGATGCATGACCGCTGGGCAGGAGTGGCGGAAAATGCACCTCATGGTCCGCCAGCAGCGGGCCTTCCATCCACCATATTAGGAAGTGGAACTGGCCACATTTACCTCCCGCCGCGTAACAACGTGAACCGCCGCGGGAACACACCAGACACCACGGCGGACGGAGCCAATCCAGGCTCACTGCCGTGTGGAATGACGTCCCGACCGTCTGCAATATTACGATGTCGCAAACAAACCAGTACACCGCAGCGGAAACACCTCCATCTCATAGACGGGGGAAGCACCACAACGGAGAAGGAAAGCATTGCCACGAGACCCACCGCACGGACCCGAGCGCCATGGACCCAGCCCTACACGCCTTACCGGCCCTGTTCCTACTTCACTACCAGCAAGTCATGCACCGTCGAGGATGCCACCGCAGGTACGCAAGCATGCAATACACACATACCATGCCACAGCATGCATGAACACTGGTACCTGTCCACATCAGACACCCTGGGGGGGCCAGGAACACACACAAGTGCACCCATACCAGTCCCACCTCAGCACAATCACCCCCGCATCAGGCACACGTTGCCCACGCAACACCAAAGCCAGCCCACGGATGGACTCCGCTGCACTGTCTGCGGTTGGGCCTGTTACCCTGGCCACTCCATCTGTGGCGGTCAGTTTTTCTTTGGAGACATCCGTCCGCCGTGGTCGGGTTTTGCTGGAAAGGAATCCTAATCGCACTGCCGGTTTCCCCACGGAGGCAATCTATTTATTCATCAGGGGGCCCAGAGGGGCCCCTCAGCCCCAGGGACCGCCACCCCCAGGGGCTATAACAATATGTATGCGGGGGCTCACGGCCCCCCTGCAGCCCCGGAGACTGTCACACCTCGGGGCTTTTTTTTTTAGATAAAAAATACCTGGGGGGGGCTCATGCCCCCCCACACGCCCCGGGGACTGCCACCTCCCCAGGGCACAACATTTTAAAATTGGGGGGTCTGTGATGGACCCCCCAGCCCCGGGGACCACCACCCCCCAGGGCTTTTAAATGTTGGGAGGGGGGCCATGCGGCCCCCCTCCTAGAGCCTTGTGGTGGCCCTGGGGACCGCCACCCCCCTGAGCTGGCTCCTGCTGTGTCCCGTGGTGCCTACCCCCGGGACACTGTAGTTTGCTATGGTAGGGCGGGAACCTCGTGGCTCCCGTCCTACCATAACAAACTGCTTTCCTATTTGGAAGAGATCAGGTTAACCTGCTCTCTCTTCCAAATAGAAAAGCAGATTGCTTTTTGTCAGGGGGAGCAGCATGTTAGCTGCTCTACCTGACGAAAAGCAATGTCAGCTCCCGAAGGATGCGGGGAGCCGCCAGGGACTGTGGGGGGATTGGGGACCCCCCCACGGTCCCCAACAAAGAGGGCCAGCCCCGGGGGATGGGGTCCCCGGGTCAAGAACTGGCCCGGGAGGGGGGCCACGCGGCCCCCCTCCTCAAATTATTATTATTATTTTTTTAATGTTTAACAAAAAGGAGGTAGGCTGGCCCAGGGGGATGCGGTCCCCGGGGTTAGAAGTAGCTCGGGAGGGGGGGCCACGCGGCCCCCCTCCCCCCAAACAAATGTTGAAAGAAATACGACAGAGCCCCGGGGTATGGGGTCCCCGGGGCTGAAAGAAGCCTCAGGAGGGGGGCCACGCAGCCCGCTCTCCATATTTTTTGTAACATCTGGTGTGTATGTGTTTGGTACGCGTACCGTACAACGTATGATGCCTGATTGCTAAGGCGTACCGTATGCGTACCTAAGCAAGAAAAAGAAAAATATTTTTGAGATATTTATCAAGTTTATATGTTTAGATGTTGGGTGGCTCTAAAAAGAGCCCTTGTGTTTATTGGAAGATTTTAGTACCTACAAGTAAGTACCGATGCAGAGTCTAAAGTTCATGAGGAAGACTTTGTTCCCTTCATCTGTAAAATGTACACCATCTCTCCTATAGATGCCATGCATATTGAAACGCAAATTGTTGTTGTAAATGGACCCCCATTCTATAGTCTCGGAGAAAAGCAGAAACAGATTTATTCACATGTGTCCTAGATTTCTCAATCTGTGGACAAAATTGATTGGACCAGTTCCATTTCTGTCTTTGGCATATGTTAGAATACCCAAAGGCAGTTTGGGGGAAAAGTGACATCAGTTCTCCAAAGGTGTCCTTCATAAGCATTTCCAGACCTATCTCATTGCCACCACAGTGCACAATTATGATGTCAGGATGTTGGAGATGTAAAAAGGATTTCACCAATGGCATCAATTGGTGCCACTTTAACCCTTTCTGTCCAATCCATTTAATGTCTACGTTTGGTAAACCTAGGTCTTTGTGAATTCCTTTCTGTTTTACGTATCTTTGGCTCCAGAAAATATAGCTGTGTCCCACAATCCACACTCTAAGCATCTTGACGAGAGGTCTGGATGCACTCAGATGGTCTCTGTAAATGAAATGGCAGTTTGAAAAGTAAGATTTTTCTAACATGGTGGATAAGATGCACTTTTGAAAAAAGAAAAGAAATGATTGGTTGTTTGAAAACATTCTACACAGAAAACTAGGGTGCAATTTTCTGTTTTTTGAAAGCCTGATATTTATTGGTTAACAAAAACTGATAGAAAAGAACGTTACTTAAGATAAGGTGGTATATTGAAAAGTCAAGCACACTTACTGTTTTGATTTGCAACATTGTTTGATGAACTTTTCACCTGTGTGCTCAGTTAAGTGTTCCCTGAAGTGCTTCTATGGTAACAGGCAGAAGGCAAAATGGGCGTAGGGTTGACAGTTTTGTCAGTTGGAAAGGGTTCAAATGTTCAAGCAACAGAAATGTGTGTTTCCTCTTGATTTAATGTGGGAATAAATGTGTTTTCTTATTTATTTGTATATGTGTGTAGATTGAGTGTGTAGATTTAGAGGAAAACTTTGTTATTTGCCATAGGACTCTTGACCCCCTAGGCCTGCTCTGGGTGTCCTACAAGGACCCTCAAGGCCTAAAAAATATTTTTATTTTAAAAAGAAATCGTGTGATACGCGAACCGTACGCGTACACCGTGAAAAAGAACCACCACCCCCTGGGGCTTTCACATTATGATAGCGGGGGGCTCGCACCCCCACACCACAGCCCCGGGCACCGCCTCCCCGGTGCTTCTTTTTTTAAAATAAAACAAATAGTGGTGTGGGGGGGTCAAGCCCCTCACACACCCCGGGGAACACCACCTCCCGGAGCAGTACATTTTTATATTGGGGGGTCCGTTACAGACCCCCCAGCCCCAGGAACCACCATTTCCCGGGGCTTTTAAATGTTGGGAGGGGGGGCGCGGCCCCCCTCCTGGAGCATTGTAGTGGCCCTGGGGACCGCCACACCCCAGGGCCAGCTCCTTCAGTGTCCCGGGGTGCCTACCCCCGGGACACTGTAGTTTGGTATGGTAGGGTGGGAGCCGCGAGCAAACTGCTTTGGTTAACCTGCTCTCTCTTCCAAAAACCAAAGTCGATTGCTTTTCTGCATGGGGAGCAGCATGTTAGCTGCTCCCTATGCAGAAAAGCAATGCCGGCTCCGAAGGACGCAGGGAGCTGGCTGGGACCCTGGGGGCATTGGGCTCCCCCCACGGTCTCCAACATTTTATATGAGCCCCGGGGATGGGGTCCCCGGGGATAATAAAAATTTGTGTTAGGGGCTATATTTTTTTTTACTGTAAAATTAGAGTACCCGTACCGTGCGCGGCCGTACCACATATGCTGCGAGGTTTCTAAGTCGTCCCGTATGCTTACCTTAGAAAGAAAAAAGAAAAAGAAATTTTTTTTTTTTCAGATACCTATTAACCTTATGTGTTTAGATGTTGCTTGGTTCTAACAAGAGCCTTTCTCTTTATTGGTACTTATAAGTAAATACCTATGCAGAGTCTAAACTTGTTGAGGAGGCGTGTTTTAAAGTTTGCTGAACTTTTGACCTCTGTGGTCAGTTGAGTTTTGCATGATCTGTTAGTATGGTAACAGCACAAAACAAATTGGAGTAGGGTTCAAAGTTATGTCAGTTGAAAAGGGTTCAAATGTTCAGCCAATAGAAATGTGTCTGTTTGGTTTTGCTTTAATGTACGAAGCGATTTGATTTGTTATTAGCATGTATATATGTGTAAATTGAGAGGGAAAGTGTCCCATTTTCTGGTTTTGCTAAGAACACTGAAGCAGAGAGATTCTGTATAAGAATATCTGCTGTGTGACTGGCATTCTTTTCAATCTACAAATCAATTTGAAAGGTGAGTTGATAACTTGTAAGGGAATGTATGTGGTGCATTTTGTTTTTAGTAAGAGTAATGTGTTTATCTTCGAAAGTGTGTACAATCACATTCTGAGTTTGTCTGCATTTGGATAACCATTGTGATAAAACCATTTGGTAAGTTAATGTGTTTGGGGAATCAGCTTTGTGCAGTAAAGTGCAGTACTAAAGAATTTAGAATGTGTGCAGTCACTTTTTCAGTTCTAGAGTAGTTAATAGTGTTGCTTGTTTAGAATTAGGCTTGTGTTTGAAATCTACAATTTTCCAATCAGTATACATACACTACTGCAAACTCCATGGGGCAGATTTACAAGCCTCTTGCGCATCATTGTGCTGCCATTGCGTCACTTTTTTGATGCAATGTTGGCACAAATAATGCCGCAAATTGCTTATGTATTTGCAAAATGAGTCAGGGTTGTGCACTGAAATGTAGTAGTTATATACATGGAATGTGTGCAGTCACTTTACCGTTTCTAGGTTAGTAAATGTGTTTTGGTAAAATGCAAGGTTTAATATTTTTTATCTGTCTGTGTGTATTTAGGAATTATTCTGAGTGAAGCATTTTTGTATGTTTTGTGTTTGTAGACACATTAGTGCTTAAATATCAATCCTTTTTTGAAGTTTTGATAAAATTAGAAACTAGTTATTATTTTGTATTTGCAAAATGAATCATGGTTGTACAGTAAAATGCAGTATTTATATTTCTGGAATGTGTGCAGTCATATTAGCTCTTCAAGAGTAATTAATAGTGTTGCTTGTCTAGAATCAGACTTATGTTTCAAATCTACAATTTCCCAGTCAGCATACATACACTGCTGCATACACGCTGGGGCATAATTAAAAGCCCTTTGTGCTTCTTTGTTGTTCTATTTTGTCACTTTTCTGATGTATTGTTGGCGCCAATAATGCAATAAATTGCTTATGTATTTGCAAAATGAATCAGGATTGTATAGTAAAAGACAGCAGTCATATATCTAGAATGTGTTTAGTCACTTTACCGTTTCTAGACTAGTAAATGTGTTTTGATAAAATGCAAGGTCTAATATTTTTGGTCTAGAATCACACTGTGCATTTGTGTGCATTTAGGAATTATTCTGAGTGAAGCATTTTTGTATGTTTTGTTTTTGCAGACACATAAGTGCCTAAAAATCTATCCTTTTTTCAAGTTTTGAAAGAATTAGAAACTAGGTATTGCTTTTGTATTTGCAAAATGAATCATGGTTGTACAGTAAAATGCAGTATTTATATTTCTGGAATGTGTGTAGTCATATTAGCTCTTCAAGAGTAATTTATAGTGTAGCTTGTCTAGAATCAGACTTGTGTTTCAAATCTACAATTTCCCAGTCAGCATATATACACAGCTGCTACTCTGGGGCAGATTTACAAGCACCTTCTGCCCCTTTGTGGTTGTATTGTGTCGCTTTTTGATGTAATGTTGGCACCAATAATGCAGTAAATTGCTTATATATTTGCAAAATGAATCAGGATTGTATAGTAAAATGCAGCAGTCATATATATAGATTGTGTTTAGTCACTTTGCCGTTTCTAGACTAGTAAATGTGTTTTGATAAAATGCAAGGTCTAATATTTTTTGTCTAGAATCACACTGTGTGTCTGTGTGCATTTAGGAATCATTCTGAGTGAAGCATTTTTGTATGTTTTGTGTTTGCAGACACATAAGTGCTTAACAATGTATCCTTTATTCAAGTTTTGATTGAATTACAAACTACTTTTTCCCTTTGTATTTGCAAAATGACTCATTGTTGTACAGTAAAATGCAGTATTTATATTTCTGGAATATGTGCAGTTATATTAGCCCTTTAAATTTAGTCAGGCACTCTCCTTGCAGAACTGTAATCATCCAGTCAGTACCTAAGTACTCATACAGCAAAGTAGGCCTTAGAGTATGGACTGCTTCAAACCCTTATAGACTAAGCACGCAGTCTTCTATGCACCTGCAAACTTGTCTTTTATACCTTCAATTCCCCAGTCTGTATCCTTACACTTCCAGCAAACACTCTGTCACTGCTGTTTCAGTATTGTAGTGAGCCATTCAGCAGTATATGCTTATCTATGCACTGTGCTATAACTGAAGCAGTTATGAATTCAGTCAGGCACTCTCATTGCAGAACTGTAATCATCCAGTCAATACCTAAGTACTCATGCAGCGAAGTAGGCCTTGGGGCATGAACTGCTTCAAACCACTATGCACTATGCTTGTAGTCTTCTATCTACCTGCACACTTGTCTTTTATACCTTCAATTCCCTAGTCTATATCCTTACAATTCCATCAAAGAGTCTGTCACTGCTGTTGCACTGTTGTACTGACCCATTCAGCAGTTTGTTGTAATTCATTCATTGCACTAAAACTCAAGCACTAATAAATTCAGTCAAGCACTGCCTTATAGAACTGTAATCATTCAGTCAGGACCCAAGTACTCATACAGCGAAGTAGGCCTTAGGACAAGGAATGCTTCAAACCTGTGTGCTGTATGCATGCAGTCTTCTATCCACGTGCACACTCGTCATCCTACCGGGGTTTGGGACCGCCCGCCAGTGAAGTTAGTTCTTAAAATAACTTTTCTTTTGTTTTTTGGTAGTTTTGAATTTGTTTTGTAGTTTTTTTAACAGTTTTTTAATTTTTTTGTTTTGTTTTTGTTAAAGGAAAAAAAGGAACTGTGCAAACAAAAAAGTGTCCAATGGGAACAAATAAACAAAAACATTTTCGCGGTGTGAGCAACGGTGCTCCTGTTTCCGCCTGCAAATCAAATCAATTGATTGCTCCCCATAGCACAATGTCTCTTTGCAAAATTTACAAAGGATTATTAAGTCGGGACGGATGTCCGGATGTGGACTGGATGGTGCTGTGGATGGTGCTGTTGAAGTGCTGGGAACAGCTGGTGGAGGGTTGTCCCGCAGCCTATCACATGAAGCTCTCGCATAATTGCAAGGATGGAGGTTCTTCACGTGTTGAACCATGCTGGCAGTTCCAAATGAATATTTTTTTGGTCGGATCTCCTCTAGATAGTGTGGTCCCACACACCTTGCAGGTGACCTTCGCAGCAATCACCTTCTTCTCTCCATCTGGAAATGTGAAAAATTTCCAAATTAAAGCTTCTTTCCTTTTTGGCTGTGCCTCCTCAGCCACAAATTCCTCTTCTGAAGAGTGTTCTGAAGAATCTTCTTGTAGTGCAGCCATATTAAAGTTCTCTTCCAAGACTCAGGAGCTCCATAAAAGAGATGGTTCTTCTGTGAAAGTCAAAGAAGAATGATTAAAATGGGTGGGGTCTTTCAACAGCTGGATTAGGAAGTATTATGAACCAATCAAGTCACATGGCATGCGCTTACGGAACGCTTATGGTGCGCGTACGGACGACGTATCGCCGCGATTTGAGTAATTGCGTCTTGCCTTAATATTTACATTAAATACATATACATATCTTTTTAAACATTAAAAACCTTTCGCAGAGTACGCGTACGGTGCGCCGTACAAACGTACATGACGTCACGCGGAAGCGCCGATGAGATGCGGAATGGCAAGACGTATTTGTAATGTATGCGCCGGTACGCGTACAGTACGATTACATATGCAACGGATGGTGCGAGCACCATAAGAGTACGGTACGTTTAGCACAAAAAAAAGCAAAAAGAAAATATATAGAATTTAATTTTAATATATTGAAGAACATTTTTTTTTAAATCATTTTTGAATTTAGCTTTTTTATTATTTTACATTTAAAATATGTAATGTAATTTGAAAAATTAAATAACTAAAAACAATTATTACAAAAATTTAGGAAATTAGTATAAAAAGAAATAAATGTAATAATTAATACATTTAAAAATTGCCATTTACAAAACCTATGAAATTCACTGAAAAAAACATGGGTTTTAGGCACGTTATAGATAGGAATTAGCATTTAAAAAACCTTTTTCACATATGTTATAGTTAGGAATTAGCATTTAAAAAACCTTGCAAAATCATTGAAAAAACCATAGGTTTCACACATGTTATAGTTAGCTGAACATTTCAATCATACAAATCCATTTAAATTCCCCCGTTATAGTTAGTTCAGCTAACTATAACTCGCGCGCCCGCAATGCACTGCTGATGACGTCACATATTACATCACTCATGACATGGTCAGTGACATCACTCATGACATCACTGATGACATCTCAAAAGACATCACTGATGACATCGTCCTTGTGAAAGAGTGGCAGACCTCCTCTGACCCTAATATAACCTTCGATACACACATTGAAAAATAGAAACTAAAAATTGTCAAAACAACGAAGATACCAATACCAGTTAGAGCAACCTATTCAGTAATTTCAAAATCTGCATAAACATCCACTCATTGACCAACAGTTCTACTTAGTCACTCATACATGTACTCACTCATCATATGTACTCATACACCTATACAACCTGTTACACACCTACACTCATACATAGAGTTACTCACACACATACTCGCACATGCAAATAAACTATGAAACATCCACTTACTAGCATATACAGCTATACACACACCACTATACTTACTTCTACAGAAACATGCACATACCTACTTTCTTAAACAGTCACTAATAGAAACACATACTTATTTATACAGGAACTCTTTCAATCTCTCACTCTCATATATACTCACTTATATACATCAATACTCACATATACTAGTTTAAAACATATGTACTTACTCATAAAGACACTATTGAGACAGTCATTCACTCACTAACACACCCATACACACACTCATCCACTCATACAGTCCTGCACACATGCTGTCTTCAAAACACATACAAACAGTGAGTCACTCATTCATGCATCTATGCGCTAAGTAATATCCCCCAACGAACCATACAAACACTCATACTGATAGTTTAAAAACCAACTAATAACCCATATAGATACTCATGTAGCTACTCACCAACCCATGTAGCCACCTATACACAAAGTGAGACACTGATACAGATATTTAAACATTTGAAAATTACCCCGCATACTTAGTAAGAAGGGGGTGGCGGTCCTGGGGCTCGGGGGGCCATGTGCCCCCCGCTATCATAATTACTTTGCCCCAGGGGGTGGTGGTCCCCCGGGCAGTGTGAGGGGGATTGGCCCCCCCCACACATTTTTGAATTATGCCCCCGGGATTTGGTCCCCCCGGGGGCTAATTTGAAAAAAGCAGACTGGGTTTTTTTTGGCCTTGGGGGTCCTTGTGGGACCCCCTGAGCAGGCCTAGGGGGTCAGGGTGTTTCTACCCTGCCCCCTTTTTGCGTTCTGCACATTTGGTTTTCTGCTTTCCTGTGCCTCGGTTCTACCGAGGCACAAGATGGCTGCCAACACTTCCTGGTTTGGAGTGTTGACAGCCAATTAGCATTCAGCTCGTGCTCGGGAAGGTACACGTATTGTAAGCTTACGGTAAGCTCCTCAAGATATATCTATGATTTTACTTTTGATTTTCTCAGGAACTACTGAACGAATTTACACCATTTAACAAAAAGGGTGATCTGCGAACCGAACTCTACCTTTTTGCCAAATTTGGTGTTATTCCGTTCAGCCACTTTTTTCTTGGCCCCCGCTTTACGGATCAACCCCACACTTTCAGGGAAGGAGCGGAGCGGTGCAGGCCATCTTCTTGGAGAATTTCGCGAAGATTCGTCCACCGGCACAAAAGTTATTCCAAATAGAATGCTGCGGATTTCCTATGGAAACTAGGTCCTTACTATAACTACCTACTGCACACACACACGCACACACACACGCAGCAGATATCCACACATATATATATATATATATATATATATATATATATATATATATATATATATATATATATATATATATATATAT
This sequence comes from Lissotriton helveticus, assembly GCF_964261635.1. NCBI lineage: Eukaryota > Metazoa > Chordata > Amphibia > Caudata > Salamandridae > Lissotriton > Lissotriton helveticus. Next base: position 456,220,903 of record NC_136070.1, on the reverse strand, counting down.
ATATATATATATATATATATATATAAGCCCACACACACAGATAGATATGTACACACACACACACATATATTTATATATATATATATATATATATATATATATATATATATATATATATATATATATATATATATATATATATATATCATCACACACTGCTTCAAACCTTTCACCATTCCTGGTAACAGAAAGCAGGCACGGACCACGTTTCTGTGCAAATAGTTGTTTATTTTCAGTCGGCCATGACTCGTTTCGGTCCCTCCTAGACCTTGATCACATGACCTATATATATCCCACAACAGTCGCCTGTAGCTAGTTATATCATAGGTAGGACCATGTTATCATAGGAAAATCATTTTTTCACTTACCTAGATTTTAGGCGCAGTTTGAGGAATATTCACAAAATATTCACAAAAAAGTGTCCCTGTGAATTTTGTTGTGCATTGAAAGTTTCGGGGGGGATACGTCAAGCGGGGGCTGAAAAAAAGGGGTGATAAATAAAGGTGTGTTTCCCATGTTAATTTCCATAGGAGTTTGAACACAACTACAGCTTGACCGCTAGACGGAACAACACCAAATTTGGCAGAACTGAAGGTTTGGTTACACAGATCATACTTTCAGTTATTTGGTATAAATCCATTCAGTAGTTTGTGAGAAACTGAAGGAAATACAAAATTGTATATCCACGATTGCGAAGCCCTCGCAAATAACAACGAGCATGGGCAGAGATCTAGTGAACTCTGATTGGTTGCCAACACTTCAACCAGGAAGTGTTGGCAGCTATCTTGGGATTTAACTTAAGCCGAGTGCCAAAAGAAAAATGTGAAAGGCTGCGCAGACCCCCGGGGGACCACCAACTCCAAGGGACTATAAATTAAATGAATTGAGGGGCCACGTGAACACCATGAACCCTGTGGACCACCACCTCCCCAGGGCTACAATTAATATTAAAGAGAGGATCTGCTCGGTCCCCTGGACCCGGGGTCCACCAACTCCTGCGACTAAATACAAGAAAGGAGAGGGGCCACACTGCCCACTCCTGGAGCCATTTATGGTCCTGTGGACTGCCACCCCATAGGGCCAGCTCCTGCTATGTCCTTGGGTGCCCATCCCCGAGACATAGCTGTTACCTTTGCTTGGCAGGAGCTTAAAGTTCCTGCCAAGCCAAAGCAAACAGTCCAGTTATAGCAATTGGGAGCTGTGAGAGTGATCCTGCCTGCTGAAAGTGGAGGTTTCTAATAAAATGACAAAATCTTTAATTCTTCTTCAAAGCAAGTGTTTAATAACACCCACCAGAGGACACCACCAACAGCAGCCCAGGTCTCTGCCACTTTGACTCCCAAGTCCCCCAAGGATTTGGTGATGCAAAAAACATTCTCAGAAGTACATCACCAATTAAAGGAGAACTTACAACACATCGTCCCCTTCATAATATTGACACAAAGGAAAGAGAAAAAAGAGGAATGAAATAAAGAAGCAAAAGAATAAATCCATGTGGATAGAACTTATAACTAGTGACAAGAATAAGATGAAAAATAGAGAACTAAACATCACTGTAAAATGTAATCATGAAGATATGATGGTGATCTCCTCATTTTTTTATCACAACGCAAAAAGCCAGACTGGCTCTCAACTTTATTACGACATAAGTGTCGAAATATCTTACATATTACAAAGACTGTCGAAAACCAATTCAAAATTAAAATAATAAAGAAAAATAATGAATTTGACCGCAACACGATAATTTTTTAATCCACTTCTTCTCTTTTAACAATAAGTAACACAGGTGGGGCGTGGCTTAGAGCCCGGATGAGATGGCGGTGCTGGCGTGAGCGCTCCGTCGTGGCTGGGGCGCACTAGCGGACCGCGTTGGTTTCCTTTCTCACGAACGGAGGATTTCGACGTCGGAAGGTCTCCAGAGGAGGATGTGACCTTTTGCGGGAGCCTTTCTGGTAGCTTGCTGTCTTTTTTGAGCGACGCTCTCCAGGACGCGGCTTCATGACGGCCGCCATTTTGTGCAGCTCCTCTGTGTGACGATTCCCACAGGTGAAACATTGTTGCTCTCCACAAGCCCTCAGAATGCCTGATGCCTTCTTCTTTCCTCATGGTGGGCCATCATATTATTGCTAAATGACTTTCCTGTTCCACACAACCTTTCACTCATGTTTTAAACGCTGCATTTTTTCCTTTTCCACATGAGCGGCCATTTTGTTACCTCAATACCTTTTTGGCTTCTTCAGTCATATTATGCCTGCGCAGTTTCACCTAGTTGCCACCTTTGTTTCTTCTAAGCATTACAGACTGATTGCGGCTCTGCTGAATAGATTTTTTGGTCGCTCTCTTGCATGGCAGCTAATTTTTCTATGCTTATTTACAGCATAATATGTCATTTGCGGTTTCCAGGTCTTGCCTGTCAGAGGCTTACACTTGTTGCTGCTTTTTTTCTTCCTTAGCCCTCAGCAGCCCTTGCTTCTGATTGTCCATCTTGCCATTTTTGCTCTGCATGTGAAGCTTGGATTTAATCCTTCACTGCTGTAACATTTATTTATTTTTCCAATGCTGATCACTCATTCTGGAAGATAAGGGGTCTTTTTCTTTCTTTTTGCACGCTGCTTAGTCGTGCTTCTGGTAAAGATTGACCACCCGATGGGCAGACTTACAACAAGTTGTGCTAGCAAAACCTCAAAGCGCACTTTCATCAAAAACTCAAAGGTCTTTTCAGCATTGGCCCAGTTGGAAGCTTCACAAGAACCTCCTGTTCACATGTCAAAGCCGGCCATGGAACCCCTTACTCAGCCCAACGGGAAGACTACCGTTAAACGACTAAAAAAGGACCCCCCCTCACCATCTGCCTCCGCTTCATCTGCATCTATTGAGTTGTTATTGGAGGAGATAAGGGCACTCCGCCCTTTTATGGAAGAGACTAACGCTAAACTGCAAGTTCTAACTGACAACTGGACACAAATGGAAGCAAGAGTCGCGTCGGTGGAACACAGTGTCTCTTCTCTTCAGGAGTCCTCTGCTAAGACATCGCATATGCATTCCCAGATCTCTTCTCTTCAGAAGCAGGTTTAGGACCTTGAGAACAGAAATCGCCGCAATAATCTGCGCATCTACGGCCTGGTGGAGGGTTATGAGGGGAGTGATCCTATTACTTTCTTTAAATCCTTTCTTCCTAAACTTCTACATCTTCCAGAGGACACTGTGCTCAACATACAAAGAGCCCACAGGCTCGGTCGAGCTCCCTCGTCTACTTCTGCCTCGGCGAAACCCAGAGGTGTGATCATGTATTTCCTGCAATATACTGACCTTTTAAAGGTCCTTTCAGCAGCTAGAGCCTCTCCACGTCTTACATGGTCTGGATCCTACTTGTTTTTCGCGCAGGATTCTGCTAGAGCTACGGCCAATCGTCGCAAAGCCTTTCTGGACATGAGACCTGAACTCCGATCTATTGGTGCTAGATATGGGCTTTTTCATCCCTGTCTTTTTAGGGTCACATATAACAATAAGACAACGACCTACGAAGCCCCTGTGCGACTCCAGAGCTTTCTGAATTCCTGTCGAGGAGCTACGATGGATACTTCTGGTCCCTCTTCTTCATTCCCTCCTTGACTCTTCTGACTAATGTTGTTTTTTCTTTTTTTAAAGTCTCGTGCTTTATGCATAGGTTTACCATTGTTACCATAGTTTCACATGCATTGTGTTATAGTTCCCTTTTTTCATGTTGATCCTGTTGTTCATAATGTTCATTGTTTACTCTCCCCTCTACTTGTTGCTTTTATTGGCATGACCTCCGTGTGGTTTTTTGATTCTCTTCTTGTCTTTTTCTCCTAACGCTTTCCTCTTGTTTCCACAGATCATACACCATGTTCCGTGTTTCCCCAGCCGGGCGGCTTGCGAGCCCTGACCGTCTTGTCTCCTCTAGTTTTTCTACCCACCTCCTCATTCGTTTTGGTTTTCTTTCCTGCTTGTGATCCCTCGCCTCCCCTACCTGTAAGTACGTTTCCTTCCCTTATTGAAATGTTAACTTTTATTTCTGTTCTTATCTCCTCTTCCCTATTACCCTTTCTACCTGTTATTTTCTTAAAGGTGTCACTTTTTCTCTTCCATTTTCCATTTCTCTCTGTTCATCTAATTCCTATTTCATTACCTCCTTTGCTTCTCCATCATTCATCTTTACGTGTTTTTCTTTGCTTTGAGGTTTTCTCTCATTGTAGTTGCTTTCCTTTTTTATCTCTTTTTAATGTCAGTACGTATTGTTTCATGGAACGTTAAAGGTCTTAACTCTCCCATTAAGAGACAACAAATTCTTTGTCACCTCGCTAAATTGTATGTGGATTTCGCCTTCTTGCAAGAGACTCACTTATCTGAAGCGGAATCTGTTAAGCTTAAAAGAGGTTAGGTGGGAGAGGTGTGCTTTGCTCCCGGAGATGGTAAGCAGAATGGTGTTGCTATTCTTATCCGTAAATCTCTTACCTACTCCATCTTAGATACTGAATCAGATTCTGATGGTAGATGGTCATATGTCAAGCTTACCTTGAGGGGTGTTCCACTCTCCCTTTTCAATATTTATGCCCCCACAGGTGGTTATCTGACTTTTTGGCACGAGATGGCTACTCGCATTACTAGTCTCGTTGATGATAATTTCCTTATGGCGGGGGACTGTAATCAGCCTCTTGACCCTTTTTTGGACCGAAACTCCAAAGCCTTCTTCATTCCAAACAAGCCTCACAAACTCTTTACCCACGCAGTTTCACAGCATAAACTTATTGATGCTTGGCGTATAAGCAACCCAACGGCCAAAGATTTTACCTTTTACTCTCCTTCCCACCATTCCCAATCACGTATTGATTATATTTTTGTATCCCATCATCTTGCACAGTCCCTTACTCATGCAGAAATTGGCCCTATTCTATTATCTGACCACGCTCCAGTCTCTATTGATATTGATATCCTACCCAAAGTTGTTGGACCAAAGAGGTGGCGTTTCAATAATTCTTTACTTTTAGATCCCAAATTTACAACCTGTTTTACTGAATTTTTTAATGAATATTTTACCTTCAATGACACCCCTTCTATTCCTACTCACACTGTTTGGGATGCATTCAAAGCCACAGCTAGGGATTTTATCATCCGTTATGTGGCTAAGAAGCAGAAGATCGCACGTAAATACACTAGTGACCTTCTCCACAAAATCAAGAGTCTGGAGCACTCCTATTATACCTCTCACTCAAAGGAAAGCTTGACAGTGCTTATTGACGCCAAGTTGAAATTTAACAAGAAATCTACGGAGGATGCTTCTCTCTACTTATTGAAATCCAGTTTGCAATTTTATGGTGGGAGAAACAAAGCAGGGAAAATTCTAGCTAATTATTTGAAAATCAAACATAAAAAATTAAATATTGAATCTGTACTTGATGACAATGCTGTCCTTAGACATAAAGACACCGATATCCTTGATGAATTTTCTCGCTTCTACTCTACCCTCTATTCCTCTGAAACTCATCCTACCCCTCAATCTCTCTCTGATTTTTTCTCTACCATTCGTCAACAAGACCATTTTCCCATTGACTTAACTTCTTTGGAGTTGGACATCTCCCAGCAAGAATTACTCCCCGCCCTTAATTTTCTCAAAAAAGATAAAGCTCCGGGGCCTGATGGTTTTACTGTTGAGTTTTATCTTCATTTTTCCAAATTGCTAATGCCCAAATTACACTCTCTTATAGACTCTTTTGTTACCCTTGGTAGCTCTTCAGGTACCTTTGCTGATGCTCATATTTGTATAATCCCTAAGGAAGGCAAAGATTCTCGATACTGTAAAAACTATAGACCAATTTCCCTCGTCAACATTGATTATAAGATTTATGCCAAATCCCTTGCAGCTCGGTTAGACCCTTTTTTACCTGAATTACTTGGCCCCGAGCAATCTGGTTTTGTTAAGGGACGTTTTATTACTGATAATACTAGACTTCTTTTTAATGTTTTGTCTCAATCCCCACGCTTTCAAGATTCTCTGGCGGCTATTGCCCTGGACGCAGAGAAGGCGTTTGATAGGGTAGAGTGGACTTATCTTTTTTCTGCCCTCAAATGGTTCGGTTTTGGCCCCAAATTTATGTCCTTAATTTCCTTTCTTTATTCCAATCCCAGAGCAGTGGTTTGTGCAAATGGTCTGGTGTCCTCCTTTTTTGAGTTGGGTAGAGGTGTCCGGCAAGGTTGCCCTTTATCCCCTTTTCTCTTTAATCTAGCTTTGGAACCCTTCCTCTCCAAACTCAGACAAAACCCTGACATACACGGTTTTCAGACATCACACTCTCACATTAAACTTGCTGCATACGCAGATGACATTTTGCTTTTTATCTCCAATCCTACTGTCTCTATTCCTGCTTTCCTTGCTGAAGTTCGTGAGTACTTGCAGATTTCTGGATATAAGTTGAACAATGACAAGTGCGAAATTTTACCCCTTACGAAATATACCTTCAAACCTGATTTTGTTGACTAATTTCACTTGGAGCTCCTCTCACATCAAATACTTAGGTCTACACGTCACTCCCTCCATCAAAGATACGGTCTCCCTTTGTCTCAACAAATGTATCCGGAAACTCTCCGACCTCACCACCAAATGGCATCCTCTCTATCTTTCTTGGTGGGGACGCCTTGATACTATTAAAATGATGTTATCCCCCATTGTTCTGTACACTCTTTCTAATATTCATGTTCCTATTTCCACGAAGTTCTTTAGGAAGATCAACGCCATTCTTTCCTCTTTTCTCTGGTCAGGCAAAAAATCCTGTATGTCTCTCCTCAGACTGACACGTCCTAAATCTGAGGGTGGTGTCAATTTTCCTGACTTTCCGACCTACCACAAGGCTTTCCTTTTACGCCAGGCCTCCTTTTGGCTGCGAGACCCTGATGAACCCTGTCCTTTGTGGGTTAATGTAGAACGTCTCTCTCTCTCTCCCTTTACTTTTGCTGAATTTCTCTCTTTCTCTCGTAAACCACACTTACCATCCCTCCCCATACATAAATTCACAGTTAAGCTACTGTTAGCCTCCTGCCCGACCCCTCCCTCCTCTATTGCTCATTTCTTATCCACTACCATTTGGCATAATAAAAATCTCCTTATCAATAACAAACCTTTTTATTGGAAATCTTGGAGGCAGGAAGGTTTAATTTGGGTTTCTCAACTTTTTTCTCAATCCACTTTTTTATCTTTTCCAACATAATGCCACTCTTTTGACTTTCCTGCCACCTTTGCTCGTAATTATCTTATACTTAAGGAAGTGGTCATGTCTACTTGCTCCCAGATCCAACATTCTCACAATCATTCTGCATCTCCTAACCCCACCTCACACCTTCACTCTTTTTTGGCTGTTTCTTCTAAGGCTTCTCTCATCTACACATTTCTTCGTTCCACACCCTCTCCTCGCCCAAGGTCTAAGGTAGAGGAGCAATGGGAATGTGACTTTGCTACTTATTGGCCTATTTCTCTGTGGGATAGGTTGTGGGTCAAGATTCGCAAATCTTCTAGATCTGCCACTTTAACACAGACACTATTTTTTATTTATAACAGACTTCTTTTTACACCACATTTGCTTAATAAGAGATTTTCCTCTGTTCCAGACTTCTGTTGGTCTTGTTCTACACCCACTGCTACTTTATTCCACATGCTTTTCTCTTGCACAATCGTTCATGACTTCTGGAAGCAAATTCGGGCCCAAATTAATTATATTTTCCACACTCAAATCCCTTTTTCTTTTATTCACATTTTTTTAGGTAGTCTCTCCCCTTGTTGGGACCATGTTACTTTTGATGTGCGAATCATTGATTTACTGATAGCGGTTGCATTCCAACAAATCCCTGCTAATAGGTGGTATAGCGTTTGTCACAATCATAGGTTAGATACTGCTTTTGTTTTTCCTCCTCATATGGCAATGAAATGCACTAATTTATGGCTCCCTATAACATTGTACCTTGATGCTTGTGCTAAAAATTCATTTAATTTATCACCTATTCAGCAAGAAGTCTCCAAACCTCCCTGATTGACCTTATTGTTCCTAAGTATTTTCTTGTCTAACAGATTTTACTACTGTTTTCTTTTTCTTTATTGTATAGCCTCCTCCTATCTCCATAACCAGTGTACCTTTTCTTATCTCTGCAATGTTTTTTTTAACTTGTTTTGCTTCTTTCCTGTATCACTTATGTATATTATATTGACACCTTTTATCGCTTAATAAACTCTTATTTGAACTGAAAGAATAAGTAACACAGGTGGGGCGTAATGTTCCTGAACTGCTCCCTCCGTTGTAGTTTAAAAGCAGGAATTAACTTGTTCAACTCATCTCGCGCTTCCTCTGCACAATCTCCAGCCTGTAGAATTCAATGGGCTGCACGCACTAGTGAATGCATTCTTGCGGTGAGTTTGAAAAATGACACTCTCACGTGCCTCAGCAGTACATAAAAAACACCACTAATTCTTTGGTAAATGCTATCGCTGCTGGTGATCCTCTACATCCTGTCACACTATTCAGTTCTGGTTCGCTGAGTCAACATTCCTGACAAATCTTTCAAATTAGTTCTCCAAATAACACCGACACTGACCTTTCCTTAAGAAACGGCTTTGGTTTTTCATAAACTTTGCACGCCTAGTTGTTTGATGGGTGTAACTCGTCATCGTCAGTAATAAATAAACAAATCCTTTAATTTTTCTTCAAAGCAAATGTTTATTAACACCCTCCAGAGGACACCAACAACCGCAGCTCAGGTCTCTGCCACTTTGATCTCCCAAGTCCCCCAAGGTTCTTGTGATGCACAAAACATTCTCAGAAGTGCATCACCAATTAAAGGAAAAGTTACAACAGTTTCATGTCTTTCCCTGCCCACTTACCTGAGGGCCAGGAAAGAGATGAAACTATTCCTCTTACACAGAGGGAGCTGCATTTTCAACAGCTCCCTGTGTACAATAGCAATGCCGGCTCCCACAGGAGGCGGTGGGCCGGCTGTGACCGCAGGGACCTTGAGGCTCCCCAAGGTCACATAGCACACAGGGTAGGCTCAATCAATCAATCAAAGCTTTTATTGTTTTAAAGCAATCACAATATTACAGTTTATGCAAAACTTCATAAAAAATATAACATCTTAGCAAGTGAGATAAGTGATTGCTATTTGTCTCACAATATTACCGTTTACACAAAACTTCATAAAAACTTGTAATCTAGGCAAGTATGATACGTGATTGATGATTGTCTCATAAAACTGTGGTTGTGACATAGACAACACCCTGATTTGTAGCTGCGACTTGAACCATCTTGTTTCATATTCATTGTTTCTAATAATATGAGAGATAAAACATCAAACCGGCATGTTGGACATATTCAACTACAGTCATGTTGTACATAATCAACTACAGTCGTAATCGCTTATATAAATGTGGGATAGTGATGTAATTGAGGGCTAATTCTACTGTTTGTATCAGTGCAATATTGGTCTTCCTGCTTATTAAGCAACATTGAAATGTCAGCTCTTGGACAACTGAAGAGTCTTTAAAGAGTCACAGTAGTGATAAACACATTAATCATCTAGTTTGAAAGTCATTAGAAAAGCACTGCATTGCTGATAAAAGCATCTGTAAATATTGGTGGAATGGAATCCAGAGCGTCTATATTTTAAATTGTTGCCATAGAAATAAAACTTCATTTAAGTTGTTTTTCATGTAATACCAGAAATGTAATCAATTTACAATTAATCAGGGGGTCTAGGGGACCAAAGCTCTTTATTATATCCTCCTATAGGTCCGGATTCCCAATCATTGAAGATGGATTTCAGCAATAAAATGTTTGCTTTCTTTTAAAAATGGACCATGCTGGTTCATCGGCCAAGGTTGGCAGAACACCGAGCCAGATGGCCAACAGTTTTCTCTTTAGATACACTGGGTATGTTCTGCTGAGGTATGCTGCTGGCTTTAAAATATTATAGGGTTGTAGAACCATCCAGGCATGTGCACAGGAGGAAGTTTGTACTTGTGATTTATAAGGGAATGCAATTTTGCTACTCTATTAATGGCATGGCAGAAGGCAAGATGAGGTCAGTTTGAGTGCTATTGGTGAGCTGTATTTTTTTCAATGCGTCCACAATTATTTGCTGTAAATTAAGTGGGGGTTCTTTTCCAAATATTGCCATAGAGCATTGATTAGTGGGCTACTTTGATTTATCCATTTTTTAATGGTGAGGTAGCTTCTTCCTATGATTTGCTGCATGATTTGCCCCATGAGGCCAAATTCCAATTGATCTTGTGCAGGTGAGGCAATTGAACTTATGCAGGTGAGTCATTCTACTGTATACCAAAGACTCACTTATATGAGTTTGTTTACAGTTATTCCAAAATTGAGGCATCTTTTCAGTGCATGACAACACTTGCATAAGCCACTGTTAGGAGTAATTTTGCCACGATAACTGCCAATAGTGGCTTCAAAGAGCTTCTTAGCAAGAACACAAAAGGCGTAAGTCAACACTTTTCCTTTCTTCACCATGTACTGTTTATGTGCCTGGAAATTGGATTTCTTGTCTATGTACAGCCCCAGGTATTTATAATTGCTGACTTCCTCTAAGATTTAATCTCCTAGCTTAATCTTGAGTAGGGGGCCAGGTTGATTTTAGAGAGAAACCGTTCTAGTTTAAGTTGTATTTATTTCGAGTTTATTGGCCGTTGCAAATTCTACTAGTTCAGCAATTGATGTCTGTAATCCCACTATTGTATGGCTCAAGGACAATGATGTTCACGTAAGAGTGAGTCAGGATTATAGGTCCTAGTCTTGGCAGGTGTGAGTTTATGTTCATCACAAATGGAGTTGCTCCCAGTCTAGGGACCGAAGTGCTCTAAGACTAAGTTTTGAGTGTGGACATCTCAAAGAAGTGAAGGACTGGCGTCACACACCACCAGGTGTCATTCTTCATCATCGGCAGTCCTCCCCATCTAGAAACTCGATTTGGTAAAGGGCGGGCATACACCTGACGACAGGGAAGCACTTCTAAACTAAGTGGGGGCCCGTGAAGAGTGAGTGAGATTTAAAAAACATTATAGTTACCAAATAAAAAAATGTATGTGACCGGCAGCTATGTAGTATTAAAAACAAGTGGACGGTGCAATGTGGAAAATGTGCTGTCCCCTCACCGTAGTGGGTACGGTCAACATGTTTCTGCCGTATGGCCCAGTTGGGGGCGTGGAATTCATCAGGACCTAAAACAAGGGGGCTCCATTCTTTCCACCTTTGTGGTGAGAAGGTACCATCATATAGCTGCCTGTCACATAAATGTTTTGTTTGGTAAGTATAATGGTTTTTACATCTCACTCAATCTTTACGGGCCTCCTTATCTCCTAATCTGCAAACTGGAAGAGCAGTTTTAAATTGCTAGCTTGACTTTGCCATTTAAGCTAATGTCAAAGCCCAAAACTCAGTTTTAAATATAAATAAGTCAACCCTGTAAGCAGTTCCATCAAGTCATAAAGCAGGGTGGTGTATATTAAAAAGGAGGACACACATTTTTATATGTCATAACAGTAAAAACCCAATTGACATAGAAGGCATGTTACCCAATTGGTGACTACAGAGTTATATGGTGACCACCCAGCTGTGTTAACGTCTCAAAGGGACTACTAAAGTTGGTACTTCAAGCAGCCAGGCTCTGTTAGTTCTGGGTTATGCAGATTTTTGTAAGTTGCACATCTGTTAGTGGGCTTTTGATAATGCTCTTTATATATCTACCTTTTTATTGTTCCACAGCTTCAGTATGTACTCTACCACCCTCTAGGTCTTTAGGGGCACTTTCTCCAGTCCTGGACTTACAATGTGCTAGACTAGTGGACTCTGGGTTTTGTAGACTTCTTTTTCTTTCATTTAACTAATAAGACTAGCACATATAAAATCAATGATGTGAAGGTGAAAAGTCCTGGACTAGAAAGAGTGTCCATAATGACTAAACACTCTCACAGCACCACACAGCACCTGTGTGTCTCTCAAGAATTGTGCATATGAATGTAGATTCAGGATCCATCTAAGACACCCCCTCCTGGCCACACCCTTCTGTTTCCATTCTGTCTTTTGTCCTACCCTGGGACTGGGCAAATGAGCTCCTGGGAAAACATTGTAGACACATAGGAGAACATTTTAGAATGTTCAGCCCAATGTTTCCTAGATTCCAAAACAACCTACATGTTTAGTGCTTAAAATTATCTGTTTGAATAATAAAATGCACTACACCTGAGGAGAGTAATTTAATTGGGAGGTTTTTAGCCTGACAGGCACCCGAACAAACTGCCAACAATAGGATACATGCACTGAAATGCCCGGTTTTTGACGTTAGGTGAAAGTAACAGTAAAATGTAGGGACAATTATGCTTGATCAATATCACCAGATTTATACCCAAAATCAATTGATAGATAAGAACACTTGCGAAAGTTTAAGCCAATCACAATATTAGCACGTTATCCATGGAAGATGTGGTAAATATTGTCTGACCTTTCCCTAAAGAAGAATTGGAGGACTATGTTACAAAATCTCCCACACCGTAAAGCTTGTGGGCCTAATGGCTTCTCGGCTGAATTTTTTGAAATCTTTTTTAGGTGTTCAAGTTGACTATTTCTTATTGGTTACCGACACTATGATTGAGGGGGGTCCTATACCGGTGGTAAGTTTTTAAAAAAGTTGAAAGATGGCAAAGATCCGAACTTGTATCATCTAATCACTTTATTAAATGTAGATTATAAAATGTTATCAAAATTATTAGCCAACAGATTCAATCTGATATCATCGAGTTGATCCATCAAGATCAGAATGATTTTATTGCCAGTCGGCAATTAGGTACAAACACACATTATTTAGGCAACGTACTGTACTATCTTTCTATTAATGCTGCATTAGCTATAGTGCTTTTGTAAGATGCTGAAAAAGCATTCAACCTCGTGGTCGGGTAACATTGTTTTGTATTCTATCTAGATTTGGGGTTCCTTCCCAGATAACAGGGTTGAGACATCGGATGTATTGCTAAGCTGAAGCTAATATCTTTGTAAATGCTACAGAGGTAGGAAAATTACAAGTCCTTTGGAGAACCTAGCAAGGATGCCCCTTATCGCCGATTCTTTTGCTTTTTTACTGAGCCATTTATTGAGCTGTTGAAAATTGTGGTTAGGAAGAGCGGCAACATCCGTCCTCCTCTGGCATAGCTGGAGAAGATAAAACTATATACCGATGATATTATGTTAATACCTTATAATAATAATAAAGGCTCACAGGAGAAAGCTTTTGAGATTTTTACACAGTATGAGAAACTGGGGGGGGGGGTATAAAATCAATTGGAAGAAAACTGAAATCATTCTCTGTGAGTGTAATTCAGATATATTGCATCCAGACATTGTCTTCTGTATTATTGTGCAGCCAAAAAGGTATTTGGGCATTAGGTACTCTTCAAGGATTGAGGATTTATACAATGATAATTTTGCCCCTTTCCTTTGCAAGATGGAACTCAATTTCTTTAAACATTTTAGGGAGTGTTGCCCTTATTAAGATGGTGATTCTCCCATTGTTTAATTTTCTTTTTATGGCCATCCAATGACATACATTTTTTTAAAGTGGAGTCTATGCCTACATCATTTACCTAAAGCAAACACAAGGAGATGATGGACGGAGTACTGAAACTATTCGGACACTCACCCCCAGTCACAGATCTGGGTTGAATCCATAATCAATCTTTAGCTCACTTCCCCACCTCAGTTCAGACCCAGCTATATGCAAACCAGTCTTGACCCTGTGTCTCTTGGGAACAGTCCCGCCCAAACTGTAAGCCAGGACTTCCCTGAACCGGAAAGAAGCATCCTGGGACTGGTTTTGGGGTAACACCCCTCATCAGTCAGGCTTTTCTTTAGCTCACTTCACCACCTCAGTTCAGACCAAGCTATATGTAAATCAGTCTTGACCCTGTGCCTCATGGGAACAGTCCAGCCTGAACTGCCAAGCCAGGTCTTCCCTGAACCGGAAACAAGCATCCTGGGACCGGTTTCGGGGTAGCACCCCTCGTCAGCCAGACCTTTTATCTGGCAAAAGAAGCTGCCAGAGCAGGTCTAAGTACTTTAAAGGAAGAGCTGGAAAGAGGTAGTGTGGTCCTTTCCAATCTTAAGCAATTATATTTTGCCTATTTTGCACAGCATATATATCAGGGTTCAATGCAAAACTCTGCAATGGTGTCTGTAAGAATTATTTTATGTGGCTAATCTTTAAATAATATAATATATGTGATATGCTAAAATCATCAAAGTCACCCCAAAAGTCAGATACAAATTCTTAAATGGTTCTTTCAGAAGCGCATGGATCTATGTAGGAGATATTCCATTCTCTATAATAATGCAGTTACACCACTGTCATAACTAGTTACAGATTCTGGAATTAATTTGGCACCTAATATAGTGCAAAAATGGGCAAAAGTGCTGTTGAAAAGGTAGATAGCGGACTTTTTATGTTGCGAGTGAAGGCTATGCATCTCTGAATTCAGATAATTAGTTCAAGGTGACGTTATGCTTCTCGGCTCTTTTAGGATATTGAATAAAGTATTTGGTAATTTAGATTTCAGCCAGATTTAAAGAGGTCAAAATGTGGTATCTGCGGTATCCGGTATAAGCGCACCAGGGAATGGAAAAGATTGCTTGGCTCTACAAAGAGCTCTGAACTTTTTCAAAAATTGGAAAAAATTGGGGTTGGAAAAAACGAACAAGACGTGGGATCAATGCAATAAATGTTGGCATTTTGAGAGGAGCCATTTGGTTAGAATGCTATTGTTTTAGTAAGTGGATTTTATATACAACTCCGCAATTTCTTACGCAAGTCAATCCTAGGTGGTCAGGTCATTGCTATTAATGTCCCTCGGGGGCTTCTGCAAATTGGTTGCATGTAATTGGTTTGTGTCCCCCTATGCAGGAATTCTGGAAATGAATATTTCAGTATTTGGAGAAGGATTGGCAGGTTAAATTAGCTCCCACGTACCTGATGGAAAGTTTTGGGGTACAAGCCCACTTCTTGTTTAGCCACTACATTTTTTTAATTATTATATATGGCAATGGCCAGATCCTGCAAAAGTGGCGGATACAGTTGATCGCCACAAAAGGAGAATGGATGAAAAAAATTAAGCATGTGAGAAATAAGGAATGGCTTTCCGCAATGCGCAGTGGAGCTATTAAGACATTTGATAAACTTTGGGGGTGGTTTATGGAAGAAGTTGCGGGGTAGATCTAAAAGCTTGTGTGAAACTTCATTGCTTCTTTACACATTTAGGGGCCGATTAGGATGGTAGAAGGACCACCACTGCCATCATACAGCAACATTCCCACCGCCGAATTAGGATGGCGATGGGAATCCCAATCTGTCCACGGTGGACGGAAAGTCCATCTGCCACCAGTCCACCAGAAGCAATCAGTCTGATTGCTTTGCGGACAGACAAGGGCCCATACAATGGCGGCGGTGCTTAGCAGGCACCGCCCGCCAGATTACAAGGCTGGTGGAGGCTGCATTTGATGCCCGTTGTGGCCCCCTCTGTGTTGCGGGGTGCACTGGGGCGGTACCCAATCGTACCCCCCTGCATTTCCATGCACTAAATGGCAGGCACCGCATGCCTAGGAGTGCAAGGGAAATGCAGTGCATGCCATTTTCACATTGCGTACAGTGTTGCAGCCAGCAGCACTTTCCTCAATGTTAAACGCCCTGGATGCATCCCCCAGTATGGCAGGCGCATCCTAATTGCAGTGGTGGGACCGCCGCATGTCTGTCGGGCGGTCCCGAACACCGCAACGATGATCGTGATCGTAATGTGCCCCTAAAAGTACTTTATGCACTTTCAGCGGATTAAACTAGAAAGAAAGCTATCCATATTTGTTCTCTATATCTATTTTACTCAGAGTTGTTTAATGCAGTTTTTTGTTCCTGGATTCATTCTGTGAAGAAATGTGTTTTATATATGTATTTATTGTTGGTGCTTGAATATCATGAATTGATGCATTTTATCGCAATTTTTGGATCTCAATTAAAATAAAATGAGTAAAGGATGTTGCTGAGAGACAGTGTGTGGCAGAAGAGGGAAGATAGTAAGGGCACGTACTTGTGTAGCATCCTCCCCAGCCCGGATAAATTCAAATGACCACACCACACACAGAGCTTGGTATTAGACATCTTTATTCCTGAGTGTGTAACCGTTAACAGAACATTCTATATCATGACTTCTATCACACATGCACTTACGTCACTGTTCTACGGAGTTCATCAGGAACCAAAAGAGTACCGTCATCTCTAACTAACAAAACACTACATCGTCCCCTTTGTTAAATAAAAAGATCAAATAATACACATACACATCACAACTGTTCAGTAAGTTGTTTTGGTGCTCAAATCAAATGCCCAAATCTGGCCATGTGAGATTGCAGAGATACAGGAGAAATATTCGTGGGTGGCACTGGTGACTGAGACACTTGTACAGTAACTGGGTTCTCCATATTCTCAGATGGACAAGTCTCATTTCTGACATCTGGAGCTGACAATGTTCGAGATAGGTACTTGAAATGAGAAGAATCTTCTGTAATGGACTTTCCAGGACGGTGAGCAGTCACCTTGTCCCCTTTACTAGTCACAACCCTCAGTGTGTCAGCATCACAAGAAGCTTCTGACTTGCATTACTATGTCTGCCTGACAGTAACTTGGTCACCTCTTTTGAACACAGTGCTTTAAGCACAACAGAATCTATTGGCATAGGTCTTCATTCAGCGTTTGTGAAACGTGTCAATAGTGCAAAGTCTTTCGTTGGTCCATAGTGGAAACTTGGTACCTACGGCCCTCCCAAACATTAAGGTGACAGGGCTTTCTTTCCCCTGAGGTGGATTATTGAGTTGACTTGTATGCATGAAACGTGGACTGATGAACTGATTTGAGTTCAAGCTTTTCCAGTCCAACGCGCTGAACAGTCTTCTTGAGGATGTTCACAAATCTCTCGACCAAGCCATTCACTTGTGGCCAGAGAGGTGTACTTTTCTGATGCTTACATTTAGATGAGCGAAACAATCTTTAAACCCTAGAATATTAAAAGGTGGGCCATTGTCAGATTTCAAAATTGAAGGAACACCCTATGTTACAAAGAACCTTTCTAATCTATCAATGACTCTGTCATGAGTAGCTGACAACAGATTTCAACAAGGGGAAATTGGGAATAGTCATCAACAATTGCTAGTATGCAATGTCCATTGTCAAGGGGTCCAAGGAAATCAAATGAAATCTTCTCCCATGCATGCGTTGGAAGATCAGACATGTTTAACGGCTGAGGGGGTTGTCTTTGATTGCAAGCAGTTGCAAAAATGACATGCCTTTTACTCTTTTCAACTTTTTCCTCAACACAAGGGAATCACACTTTGTCTTGTAAAGCTTGTTTCGTAGCAACAACACCACAGTGTCCCTCATGAGCCAGTTTAATATCCTGTTGTCTCAGAATCTCTGGTATGACAATTCTTGACCCTTGTAAGATGATGACTTCTGCAGTAACTGAAATTATTTCCTGCACATTTTTGAATTTCTGGTATTCAAGGTCATCATGAAGACAGTGATTACGTTTTCGCTATGACAAGTGTGTAGTAATGTCTTTGAGTATTAGAAAATCATCAGTACTTGTAGCAGCAATGATTTGTTCTATTGATATGGCAGCAGGGTTAATGGAGTTCACAATGAAGTTTACATTAGCAGCATCCGCCTCAGAGGTAGTGCCATGACACTGTCTTGGCAAACGTGAGAAGTAGTCAGCAGTTCTGATCTTACCCTGGATGATGTAGAATCGTATAATCATACTCCTGCAATTGCAACTCCCACCACCCAATGTGAGGGGGCATCTCAGCTTTAGGATTGCCGAAAGTTGTGAACAGTGCATGGTGGTCAGTGATGACTGTGAAATGCTTTCCCTATAGCAACACATAAACATTTTCACAAGTCCACACCACAGTGAGACTTTCTTTTTCAGGTTGTGAATAGACATGTTTTGTCAATGACAAACTTTGGCTAGCATAATCCACAATGTGCCTTGGGGCATTTGGATGTCCAGTTTGCTGGGCAAGAATGGTGCCCAACTCCACTGGACTTGCATCAACAACAACCTCCGTCTGCAGTTTTGATCAAAATATGCCATTTCAGTGGTGTTCTAAATTGGATGTTTGATATTCTTGAAGCTGTGCTCACATTCACTTGACCATCAAAATGGGACATTTCATTTCATTAAGACTATCATTGGGGCACGCACAGTCAAGTATATACAGTGAACAGTAACTGGCCATGCCAAGGAAGGATTCCAGAATGGTTGCATCTTGTTGGGGAGAAGTGTATAGCAAGGCTTGCACTTTAGTTGGATCAGGAGTCATCCACCTATTAGAAAAGACATGAACAAAGAACTTGAGTTTGGTTTGATGAAACTCACACTTTGCAGCACTTAAAATGAACACCTGCAGCAGCAGGTATAGCACACACTTGTGAAAGAGCTTTATCATGTTCCTTTTGTGTGGCTAAAAAAACCAGTATGTCATCACTGTAATTGAAAGCATTTGTGACTGGCTGTTTTAGCTATGAATTACAGCCTGAAACAGTTCTACAGCTGATTACACTCCAAAACGTAGCATTTTCTATCTAAATAAACCAACATAAGTCAAAAAGGTCACAATATACCTGTAATTTGTTTCCAATTCGAGCTGATGAAACCGTTTGTTCAAATCAAGGTGGGAAAAGACTTTGGCTCCATTCCACTGCATAATCATGTCAGCAATGTGCAGATCTAGATGCCATTCTCTTTCAATTGCTTTGTTCGCTTGACCCATATCAATGCAAATGCACACTGCTCCTCCACTATCCCTTTTTGTCAATACCACTATGGGTGTTACCCATGGCATTGAACCAGTGGATTGCTCAAGGGTGTTGTACTTTAAGAGTGTCTCAAGTTCTTGTTCAACAGCCTCTTGTAAATAAAATGCAATTGTTATGTTATGTTATGTTAAGGAATCTTGTATAGCGCATGGCTACCCCAGCAACGGGGCGTCCCAGCGCTTGCGGACATGCCTACCACTAATGAGACAGAGGGTGTATTAGATGGATGCAAACAACCAAGTTTTTATAAGTTTGCGGAATAACAGATGATTTGAGGTGGCTCGAGCTTTTAAGGGGATGGAATTCCAAAGTTTAGGGACCAAATACCTGAAGGAGCGGCCACCAGCTCTGCTCCTCCGTATCTTAATGGTACGTGCTAAGAGAAGGTCCGCTGAGCGAAGTGCGCGCGTAGGGGTATAAAAGGAGCATAGTCCTTGAAGAGTTTGGGGGCAGGCGCTATACAAGATTTTGTGGGTAAGACAGAGGGTTTTGAATTGAATGCGTTGCTTTATAGGCAACCAATGTAATCGCCGAAGAAAGGGGGAAGTGTTTGGGCAGAGCAAACAAAACACGAGCAGCGGCATTTTGCGCTCTTTGCATCCTATTTATTGTAATCGTGTTGGAGCCTAGCATGAGGGAATTGCAATAGTCCAGGTGAGAAAGGACTGACGCCTAGACTATGAGTTGACGAGTTGGGGACTCGAAGAACCCCAAGATGGGTCTGAGAGAGCGCAGGCGCCCGTAGCAGATGCCCGCCACTTTTTTGGCATGGGAATCCAAATTGAGCGAGTTGTCAAGCATCACTCCTAGATTTTTTACCAGCTCCTAATTCACCGATGTCGTTAAACAATAGGATGAATGTCCTCATTTATATATGAAGTTGCACTCTCATAGTCTTAAGTTTTCCCAGTCCATGAAACGAGGATGGCAACTTATTCATATTATTATATCTTGTGATAGGCATTGACATTGTAGTTTACAGAAATCATCCCCATGTCAGCTGCAGTACTGAGACTGAGTAAACGTGCACTTTCTGAAGTGCCTTGCAAGACATGAATCGGTGCTTGTATTTTCGTCTGTTGATGCTTTACATTCGCTATGAAGGAACGTTGACTTTGCAGTGGAGCCTAAGAGGCCGACGTTTATACTTTTTGTTTTGCTCCCATATCTTCATGAGTTTCTGTATTTTTTTTACAGAGTTTATATAGCATGAACTTGACCCGAATCGGGTATCAGAGCACTTTAAATAGCACCAGTTGCATTACATGAGAATACATTCAATTTTTGTTAGGCACAGGGAGATTAAGTGATTTTCCCAGAATCAGAGGATGTTCAGCATCATTGCTGAGACTCGAACCCAGTTCCCCAGATTCAAGGTCAACCACCCTAGCCGTTAGGCCAACTCCTCTCCCTACTTTGCTTTTCGACAAAGTTAAACGGGAGTACTGGAGACAGTTCATTGTACTTTTCCACAAGCATAATGTTAATTGCCGCGCCACTGTCTATGATAAAAAATATGGAGCACCCATTCACTTTCAGTGTGATCGTGGGACAGTGTCCAAATCAGTTTTGCACTTTCACTTGTCGACCCAGCTTTGACCAACATTCTTCCTTGCACAAAGCTAGTCCTACATGAAGCAGTCAACATTGATATTGCACACCCATCTTCCTCACTGTGGATTGACAATAATGGTGACAAACTTTTAAATGAAGAAATTGATGACAATTGATGTCGCTCAGTTTCTACTTGCCTCAACTGATGTGGTCACTTGGCTTTGTTGGATGCATAGAATATAGCATTTGGAACATTTTGACATCCATTTTGTTTTCTGAACATGAAACACTTGATCTTTCCTCCATTTTATTTTGTGGACGTGATGCACTTGATCTTTCCCTCACTTTGCAAACCATGACAAAAGGGTCTCTTTCTTGCAGCCTTTGCATATGTGTCCAATGGTGGGACATTTACCTTCATGTGGGAGGGAATTTTCACATTGAAAATACAATTTCTTTTTATTTGGAGACATTAGTGTATGACCTTCTGCCTTGTGTTTCACCTTACTATTTACACTCAGCACAGATTCATTGTGGGCCACATTGACCTCCATTTTTGCTGCTTGTCTGTCAGCTCTTTCCTCTGCTGTGGCAGCCATGAGTACTCACTCCAAGATGAATGTTTCTTTCAGTATTCGTCCTCTGAAGGACCACAGCAAGCTCCTTGTGAGAGCACTCTTGGTTCTTCAGGTCACGTGGTTTACAGAATCCCCTATCCTGTCACCAGTTGTAGCTTCCGACCCAGCCTAGGTACGTGCAAATGATCGTGCCACACACGGAGCTTGGTATTACACGTCTTTATTCACAGAGCTTAGGACAGAGCTCTTGAGGCGGAAAGCCGACAGCTAGGAACCCCTCCACAAAAACTTAATTTTTAAAACTGTATATCGTGCTAATACTTGTGTGTTTTTAAAACTTGCACTACTTGCTCACCTGGTGATTGCCTTGCCGCTCAGCCGAGTGAGGCGCTGAAGCAGGCAGCAGGCAACCGCCGCGACCTCCCGGGCTCCGGCCACCGAAATAGGCCACGCCCTCTTTTGCATATCTAGGCGCGCTCTATTGACCAGCGCTGCTTAGGACAGAGCTCTTGAGGCGGAAAGCCGAGAGCTAGGAACCCCTCCACAAAAACTTAATTTTTAAAACTGTATATCGTGCTAATACTTGTGTGTTTTTAAAACTTGCACTACTTGCTCACCTGGTGATTGCCTCGCCGCTCAGCCGAGTGAGGCGCTGAAGCAGGCAGCAGGCAACCGCCGCGACCTCCCGGGCTCCGCCCACCGAAATAGGCCACGCCCTCTTTTGCATATCTAGGCGCGCTCTGTTAACCAGCGCTGCTTAGGACAGAGCTCTTGAGGCGGAAAGCCGACAGCTAGGAACCCCTCCACAAAAACTTAATTTTTAAAACTGTATATCGTGCTAATACTTGTGTGTTTTTAAAACTTGCACTACTTGCTCACCTGGTGATTGCCTCGCCGCTCAGCCGAGTGAGGCGCTGAAGCAGGCAGCAGGCAACCGCCGCGACCTCCCGGGCTCCGCCCACCGAAATAGGCCACGCCCTCTTTTGCATATCTAGGCGCGCTCTGTTGACCAGCGCTGCTTAGGACAGAGCTCTTGAGGCGGAAAGCCGAGAGCTAGGAACCCCTCCACAAAAACTTAATTTTTTAAAACTGTATATCTTGCTAATACTTGTGTGTTTTTAAAACTTGCACTACTTGCTCACCTGGTGATTGCCTCGCCGCTCAGCCGAGTGAGGCGCTGAAGCAGGCAGCAGGCAACCGCCGCGACCTCTCGGGCTCTGCCCACCGAAATAGGCCACGCCCCCTTTTGCATATCTAGGCGCGCTCTGTTGACCAGCGCTGCTTAGGACAGAGCTCTTGAGGCGGAAAGCCGACAGCTAGGAACCCCTCCAAAAAAACTTAATTTTTAAAACTGTATATCGTGCTAATACTTGTGTGTTTTTAAAACTTGCACTACTTGCTCACCTGGTGATTGCCTCGCCGCTCAGCCGAGTGAGGCGCTGAAGCAGGCAGCAGGCAACCGCCGCGACCTCCCGGGCTCCGCCCACCGAAATAGGCCACGCCCTCTTTTGCATATCTAGGCGCGCTCTGTTGACCAGCGCTGCTTAGGACAGAGCTCTTGAGGCGGAAAGCCGAGAGCTAGGAACCCCTCCACAAAAACTTAATTTTTTAAAACTGTACATCGTGCTAATACTTGTGTGTTTTTAAAACTTGCACTACTTGCTCACCTGGTGATTGCCTCGCCGCTCAGCCGAGTGAGGCGCTGAAGCAGGCAGCAGGCAACCGCCGCGACCTCTCGGGCTCCGCCCACCGAAATAGGCCTCGCCCCCTTTTGCATATCTAGGCGCGCTCTGTTGACCAGCGCTGCTTAGGACAGAGCTCTTGAGGCGGAAAGCCGAGAGCTAGGAACCCCTCCACAAAAACTTAATTTTTAAAACTGTATATCGTGCTAATACTTGTGTGTTTTTAAAACTTGCACTACTTGCTCACCTGGTGATTGCCTCGCCGCTCAGCCGAGTAAGGCGCTGAAGCAGGCAGCAGGCAACCGCCGCGACCTCCCGGGCTCCGCCCACCGAAATAGGCCACGCCCCTTCCCACTGATATTTAAGAATGTGCTGTTTCCGGAGGTGCAGCGGACGGGCGCAGCGGGCGCGCCGGCGGTGCGCCGAAGGCGCGCCAAAGGCAAGCCCGTCTGCGCCCGTCCGCGACCAGACGGGACCAGGGGCCACAAACCCTGGTTCCTCCACTCCCCAGGGCAGGACATATAGCTCGACAGCCTTACACAGCATAGGAAGAAATGTCGCTGTCCAGTGCACGCATATATATGCTCCTACAGAGCTCCCTCCCCGCTGCCCGGACTGCAAACACTCCTTTCGTAACACCTCCCCGTTGGCCACAGCCCAGAAATACTGCATGTACGTGTTAAACTGTCGATCACTGCCAAAACATTGTACACAAATCGCCATGTTGCTAGAGGAACACAAGCCAGACGCGATCTTCTTAACAGAAACCTGGCTCTCGGCTCAATCAGAGCCTGATTTAGTCTCAGCCTTATCCGCTGGCTACCATATCTTCAGAGTAGACAGACCGGAAGGGAGAGGCGGAGGTCTGGCCATTATATTAAAGGACCAGTATCATTGCCGCACCACAGCAGAAACTATCCCTGGTTGCGAGAGTGTAGAATTCTGTATAGAGTTCCACGCGAATAGTTCATTCTCCGGCACTTTGATCTATCGCCCCCCCGAGTCTGCAAAATTATTCCATATATCTCTCCCAGAGATTATAGAGAAAAGAATTTTATCCTCTGCCAATCACACGGTTTTAGGGGACCTTAATCTCCATTTTAACTCCCCTTCAGACCACATTGCTAAAGAGCTAATAGATGACCTTGGAGCTCTTCAACTGGCCCAACTGGTCACAGCCCCGACCCACGAAAGGGCAATCTACTAGACCCTATTTTCAGTAACTGCACTGACTTGACTGTTGACCAACCCATTCCCCTCCCATGGTCGGACCATTTCTTGGTCCCGTTTACCTGGGTCACCCATAAAGCCCCCCAATTACCCCCTCAATTCACAACTAGGAGAAATTGGTCAAAACTCCCCGTGGAATCCTGGACGCATGATCTGGACTCCACCCGTCCGCCACCTTGCCCAGACCCCAACGTGGCAAACGGAAACTATGTAGGTTGGATTACAAACTCATTAGATATGATCCTCCCTCTTCGCAGATCGTCCTCAAAGAGAACGCAGAAATCAGCCCCTTGGTTCTCCGACTCGCTAAGAGAGCAAAAACGCCTCTGTAGGCAACGAGAGAGAGCCTGGCGATTAGACTTTCTCCCGGAAAAAAGGCATCCTACAAAGAGGCGATTAAAGCCTACAGAGAAGGGGTCAGGACGGCCCAGGCTACTTATTACTCTGACAAAATCCTGGAAGCTAAATCAAAGCCCAAGGAAATTTTCCATATAATAAAACAATGCACCAGTGTCACCACTGCCCCCCATCCGATCAAGACTCAAGATCAATGCAATGAGTTGGCGGAATTCTTCCATAACAAGGTGCTGAAAATCTACTCCACCTTCCCAACAATAGCCTCGACTCCGGATGCAACTGACCTACTCCTCCCGAGAACCCCCCTCCCCCCAGACCAGCCTGTTCTTGATCATTTTCCCCTTCTGGACCTTGACACCCTAGACAAAGTGGCACGCCAAGTTAAGTCGGGCTCTCCACGTGACCCAGCGCCTCCAGAAGTCCTGATGCAGGCAGGTGAAGCCACCTTGCCTGTGATCCTGGAACTGCTAAACTCATCCATATCCGCATGCTCAGTTCCCACAGCCTGGAAGCAAGCAATGGTGCGGGCGCTGTTGAAAAAACCCAACCTGGACCCTGATGATCACTCCAGCTACCGCCCCATCTCACTCCTCCCTTGGGCTAGCAAGGTGCTGGAGAAATATATAAATGCCCAGCTGGTCCAGTTTCTAGAGAACCACTCCCTATTACATACGTCCCAGACAGGTTTCAGACCAAAGCATGGGACTGAAACCGCCTTACTAGCAGTCACCGAAGAATCTCGAAGGATACGGGATCAGGGAGGATCAGTGGCAGTGATCCTCCTTGATCTAAGTGCCGCCTTCGATACGGTCAGCTACGCCACCTTGCTGAACCGTCTCTATAACATCGGAGTCTCGGGTGATGCACTAAGGTGGTTCGACTCTTTCCTGTCTGACAGATCTTTTCAGATCTTCGACGGCGATACAATGTCACCCAGTAAGCCTCTCAGCTGCGGAGTACCGCAGGGCTCTTCGCTGAGCCCTGTGCTATTTAATGTATACATGAAACCACTGGCTGGGGTAGTCGAACCGTACGGCATTAAAATCGTGTCGTACGCCGACGACACTCAGCTAGTGGTTTCATTGGCGCAAGAGAGCAACAGGCAATCCCCGGTAGGTCTGTTGAAATGTTTAGAGGGCGTGAAGGAGTGGATGACCAACTCCTCCCTTAAGTTGAACGGAGAAAAAACAGAGCTCATGCTCCTAGGCCCAGCATCGCCAGTACCTTTCACCTCCTTGTGGCCCTGCGGTCTGGGTACTCCCCCCACCCCAAAGGAAAGTGTCAAGAGCCTGGGAGTATGGTTAGACAAAAAGCTCTCCTTCTCCACCCAGGCCACTAAGTTGTCCGCCACCTGTTTTGGCCTACTTAGAGTCCTGAGGAAGGTCCTCCCACTTCTGCCTCTAGAGGCCAAAAAGGTGGCAGTACAAGGCCTCATCCAGTCCCGCCTGGACTCAAATAATGCTCTATACGTAGGGGCCCCTGAGATGACCCTTAGGAAGCTGCAAGTGGTACAAAACTGCGCTGCACGAACCTTACTCCAGATTCCGCGAACCCAGTCAGCCAGACCTGGACTGAAAAGCCTGCACTGGTTGCCAGTGAGGCTAAGAGTGACATTTAAGGCGCTGTGTATTGCGCATCGGGCTTTTTGGAAGACGGGATCAGCAATAAATAACAACCTTGTCATCCCCTACCACCCAAATAGGAACCTTCGATCTACGGATGCTTTCCTGGCAGTAGTTCCTAGAGTGAAAAGAGCCAGGACCGGGGGTAGGCTGTTCTCGCTGAACACCGCCAAGCTCTGGAATGCTCTCCCCCTCTCTCTTCGCTCCAACCCTGACCTGCTCTCATTCCGGAAAAAGCTGAAAACATTACTGTTCGCCAAACCCCTCTAGTCCTAATCTCCCTGTTCCGTCACATCTCTGCTTCTACCCAGCGCTTGGACGCCCGTGGGCAGCAACCGCGCTTAACAAATCCATTTCCATTCCATTCCATTCCTCAGTGTGTAACAGTTAACTGAACATAATACGACATTAATTCTATCACCTACGCACCTACATCACTGTTCCACAGAGTCCATCAAGATCCAAAAGAGACCCATCATATCTAACTCACAAAACACTACACTTGGGGCCCTGACTGAGTGGTGCATTTGAACCTAGAGAAGCAGCAGATAATACAGTGAGATTGGCAACCAAAGTAGGAAAATGGCAACCAGAATAATGGCATTATATTCATTGCAATTTTCTAAACTAAAGGTAGATAATAACCATAGAAATTGGGTACATTAACTGATTTACAGCACCACAGTCGACGAACTGAGGGAAAGTGTATCCAAAGCAAAAGAAAGCAGTCACAGTACCAACAAATGTCCACAAAGAAAGATACAGCTAGTTATTTCCCCCTTCTATATCACCACGGGCAATAATGCTGCATTTAATACAATCACACAATACATCAGCCCATCAGGGCA
This sequence comes from Lissotriton helveticus, assembly GCF_964261635.1. Classification (NCBI taxonomy): domain Eukaryota; kingdom Metazoa; phylum Chordata; class Amphibia; order Caudata; family Salamandridae; genus Lissotriton; species Lissotriton helveticus. The sequence continues at coordinate 456,194,111 of NC_136070.1, read as the reverse complement.
CATTTTAGGAAGATCAGTATCCAGATCATGTCTTTGGTGTATGTCTTCAAAAATATCACCAGAGGGCCAGGCTCTGAACTGATATTTTACAAAAGCACTCCTAATTATCTTTGCCAGTTGTATTTTAGTGGGTGTGTCCCCTCATTTTTCAAATTATTATCTGAACATGAGTGTTTGTTAGAGAGTACAAAACACAAATAAAAAAAATATATTGGTCATTTAACCAGTCAGCAATAGTTTATTCAAGATCCATAAACATTATAGGGGAGGGTCATTTTGACTCAGGTGGGATGCCCAACAAACAATTAGGGTGGAGAATGTCATTGCTAATGCCCCAGGTATGACAGATCCCATTCTAATGGGAGATTGCTGTCTATGTTAGGTGGATCTCTGTGATGAAAATACATCTCCCGCTTGCAGGCTTGCTATCATTGAAAGTCAAGCAGGTCACCACTGTTAGACCTGGCATCTTTGGTGTGGTTTCCCCTGTCTTTTTGCCTCTACCTCCTGTATTTTTGATGCTGCGCTGGATTTTGTTTTTGCTGGTTTAGATGCTTTGGGCACTTTGCCACTGATGATCAGTGTCAACGTGCAAGTGCTCCCTGTGTAAATTGTTATTGTAATTGGTTATCCATGATTGGCATATTTGTCTCACCAAGAAGTCCCTAGTAAAGTGCACTGAGTGTGCCAGGGCTGGTGATCCAAATGCTACTAGTGGGCATGTAGCTCTAAAATGGTGTCTCAGGCCTGCCACTGAAGTGCCCGTGTGCAGTCTGTGAACTGCCATGTCAACCTAGCCAATGTCCCCACTGACCAGGCCCAACCATTTCCTTTTTGTACACATTGGTCACCCCTATGGAAGGTCCAAGGTACCCCCTTGGACAGGGTGCAGTGTATGTGAAAGGAAGAGCATGTACTAGTGCAGGAGACATGCTCTGGTAGTGAATTACGGCCATTTTCGTTTTTCACTGTTGTAAGGCTATCTTGCCCATAAGCTATCATGGGGAATGCTAGCTACAGTAGTTACCTGCATATCTTCCCATAGAAGCAAGATAGGACATAAAAGTCTGGTATCCCTGAACTCAGAATTTTATAATACATATTTTATGAAAAGTTGTTTTTAAATCCTGTGTTTGAGAACAGCACTTTTCAGAAAGTGGCTGTTCTCTAGTGTAGGACCTTTCTATGTGCCTTGGCCTGTTTGTAAATTGACTGTCTGGTTTGTGAGTGGCAGGGGCTGGGTGGCTCCCAGAGGCTGAGTGGGCCATCTCTGGGCTGAATAGCTCCATCTGTATCTAGAGTGGTGGGAGGGGGTAGCACCTGGGCCTGAATAGAGCTGTTCCTGCCTTCCACAATGCGAGCTCCACCTCCTGCTGGGCGGCTGACGACCCTGCCCCTCCCTCTGAAAGGAAAGGAGAGGCCAGGAGACAAAGTGCTCAAGGAACACCCAGAACTGGTTCAGACTGGGCTCAGAGCCCTCCTGAACAAAGGGAACAAATACTTTTAGGGGTATAAGTATAAGAACCCAGACTACAGAAAATTAGATCATCCTGGAATCAAGAAGGAACGTCTGCCAAGGAGAAAGCTGGAAGACTGAAGAGGAAAGACTGTCCTGCTGTGTGTTTGTGGGCTGACCTGCAGTTGCTTTGCTGCCAAGGAGGGGGGAAGGACTTTGCTTTGTGCTGTGCCCCCTTACTTAAATAGATCTCCAAGGGCCTGAGTTGAGCTGGCACCCTGTTAAGAAATCCCAGGAACAAAAGGACTTCACCCCCAGCTTCCCTTAACTCTACTGAGAGAGTTCTGTCCTTCCTAGAGTGCTTGGGTCAGTTGTGGTGCCTCTTGAAGTTGTATCTGTGCTTAGGAGGCTGGAAAATACAATACTAAAGACTTTCTGCAGAGTTTCATGCATCGCTCGCTTGCGGAGAACATCCCCGCCAGTGCGAGGAAATTCCTGCCACTGCGAAGATCGAGATCGTCGCAGTGCCTGTTGCCACTGCAAGAACCGACGCATCCTTCACTTGCGGAATGCATCGCTCTGGTGCGGGAAAAGTACCATAGCTGCGAGTATCATCGCAGAGCCTGTCGTCACAGAGCCTGTCGTCACAGGGTGAGATCATCGCACCACTGCTTGCGGACCGCTTCACGTTGCTGCGAGAGTCATCACAGAGACATCGCTCGAGGGGTCGCGAGAGGAGAAGATCGATGCTGCGCTGCGCATCGTCGCCGCACCTGAGATCGTCGCCCTCCCGAAGATCATCGCATTGTACCTTTTGCGAGAAGCTTCCTACGAAACCTGCACACCGGAATTCATACACGGTTTTGCATCCCTCCCCATACAGACCAGATTCATTGCAACACGCCCGCTGCGTCCAGCGGGGTTGTCGCATCGCCTCCCCAGGGTCTCAGGAGTGACGCATCACTTGTTTTTCAACGCTGCAGCTTTCACTTGGAACTTTTGTCGCATCTAAAGGTACTGTTGGCTAAAACGTGACGCAACTGTGGATTATTGTAACGCAACCTTAAGAACTCTCTTGAAACCATATTCTTGAACTGTGTATGTTGGATTTTTGTTGTTTTGGTCTTGTTTAGTTTAGATTAAAGACTTCTATTTTTCTAAACTGTTGTGAAGTCTATTTGTGGTGTTTTCATTGTGTTACTGTGATTGTTGGTACAGATACTTTACACATTGCCTTTGATAAGCCTGACTGCTCGTGCCAGGCTACCAAGGGGGTGAGCAGAGGTTATCTAAAGAGTGTATCCTCCTTACCCTGACTAGAAGCAAGGGTCCCTAGTTGGACATTGGTACCTACGTCTGCCTACTAGAGACCCCCAGATCTAACGTTGTTGATCAGCGGTGGGATTTTGAACTTGTATTTGTACTTGACCCACAGTGATTGGTGTACATCACTAGTGAGTGAAGACCACTACGCCACCGCATACTACGTTTGAGTTTTTGTTGGTTGTATTTTTGAGTAACTCTTCAAAGCATCATGTCTCAGAATGGAAAGGTAGCAAGTGTGGAGGCAGAATTGGAGTTTTGCATTGAGGATTTGTATTCCTACAAAGTGGAGCAGCTCAAAAAATTCTGCAAGGACCGCAGTTGCCCTGTGAAAAACAACTCTAGAAAGGATGAGCTGCAGAGAATCTTGAAGGCCTGGTGGGAGGCCCAAGAGGGAAATAATGCAAGTGGAAGAGAGGGGTTCCAACCTCAGGATTTGCCAGTGGGCAATCCAGGCTCAGGGGCTGGCAGCAACCACTCCAGCCGGGGCCTGACCCCAGAAGAAATAGAGGAAAACCGAAGAGTGAGAGATCATGAAATTGAAATCATGAAAATGAAAATGAAAATGAAGCAATTGGAAGTAGAGAAAGAAAAGGTGGCAGAGGAGAGCAAGAATGCTCGTGCCCTGGAGGAAAATAAATTGCTTTTGGCTCATGAGTTGAACATGAGAGAACTGGATATCAAGGCCAATCAGGTGGATGCCAGTTCAAATGGTGGCAGTGCACAGCCAGGGCAAGGGGTAAAGTATACTTTCCCAAGGATTTAGTACAGAATTATAATAGGAGTAAGGATATCTATGCCTGGTTTACTTCTTATGAAATTGCATTGAGAATGAATGGTGTGCCTGAACAGCATTGGAGGACGGGCCTTTGGGAACATTTTGGGGCTTCTGGGAGGAGTGCACTGGAGACCTTAGAGTTAGCAGGTGCCTTGACCTACCCCAATATGAAGGAGGCCCTATGTCTCAGGTATGGATTTACTTCAGATCAGTACAGACTGCAGTTCAGGAACTCCAGAAAGACAGAGTCTGAGACTGGGATGGAGTGTGTGAATTTGTACTCACGTGCACTGGAAGGTTGGATGAAGGGTAACTGAATATAAGGGGTTATTGCATTTAATTAGTTGGAAGCACTTGAGTAGTCTTTGTATTCCAGAGCTGCACCAGCATCTTTTAGACAGCAAGCTGACAGACCCCATTGAGCTTGCTAAGGAGGCAGACTGCTGGACCAGTATCAGGGTCCACAGAGGAATTGTGGGTACCACAGCCAAAGGTGGGCAGGGTCCCCAGCAGAAGAGTGGGGGGGACAAGGGTAACCAAAAGGAGTTCTCTCAAGGGCCCCAAAACAGTCCTCAGGGAAAGGAGTCCCAACCCCCCAAACCCAAGCAACCATGTGCCCCCTAGGGGCAGAAGGGATAACAGAGGTCCGTCCCTACCTGCTATCAGTGCAATGAGGTGGGACATGTTACCAATAGGTGCCCTAAGAAACCGCCAGCACCCACTGGTGCTCCAACCCCAGGGTTAGCAAGTTTAGCTTTGGGAGAGGAGTTAGTTTCCAGTGGGGAGGAGGGATTAGCAGTCATGACCCTTGTCTCTCTAGGAGACCAAGAGATGGTGCAGGATACCTATCTGCCCCCTAATACTAAGAAATACGGGCCGAAGATGACCATCAATGGGAGGGAGATAAAGTCTTTTAGAGACACAGGAGCCAGCGTGACATCCATGAGCTGTCAGTGGGTGTCTGAAGAGCAGGTCATTCCCAAGTTACAACTGACAGCTCAGTGCGCCTCTGCAAAGTGGCGCGGCTTCCCTTTGAGTGTAGGGGGGTCTCAGGTCTCTTGGAGGTTGTTGTAAGTCAGGCCCTGCCTGTAGACTGTCTGCTAGGTAATGACCTGGAGAGTTCTCCAGGCTCATCTGGAGATGTTGGGTTTGCCTGCATGGATCTGCGAGACCACGCGGGCTATGGCAGCCAGTAAGGGTGATTCAGCAGAACTGGAGCCTGTCAGCGTGGCCCAGAAACCTGCCAGGAGAGGAAGAGCCAGGGGTGGGGAAAACCCACCCCAGCTGTTCCCACGGCCAGGAAGGAGCAGAACCTGAGGGGGATGCCCTAGAGCCTACCGGGTAACAGGTGGCCGAACTGGGGGACCTACCTGAGCTGACCCATTGGCAGCAAGAAGGTGGCCCCTCCAGGGAGGAATTCTGCAAGGTGCAGAAGGAGTGCCCTTCCCTCATTGGTGTGTGGCAACAGGCTTCAGACCATGCAGCAGGTGGAGAGTCCAAGGATCATCTCATTTACTGGGAAGTTGTATTGTTATATAGTGAGCCTACGTTCACTGAGCCCGGTGCAGCCCTTGTGCTGGTGGTACCTGAGCGCTTTAGGAACTTCCTAATAGGTCTGGCTCATGACGTGCCACTTGCAAGACATCTGGGGCATGTGATGAAAGATATGACTTCAATTATTTAAAATCCTATTAGATGCAAGTGGAGTGCCCTAAGGGGGATGCAACCAAGGCCTTTGGAAGCACTAACAGTTATTTAATTTCATGACGTTACATTATAGGGACGGAAACGTCACCCCTAGGAGCAACCAATAACAAAAAAGAGAACTTATCAAAGGTAGCTTAAGGAAAGCTTACCAAACTTACTGGCTGTGTGCGAGCTATCTATATTGAATCTAGTAATTTATAAGTTCACCACTCCTTACCAATGGGTTGGTTGAAAGGTTCAACCGCACCCTGAAAGGTATGAATATGGGCCTAGCGGAGCCCATGAGACGGAAGTGGGATGTCTTTCTACCATACCTGTTGTTTGCCTACAGGGAGGTGCCTCAGAAGTCCTTAGGGTTCAGTCCCTTTGAACTTCTGTATGGCCACCCGGTTAGAGGACCACTCACACTGGTGAAGAAGGGGTGGGAGAAATCCCCCAGGAAAACCCCCCAGGAGGTGTTCAGCTATGTGCTGGCTTTCCGCAACCAGACACAATGCTTCAGGAAGCTCGCTCAGGAGAACCTAGAAGCTAGCCAGGAAGAAATGAAAAGATGGTACAACCAGAATACCACTCTGGTCGAATTTCAACCTGGGCAGAACGTATGGGTGATGGCATCAGTGGAGGCTTGTGCACTCCAAGAAAAGTGGACTGGGCCATATGAAATGGTGGAGAGCAAGAGCGAAGTAACCTACCTGGTTAACTTGAAGACTCCCAGGCAGCCCCTGAGAGTCTTGCATGTGAACCGCCTCAAACCCCACTTTGAGAGGTCTGAAGTGACAATGATCCTGGCTGCAGGTGCTGGAATGGAAGAGGAAAGTGACCATCTTCCTGACCTCCTGGCAGCCAAGGAGCAAGACAGGTCAGTGGATGGTGTGGTCCTCTCACCCACACTGACCCCAGAGCAGCAGAGGGATGTCGCCAAGTGTTGAGTCAGTTTGCCTCCCTGTTCTCCCTGACCCCAGGTGTCACTAATTGTTGCGTCCATGATGTGAACACTGGAGATAGTTTACCTGTGAAATAAAAATTTTACAGGGTGGCTGATAAGGTCAGGCCAGCATCAAGGACGAGGTTTCTGAGATGTTGGCGTTATGGGTAATTGAGCCCTCCAGCAGCCCCTGGGCTAGCCCCGTGGTCTTAGTGCCAAAAGCTGCTGTGCCCGATGCCACTCCAGAACTCTGGTTTTGAGTGGACTACCGTGGGCTCAATGCGGTCACCAAGACAGACGCACACCCCATCCCCAGAGCTGATGAGCTTGTGGATCGATTGGGAGCTGCCCAGTACCTCAGTGTGTTTGATTTAACTTCTGGGTACTGGCAGATTGCCTTAACTGAGGGGACCAAAGAGAGGTCTGCGTTCTCAACGCCAGAGGGGCACTTCCAGTTCCGTGTCATGCCCTTTGGGTTGAAGAACTCCCCTGCCACGTTCCAGAGACTGGTCAACCAGGTACTGACCGGGCTGGAGGAATGTAGCGCCGCATACCTGGATGACATTGCTGTGCTCAGCTCCCCATGGGCAGACCACTTGCAACACCTCTGTGAAGTGTTGAAGGCTCTGCAAAGGGCAGGCCTCATTATCAAGGGCAGTAACTGCCAGATAGGGCAGGGATCTCTGGTGTGTTTGGGACACCAGGTGGGAACCGGCCAGGTGGCGCCCGTACAGGCGAAGATTGATACCATTCTGGCTTGGGAGCCCCCAAGACCCAGACAGAGGTGAGAGCCTTTTTAGGTCTCTCCGGGTATTACCGACGGTTTGTTAAGGGCTATGGCACCATCGTTGCCCCCTTGACAGAGCTGACTTCAAGGAAGCGCCCAGGCGAGTGAATTGGACCAAGGCCTGTCAAACTGATTTTGATGCCCTGAAAACTGACATGTGTACAGCACCGGTGCTCAAGGCACCTTATTTCTCCAGTGAGTTTGTAGTGCAGACAGACGCTTCAGAGCATGGTGTGGGAGCAGTACTCTCGCAGATCAACGACGAGGGCTGAGACCAACGTGTAGCTTTCATTAGTAGAAGGCTACTACCCAGGGAACAGAGGTGAAGTACAATAAAAGGGAAGCTTTTGCAGTGGTCTGAGCTCTGAAGAAGCTGAGGCCCTACTTGTTTGGGACTCACTTCCTGGTTCAGACAGACCACAAGCCCCTCAGATGGATAATGTAGATGAGGGGTGAGAACCCAAGACTGTTGAGGTGGTCCATCTCTCTACAGGGAATAGACTTTATGGTGGAACACCGCCCTGGTACAGAACACGCCAATGCTGATGGTCTGCCCAGATTCTTCCGCCTTAGTGAAGAGAACTCCCAAGAGGGTGGGAAGTTCTCCCCACTTTCAGCTGGAGGGTACACGTAGTAGACCTGGCATCTTTGGCATGGTTTCCCCTCTCTTTTTGCCTCTACCTCCTGTATTTTTGACGCTGTGCAGGATTTTGTTTTTGCTGGTTTAGATGCTTTGGGCCCTTCACCACTTCTGATCAGTGTCAAAGTGCAAGTGCTCCGTGTGTAAATTGTTATTGTAATTGGTTATCCATGATTGGCCTATTTGTCTCACCAAGAAGTCCTTAGTAAAGTGCACTGAGTGCACCAGGGCTGGTGATCCCAATGCTACTACTAGGCTTAGTTTGGACTGGACTGTTCCCATGAGGCACAGGGTCAGAGCTGATTTGCATATAGCCAGTGTCTAACCCAGGGTGGTGTGGAGTGCAAAAAACGATGGATTTAGGCCCAGATCCTTGTACTGGGGTGAATGTATGACATTGTTCTACATTCTGTCCATCAACTGTGTTTTTTGCAATTTTCACCCCGAGTGGGCTGGGTATGCTCAGACGTGAGTCCCAGGCTCTCCACACCACTGGAGTCAAGCTATCCAGGCTGATGAAGGCTGATAGCCAGAAACCGGTCCTTGGATGCTTGATTCCGGTCTGGGAAAGACATGGCTTGGTAGTTCGGACTGGACTGTTCCCTTGAGGCACAGGGTCAGAGCTGATTTGCATATAGCCAATGTCTAACCCAGGGTGGTGTGGAGTGCAATAAAACGATGGATTTAGGCCCAGATCCTTGTACTGGGGTGAATGTATGACATTGTTCTACATTCTGTCCATCAACTGTGTTTTTTGCAATTTTCACCCCGAGTGGGCTGGGTATGCTCAGACGTGAGTCCCAGGCTCTCCACAACACTGGGGTCAAGCTATCCAGGCTGATGAAGGCTGATTGCCAGAAACCGGTCCTTGGATGCTTGATTCCGGTCTGGGAAAGACATGGCTTGATAGTTTGGACTGGACTGTTCCCATGAGGCACAGGGTCAGAGCTGATTTGCATATAGCCAGTGTCTAACCCAGGGTGGTGTGGAGTGCAAAAAAACGATGGATTTAGGCCCAGATCCTTGTACTGGGGTGAATGTATGACATTGTTCTACATTCTGTCCATCAACTGTGTTTTTTGCAATTTTCACCCCGAGTGGGCTGGGTATGCTCAGACGTGAGTCCCAGGCTCTCCACACCACTGGAGTCAAGCTATCCAGGCTGATGAAGGCTGATAGCCAGAAACCGGTCCTTGGATGCTTGATTCCGGTCTGGGAAAGACATGGCTTGGTAGTTCGGACTGGACTGTTCCCATGAGGCACAGGGTCAGAGCTGATTTGCATATAGCCAGTGTCTAACCCAGGGTGGTGTGGAGTGCAAAAAAACGGGAAAAAAAAGATGGATTTAGGCCCAGATCCTTGTACGGGGTGAATGTATGACATTGTTCTACATTCCGTCCATCAACTGTGTTTTTTGCAATTTTCACCCCGAGTGGGCTGGGTATGCTCAGACGTGAGTCCAAGGCTCTCCACACCACTGGAGTCAAGCTATCCAGGCTGATGAAGGCTGATAGCCAGAAACCGGTCCTTGGATGCTTGATTCCGGTCTGGGAAAGACATGGCTTGGTAGTTCGGATTGGACTGTTCCCATGAGGCACAGGGTCAGAGCTGATTTGCATATAGCCAGTGTCTAACCCAGGGTGGTGTGGAGTGCAATAAAACGATGGATTTAGGCCCAGATCCTTGTACTGGGGTGAATGTATGACATTGTTCTACATTCTGTCCATCCCATCAACTGTGTTTTTTGCAATTTTCACCCCGAGTGGGCTGGGTATGCTCAGACGTGAGTCCCAGGCTCTCCACACCACTGGAGTCAAGCTATCCAGGCTGATGAAGGCTGATTGCCAGAAACCGGTCCTTGGATGCTTGATTCCGGTCTGGGAAAGACATGGCTTGGTAGTTTGGACTGGACTGTTCCCATCAGGCACAGGGTCAGAGCTGATTTGCATATAGCCAATGTCTAACCCAGGGTGGTGTGGAGTGCAAAAAAACGATGGATTTAGGCCCAGATCCTTGTACTGGGGTGAATGTATGACATTGTTCTACATTCTGTCCATCAACTGTGTTTTTTGCAATTTTCACCCCGAGTGGGCTGGGTATGCTCAGACGTGAGTCCCAGGCTCTCCACACCACTGGAGTCAAGCTATCCAGGCTGATGAAGGCTGATAGCCAGAAACCGGTTCTTGGATGCTTGATTCCGGTCTGGGAAAGACATGGCTTGGTAGTTCGGACTGGACTGTTCCCATGAGGCACAGGGTCAGAGCTGATTTGCATATAGCCAGTGTCTAACCCAGGGTGGTGTGGAGTGCAAAAAAACGATGGATTTAGGCCCAGATCCTTGTACTGGGGTGAATGTACGACATTGTTCTACATTCTGTCCAACAACTGTGTTTTTTGCAATTTTAACCCCGAGTCGGCTGGGTATGCTCAGACGTGAGTCCCAGGCTCTCCACACCACTGGAGTCAAGCTATCCAGGCTGATGAAGGCTGATAGCCAGAACCGGTCTTTGGATGCTTGACTCCGGTCTGGGAAAGACATGGCTTGGTAGTTCGGACTGGACTGTTCCCAGAGGCACAGGGTCAGAGCTGATTTGCATATAGCCAGTGTCTAACCCAGGGTGGTGTGGAGTGCAAAAAAACGATGGATTTAGTCCTTGTACTGGGGTGAATGTATGACATTGTTCTACATTCTGTCCATCAACTGTGTTTTTTACTACTAGGCCTGCAGCACTGATTGTGCCACCCACATAAGTAGCCCTAAAATATTGTCTCAGGCCTGCCACTGCAGTGCCTGTGTGCAGTCTGTGAACTGGCATGTCAACCAGTGACCTCGTGCCTTCACGGCCGCATACTTTTGGGATGTTTAAGCCCATAACCTTTGCACAAACGCGCGAGGCCATTATGTCCTGTAAATCGGGATCACCGTCTGATGCCAGCCCTCCTTTCATCCTTCATCAAATAGTTGAGGTGGTTAATCCTATAATTAACCAAATAGTGAATGAATCACTTAGCTCCGGAGTTGTTCCTCGGGACTGGAAAAAGGCTATAGTTAGACCCTTAATGAAAAAGCAAAATAAAAACCTTCAGACCTCTCTAATCTCCGCCCCATTTCCTTGCTTCCAGTCCTTGGTAAAATCACCGAACATATGGTTCATAGAGAGCTTACTAATTTTGTGGAGTCACAGAATATTCTGCACCCTCATCAATCTGGTTTCCGTCCAAAATACTCCACGGAGACGGCTCTCATGGAATTAACGGATACCATCAGAAATGTACAGGATGAAGGGAAGAACGCCGTCTTGATTCTTCTTGATTTATCTGCGGCGTTCGATACCATCTCCCATAAAATCCTCCTTGATAGGCTGAAATTAAATGGTATAACAGACAGGGCTCTACATTGGATAAAATCTTTCCTATCAGAAAGAACACAGACCATTGCCTTAGGACCCTTCCACTCAAAGGAGAAGAGTGTCACCTCAGGAGTCCCCCAGGGCTCCATTTTGAGCACATTACTCTTACACATTTATATGGTGCCCCTCATTTATTTGATTGAATCCCATGGGATAATGGTAACATCATACGCTGATGATACACAACTGATTGTATCCCTGGATAAAGACTCTGGTTCGGCTGAACAAAATTTTCGGAACTGTCTTATGGACATTTTTCAATGGATGAATGATAACTGTTTAAAATGTAACTCCGAGAAAACAGAAATACTGCCCATTGGGAAAAATGTTAACTTTAATCCCAATGACTGGTGGCCAGAGGGAGCCGCTGCACATCCGAGTTCAGTAGAAACAGCCAGGAATTTGGGCATTCTTTTTGATGCGTCATTATCTTTCGACCACCATGTAAGGAGTTTGGCCGGTAGTTGTTTTAATGTCATCAAGTCATTGAAGAAATTCTTTGACTTTCTCCCTATTGATGTGAGAAAATCAGTGGCGGTGGCCCTTATACTCTCCCGCCTCGACTATTGTAATGGTCTTATGGCGGGAGTAAAGAAAACGACATTAAAAAAACGACAAAGCGTCCAACATGCAGCTGCTCGTCTGGTACTGAAACTTCCCAGGAAATCATCTGCCTCTGCGGCGCTTCGGAAACTTCATTGGCTCCCCCTACATAAAAGGATTCTCTTCAAAATTTTGTTGACTTCTTTTAGAGCTTTAAACAACATCAGCCCCAAATATCTCATTAAAAGATACTCCCACTATTGTCCCACAAGACTTCTGAGATCAACAGGCTGTAATTTAGCCAATATCCCCTCTTTCCACCTCAAAACCAAAGGGGGAAAAACTCTCAGTGTCCTAGCATCTAAGGCATGGAATGGGATGCCAAAGGAGCTAAGGCTACTTGATCAGGAAACGCCTTTTCGCAACTAACTTAAAACTTGGCTTTTTAATCTGTCAGATGCTTATGTACTCGCTACCATATAGATCTCACTTCTGTTGACCCCCCCGTTTCGATAGAGCCAGGATGCTCCTTTTGGAGCGATAGTTTGCGCTTTATAAATTCCAAAATAACATTAATATTAACATTAACATTAACCAGACCAGTGTACCCACTGACCAGGCCTAACCCTTCCCTTTCTGTACACATTTGTCATCCCTATGGAAGGCCCAAGGTACCCCCTTGGGCAGGGTGCAGTGTATGTGAAAGGTAGAGCATGTACTAGTGCAGATGACACGCTCTGGCAGTGAATTACAGCCTTTTTTGTTTTTCACTATTGTAAGGCTATCTTGCCCATAGGCTATCATGGGGAATGCTGGCTACAGTGGTTACCTGCATCTCTTCCCATAAGAGAAAGATAGGACATAAAAGTCTGGTATCCCTGAACTCAGAATAGAATAACACATCTTTAGGAAAGGTGTTTTTTAAATCCTGTGTTTGAGAACAGCACTTTTTAGAAAGTGGCTGTTCTCTTGTCGGACCATTCTGTGTGCCTTGACCTGTTTGTGTATTGGCTGTCTGGTTTGTGAGTGCCAGGGGCTGGGTGGCTCCCAGAGGCTGAGTGGGCCATCCATGGGCCGAATAGCTCCATCTGCATCTAGAGTGGAGGGAGGGGGTAGCTCTTGGGCCTGAATAGGGCTGTGCCTGCCTTCCACAATGCGGGCTCCACCTCCTGGTGGGTGGCTGACGACCCTGCCCCTCTCTCTGAAAGGAAAGGAGAGGCCAGGAAAACAAAGTCCTCAAGGAACACCCAGAACTGTTTTAGTCCAGGCTCAGAGCCCTGCTGCACAAAGGGAACAAATACTTTTAGGGGTATAAGTATAAGACCCCAGACTACATAAAATTAGATCATCCTGGAATCAAGAAGGAACCTCTGCCAAGGAGAAAGCTGGATGACTGAAGAGGAAGGACTGTCCTGCTGGGTGTTTGTGGGCTTACCTGCAGTTGCTTTGCTGCCAAGGAGAGGGGAAGGACGTTGCTTTGTGCTGTGTCCCCTTACTTGAAGAGATCTCCAAGGGCCTGAGTTGAGCTGGCTCCCTGTTAAGAAGTCCCAGGAACAAAAGGACTTCACCCCCAGCTTCACTGAACTCTACTGAGAGAGTTCTGTCCTTCCGAGAGTTCTTGGGCCAGGTGGAAGTCAGCCGCAGCCGGTGGTGGGATTACCTGCCGGGCGGTGACATGGGGAGGGGCAGGGTGGGGGGTTGTAATGTATGGACTACGGAGTTTAACAGGTAAGTTAACATATATATATATAAATAAAATAAATGTTGTTGCGTGCACTGCATCGCATTTGGTGATGCCATGCACGCAACGAAATTCGTTTTATTTATATATAGCTTAATTTACCTGGTAAACTCCGTAATTCATCAGCCGCGGCCGTTAGTGGGAGTACCGGCCAGGCGGTGACGTGGGGAGGGGGAGGGGCAGGGTGGGGGGTAGTAATGTATGGATTCCGGACCTTAACAGGTAAGTAAACATATAAATAAATAAAACAAATTTCATAATGGGTGCACTGCATCGCCAAATGCGATGCAGTGCACGCAATTAAATTTTACCTGTTAAGGTCCGGAATCCATACATTACTACTCCCCACCCTGACCCTCCCCCGCCCCACGTCACCGCCCGGCCGAAACTCCCACTACCGGCCGCGGCTGTAATCCATACATTACAACCCCCCACCTTGCCCCTCCCCACATCACCGCCCGGCAGGTACTGCCACCACCGGCCGCGGCTGCTGGAAGTTGTACCTGTGTTTGGGAGGCTGGAAAAGAAGATACTAAAGACTTTCTGCAAAGTTTCACGCATCGCTCGCTTGCGGAGCGCATCCCCGTCAGTGCAAGGAAATTCCCGCTGCCACGCATATCGAGATTGTCGCAACACCTGTTGCCGCTGCAAGAACCGACTCATCCTTCGCTTGCAGAACGCATTGCTGCGGTGGGGGAAAAGTACCATCGCTGCGAGTATCATCGCAGAGCCTGTCGTCACTGGGTGTGGATCATTGCACCGCCTGCTTGCGGGCCGCATCACGTCGCTGCGAGAGTCGTCGCAGAGCCATTGCTCGAGGGGTCGCGAGAGGAGAAGATCGACGTTGCACTGCTCATCACTGCCGCACCTAGGATCACGCCGTCCCAAAGAACGTCACATCGTACCTTTTGCAAGACGCTTCCTACGAAACCTGCGCACCGTAATCCATACAAGGTATCGCCCCCCTCCCCATACAGACCGGATTCGTCGCAACACGCCTGCTGCGTCCAGCGGGGTTGTCGCATCGCCTCCCCAGGGTCTCAGGAGTGACGTTTCGCTTGTTTTTCAATGCTGCAGCTTTAACTTGGAATTTTTTTTGCATCTAAAGGTACTGTTGGCTAAAACGTGACGCAACTGTGGATTCTTTTAACGCATCCTTAAGAACTCTCTTGAAACCATATTCTTGAACTGTGTATGTTGGAATTTTGTCGTTTTGGTCTGGTTTAGTTAGATTAAATACTTTTATTTTTCTAAACTGTTATGAAGTCCATTTGTGGTGTTTTCACTGTGTTATTGTGAGTGTTGGTACAAATACTTTACACAGTGCCTTTGATAAGCTGGACTGCTTGTGCCAAGCTACCAAGGGGGTGCGCAGGGGTTATCTAAAGAGTGTATCCTCCTTACCTTGACTAGAAGCTAGGGTCCCTATTTGGACAGTGGTACCTACCTCTGCCAACTAGAGACCCCCAGATCTAACAAGCACCTACTATGAATTGTAAAAGAAAAATGTCAATGTCGCACATATTCTTCTCACTATGCATCAGGCATATTCTGACTTTTACTGTGTGAGTTTGACATGATGGTCCCCAGCAGGAAAATCTGTGACAGACGCTATGCCCTATAGTGAGTGGGGCATCTACAACTGTGCCCCAGTGACAAAATGGCAGATGGGTTGCCAGGCCAAAGATTTCTAAAAGCTTAGACAGAAGAGGATCTGCCATCAGAAATGTGGAAGAACCAGGAGAGTTAATTGTGTAGATATTTCAAGTGGGGACATGAGGGTATATATTCTTGGCTGACTGGATCCTTGGAGGCCAATTTGTAGAGCATGGGGGCTTTACTGGTGCCTCTGTCTCTTTCTCCAGTTGAATGAGGTTAACTACAGCAGGCATTGAGAGAGAGAGATAGAGAAAGAGAGAGAGAGAGAGGGGAATGAGGAGGGTAGAGAGAGAGAGAGAGAGAGAGAGACAGAGAGAGAGAGAGAGAGAGAGAGAGGGGAATGGGGAGAGAAAGGTAGAGAAAAAGCGATCAGAGAGGGTGAAAGGAAAGAAGAGAAAGAAACTATGGGTAGATGGAAAAGAGAGAAAGCGTGAACCAGTTTTGCTGTATAGTTCCCAATTAGTTGACCTAATGGGCTATCACATCTGAAAAGAATATCAGGGTTGAACCACACAGCTGTGGTGTCACTAGGGGGGTGCGGGGGGTGCAGACCACACCAGGTGACACCATCACATTAGGGTGACACCATGTTCCACAGTGCTCATCAGCCGCTGCCGCTCCTCAGCTCTCTCCACCTCCTGCTCTCCGCCAGGCTTACTCTGTCCTCCTTGCCGAGCGAGGTTCCCCCGCCCGCTGCTGGAGACTCCCCCTCCTGCTGCCCGAGACCCTTGATAGTGAATGAGTCCACCCCATCATGCACGCGCACTTCAAGCGGCCGAGGGTCCCAAGGGAGTATACAAACTGTAACCTGCCCCTGAGTGACCCCGTCACATTCACCCACGAGCTTTCATTACCCCCAATATACTTTACATTAATTACCCATACATTTACACGTCTATGCTTTTCCCCACACCTGTTTAGACATCACCACATACATACAAACTAACATTTCACCTCGGCCCTACATCACTACTTCTTTATTGGTACATTAGCACTATACGAGGGATCACGTCACCCTGGATAAACCCACATGCCTTGATTGATGTCATTGCAGTAACCTGGGCCGATCATTTTGATAACGCCACAGAACAAAACAACAACTGGCTGATGGAATGTGTCTGTTTCTCTTTCTGTTTTTACATTTTGTGAAAGTGCTAACCGTTCCCAGGGCACCGAGGCGCTGTACAAACAGGTTTACCAGTCCAGATCGTTGCATGTACACATCGAACCCGCTCGCTTTACAAGCCATGATCGCCAGGTGCTTTAGTTCAAGTGGCGGAATTGATGCAAACGATCTGTCAGCTCGACTATGAAGCAATTAAAATGACAATGCAACAGTAGACGATTATACAACTGTAAAATACATTGCAGCTCAACCCAGCATTAGCCACTGTTTCCTGGAAGGAGGGGGAGGGCGTAGAGACACGAGCATGAGGAGAGAATTTCACCAAAACCAGACAAAACCCGCAAGTGTATATATTTTTTGATGAATAGATGCGTGGGTTGTCTGAGGTTACCGGGTTCGCAGAACAGCGGCGTTAACTCCAACTGTCATCCTTCCGAGGTCGATAACACGGCTTTCATTGACTTTCGTAATAACAAATCACTTTATTTTAAGCACTCACACACTAGTCAAGGTGTGGGAATAGTTATTTCTAGTATCTTTGACTTGCGAGGAGGATCTGTGCCTGGGTCGTTGAGGGGTCCCTGTCTAGGCCAAAGATTGGTGTGGAGGTGTGTGCCTCTTCAAGGAGTTTCGGAAGAAGTTCCAGAAGCTCTGGTGTTCAAGGAAGGTGGGCCCCCCTTATGCCAGAGTTTGGAGATGAGGGTCCTACCTGGTGCAGGAGTTCTTGAGGAAGATTCTATCCGTGCCAGGGGTTCTCATGTGTCTGAGGCTGGCAAATGATAGGTAAGGGAGGGCCCTATATGTGCCAGAGGGTGACTGATAAATGTCTAACGATGCCAGAGGTTAGCAAATACATTTATGCGTGCCAGGGGCTGGGGAAGAGAACGATTGTGGCTGTGCCTGAGGGTTGGACTAGTCCGATCTGTGCCAGGGGCTAGTATATAGAGTGAACACTGTTGCGGAAGCGCCTTGAGACCCTCCGGGTGAGTAGTGCGCTATACAAATGTTATGATTGATTGATTGATTGATTGATTGACTCGTCCATCATGGATTCATGGGGTAAGTCGTGAGGGGGTGACACCATGAGTTTCCTGCACTGGGTGACATCAACCCTAGTGACGCCCCTGCGACACAGATGACCAAATTACCTGTGATACCTAAAAGGACACGGAGAATAAACACTGACCTCTTCAGAAAATTGAAAGGCTGTTCGGTGCAATTCTACCTGTTTCTTGGTAGGGGACTTTTTAATGAACGATTTTTACAAATTTAATGGGAATTCGAGTATGCCAACTGATTATGAATGGCTGTCTGCAAAATATCTTGTAGTGTAGCTCCTATTTTCCCAATAGGCTCTGCGCATTGGAATAGTACCTACAGCAGTAAAGGCCTAGACCAGACGTTAACTAGGTCTACTACTGTCGATACTAGACTTAATTTTTGGGTTTGCCAGCTAAGCTCAGAGTTCGCTAGAAACTTTCTCGAATGTTCAAGGAAGGATTAACTTCCCTGATTAGACAAGAAGGGATTTAGTTTCTGACAACCATAGAACATGACAACTTTGCTCTCCCCTAATCAAGAGTCAATCTCATGAGTCGTGTGAGCACAAGGCAATTATTTTACTCAGTCAGTACGTGCATTCTTAGTCTCATCAGAATGTAGAGAAAAGGAAGAGACGGGCGTGTTCAATAAAAGATGTTATTTATTGATCAGTCTCTTTTCTCGTACAAGAGAAATGGATCGATATTATTGCGATACTTATTGTTAAGTAAAGTGCATACATTAGAAGCAATAGTATAAAATAATACTGTAAAAACATTGATATGGTTTCTGAGCCATATGATGTTTAAAATGATTAAAATATATTTACATACACATATACATTTGACTAAACGTACTCAACTGGTGTTTCTAAATACGCCTACCCCGTGTACCTGACCTAAGTCTAATGCGTGGGCGGGAATAGAAAGTTACAGTTTAAGTTAAGTTTGTTTTTGCCAAGTGAATAACTAAAGAATTCTCTAGGAGGGGTTATTCAGTTCTGTACCTGGAATTTAGGATGAATGAGGAATGGTATCTCTTTCTCTGCTCTCGATATTCCAGGCTGCCTGCGAGGGCTGCCAGGAAGCGCCGGTGCTGGGTCTCTCGGCTTGAGATAGCAGCGCGTCTCTCAGCGCGTCAGAAAGGCGGGGCTGCTGCCTGCGGGGTCTGCTTCGGCTCTCTGCTCCGGCAAGTATGGCTGCTCCGTCTTGTCACCACGCGTGTGTTTGCATAGGGCAAGGTCGGCAATATTTATACCTTAAAGGTGCCGAGATTGACGTAAGGATGGACATAGATACGTCAATAAAGATGTCATACGACTTGCTCGTTAGCACATTCTTTACTAAAGTTCTCTGTGAAATCAAAACAATGGCCGCACGGATTATCCAGGTTGTCATAGGTTTGATTTGTTATGAGAACGTCGTATGCCTTATCAGGGGCTGGAGGAATATCGCTTGTCTAATTAGATCTCAAGCGTTATGACCTAATCAGATAACACGTTCCTGTGCCGTAGTGTGACTGCGTCAGATAACGGTATCTGCATCATGGGGGATTTCTTGCCTTATGGGCTGACTGTTAGTTAACTAGCTAGGTAGTTTAACCAGAATAGGGTCAGGAATAGGGGGATCGATTCAGAACCTATAGAAATACACGACACCCACTCCACGCTAACTATGGTCATATCTACTAATCTATGCATAGTATAACATAGTACAACATACTATAGAGTATAGTGTATACCTTACCACCCCAAAATACATAAATGCATTTTGAAATTTTCAAATATACTGAAAAATTGCAGTCATATATTTTGTATGCACTTAAGCTATGAATTAATTGCAAAAGTAAACACGCATTGTTATGCATTATTGCTTGTTGGTATATGAGAAATACACATGAAATGGCTCTTAATATGGCTATACAGAAAAAAAGTCGAAACCATTTCATCACATAAAATATATTGTGAACATACCAGTGGGCAGCTAAAGTCTATATAAAGTCTATAAAGTATCTAAAAAAATAGAAATCTTAGTTCTCTAGGAATAGTTTCTTACTTTAAGCAGAAGATCAGTGTCCCGGGAAAAAATATATAGAAAAATATTTTAGGGGCTTGCTGAAAAAAGTTGCTGTCCGTGAACTGGATTGTAATTGTTCATGTGACTTTATTTTTAAAGTTGAAGGCCGAATTCAGGGAACGCCGTGTGCGAGTTTACTCAAAAGTCTCTATTTCTGTTCCGGAGAGAACATCATATCATTCAGGCTTTCGAAAAAACTGTCAACAGCTTCATGGGAAAGTTCCTCTAAGTCGGAAATAGGGGTAACCATGCATTCATGCGCATGATTGTCTCCATTGACATTCTGATTTGCATTGCTGACAGTCGTACCTGTTCGATGCTGCTTTCATCTTGAACTTCACTACTCTTCAATCGCAGTGGTGAAGATTCCAGGAATGCCGTCATCAGAATTGGCAGCCTTTGAGGGCAGCACAGTGCGTGAACCTTGGTAGGAACCAACAGTGTATCTGCATCCACCGGCGCATCCGATTGTAGCGTCAGACAGGTGTCTAACACGCATTCTTCTCCGCATAGCAGACACCTTAGTACAGGTAAAACACACCTTTGCCACATTGGTCGAAATGATAGAAACCAAGTCATGTTTAGGTCTCTAAGCCGGGAGAGTCCCAGGATTTTTGATATCCGGTCCCGGTATCCAATGGCTAGGAGCGTATCTTCCATTGTCGTGAGATTTTGTTCTGTGACATGGGTTGCCATAACGAAAAATAAGGACTAGGAATAGGATTCCTGCAATTAGTCCCAGGATCAAGGGAAGTCCGCCAAAAATCGAATGGACGAAATCTGGAAAAATACCCAGTATGGCTTTGAATGGTGTTAATGCCATCGAAAATACTGTCTTAAATACCTTTGAGACCCCTGTGGTATCAGAAATATTTAAGATTTCGCTCAGGATTTCCGCGAAATGTACGGGGGAATTGGTTGATAATAATGTATGTATCTCTGCAGTCGTCCTTGCGACTTGTAGATCATACGTTTCTTTTGATGACGTGAGCCTTGTAGGCGTCTGAAGAAGCACTGTTTTCATTCTGCTTAAAGTGTCTATTCGAATAGAAGTAATTTTCAGACCGGGCCATGCCCTTGCCTCCCTGTCTGGAAAGGAGCTGGGGAACAAAGAACGTCCACAGCACTTGACCTTCGCCGTCGTAGTGACGAGATAAGGAGTCCCGGGCATAAGACTACAGCATCTGCGGTCTACAATAAGAATGTAACTCCCATTATAGAGTCTTTGAAAGAATGGTTCTATTTCAGTTGCAGGTGCGCCTTGTTGGTGACATGAAAGGTTGTATGAATTCCCTTCACAGGCTCCGTGCAAACTAATACCGTTACACAGAAGCGTGCCGCTTAGTGACATTGCACAATTGTTGCCACTAAGAAACACTTTCTGTCCTTTGTTACTGACACATGCATGTGAATAGGGCAGGTTCCAAGTTGTTTTAAGGTACCCCTTTCCCAATTTCTCGTACATGCCAGCCTGTATATATTTTTGGCAGTATTGAAACCTGAAGGTTGAGATTGGAATATTTATGATTCCGTGGATTATCCATTCACTGACAGGTCGTTCTGACATTGTCATTGGTAATCTTTCTAGTTTTTCAATGCTCAAGATTGTATAATCAGCACCCTTCTGCGCCATACCGATTTGTCTATCAGTAAGGTTAAAGATTTGGAATAGTGACGTTGTGTTGATTAAACGCCAAGGCACGTAGCCTGAACGCAGATTTTGTAACGTCCAGCCAAGCTGTACAATAGAACGCAATTGTGACTGACCATGTTGTAATAACAGTAAGTCTTGCGATAATATATCGATTGCTGAAGACACAATGCTGTCCAATGAAAAAATTCTGGAGGACAGAGTCATTAACCTATTGTCCACTACAGAAAGTGATTTTTCCAAATTAATACGGTCAATTTCCCGTATTCTTTCTGCTGTCTCAATTTGAGTAACCTTCCAGGCCTCATTGTATGCTGCATATACAGAGGCTGCTATGAAACGCTTATGACGCTGTTTGCGTGGTCCCAGTATGAAATCACGCAAGTCAGCACCATCAGTAAGTAAAGTTAGGTGTTGCTTAATTTCAGGCAGTGTGGAAGTTTGTAGCCATTGAAGGCATAATTTGCCCACACTGTAGGTTGTTATTATCCCTGGGTGATGTCTTTGGGGATATCTAGGGTCTGGCCTGGTCATTTTGAAACCCTGTGTTTTATTCAGGAATCTATCTTGACAGTTATTTGTATCTGTGGGCCAGATCAACCATTGTTTCCAATCAGGATGTGTTCTGTTTTGGTTAAGTATATGGTTTATGTCTATATCAGAGTTATTGCTAAACATTGTTGGCTTTGGAATAGACAGGTTATTTAAATCTTTGATTTTGGCTAAGCCAAGACAGGTAGTTTGTTGAACAGTGTCATTTAAAAATATCATTTGTTCTGGGATCATGCAGGCTCTAAACAAAGCTTCTATACCCTGTACTTGCCATTCTTTTGTACCCCAAACACTTTTCAAATCAACATTTTTGTCCCAATAATCAAATCCAAAAGTATTCATTTTTTCAAAGAAAGAATCTGAATATATCAATTTTGTGTTGGTTATCATGGTTTTCATCCCTGTCTTGTTTGACAATTTGTAATAAAATGTTTCAGCATTAGTTATGTTAAAACCTGAAAAATATGAATATTTGTCATAAACGGTTCTAGAGCTCCCTTTTGGAGGTGTAGCACAATGTTCCCATTGATTATAACTTAAAACATTTCTAGGTTGTGCAGATTTATGCACGAAATGGTTACCATAATGGTTATAGCAGTACATGCTGTCATAATTTGTAGAACCCTGCAAATAATCATGTTTTGTAAATTTAGCAGACATTACTAAGTCAGACATCATATTGTTAATACTTTCAAAGTCCCAATCATCAGCAAATGAGTTTGGTTTTGCAAAGTCACTCAAAGAGATCTTAATTTGGTGTGGATATTTCAGGATCTCGACCGGACCATGAATTTCATAGTCAGTGTTGTCCCAGGCTACCCCACCAGGTATTGGAATTGCTGTGAAGTTGGCTGAAGAAAGTTCTGAAGAAAGTTCTCGTTTCTCGACGTGTCAAGATGTGTGTGGTTTGAGGACCAAGTTGATGTTCTGACTTGCTGTGTCCATTTTAGCATATTTTCCCTCAATGAAGCGTCCCAAAGTAAATACCATGATGAGCCAAAGTATGAGGATAAATGCACCAAAACCCACCCAAAATTCAATCCATGGAGAAATCAGATATGTTTCTTTTAGTTGTTTCAAAAGTTCCTTCGCTTTGTCTTTAAAGGATTTTGATGATGACTGTGTCTTTTGTTCGCTGAAACCGTCAGAGGAATCATCGAAGTTGATGAAGTAACCGGATGCAGTTCTGTCAATTGTTCCAATTGGTTCAGGATTTTTGATTTTTGCATTTTCACTTGGTACTTCTGTATAGATTGGTGTGTCTCTGCTAAATGTCTTTATTTGGGTTTTCAGAGGTCTTAGTTCTATTGCATTGTTGCATAGTCCTTGTTGTTCTTCTGTAGGCGTTTCGAATGTGATGAGCCTCTTTGATAGGACCTCTGTACTGGTAGCAAACCTTGGTGTTCTGCTACTTATTGGGAGTCCACTTGGCCTACCGTTGGTTATCGGCCACATGTTGTGGTTTTACCAGGTCGATGGATACAACTCGGTTCTCCTTTTTACCAGCAAGTGGCGGTAGTACAACTGATCTTGTCCCGTTGACAGACAAGACAGGAACTGCTTTTCTGTATGAAGGCCCAAATTCCTTCTTTACCGCGATCTTCTCCCTGACTAGATCCCCGACTTTTGGAATCCAGACAGGTCTTGCTGGGACAGGTGGTGAATCTTCAGTGGTTGTTGGCTGTTCTTTCAACTGTATGTTGCTCAGGTCTTTTCTTGTTTTGTTTAAGTCCTGCAAAATAGCCAAACGGTCTTTGACATCAAAGCTTTTTTCTGTTACCACTGAAGTCTGACTATCAAGGTCAGAGATCAACATCCTAGTTCCGAATAATAATTAGTACGGACTGAATCCCTTCAGAGAATTTCTTGGCAAGTTATTTAGACTACGTTGGACACTTATTAGATGTTTGACCCACCCAGCTCCCGAACCTAATATCCTTTCTATTATAGATTGCTTTCTGTCTTGGTTTTTTCTTTACACCATCCCATACCCTCAGGAAGGAAGTGAGAAGATTCCCGCTGGGCTGTGCTCATTTGGCCATTCTTTCCCCCCCCCAGGCTGGATTGCCTGAGAAAAAGAAAAAAATGGTCGAACGTAGCATGCTCTTAGCGTATATGCCATTTAGACTCGCAAATCTTGTATAACAGTCCGGACGTCAGCCGAGTGCTGTGGATCTACATTATAAGTGGGAACTAGCCTGTATATGTTAATCGCAAGCCATTCTTTTTAGTGGTGATGTTATCTGCCTTGATACGACGAGGTATTAAACTGCTTCTCTCCCCACTGCGATCTCTGTTGCAGTTTGGGCAGTTTTTTACAAACATGGTGTAGTGCAGGCTCATGCCTGGCCACCAGTACCGTGATTGTAATTCTTCCAGAGAATCTTTTAATTTAAGGTGTCTGAGACCCTCGCCCATGTGTGCGTCTGCGATTAACAAGTTTCTCCTGTCCATGTTTGGAATCACTCTATCCCCCACTCCAGGGATTCGAGCAAAAGGAATGGAGTTTGCATCGATTATGTATGTATAATTGAGTGGATAGTTGATCGGTAACGCTGAGCAGTCGCCTTTTGATGACGTTTTCACCGCCAGCAATGTTTCGCCGTCAATGTATTTTAATGTACGCTTTTTTCGATCTACGGGAGCCGGTTTACTGGCTGCCGCTGCGGCTGTTTCAGCCAATGAATTCCCTACAACGTGAACGCCATCACGTTGATGACTCAGTGAGTGAGTCACGTGAGTCTTTGGTAGTTCTTTCTTCAAAAGAGCTACTTGTTCCCAGAG
Organism: Lissotriton helveticus; assembly: GCF_964261635.1. Taxonomy (NCBI): domain Eukaryota; kingdom Metazoa; phylum Chordata; class Amphibia; order Caudata; family Salamandridae; genus Lissotriton; species Lissotriton helveticus. The sequence continues at coordinate 456,169,913 of NC_136070.1, read as the reverse complement.
AAGTCTCTGCTTTATTGGTGCATCTGTGTCATCTTTGTAACCGTTCTGAATCCATGTCTGCAAATCCTTGTTATATGCTTTGACGCAGAAATATGAATCTGACACTATAAGTGTCGGGAATTCGCGATCCGCATTATCTAGCGCCATTTTCAAAGCTAATATTTCAGTTTGTAGTTCTGAATTAGTTTCTACTGAGTGTGATTTTGTTAATAGAGGTCTTAGTTTACCTCCGTGCCACACTTCTTTTGTAATCTCACATGTGGGATTGTATGCATGTTCTCCCCAAACGGAGGGTTGAGCATGTCCGTCTGTATAGATTACACAGGCGTAATGTCTTAGAGGCAGAATGTCGATTGGCAGAGGATACGTCTTTTCATATTTTAGATTTTTTAATATTATCCCTATTTCTAAGGTTATATCTATTCCCAGAGGGTTCACTCTGAGGTGACCTTTGTCTCGGGTTTGGAGATTTCTCTCTTCGCCTAGGAGACCTTCCTCTGGACTGGAATTTCTTTTCTTTTGGATTGGATTGTTTGTTTCCATCCCAGTTCTTTTTTGGTGAATTATTATTATTAAAAAATATTTTTTCTGGACTTGTAGTCAGTTGCGGTTTTACTGGTATTCCACCTAGACTATCTCTGCCTAGTTCTTCATAGGATTTTTCTATGATTCTGGCAATTTCAGCTGGTTGGTCTGCTATATCTGTCTCTTTTAACCTCTGGCGGATCGCCACGTTCGCTGCTTCACCTTTTATGTTGGCTAGTAATATAGCCGAGACCTGCTTGAAGTCTTTCAGTAATTTCATACCAAGAGTTAAAGCAGGTTCTGGACCGTATTCATCTTGAATTTGTTTTAGCACATCTGGTATCACCGAAATGGATGGGACACCGTGCGTTTTTGTGTAGATGGAAGCAAAGACTGTACCCCAAGTGTCACAGTCCTCAATGTGTGGTGCGATTCCCATTGGGAGACATATAGTCAGAATCCTGTGTTTTTCTAGCGGGGTGGTGTCAGGAAACACCGCCTCTATTTGGGTGATTTTCTGTGCCAACCAGAATGGTATCTGTTCCCGTTTAGCTGGAACTTTACCTAGGCAGGATTGGATGTTCTGTGGTGTGATTTTATTTGTGTTCCCCTGGTGAGAGGTCAGCTGTGGTAGTTTAATTGCTGGCTGAATTGTAGAAGTCCGCATTACATACTGAACTAATTGTCTGTGAATTTTTAGTAGTTGTTTTAGCTGTATTAATAGCTCTGGTGCAGGCATCTCGTCGATGTCTGGATGTGGTGTGTATCCGGCTAAGACCGGCCACGTTGCTCCTGGTCTTCCTAAAGGACCGAGCCTTGTAATGTGATTATTATGTTTTAGGGCGCCATCAAATAAGAGCAAATGCTCTTGGAATTTGAGTGGTACTTCCACCTCCTCGAAAGGAGTGTACGTTTCTGGTGGAACCTCTATTTTGTAATAGTGGAAGTACTTTGTTACAGCATTTGCTGCTGGAAAATGTATCCATGTATAGTATACCTCTGTCTGCCGATATTCGTGTGCCTCGATTACGAATATGACTGTGCCACCTCTAGGTGTCAGTCCATTTTCTATAAGTTTTAAGGTTATAGATCTCCTTTTGGCGACCGGAATGAGTATTATATCCGCGTCCGCATCTAGTGCAGCATTATCAGCTGCTGCTATTTCAGCCGCTAATCTAACTGCTTCTCTTTCTCCATCACTGTCTCCCATTTTACTGACAGGATGGTATTATTTTTATTTGCAGATCAGGTTTCTTTATGGAAACAGAGATTAGGTGCACAATATTTTGGAACTGTTTTATCCTTCAACGTTGACTATACCAAGAACCATACATAGGAGTTCCCTCCTGCGAGGTTTTGGAGGATATTATAACCTTTCACCCACTCCAGACGTCTTTGGAGTATTTGGAAAAAGGGGTCTGAGTGAGAAAGCACGACTGAGTTACTCTAAATGTCTTACGTTAGTTTTATCGCCCTTTCCAAACGCGTTGGGCGCCATGTAGTGTAGCTCCTATTTTCCCAATAGGCTCTGCGCATTGGAATAGTACCTACAGCAGTAAAGGCCTAGACCAGACGTTAACTAGGTCTACTACTGTCGATACTAGACTTAATTTTTGGGTTTGCCAGCTAAGCTCAGAGTTCGCTAGAAACTTTCTCGAATGTTCAAGGAAGGATTAACTTCCCTGATTAGAAAAGAAGGGATTTAGTTTCTGACAACCATAGAACATGACAACTTTGCTCTCCCCTAATCAAGAGTCAATCTCATGAGTCGTGTGAGCACAAGGCAATTATTTTACTCAGTCAGTACGTGCATTCTTAGTCTCATCAGAATGTAGAGAAAAGGAAGAGACGGGCGTGTTCAATAAAAGATGTTATTTATTGATCAGTCTCTTTTCTCGTACAAGAGAAATGGATCGATATTATTGCGATACTTATTGTTAAGTAAAGTGCATACATTAGAAGCAATAGTATAAAATAATACTGTAAAAACATTGATATGGTTTCTGAGCCATATGATGTTTAAAATGATTAAAATATATTTACATACACATATACATTTGACTAAACGTACTCAACTGGTGTTTCTAAATACGCCTACCCCGTGTACCTGACCTAAGTCTAATGCGTGGGCGGGAATAGAAAGTTACAGTTTAAGTTAAGTTTGTTTTTGCCAAGTGAATAACTAAAGAATTCTCTAGGAGGGGTTATTCAGTTCTGTACCTGGAATTTAGGATGAATGAGGAATGGTATCTCTTTCTCTGCTCTCGATATTCCAGGCTGCCTGCGAGGGCTGCCAGGAAGCGCCGGTGCTGGGTCTCTCGGCTTGAGATAGCAGCGCGTCTCTCAGCGCGTCAGAAAGGCGGGGCTGCTGCCTGCGGGGTCTGCTTCGGCTCTCTGCTCCGGCAAGTATGGCTGCTCCGTCTTGTCACCACGCGTGTGTTTGCATAGGGCAAGGTCGGCAATATTTATACCTTAAAGGTGCCGAGATTGACGTAAGGATGGACATAGATACGTCAATAAAGATGTCATACGACTTGCTCGTTAGCACATTCTTTACTAAAGTTCTCTGTGAAATCAAAACAATGGCCGCACGGATTATCCAGGTTGTCATAGGTTTGATTTGTTATGAGAACGTCGTATGCCTTATCAGGGGCTGGAGGAATATCGCTTGTCTAATTAGATCTCAAGCGTTATGACCTAATCAGATAACACGTTCCTGTGCCGTAGTGTGACTGCGTCAGATAACGGTATCTGCATCATGGGGGATTTCTTGCCTCATGGGCTGACTGTTAGTTAACTAGCTAGGTAGTTTAACCAGAATAGGGTCAGGAATAGGGGGATCGATTCAGAACCTATAGAAATACACGACAATCTTAGTTTTTACTTTCAAGTGGGTGATATGTAGACCTGAATTTTGATTATTCCAGTGTATTCGTGGTAATTTTGGGAATTCCGTGTTATTCTTTGATGAGAAACAAATTACTAATAATTATATGACTACTCTTTCTCATGTATTGAAATTTAGGCAAAAAAAAACCTTCACCAAGAACAAATTTAGCAAATGCCTTGCTATTTGTATTCTGCTGCATTTAGCGCTGTTAGTCGAGCAGATAACTCCACACATACAAAGATGGGCATGTTTTATCTTTTTAAACTCCACACATACAAAGATGGGCATGTTTTATCTTTTTAAACTCCACACATACAAAGATGGGCATGTTTTATCTTTTTAAGTGTTGAGTTTTCAGCGCTCTCCGCAGTCATAAACATACTATTAAAATGCATTTTTGTGAATTCTAAAACAAATGTAAACTTATACAAAAGTGTAAGTTTACCTTTGTCAATCAGAACCTCAGAGTTGTCCAACTCTATATAGATATATATAAAACTAAAGAGATGAGTAAGGTCTCAAATCTTGCATTACTGAATCATAGAAAGAGAAACACACTCAACATCCCTCAGTAGTAATTTGCAAACACGTAAATAACATGAGCACTAGGCTTAGATATAGTGTTTAATTTTATCTGGTGGTTCCATGTGGCCCAGCCAACACTAATTTTTGGGGAACGGGACTTAGGGGTCGATTAGGATCGCCGACGGACTTGAGTCCGTCTGCGACCCCAGAGTAGGAGGGAACGTCCGCATGGGCTGTGGCGTTCCCTCCGTGCAGATTAAGATGTGACCGCAAGGGTGGCGGTCACATCCTTCATCTTTAACATTGCGGCCGCAATCTTAAAGATGCATGCATCGCATTTGCGTGCCCAAAGCGGCAGGCACCGCGCGGTGCCTGCTGCTTTGTTCACGCAAATGCAGGGGGGTACCATAGGTACCCCCCATGTGCATCCCCCACCCCCCCTTCACCCAGGGGGCCCGCAACGGGCCCCCGAAGTGAAGGTCCGTATGCTTTTCCACGGCGGAAAAGCTGCAGCGGAAAGGCATACATCTTTCACCATCCTAATATGGCTGGCGGTGTCTGCTAGACACCGCCAGCCATGTTAAAGCTTTTCCGCCGCGGTCGGAAGGCGACCGCGGCGGAAAAGCTGCGGACACCGCCATCCTAATAGGGCGGTGGGTCTTTTGAGGCTCCGCAGCGGTTTTCCCGCATCCTCCAGGCCGGCGGTGGCTTCCGCCGGCTCGGAGGATGCGGGAAAACCACTAGCATAATCGGCCCCTTATTTTTGAAAATTTGACTTTGCCACGGAACTAGAAAGTAAAAGCAGAACAGAAGAAATGAAGGAGAAAGACAAAGAGGACAAAACAGTGGCAAAGGAAAAAAGAAACTGCAAGAATGGAAAAGGTGGTGACTGAAAGAGGCATGGGGTGGAATTATGAGTAGACAGCTTTGGTATTCGGCAACCCGACATTCGGCGGCGCCAGTGACGGTCTTCTGAGAGAATCTTTGGGCCCCAGCACTTATTATTATTACTTTGCAAATTAAGCATTGCAGAAACAGCACGTATAAATAAATCATCGAGCGAAAAAGACTAGGTCTGCCAGGGCTGGATTCCATTGGCACTCATCAAGTAACACGATAATCGTAATTAGCCTTTTGTTTCTCGGATTAGGGCTATTTGAATAGTCACAGCTGTGTTTCAAATGTTTACCTGCCATAGACAATGACCATTCTGTAGCATGTAAGCGCATTCACCTAGCATGACCGTGCTGAAAGTGAAGCCACCCCCGTCTGTTCCGACCGAGACAGTGTCTGGAGACGCGCATAACCTTTCCTGTCCCAAAGGCCCTCCTTGCATGCTCATATTTCTTATGCGGCGTCATTTTCATTTCACTTTCTAGTCAGAGAAATAAATGTCCAGTAATCTCGGCCTTCCGTTCTTTAATGTGTTTTTTTCTCCTAATTCTGCAGAATGAATCTCTGTTTCGGGTTAAAACGCAGCACAGTGTGATGAGTCCATTAGTCTGCGGCTGCTCATTCTGTGACTCACAGTAAAGTACCAGGGACCCTCCGGTCGACAACAATTAGATGAGGTCATTACAATCGCAATGAAATCACCGCTGCGCCAGAAATGGCCTCACGTTCTATTGAGTAAGGTCAAATAGCTTCTACTAACCATTATTCATCCCTCTTTTTGATTTTTTTAATTGTATTTACATTGGGTGACGTCATTGGATGGTCCACTCTTTTCATCGGGAGGAAATGCTGCGCTGGTTATGGGATGATGAGAGGTTTAGTGGTGAGGATACGCAGCATCATGGGAAGGCCTGCCACAGCTGTAGTGTCACACAAACAAGGCCAAGCAGGAAGCACATGCAAGTATTCACAATGAAATGAATGGTCTGTCAGAGGGGTCGGCAGTGGCTCCTAAAGTGCATGGAGTATGTCTGTCAGAGAATTACAGAGCACAATAATACTGATGCAGCGACGCAGGGGCCAGGTTACTTGAGATTGCAGTGATACAGATGCAATTTCACTCCATCATTTCTGCATTAAATGGTATTACCCTCATGCTGATTACATTTTGACCTGATAATAAATCCTCCAATAGGTGTGTTAGCGCCTAAAGGATTTGGTCAAATGCTTTGCTGTATTGAAAATACAAATCTTGCATATATCATGAACTGCCAGATCCTTAATGTCCAGTGAATGATGAGGGGGTGTTGAAATGTTCAAACCCTTTATCTTAAATGATCAGCATGGTTTTTTCGTCTTTATTCAGAATAGTTCTGTTTACAAAAAATATTGAAGAAAAGATTGATTAGTCAATCAATCAATCAATCAATCAATCATTTGTAAAGCACACTACATGCCCGCGAGGGTCTCAAGGCGCTGGGGGGGGGGGGGGGGGGGGGGTTACTGATCGAACAGCCAGGTCTTGAGTATCCTCCTGAAGGTCAGCAGGTCTTGGGTCTGTTGTAGGTTCAGTGGGAGGGTGTTCCATGTCTTGGCGGCGAGGTGGGAGAAGGATCTCCCGCCAGTGGTTGTTCTTCGGATGCGCGGGACGGTGGCGAGTGAGAGGTTGGCGGAGCATAGCTGGCGGTTGGGGATGTAGAAGGAGAGCCATCTGTGGAGGTAGGCTGGGCCGCTCTTGTGGAGTGCTTTGTGTGCGTGGATGAGGAGCTTGAAGGATATCCTCTTGTTGATGGGGAGCCAGTGCAGGTTTCTCAAGTGGGGGGTGATGTGGACGTGTCGTGGTATGTCGAGGATCAGTCGTGCCGAGGCGTTTTGGATGCATTGTAGTCGTTTGATGAGCTTGGTCGGGGCTCCCCATGTAAAGGGTGTTTCTGTAGTCGAGTCTGCTGCTGACGAGGGCCTGGGTGGCTGTCTTTCTTGTATCTGTCGGGATCCATCTGTAGATCTTGCGTAGCATGCGGAGGGTGTTGAAGCAGGAGGAGGGGATGGCATTGACTTGCTTGATCATTGAGAGCGATGAGTCGAGGATGATTCCCAGGTTGCGTACATGGTCGGTGGGTGTCTAGGCTGCCCCCAGTGCCGTCGGCCACCGGGAGTCGTCCCAGGCTGAAGGGTTGGAGCCGAGGATGAGCACCTCCATCTTGTCCGAGTTCAGCTTCAGACGGCTGATCTTCATCCAGTCGGCGACGGGCTTCATTCCTTCGTGGAGGTTGGCTTTGGCGGTGATGAGGTCCTTGGTGAGGGAGATGATCAGTTGAGTGTTGTCGGTGTAGGAGATTATGTTGAGGTCATGCTGTCGGGCGACAGGTGAAAGTGGGGCCATGCAAATGTTGAACAGTGTGGGGCTGAGGGAGGATCCCTGGGGTACGCCGCAGATGATCTCGGAGGCTTTGGAACGGAATGGGGGAGGCGGACGCTTTCGGTTCTGCCGGAGAGGAAGGAGGTGGTCCATTCCAGAGCCTTGTCTAGGATCCCTGCGGTGTGGAGGCGTGTGCGTAGAGTGCGGTGGCAGATGGTGTCGGGTGCGGCAAAGAAGTCTAGGAGGATGAGTGCTGCGGGCTCACTGTTGTCCAGCAGGGTCCTGATGTCGTCGGTGACAGCGATGAGGGCAGTCTCGGTGCTGTGGTTACTGCTGGAAAGGGTCCAGGATTCTGTTTTCTTCGAGGTATCGGGTTAGCTGTCTGTTTACGATTTTCTGTATGACCTTGGCCGGGAAAGGGAGCAGAGAGATTGGCCGGAAGTTCTTGAGGTCTCTTGGGTCTGCCTTAGGTTTTTTGAGTAGGGCGTTGATCTCGGCGTGTTTCCAGCTCTCTGGGAAAGTCGCGGTCTCAAGGTAGAGATTGATGCTGTTGTGCAGGTGGGGTGCGAAGGAGCTGCTTGCTTTGTTGAAAACGTGGTGCGGGAGTGGGTCTGACAGAGAGCCTGAGAGGATCGTGCTCAAGGTCTTGATGGTGTCATTGATGCTCACGCTGGCCCAGGCTATCAGGGGGTCGTGGTCGATGGTGTGCGGAGGGTCTGTTGTGTACTTGTCTGTTGGGGCTGTCTGGGTGTTGAAGCTGTCATGGATGTCTACTATCTTGCAGTGGAAGAAGGTGGCAAGGGAGTCGCACAGGGCTTGCGACGGCGGGATGTCGTTGGCGTTGGAGCTGGGGTTTGAGAGTTCCTTCACAATGTTCAAGAACTCCTTGCTATTATGTGCATTGTTGAGGCGGTCTTTGAAGGAGGTCTTCTTGGCCGCCCTGATGAGGTGCTGGTGGTTGCGGATGGTGTCCTTGTTTGCTGCATGGCTGTCCCGAGTTTGTTCACTGTGCCAATCCTTCTCTAGTTTCCGGCAGGCTTGCTTGTAGGCAAGGAGTTCTGGGGTGAACCAGCTGGCCCTCTTGCTGGTGTCTCTGTTGGGGGCTTCTTCAGCGGGGCGAGGGTGTTGGTGCAGTCCTCGATCCTGCGTCTGATGCTGTGGGCAGCGTCGTCTGTGTTGGAGGGTTCGGTGGGTGGGCTGAGAGCTAGGTTTGCATGTAGTTGGTCCTCGGTGATTTTGCTCCAGCAGCGGCGGAGCACCTGTTGGGTGCGGTGGTACTTTGCGGGTTTCTGGAAGGTGAAGTGGATGCAGCGGTGGTCGGTCCAGAGGAGTTCGGTGATGTGGCTGACGGAGACATGCGGGCTTGAGGAGAAGACGGGGTCAAGCGTGCGGCTGGCGGAGTGGGTGGGCGTTGTGATGATTTGCTTCAGTCCGAGGTTGGCAAGGTTATCGATCAGGGTTGTGGAGTTGTTGCTGTTGTTGTTCTCAAGGTGAAAGTTCAGGTCTCCGAGGAGGATGTAGTCAGTGGAGATCAGGGCGTGCGTGCTGATGAAGTCGACGATGGAGTCGCTGAACTGGGGACAGGGTCCGGGGGGTCGGTAGACGAGGGTGCCTCTGAGGGTGGAGTTAGGGTCTGTGTGGATCTGGAAGTGCATGTGTTCGGCGGTGCTGAGCGTGTCGTTGGTGCTAGTCGAGACCCTGATGCTGTTCTTGTGGACGATGGCGATTCCTCCTCCGACTCCGTTGGGGCGGTCTCTGTGGGTGATCTTGTAGCATTCAGGGATTGCTATGGCGATGTCGGGTGCGGAGGAGTCGTTCAACCAGGTCTCTGTCAGGAAGGCAACGTCCGGGGATGTTGTGTTGAGCAGGTCCCACAGCTCGACGGTGTGTTTGCGTGCGGAGTGGATGTTCAGTAGTATGCATCTGAAGTGGTTGGGGTCTTTCTTGGCGGGTGGTTTATTGGCTCTGAGCCTGGTGTAGTTGCGTAATAGATCACATAACAACTTGTGACCCCTCTGACACAGAATTAAGAGTGAATGTAAAGTGTATGAGAGAGTGTGTATGAAACATTGGCAAGCGTGTATAAGGTTTCTTTTTCTCTGTATGGTATTTGTATTTTTTATTGCCTAAATTATGAATTATATGTCCTTTTTGTAAAATGGTTGTTATGAATTTAAAGAAATAAAACAAAGAAATAAAAAAAAAAAGAAATAAAAATCTCAAATGTGAAAAAGTAAATGTTGTCACTTTGTGTTGAAAGCCTTTATTGAAAGCATAAAAGTTGTGATCTGCATAATTATTAGGTCATGAGGGAATATTGTTCTGTGATGTAATTCTGTTCCCCTCTTTCCCTGACCGTAAAAGTATATTTAGAGGGGGTCCCATATCTATGTAGGTAGCTGCAGTTCCGGCAGGTGAAGGGGCCATGTGTGTGTTTTGGGGCGGCCTTGAAGCAGGAGTGGCACAAAAGGCAAAAAGGGCACAAGAATACAGGGGCAGCTGAGAAACAGAAGGCAAAAACGGGCAGAGAGGCAAGGGGGCAGCGAGGGAACCAGAAGGGAAAACTGGGCTGAGAGACATGGGGGTAGCGAGGGGTACAGAAGTTAAAACTGGGCAGAGACACGGGGGCACCGAGGGGTAGAGAAGGAAAAACCGGGCACAGACACGGGGGCAGTGAGGGGTACAGAAGGAAAAACCGGGCTGGGAGACATAGGGGACAGAAAACGGGCACGGACCACAAACAGGCAGAAGGGGAAGACAGAACAACAGCAGTCACAGACACAACAATGAAATACAGACAATACAACAAAACAATAAAGCGGAAGATGAACAAACCTACACCTGACCACCAGGGATGAGGCGCAGGTGGTAGCCTGCGGGTGGTGGAGGGCCTCGAACTTCCTCAGCAGGGGCAGCTGGGACAGGGACACACAGGCGGTGCTGTGCCGAGGGGGAGCAACCTACCTGGTGGGGTCAAGGGTCGGTTACAGCTTAAATCAATACAGAGTAACCCATGAAGGAAAATCAGCACTAAACTAGCTAAAGAGCCTGATCTACCCATGAAGAGATCCTTTTTGTAAAAGAGCAAGATTTCAGACCATAGATAGAACTACCCATAAGGAGTTGTTATGGAAACTCAGCCAAGTTGCCCACAGCTGCTGTAGCAACCATCAGCATATCAATAATAGAGGAATGATCGCTGCAGTAGCATTGATCAAGAAAGGGTTTGGATAAAGAAAGGAATAAAGTCACTTTCTGCAGTAATCACAGCACCGAGACCGCCCTACTCGCTGCTACCGATGACATCCACATGCTACTCGACCAGGGCCACACCGCAGCCCTCATCCTGCTAGACCTCTCCGCAGCCTTCAACACCGCCTCCCACCATACTCTTGCAGTCAGACTCCATGACGCGGGCATACGGGGAACTCCCACCCTTCCTGTCCGAACCCACAGGCATCAGCTGCGGGGTACCCAGGGATCATCACTAAGTCCCATGCTCTTCAACATCTACATGGCCCCCCTCGCCACCATTGTTAGAAAGCATGGCCTCAGCATAGTATCCTACGCCGACAACAACCAGCTAGACTTCTCCCTCACGAAGAACCCTAAACACACTAGACTCAGCTTCCAGTAAGGGATGAAAGACTTTGCAGCCTGGTTGAGCAACATCTGCCTAAAGCTCAACTCAGAGAAGACAGAGGTCCTCAACCTTGGACCCGCCCCCACCGCTTAGGACAACAACTGATGGCCCTCTGCCCTCGGAAACCCACTCACACTGACGGACCACTCCTGGAACCTCAGCATCATCCTAGACTCCTCCCTCTCCATGACTCGCCAGATCAACGCTGTTGCCTCAACCTGTTTCAACTCCCTTCCACATCTTCTGCAAAACATTCAAGTGGAACCCCCTTAAGCCAGAAAGGCAATCACACTGCTTTGGTAGTATCCAGACACTGAACTAGGCTTCGCTTATGTGTCAGACTGAATTGCTTGTTCTGAACTGCTATAACTGTTAAAATTGTGTGGAGCGCTCTGCCTGAATGAGTTAAGATTCAGAGCAGTATGCGTTTATTTTAAAATTTGTTACTTGATCTGTTTTTAATTTGCGCACAATTTTCAAGCTGTAACATCCACGATATAGTCGCCGCTTTGCTCCCCCGTGCACCGCAGCTGGTGCTGTTTGTGCGGAGGGAGAAAGCGCGGCACATAGGGAGCGAGTATCCTCACTTCCGGGGGCACATTACACGCGGCCATCTTGGCTGAGGTTGACGGTCTAGTTGTGTACTAGGACCAAGCCCAGCCTTCTACTTAAAGCACCTATGGCGACGACGCGCAGAGGACGCGCGCAGTGGGCGCACCGAAGGCGCGCCAAAGGTGCGCCAAAGGTAAGCCCATCTGCGCCCGTCCGCGCACCGGCCGGGCTTAGGGCCAGAGATGATGTCCATTTGCAAAAAACTAGGCAATATAGTAGGGATTTTCTATTATCATTACAAACAACTTTCCATGAATGTATGTTGGCACTTACTCGATCTATCATCATGGGAAGGCCCGGTCAGCTGCCGGGATTGTAAAAAAGCCTTTTCTTACACACAAATATCATCAGTCACAGGTGTTAGCAAAGGGCTACATGGGGGACTCATAAACGCAAGGTCAATGTCCAAACACGCTTTGCACATCTTCGACTTGATAATTGAAAGTGACCTAGATTGTCTCTTTATCACAGAAACTTGGCTGAAGGCATGGAGTAAGCCTGATATAGTGCATGCCTTGCCTCCAGGCTATCTCATACAAAGGATGGACAGAGGGGAACAACAGGGTGGAGGCTTGGCGATTATCTATCGGGATACCTGGAAATGGTCTATAAATGAGCTCCAGGACATCAAAGGAGCAGAATGCGTGGGTTTTTGCATTAAGGTCAATGACTCCTTTACATTTGCAGGAGCATTGGTCTACCGCCCTCCAGGCCCGAATAAGGAATTTCTGGAAAGTATTGGGGAGGTACTCAGTAACTTGGCCCTTAGATTCCCCAATTTCACTCTACTCGGGGATATTAATCTCCACCTGGACTCTCCCACAGATCCGGCAGCCATTTCGTTCAAAGACACAATGGAAGTATTAGGTCTATCAGTACTTACATTGAATACAATGCACCAGGCAGGACATATCTTAGATTATATTTGCTCTAACCTTGCTACGCTCGAAGTAAACCCTCCTATGGTCCAGACATGGTCAGATCATTCACTGATTCCTTTTAACTTCTCACTAAAGGGGGGAGCTAAGGGCAAACACTTAAAGAAAGGGGCGCAAGCTAGAAATGGGGGTTGGAAATCGATCATTGGGCATCCAGATCTGATTACGATAGCTAGTGATTGCAGGCCTTCAATGACAGGAAATCCGGTAACTGATAATAACCGCTTCGGGGAGTGGATGTTTACTCTTAAAGACAAATCTGGCCATACTAACGACAGATATAGGTCAGGCCACAAAAGACTATCTGCCCCCTGATTCAATCACACATTAAAAGAAAAACAAGGAGAGGTGCGAGCTTTTGAACGTAGGTGGCGAAAAGACTATCAAGATGAGGAACGCTGCAGATACAAAATAGCAAGAAGTCAATATCATGCACTGATTAAGGAGGCCAAAACTAATTTCTATACGACAGCAATAGAAGCGGCAAACAACAAACAAAAAGCGATTTTTAACATAGTGAAGGGTTTTAATAACCCAAAAATACTGCTGCAGGAAATTCATCCATCTGAAAAACTCTGCAATTCCATAGCGGACTTTTTCGAACAAAAAGTACAGGTACTCACCAAAGATTTTGTCGCCCCCATCATAAAATCAGCGGAAGAAGGGAGCACTCTAAGATCGCACTCGGACAGTATGGCAACCTTTCGGCCACTTAGTTTGGAGGAAACCCGCCAGGCTATACTGGCGATCAAGTCAGGATCGCTGTTTGATCCATGCCCCCCTACTGTTCTACAAGCGCTTGTAGACACTGTTAACCCTGTAATTAATAATATTGTAAATGCATCATTGGCCTCTGCAACTATTCCTTCAGAATGGAAACTTGCGGCGGTTAAGCCTTTGCAGAAAAAACAATTAGCAGATCCCACTACTCTGTCTAAACTCCGACCTATTTCATTGCTTCCCGTGCTATGTAAACTAACAGAATCCTTTGTGAACAAACAAGTCACAAAGTTCCTTGAGGAAAACAACGCTTGGCACCCGAATCAATTAGGCTTTAGAGCCCAACACTCCACTGAATCAGCACTCCTGTTTACCACTGATACTATTCGAATGGCTATGGATCAGGGTAAGAAGGCTGTCCTGATATTATTAGATCTGTCGGCAGCCTTCGACACGGTCTCACATACCATCTTGATTGACCGGCTAGCAACATCTGGCATAACAGGAGACGTGTTGGAGTGGATTAAGAACTTCTTGAATGACAGGCGGCAAGTGGTCACCCTTGGTGACTTTTGCTCAAGGGAAAAAACACTCACGTCAGGAGTTCCTCAGGGATCTTATTTGAGCCCGACGCTCTTTAATGTTTACATTACCCCTCTGATCAGGCTGATATCGTCCTTTAGGATGGATGTTATCGCGTATGCGGACGATACGCAGGTTATCCTAGTCCTTGATAAAGACACTAAGGACTGGGAAGAAAATCTTAAACGCTGCTTGACGGCCACATTTGATTGGATGGGAAAGAATCATCTGAAGTGCAACACGGGAAAACGGAAATCCTGCCACTGGGCCCGCAAAATGATTTTATCCCCAAGCTATGGTGGCCTGAGAATGCGGAGGTACCGCCAAATACGACTAATGCGGCACATAACATATGCATCAAGTTTAATGCCGCTCTGTCGTTCAAACAACATGCGCTGTCAGTAGCTGGTAACTGTTTTAACGTCATTAAAGGTCTAGGAAAATTATTTGATCTACTCCCACTATCAGCTAGGAAAATGGTAGCGGTCGCCCTCGTAACAACGAGACTCGACTATTGTAATAGTCTATACGCGGGAACCAACAAGTTGGTTACTCACAGGTTGCAAATGGTGCAGCATGCAGCCGCCAGGCTGGTTCTGAAATGGCCAAAGAAATCCTCAGCATCTGTCGCATTAAACACTCTTCACTGGTTAACAGTGGTTAAACGGGTGCTGTTTAAAGTCCTGGTAATCACCTTTAGGACCTTTCACTCGCAAGGACCAAAGTATATACAAAAGAGGTTTTCCCGATACCATCTTTCGGGCACCTTGAGGTCATCCAATACCAACCTGCTGGCTATTCCCACTTTTAAACTCAGCTCAAGGGGTGGCAAATCCCTGCCAGTCCTAGGGTCCAAAGCATGGAACAAACTCCCCCCATATCTCCGTGCTATGGAACAGGAATCGGAGTTCAGAAAGGCATTTTTAGTCTCCCTGACACCTGCGCATGTGCACTAGTATGAGGACCCTGGTCACACTACGGATAGCAGCCGGACCAAACTCTAGATCTACTCTGGTCTGTCTAGGCGCCAAGATGCTCCTTGGAGTGATAGTCGCGCGGTACAAATGCCAATTTACATTACATTACATTACATCACCCACAGGCTCATAACTAGCTGACTGGACCACCGAAATGCCCTCTATGCTGGAATCAACAAATCCCTGCTGCACAAACTCCAGACAATCCAGAACGGATGCATGACGATACATCACACATCTTGTAATCGCGTGCCTTTACCACGCGTCTTTTACCTCGCACAGGACCTTACATCGCCTATTATTACATCGCTAGCTGTTGCAACGTGAATGCATTGCTTTCTATTGGGCAGAAAAAAAACTCGCAGTACATGACTTCACATGCCATAACATCGTGTTTTCTATGCGTCCCACAACAGTGTTTGACGATAAGTAGCCTGAACCCACCTCTAACAGCTGGCCCCCACTGCCTCAACCCCCCCCCCGTTCCCCGACGTTAATGTGGCGGAGTCCCTCCGCCCCCGGAATCTGTCGTCGGGAGACAGTTGCTGCTGCTTTTTGTGATTTCTTTATTTCTTTGTTGGAGATGGGGCGGCCTGACATTTGTGACATTTCTGAGAAATATCTGCTAAGGGGTCATTCAATGTTCTTAAACTTTGGAGAGGCACATTATGAGTGATAAGTCCTCACCCTCAGAGTAGAGTGGCTGTGAAAGTACTGGAATGAGGAGCCCCAAGACTCCTCTGAGAAATGAGGAATATACTTGAAATTGATAATTCCACGTTCGGTTAAGTTTTGGCTGCTTTCAGTTGGATGCCCATGATGTGTTACCACGGAATTCATGGTGGTCTCAGAATTTCGATGCTTTCGGTAGCTCCTGTTACTGTCTCCATTGAAATTTCAGGGGAGTTCGTAATGCACCCTAATGCAGCGCAGATAACTTTGACGAAATCTCCAGTTGAACCACTCTGTAGTGCTTTGCCTCCAGTTGCAGCCACAATATTATGGGCAACATAGCACTGTATTAACATTGACACTTGCTACAACTCCGTCAAACTTATATTACTGAGGTCTGTAGGGATGGAATGCAGAGTGGGCCCTGCCAGAAATCAAACCTATGACCTACGGCTTGGTTTCAGTCTGATTTTTGCATCAGTCAAATTAACAGCCCGAGCTGTTAGTAAAGGAGACATTATAACATATGACAATTTGGTGGAATGTTTTGTATAATCTTGCTGCCTGAAATTGATAGGTTTGTAACTGCAACAGAGGATGTGGCCAGAATGTGGTTTCTGTCATGGATGGGTACTTATACTTGGTTACTTTGGTGTTCCTTAGCCTTTGAAGTTTTACAAGCAGTGAGATTTGTGGCACAGGTGATTTCTTGTACAAGGACTGCAGAAATGACTGCTTGTCTTAGGATGGGGTGAGTGTTAGTTGAAGTTCTGCTGATGGGAATAAAGGGGAAAGGCCTACTGTGGTAGCTGAATTGAAAAAAAGTCTGTTTTTGTTGCACCACACACTTCATTATAGGCTTGTAATGAGCTATCAATGATTTCTAGTGAAACATTCATAATTTCGGCAGTGCGGCTCTATTCGGGGGTCAAAGGTAAACATTTTAATATACCCCAATTACCACTCCTTATTAAAAAAATCTTTTGCATGTGTTGCACAGGAGGCTTTGAGGACTTTTCTTTACTCTGCGGTCATGTCCCGAAAGCATGTATTGTAACGCTGCCCGCGATGTAAAAGTCTCATCATGCATCCACCACCCAGCCACCCATCCATCCACCCACCCATCCATCCACCGCCCAGCCACCCATCAATCCACCCATCCATCATGCAGCCACCAATCATGCATCCATCACCCAGCCACCCATCCATCCATCCACCCACCCATCCATCCACCACCCATCCGCCCATCATGCATCCACCCATCCAGCATGCATCCATCCATCATGCATCCACCACCCAGCCACCCATCCACCCATCCATCATGCATCCACCCATCCATCCATGCACCCATCATGCATCGACCATCCATCCATCCATTTACAGACTTTACTGCGTACTCATAATTAATTGAGTGCTAATTGTTTTTAATTAAATTAAATGTAATACTTTACTGCGTGCTCTGTCGTCATTGTTTTAAATTAAACACTTCACACACTTTACTGCGTGCTCTGTTGCCATCCATCCATCCACCCACCCATCCATCCACCACCCAGCCACCCATGCATCCACCACCCAGCCACCCATCCATTCATCCATCCATCATGCATCCACCCATCCATCCAGCCACCCATCATGCATCCACCACCCAGCCACCCATCCATCCACCCATCCACCATGCATCCATCCACCCATCCACCCATCAGGCATCCACCACCCAGCCACCCATCCATCATGTATTCATCCAGCACTGCGTGCTCTGTCATCGTGCTAATTGTTTTAAAGTAAAATTGTGTTAAAAGGTTTGTGATTCTAAGTTTACACCCGTTTTATTATACATAGTAAGTATTTAATAATTCTCACATTCGATACCCGGCGATGCAACTATATTGAGACGAATTAAACACTTCACACACTTTAATGCGTGCTCTGTCGTCATTGTTTTAAATTAAACACTGCACACACTTTACTGCGTGTTCTGTCATCGTGCTAATTGTTTGAAAGTAAAATTGTGTTAAAATGTTTGTGATTCTAAGTTTACACCTGTTTTATTATACACAGTAAGTATTTAATAATTCTCACATTCGATACCGGCAATGCAACGATTCCGGGACACATGCTAGCCCATCCCAGCGATGCATTCGCCAACGTTGTATAAGCAGCCGCGCTGTTGTAGCATGCGTTGTAACACCGCCCGCGAGGTAAAAGTCGCATTGCAATTGCAGCACCATCTAATACATTCGTTGTAACGGGTGTTTCCCATCCAGAACACCACGGCCAGACTCGTTCTTGGCACCCCACGACATGGCACACAACCCAACACCTGCTAGACCTCCACTGGTTTCCTGTCGAGAAGAGACCTTCAAGCTACTCACCCACGCCTACAAATCCCTCCAAAACATCGGACCCAAATACCTCAACAAAAGAATCTCTTTCCACGTACCCAAGAGAAACCTCTGTTCCGTCAACCTCGCCTTAGCAGAGACCCCGCACATCTGCAGAACCAGAGTGGGCGGAAGGGTCTTCTCCTACGAGGCACCCAAGGCCTGGAACGAGCTCCCAGTCAACATCAGATGCTCTCCTACCCTGCACAACTTCAGGAAAAGCCTAAAGACCCAGAGCTGCATCCACCCCCCCACAGTGCCTTGAGATCATCATGAGTGAGTAGCGTGCTTGGAAGACCCTGATTGATTGATTGACTTTTAGCAATAGCTGTCTATAACAAGACAAAGATGAAGTCTCCTCCAAGCGAGTCTCAGAGTGGCAATGATGAATGTGTTCTGATCTAACTAGCTAGAAACACTCATTAATATAAAATCACACAATAATGTAACAAAACTTAGTAGGTGTTTGAATCTCTCCTCCAATGGAAACCGCTCATCTGATGGTGTCATCATTATCCATTGCTTCTTCTCCCGATCCCACGGAAACATTCACGCTAGTACATAGTAAAACACTGTTTCAAATGTTAGCAACAGGGAGGAAATTCTTATGAGAACCTTCTTACCTAAGGTAAAGGGGTTTTCAGTTACAAATGTGAATAGCAAGACTAGTCAAGTAGGCTGTGACAAATATATCAACAATGTTCTATTCGAGCATACATAAAGAATATCTAAGTTATAGTTAATTCTATCAGTCTATTCATTATGAATTACAGCAAAGTTCATTGTGATGCGAATTATCCAACATGGTGTGATGAAGCTAAGGAAACATAACCATGAGGTTAACAGTTTCTTCAGCAAGATGCTTGGCAAATTGTCTAGATGAACGTTTATTAAGATAAGAGCAAGAGTGGAAAGAAAAAAAGGCTTTTGCACCTAACTAAAGGGGCACATTTAAGAATGATAGCCTAGTACAAAAAATGTCTTCATGTTATTTTCATATGCATTTAAAGCTAGCACTTTCTCATACATGCGATTAACTTATGAATTATCGTTGTGACATTAATAATGCATACTAGAAATATTCTTTCAAGTTATAAGGTAGCAAAGGTTCCCATACGTGTCATTTTGTACGGTCTGAAAGTGGAAATTTGATTTTTAAAGCCATTTCCCACAAGCAAAAAAAATGCATTCACCTGCTGACTACTGTAAAACATTCATTTTCATGAAAGACAAGTGATCAATTGGTATCAATGTCGAAGCAAAATTGTAGCAGTACCAGCGTAACTCCATGTACTCCCTAAATGTCAGGGAAAATGTCACTGCTACCACAAACAAAACAATTTTTTCCTTTCAACGGCAAAATAGCTGTATTTGTTTAATTGTTTATACAAGTTTATTAAACTGTTATCTTCAAATATGTTATTTCATCGTATTGGTGTTTTCGAAAAAGACCATCAATGCCAAATCTATTAGGCTTAGAAACCACACGTGTTATTGTTTTCAGGCAGACATGTAGGGTAGTGAACAACATTTAGCAAATGGTGCACTATATGTAAGCTCTGGGGTTGAATTTTCCCAACTATCCAAAAAAGAGCAGTCAATCACTGACCCTGCGAAATACCTCTGCTCTTTCAACTCTCTTCACTGCCACTTTTCTTTCGTTCTTCTTCAGAAATCAATTTCTGAATCAAGCTGTTCTGACCAACAGAGCACTCAATGAAGCATACCAACTATAAAGGTTTTACATGAGCAACAACTGTGCTTTTCTTCTCCAGGGAGAGAGCTCCAATAATGTTTGTGATAAGCCGTGTGATAGTAGGGGCACCCCCATGTGCTGGTTTCATTTTCACTGTAATATAGAATCAGTTTCAACAATGCCCTAGCTGAAATCAGAGATAAGTGGGAGGGTCACCATAAAGGAAAATCAATACGTTAATGAATGTCGAGATTGCTTCCAGATGTGCATAGGATTGAGGTTTCTGTAGCTCCAGGGCTCCTCATCTCTTTCTCACGCTCCAGTGGATACAATCACGATGGAAGATGACCTGTAAATATCTGCATGCCAAATTCCTTTAGTTCATTGAACAGGATCTATGTTCCCTGTCAATACAGCAGGAAAACAACACAACTGGACCGTCTCACGGTATTTTAGTCCAAGACACATTTTTAGCATCTTCCTTTCTTTTTACACATAGCAAGCGTTGCACCATTTCCAACCAGCCACCCACTGCAAGCTTGCTCTCCAACTTCTGTCCTCCAACACAATGCACTGCCTCGGCCATTTTGCACTCACAGGGACCAATTCACAAAGACAGGTAAGAACACCTAGCAGAGTACTCATGTAGAACTATTTTGCATACTATTTTACATAGTCGTGAATTTGCCCCAAAACATCTAAAATGAAAATAAACGGAGAATATTCTGACAATAACCATATACAGTTAGTACAAATAAAAAGGACTGCGATCGTTTTGCATTTTTACTAAAGGGGATTTGGTCGTTTTGGGGGTGATTCCAAAGATATGTAGTGCACATAAAAGAGCCCTGCTGCATTACTACCTGTAATTATGAATGCTTGTGGGAATTTCCCCGTTGGGTTCCTGTCTTGTGGAATAGTATAGGAAACCATGACTTCCATGAAATACATTTTTCTAGTTGTACATTTAATTACCATTATACATTATTGAGACTCACTGCACTCTTTGGAAATTGCAGACTTGCTGAACATAGATTATGAAAACCGTAACAGAACCAGGGCTTAGCGTGAGAAACAATGCCTCAGATGTTTCCATTAGGAGTATATAACAAACAACAAATAGGTACAGTTTCAACTTCATCCGTGGCTTTAGCAATTTCCTAAAATTGCACCTAAATCAAAACTTTTTTAAAATGTTTAAAGGAGTTAAAATGTATTCATTTTTGCTCAGAAAAAGTCCCTGTGTCAATGCTTTGTTATGTGCATTTGTAAGGCGCACCATTATCCGTGGGTGTATTGTGGCGCTGACATGGAACATTCACTTTGAAATACAAGTCTGGTCAGCCCTGTTGTCCTCTCTCGAAACTTTGTAAAGAGAGTTCTTTCTGAATGTAAGCTTTGACAAATCAAATGAGCTTGGTAGAGTCAAAACTATGTGGAATCCAGAGGCAGGACTGGCTACCAAATCATCACTTGTCACTCGATATTCTAGCACTCAAATTGCTGTTATGCTTGTCATTACAATTACAACCAAGGTTATATGTTGACTGCACAATTCTAAGCTTCTTCACTTCAATTTCCCCGACCAGTTTCATTTACTCTTATGTGACAATTTTCCACACTTTTCGGTTAGCAGGAAATAGAAATAAATACTGCGCATTTCCATCTGTTGGTGACAGATTGCATTTCGACATCCAACATAGTATTCAAGAGACTCAACGAGAGTTCTTCTTTCAGCTTTAGAAACTAGTAGTCTATTCCTTCACAGGTAGGCAGAGCGCGTTCTTTTCCTGAAGGCTTGAGACACTGCACGTTGAAACAATGCTGAATTCCATATTTCACTCAGGCCACAATACTTCTGTATGGTATAGAGACAGAATATGGAGTTGTAAATGTAGACTTCCACTAATATAGAGTTGGAATTATTGAGACACATAAATATCGACAGCAAGAATATTGTGGTCAAGAATATTGAGTTTAAGGTAAGAAATATCGTTTTTTTTAAAAATCGAAGTCATTAATATCGTTTGCAAAAACATAGTTGTTAAAAATATCGTTTTTTAGTTAGTGTTATGTGTTTTAGTATGTATTTTAAATGTATGTACTGTATTTTTTGTCTAAGTATTGTTTTTATTTTTTAATATATGTGTTAAATTTTTAGGTGGTATTAATTTCATTATAATAACATTCTGGGCCAGATGTAGGTAAATATTTACAGATTCTAAAATACCGAATTTTACCGATTCGGTATTTTAGAATCATTAAATGATATGTTGATAATGATTCGGTAAATTTTACAGAATCGGTAAATTTCGGTAAATACCAATTCGGTATTTACCGAATCGGTATTCCCCATTCATTCCTATGCGCCTGGAGGCCCATAGGAATGAATGAGAATTTCCGATTCGGTAAATACCGAATCGGTAATAGGGGGTAGACCTACAAGGGTGACAGGGTGTCAAATTGACACCCTGTTGCACCCCTGTATAGTGCATAGGTGCACATGTGGCACACATACATGCCCTAGGGGCCTGTATGTCTGCCACATGGCACTGTTAAAAAAAGCACAAAATTGCTTTTTTAACTGTTTTCGTTATTTACCACCAACTTGTAGTTGGTGGTAAATAACGAATCCTTACAAGTGAAAAGCACTCACTTGAGTGCTTCCTACATTAAGGATTCGGTAATTTACCGAATCGGTATTTAAGAATTCGGTAATTTACCGATTCCTTAAATTAACGATTTGGTAAATTACCGAATCCCTCAATTAGGCCCCTACATGCCAAAAGCCTAATACCGGTCGGTAACAGCCGAAATTCGGTAATTTTGGCCGTTACTGACCGGTATTAGGCTTCCTACATCTGGCCCTTTGTGTGTTAGTTCCGTAGCGGGTTGTGGGTTCATAGGGGAATAGGGTGGAAAGTAATTTAATTATAATAAATTACATATACATTTTTATTTATTAGTATTTCTTTAATTTAGATTTTATTGTTTTAATTGTGGGAATTAATTTATTATTAAATAATTAATAATTGGTTGATAATTTGTATTAATTAATTGGTAAATATGTTAATTGTGTCATTTTATTAGGAGCAGGTTGTGGGTTTACAGATGAATAAGGTGGGAAGTAAATAAATTATAATTAGATGAATATCATTTTATTAATGAATATTCATTTATTTAATATTTTTACTGTTAATTGTATTATTACATATTTATTAATTGGTTGTTAATTTTAATAATTAATTGGTAATTATGTTAATTGTGTATTTTTATTAGGAGCGGGTTGTGGGCTGATAGGAAAGTAGGGTGGGAAGTAATTGAATTTTAATAAATGTATTAACATGTTTTATATAATATTTTTATTTTTTTTATTTTATATTTTTAATTGTGGAAATTAATTTATGAATTTTTACTTAAAATGTGCTTGTTATTTGTTATTAACTAATTAATTAATTGTTAATTAATTATGTTAATTGTGTCATGTTTTTAGAAATGGGTGGTGGGGTTTATAGGGGAATAGGGTGGGAGGTAATTTATTTCTAATTGATTAATTATGTGTTAATTAATGCTAATTAATTAATTAAAATGTAAATATTGAAATTATGTAATTAACACTCCGCTATCCACCACTTTCCCTACTGTTGCACTTGCTGGAGAGGGAATAGCAATTTTATCCCCCCCCGCTATCCAACACTTTCCCTACTGTTGCACTAGCTAGAGTGAGAATAGTAATTTTCACTCCTCTGCTATACAACATATTCCGTACTGTTGAATTCGTTGGAGTGGGAATATTCATTTTTACTCCTCCGCTATCCAACATATTTCCTACTGTTGCATTAGTTGGCGTGGGAATACTAATTTTTACCCCTCCACTATCCAACATTTTCCCTACTGTTGCTCTCGCAGTAGTGGGAATAGCAATTTGTACTCCTCTGCTATCCAACAGTTTCCCTACTATTGTAGTCACTGAAGTGGGAATAGTAATTATTTCTCGTTCACTATCCAACACTTTTCCTACTATTGCATTAGATGGAATGGGAATAGTAATTTTTCCCCTCCGCTATCCAACACTTTTCCTACTGTTTGCTTGACATAAATATATAACATAATTCATATATGCCTCATATGGAAGGAAAAGACTTGTTTGTTTCTCTTGTTTCTAGCACTAATAAGGTAGGCCATGAACCATACAGACGCCATCTTCTTTTACCCGATTCAGACACGAGCTGCGATCATGTGACACTCTCCAGTAGATGTCAAGCCCCAGTTCATTTGAGTTACCGAGAGCAGCTGAAAGTAAACTGTAGTCCCTATGTCCTGGGACTCAAGGTCGCATCTGGCTTTGGGTGCGATAAGCATATTCCTGGAGGTGCCATGCCTACACTCCCGGGCACCAGGACGAAAGGGAGTCACCCTCCTGACCTTTCTAGTAATAAATAGTAACGCTTTGAACCAATCATTTGTGCCATATATGGTCCTTCCTTGGGACCCAAGGGCCGAGAGGTGTTTTTCCATTTACAGTGATTTCATGTTTTGAACTGACAATATATAGCTTTGGTTTTGACTGTAAGCCAGCAGTCATCGCCGCGCACCTGATGGGTGAGGGTTGGAAAGGCTCCTCTATAGAGTAATTTGCTTAATAAACGATTGAACCTTCTTCACTGCCAACTGACTGGTTCTTTGGTAGTGCTATTAGGGCTATGTGGTAGGTATAGCCCTTTATGTTATTCTTACGGTACTTCAGTTGGCGACTCCACCGGATCTCCGCGATAGGGTCGTCCTCCCGTAACCAGGTAGAAAGGACAAAGAAAGGGGAGCTCTGGTCGAGTGGGTGGACTGACCGGAAATTTTGTTTTACTCTGCTCTCGCGATCAGGGGGCCCCAGCTGCTAGTGACCTTTTGCCAGAGTCCTACGGGCGTAACCCGAGAGCTGACTGTGTTGGTCTTCAGGAGTTGGCAGTGGAGAATACGCAATTGTACCTGCCTGCACCAGGTGAGTGAATTGTTTTTTGGTGGTTTTTTTGGAACGCCCTGTTGAACTGTGTTTTTTTTTTAAGCAGTTAACTGTATTGGATTTGGTGGTCTGTGTACCATGGAGAATTTTGGAGGTCTAACGGGGCAGTATTGCGGCTGCACGGATAGATGCTCCACGGACTTGTTTTGTGAATAATAGAGACGCCGATCGGATGCCTTGGTGTGGCTTGTCTGGTACGCACCTGGCCGGACTGGTCTCAGAAAGGCACGTGGTTGTACCTGGGTAGTCTTTGGGGCATGTCTGAAGCGACGCTAAGGCACCGGGCTTAGTCAGAATAGTCCCGAGGGTGAACCAGGAAGACTTCGGGATGGTCTGTAGGACAGTCTGTGGTTAATACCTGTCCGACGGTCTCTTGGTAGTCTTTGGACTGCTTGATTTTGGTATCTGTTGGTCTGGAATCTGAATCGATAAGTTCTCCATGAACGGGAGTCGACGGGCTCCGTTCTTCTGTTTGGAAAAAGACATGTCATTTTGAAAATTCTTCCTTGGTGTATATATGTATGTATTGTTCTGTCCACGCATGATTCTGAGAATGAGTGAAAATGTTGGGAATATGTGAACATGGACATGTTTAAAAGACTGTTTTTCGAATGAGGTTTAACTGTTAACGATCATTATGTCGTGTTTTAGAAAATTATGTTTTGGATGTTGTTGCCGCCGAAAAGGCACGTGTTTGGATGAAAGTCAACCTGCCCCGCCGGAGGGCAGCCCCAGTTATGATATGTACATTAAACATGGTATTTCACCTATTCTGTTTAATGCGTTATGGCATAAATATACTAAGGACAATGTGGAACTTCAATGGCCCTTAACCGGGTAAGAAAATGATGCATTTTTTGCAGGATCGATTGTTCTCTAAACGAAGTCGGCAGGCAATGTTTGATTCTTCAAACATGTGGCAGAAGGAAGCAAAGCGTAGACATATCAGGGAGGAAAACTTATGTAAAATGAAGGGAGGTCAGACGATTACGCAGAAAGCCATAACTTACGATAAAGCTCAAACCGATAAGGGAATTGATTGTGCAGATAGACAATTTAGATTACAGGTGGATAAAACTTATGTAACTAGGACTGAGCCAGAGGATGAGATAGAAGATTTATTGGATACGCGTCCACCTCCCCCTTATGCTCCACAACACATATATCCTGCGGTCCCTTTAACTCCAGCTCCGGCTACAATGGCTTCTGCACCGGCTGTTTCCTCTCCCCCCATCCCTCTGGGGACGTCTTCTGTTTTATCTCCTTCCGCATTTGGAGCGGCTAGTTTATGGATGGATGAGTTTCCTTCTCCCACTATGTCCACAGTTGTTTTGTCTCCCCCAACTTCGGCTTGGGCTTCCCAGTCCTCGAGCACGACTCCAACCCTAGTTGACTAAACTCCCTCTTGTGCTCTGGGGGATCTTGGCGCGTGACTGTTGTATACATGTTCAGGACTAGATGAGAAACAGATGATTGCGAATCAGTCATGTCAGTGGGTGCGCCATCCTATTTATACTCTGGCTGATGTATGGGGCACGATAAGAGACTATGAGCATGTTATGCAGCAGCATGCTCTGGAACACATGGCCTCATGTCTGATTGCTTTATGGGAACAGTGTTTTCCGGGAAGGCAGGCTCCTCAAGTGATGTATGTTATTCGGGATAGGGCGCATAAGTCTGAACTAGGATCAGAAGAAGTGTATAAGAATGTTGAAGTTTTATTAAATTATCGGGGGCAGATGCACCTGAAATGTTCATCATGGAACTCTCAGCATCCCATAAGAGAAGTCCATCCTATTATCCATCCTGAAATACCAGAATTAAAAAACGATCGGGACGAGGTAATCAGAGTTCATGTGGAGGCACTAGTGCAAGAGCAATGGGTTTACACCCCCTGGAAAAGGAGCGAGGTTCTCTCGCTAAAGTCGCAACTCCCTGACCCCCAGAAAAACCCTACGGCCTATTATAAAGAACTCACAGAAGCGGCCTTCTCAGCTATTATGACCTTAGCTGACATAGAGCTATTTTTCGGATTACTAGTCCCTGTTGATGTGTGGTGCCAGGTGCATGATCAAGACCACGTTCCTGAGTTAGGTGGGACTTGGGATCAGATAAAAGGTTGGGTTATTGATTGAAAGCCAAGGGACAAACTGAAGCCTGAACTATTGGCTTTACCGGGTCGGATTATTACTTATATGCATTCCTTAATCCCGCCTCGTAAAGTAGATTGGGACAAATTGACAGCCTGTAAACAGAAGAAGGACGAAAGTGTTTCTGATTTTTTCACTAGATTTGAGGGTGTATTTATTGACTTTAGTGGGCAGGATTTATCGGTGGAAGGTGGTGTACGATTATTTGTTAATCATTTCGTAACAAATCTGTTGTCGGAAATATCCGCACGGTTACAAGCTGCGGAGAGTACGTGGACTACTTCCACACCCTCGATCATACTGAGTATGGCTCAACATTACAAACATAGGGAAAATGAGAGTAACGATAAGACGGAAAAGAAACCGAAGGATCTTAAGACACGGGTACTGTTGCAACAAGTCTTCAGAGGACAAGTTAGCGAGAGAGGTGGTAGAGGGTTTGTCCCGAGTTGGGCAGGAACCGGACGAGGCGGGGGGCCAGCTGTTACTTTGGGACCAAATCAGTGTGCTTACTGTAAGGAGGAAGGACACTGGCGATATCAGTGTCCACTATTGTTGGCTCAGAATGGGGCAATGAGAGGAAGAGGAAGAGGTCGAGGTGGTGTAGATACAAGTGATATACGGAGAGAGGAGGCAACGCACAGCGACACGGGAAATAATTACTTCGATAATCCGAGAGGTAGGCAGTACTATAACGAGGACTGTGTGATTGATGGGACCGAAGGGTATGCTTACTCAGCAAGGTCCTTATGTACAAGGGCGATTGATGGGGACATCTGAAAACTTTCTAGTTGATACGGGTGCGATGAATAGTTCTATTTCTCATTCGCTGGTCCCAGGGGCTGCTCTGTCCTGGCAGAATAATGCTTCGGTGGGATTTTCGGGAATTCCGGTGGTGAGCCCCATTTCTAAACCTATTCAGTTTACAATTGGTCCGGTCACGGTGGACTCTCCGTTTCTGTTGACTTCGCATCGTGGGGAGAATTTATTGGGATTGGATTTGTTAAAGAAATTGCATGCAAAGATTCATTGTTCCCTCGATGGTGTTTATCTGACTATTCAATCCCCTGGTAAGCATACTTTGCAGTGTTTCGCTAAAAATTAACCCCTTCCTCCTGAGTTTGCTGCTATCCCAGCGACACTATGGGCCACTGGAGATACAGATGTAGGATTATTAAAGATTCCACCTGTTTCTATTACTTTGAAACAAAATGCTCATTTACCACCTATACCTCAATACAAAATGTCTCCGGCAGGGGAGAAAGCTTTGCTCTCCATCATGCAAGATCTGATAAAAAAGGGTGTGGTGGAAGAGACGGCTGTCAATATATGCAACAGTCCCATTTTCCCGATTTTGAAAAAGGCCGCTGTCGGGAGCGATCCTAACCAGTCAGTCAAAAAGCTTTATTATCGGTTAAAAACCATAAAAGCTCATGCATAGATACATAAGATAAAAACTGTCCATATGAAACAAATAGTGCCTGCAAGTTGACGGACCAGGGTCCTAAAATAGTTAAAAGATATTAAGAATGATAAAACATATGAAGATCATAAAAGGGTTAAAATCAAGAAGGAGAATTCGTCCCTAGGATTATAGTAGATAGGGACCTTCAAAATGACAGAGATTACGGAGGGACAATAGGCAAAATTTGAATTTTTTTTATTTCTGCGCCTCTTGCGCAACACATAGCCCATAGATATCTGGAGGTTACAAAGACAATCAGGGGGGTTGCATCATATTTTAGTATTCAGAAAACATCCCTATAGTCCCTGAGGCCCCTGGACTTAGATAGTTGGACGATCAATTTGGCTCTAGCCCTGGAGTACAGCGGGCAGAAGAGCAGAACGTGCAGATCTGTCTCTACGCTGCTTTCGCACCCCGGGCAAGCACTCGGACCGTGGGGGACGCTTGTCCACTTGTTTGTCATAGCCCTCACTGGGAGAACTCCATGTCTGAATTGGAGATATCATTTTTTTGCCAGTGGGGGCTGGATATTATCCAGAAATTTCTCGAAATGGTAGTTATCCTTGACAAGCAGGAAGCTATTGGTCAGTCTACCCAAGGAGGGGTTTGGTAGTAAAAGGTGCATACGATGTTGTTTAAGTTCAGCCCCCAGTGTCCTCTTATTAATCGTGGCACAGATTACGTCGGGAGCAAGCCACATATCACCCCTGCCCAATGCGAGACAGAGCTGCTTAACGGACTTCAGCCAGGGTATTTTTCCCACGCCCCTTATGGACAGAAGTGCCCCTAGGTCTTACCCATAGCTCGAAAGCTCAGGGGTGGACCAGAGACGCCTCCAGTACAGCAGAGGACGATTTGAAAGGACCTCCTGTATAGGGGTCAAACCAAGGTCTAACCATAGAGGGGTCAAGGGTGTACTCGGGGGGAGTCTCGCCAGGCGCCGGATAAAGCTATTCTCAGATGTGGTTAGAGAGGCAGCGTTAACATGGCTCCAAAGTTTGGCTCCATAGAGAGCCCCCCCTCTCGCCTGGGCCTTGTATATTTCTACTGGCGGCCCCAAGGATCCAAATGAACACTCATTGTGAACCTTTAGGATGCCGCCAGAAGATTGGACCAACTTCAGGTTAGCCTTAGTCAGATGCGCACCCCAGTCCATCCTGTCATTTAGGGTTACCCCTAGGTAATCGAAGGTGGATACTCTTTCTAACGCCTTACCATCCATATGTGGGTGCGGACAATTAGATGATTTTACATTAAAAGCCATAAACTTGGATTTTGCGAGGTTAATTTCCAGATTTCTAGATTTGCAGAAGCAGCAAAACGCCTCCAATGTTCGCTACAGACCCATAGGGGATGTCGATAACAAAAGGGTGTCATCAGCGAATATTAGGGCTGGTATCTTGCGGGCAGCTAGACTAGGTGAGTCCAGATCCCTCGCACGCTCCAGGTGTTTGATCAGACCATTGAGGAACAGGGAAAATAATGTGGGGGCCAGCACCCACTCCTGCAATATCCTTCTTTCCACCGGGAAGGGAGCCGAGAGTTCCCCATTCCTTCCAAACCTTACCTTTGCAAAATTGCCTTCGTGCATACGTTTGAATAATTGGCAGAGATAGGGCGGGGCACCCAACTCCAATAGAAACACCAACAGCTTATCCCTCTGGACCAAGTCAAACGCGGATCGAAGATCCACAAAGATCAAGTACAAACTACCCGCCCCCATGGTCAATGTCTTCCAGTAGACCAGGTAGAGTCTAAACAGTTGGTCAATGGTAGAGACCTTAGCACGAAAGCCCGCTTGGAGGGGAGTTAGGATGTTGTGTTCATCCATCCAGTTCTGCAACCTTGATAGTAATAGGCGGGCAAATAGTTTCTGTAAGACATCGATAAGGCTGATGGGGCGATAGTTAGCCGTGTCGAGAGGGGAAGCCTTTTTATGGATCGGAATAATCTCGGCCCCCAGCCAGGTTCGAGGAATCTCCATACCAAAGAGAATGGCGTTTAAATAAAGCCAGATATAAGGGGCCCAAACCTTCTGCTCACCCAAGAATAGATCACCTGGTAACCTATCCAGACCCGGGGCCTTACCAGTGGATGGGCTTTTGAGTGCCACCTGGATTTCAAGTATTGTGAAAAGGGGCAAGTCAGGGGTCACAGCATCCAGTAATACACGAGCAGATAAACTCTTCAATGAAGGAACAATGTTTTCAGGGGATGGGAAATCAATGTGGGAAAAAAGAGGCTTGAAGTGGGCTAACCAAACCTCTTCGCTCAGGTTGGGAATTAGGGCAGGCGACCCCTCAATCGTGCCGATCTAACTAAATCACAGAAGACCCTGAAATTGGGTCCATCCAGGGCTTCTTTTATACTTTCCCATCTGCTCGCCTCCCATTCTGACCTGGACGCTTGAATCATACTCTTATAAGTTTGTCTAGCTGCTCTGATACTCAGCACAGACCCTGATTTAACCTCCCTTACAAGTACAGTTTTGGCTGCCCTACAGTTTTGTATTATACCATTGGGCCCGATTTTTGTCCCGTGGCTTGATGATGACTGAGGTAAAGAAATAGTCAGCCAAAGACGTCACAAGGTTGGAGTGAATGCACTCTAGATCCTGGAAATAGGGCAAATCATATTTATCCACAGGAAGTCTAAAAGCCTCTACTAAAGAATGTGCAACATGTTGATATAGCTCCACAATTTTGTCAGGAGCTAACACAAACTGAGCCCACCTAATACCTCTGCCACCAGCCACGGAAAGTAGGTTGGGATCAGCACAGGGCTCCGTTTCCCTCCTGACGTGTTGGTGGCCCAGGGTACATTTTAATTCAAGTGACGGAAGATTGTGGTCACTGTCTACCCTTTGAATAACAGAAAAGGCCTTCAATATAGACCAGAATTCCACATTGACCATGATGTAGCCAATGGTTGTGCTTTTCCCCACTCTGTTGAAGGTACACGCACCTGGTACGTCCGGTGGGAGCCTACCATTACATGCCCTGAGAGAGTGGGTAACAAGCAGTTAATTGATCTGGACGACCAAGGGCGTAAGGCGCTTTGCCGGATACATGGAGCACTCCTGAATGTGCCAAGATGAGTCCTCATCTGAGGTAACAGAAGGAATCCCATCCAAGGGTTCGAAGTGACAATTAAAGTCACCCCCTAGAATTCTATGGATAGGTGAGGGAAATAAAAAAATAAGTTGCTCAAGGGCTTCTAACATAGATAACCCCAGTAATTGCGGAGAAGGGCGCAAATAAATGTTAAAAAACACCACCGTCGAAGCGTCCGGGAATTGAAGTGCGATACAAAGGATATCCGGGGAATGAGAATCAAATACTTTAACCGAACACCCCAGATATGAAGCTACACAAATGCACAATCCCCCCGATGGTCTTCCCCTGGGTCCCTGAACTGCCGGTATGTGGAATGTTGCAAAACCCACCCTTTGGGGGGCTGTCAACATCTAAGTCTCTTGAAAGAGACACAAATCATATTTGTCCATCAACTCCCCCCATTCCGGGATGGATATCTTTGAACCAAGCCCTGCTAGGTTCCAGGAGCCAATTAGAGCTCTATGAGGACCATCCCCTTCAAAACTGTCTATGGTGGATTCTGCCCTAGCAGAACCCGCTAAAGTAGATAAGTGAGCAGAAGGAAGGGGAAGTCCTGTGACAGTAACCCGCTTCAACGCATCGCCTGGAGATCTAGTCATTAGACTTGGGCTTGGCACGGGCGCGGAGAATCCATCACCCGGCGACATTTGGTCCTTCTTGAAAGCGCCCGCCTCCACCCTCACACTCTCCTCCACCGAGCACCCAACAACAGTAGCGACCATTTCATTCTGGCCAGGGATAGGGGTTAGTCAATCTACGTTATTCAGGGCACTGAAGCTATTTGCTATTGGAAGATTAAATTCTACTGTCGGCTCCCCATAGTGGAAGTAAGTTGGAACTGGCCTTCCCGGAAGTGAGTCCAGTGAGTAGAAATACCCCAAAGGTTGAGGAATGATTGGGCCCGAGTTACAAGAGCCTCCCCACTCAAGAATATAATTAACCACTCCGGGATCCCTGAAATTGATGATTACACAATCCCCCCTTATATCTTTACCTTTAGTCCCCAGCCAACTGACTCTTCTGGCAAATAGAATTTCTACGTGCCCTGATCTTGTTAAGGGTCTATTTCTATTTAGCCAGTAAATAATGTTGTTCTTTAACTCAGGGAAAGACTCCGCTCTCTCACCTGACAAAAGAGGGACGCCTGTTAGAACCACCAGATATGGAGATGCTTCAGGTGGTAACCGAGGCAAGGTGAGGAACAATGGGCTCTAATACCAGAGGTTTTTTGAGGGGGGCTTTGGAGAGACAAACCCTTGTCAGGCAGTTGTTTACTGGGGGCTTTAGGGGTAGGGGGTACGTTTAGGGGACCCCGGCTGGCTAAAACTGGAGAGGCCCTGGATGCACTAGTTTCAGGAATACATGTACACGAACTAGCTTGCGCAGCTCCATGTGCTAGAATAACTGAGCTAGGGCCTACCTTTAGGCTAGGGCCTTGGCTAGGCTGCTTAGGGTTATCTAGAACCACTTTTCCCGTATTAATTCCAGATGAAGTAGAATGATGTTCTCCTGCTTCACTTTTGTTGTTAATCAGTGAGACTACTCTATAAATTCTACTCATCAGAGTTTTAAAATGAGAATTGATAAGATGTTCCAATTGGGCTTGGAGATCTAGTACTAGATGAGAGGCCCAGACCGGAGGTGATAATGTGGAAAAGTTGGAACCTGGCTCAACAACTGAGGGATCAGGAGTAGGGGAAAGACTCTTAGATTTTTTTTAGGTTGTCTCGACTTTTTATTTCTCAAGCGGGGCTTAGGTGCCTTTCTAACGGTCGAGGGAGCTATAGACAATACAGAGTTAGTAGGAGAGTTAGAAACTGGCAGGATCTGAGCACATGGAAGATCAACAAAGGAAGACACTAGCATCGAGTCAGGTGAGTTGACAGTGTCCAGGGATAAATCCCCAGATGGCAGTGGGAGGGGCAAGGCTGGAGTTAGAGGAAGGCGTCTTTCAGTATTCACTATAGCTGACGCAACCACTCCTATGATTTTCTGCAACATTTTATCAATCGCTGTCAGACTCAGGAGTGGGGTTGAAGATGCTCCCGTTTGCCTGGTTAGGGGACGAGAAGTTGTAGGATTTGGTTTACCCATGATACTCTGCAAGGGATTCTCAAGTCACTGATCGAAATTATTTAAAATGCAATAGGTTGCACGAATTACTAAATACAAATAAAAAAAAGATAGAGTCCCAAGAGACAGTTTCAATGGTCAGTGTTTGCACAAAGTCACAAAGAGACCAAGCTTTGACTGAATATATTAAAAGGTGATCACCACAATAAGTCTGGGTAATGGAAAGTTCCAGCCAAGAAGGGAGGCCCGCCCGGCCTCCTTCAGCCTCGGATGGCCTAAGGCGGTCCCGCCCTTGTCCCGGGCTGCTCTGGCGCTGCCCGCGTGTGTCCAGCGAGGCGGGAGGCGTTCCGCTGTTTAGTAGCGCCTCCGGGCACAGGCAGTGACGTCAGGGGTGCGCCGGTAGTTCCCGGGGCACCTGGGATGAAGAGTCTTTGGCCGTTGCCCTCACGGCGGTAGGTCAGGAAGCGCTGTCGTTTGCTGCCGTTGCCCTCATGGCGGGAGATTTGTGGACTGCAGCTGGTGTGCCTTGCCACCCACAGAGCGCTCGGCACTCCGCTGTTTAGTAGCGCCTCCGGGCACAGGCGGTGACATCAAGGGTGCGCCAGTAGTTCCCGAGGCACCTGGGATGAAGAGTCTTTGGCCGTTGCCCTCACGGCGTTAGGTCGTTTGCTGCCATTGCCCTCACGGCGGGAGATTTGTGGACTGCAGCTGGCGTGCCTTGCCACCCCTAACCATGTTGATACTTACCGTTTTGTAATTGACCTGCGAGAAATAAATAAAATAGTGGTGCCACAATACCCTGTAGTTTCTGACATCACTACGATTCTCACTATGATTCCTCCCACTTATTTGGCTTCTATTTTACAGTTTATTACCCCTCTGGTGATCGGTGAAAGGGCAAGATTGTTGGCTAGTCACTCGCCATCTATTTATGAGTTTGCATTGGGGGAGGAATGTCGGGGATGCTTGATTAAAGTGATTGAGCCCAGTTATTTAAAAATAAAAAACTACATGTAAGAAATTGATATCAGCTTATATGGCATGGAGATTAATTAAGCGGCAACTAGGGGTTTAAAAAATCACTGTTTATACACCCTTTGCCACACCAGGTATCCTTCCCCCAATCTGTTATGATTTTGTAATGAATAGATGGCGTATGAAGGGCATCCAATACTTAGGTGATGTAATTAGTGACGGCTGTCTTCTTTCTTCCTCTGATGTTCAAGATAAATTTAATTTACCAGGTGCTGATTTTTTTAAGTACCTGCAAATCCATAGCTATATTCATAAACTAGGACCCCAGGCGGAATCACAGCTGAACAGAATCCCTCTTATTGTCAGTATGTTTAGGAAAACATCAATTGGAGGTTATTATAAAATTCTTATGGCGTCGTGCCCGGATGACATAGGGATTTATCAGAGTAAATGGTCAGCAAAGCTAGGCCGGGATCCAATTAATACAGAGGAATCAATAAGATTAGCAAATAAAATTTAGATTACAGGGAGGTCACGATCACAACACTATATGGCTTTATTTGACCTTTACTACACTCCTGGTAAGATATCAAAATGGGGGACAACGGTGGGCACAACGTGTAGCAGATGTGGGGAATATGCAGCCGATGCCCTACATATGTTTTTCTCATGCCCAAAATTGAAAAATTTATTTTCTTCTATTGAACAATTTTCGGCCATCTTGCTGGGGTCGACAGTGGTTATAACGGGGGAGTTGGCATTTATAGGTGTAATGTCAGATATACTTTCCGAAGATAGGAAAAAATTTCTGTTTATTTGTATGGCTCTAACACGATCGTGTATCACACGTGAGTGGATCAGCTCTGCTCCCCCCTCCTTTGAGACATGGCTAGTGGGGTTACTAGCTATGTACAATTTGAAAGTGGCCATATATAGAAATAAAAGGGCAATGGGAACGAAGATCTGGGCACCGGTTAAGGATTGGATTCAAGTGTAAAGTATATAATGGTTCCTCTTTTCCCCTTTTTTTGTGTGTTTGCCCTTCTTTTTTTATATCACTTGTACATTTACATAATACCGTATGATAATAGGTTATCTTTCCTTTGTTTTATATGCTGCCATCTGCTCTGCTTGTCTTGCATAAAATGGGATAAATACTTAATAAAAATGTTTTTTTTTTAAATGATTCCTCCCACTGCTACATATATTTTTCTGTTATTGATTTAAAGAATGCTTTCTTTAGCATTCCGATCCACCCTGATACCCGTCATATTTTCGGCTTCTCCTTATCTGGTCGCAGCTTCCGGTTTTGTAGCGCTCCCCAGGGGTACACAGAGAGTCCTAGTATTTATAGTCAGGCTCTGAAAGCATTATTGGACGATTTGACCTTGCCCCCTGGTAATGTGCTTTTGCAATATGTCGACGATCTGTTGGTGGCTTCTGACACTGAGGAAGGTTGTAAAGAAGCCACTGTTAAATTATTGTCTCATTTGGCAGCTAATGGTAATAAAGTATCTCTTTCCAAATTTCAATATTGTCGACTGGAGGTGACCTACCTTGGTCATCTACTATCGAAAGAGGGGAGGAGACTAACCCCTGAGCGTGTGATTACCATTTCTAACATGTCTGTACCTTGTACTCAGTGTGATGTTCGTGCTTTTCTCGGCATAACTTCTTACTGTCACCAATGGATTTCTGATTTCTCTCTTCTCACTAAACCTCTCCTGTACTTAACCACTAAAGATGTGCATGAACCCCTACCTCTCTACTGATGATTGCCAAAAAGCTCTTTGAAATCTGCGCTTTGCACTGCATCCGTCTTGGGTACTCCTGACTATCGAAAACCTTTTGTGCTCTATGTACACGAGGTGGATAGTTGTTCGCTTTCTGTGTTAACACAAGTATTTGGTGGTAAGCAGAGACCTTGTGCCTATTTCTCGGAGGTGTTGGATAACGTCGCCAGAGCTCTTCCTAGCTGCTTAAGGACAACTGCTGCGGTCGCAGTGGCCATTCGACAGTCGGTACAGTGGTACCGCACGCTGTGGATACATTATTGAACAAAACGAAGACTAGTACTAGCTTGCGCAGCTCCATGTGCTAGAACAACTGAGCTAGGGCCTACCTTTAGGCTAGGGCCTTGGCTAGGCTGCTTAGGGTTATCTAGAACCACTTTTCCCGTATTAATTCCAGATGAAGTAGAATGATGTTCTCCTGCTTCACTTTTGTTGTTAATCAGTGAGACTACTCTATAAATTCTACTCATCAGAGTTTTAAAATGAGAATTGATAAGATGTTCCAATTGGGCTTGGAGATCTAGTACTAGATGAGAGGCCCAGACCGGAGGTGCTAAGGTGGAAAAGTTGGAACCTGGCTCAACAACTGAGGGATCAGGAGTAGGGGAAAGACTCTTAGATGTTTTTTTAGGTTGTCTCGACTTTTTATTTCTCAAGCGGGGCTTAGGTGCCTTTCTAACGGTCGAGGGAGCTATAGACAATACAGAGTTAGTAGGAGAGTTAGAAACTGGCAGGATCTGAGCACATGGAAGATCAACAAAGGAAGACACTAGCATCGAGTCAGGTGAGTTGACAGTGTCTAGGGATAAATCCCCAGATGGCAGTGGGAGGGGCAAGGCTGGAGTTAGAGAGAGGCGTCTTTCAGTATTCACTATAGCTGACGCAACCACTCCTATGATTTTCTGCAACATTTTATCAATCGCTGTCTGTTAGACCTGTCTGCTTCTGGGAAGACTCTAACCATTATTATTTATTTTTGTCCCCCTTAGCCTCCCAGAGTTTCTATTTTTATTTTTACATATGTCCATCAGGAGTTTTTTTTTAATGCTGTCAGGGGGCTAGGTGTTCCTTGGCGATGACGCCATTTTTCCCTCATAACCTGTGAGGCCTAGTCAGCCCCCTTGAAAATCTAGGGATCTCCAGAAACCTAAAATGGTGTCCACCAACTGCCATAACGGACACTACTGGAGGACAGGTCCATAGGATAACATTAGGGAACTTTCTAGAATTAACTA
This sequence comes from Lissotriton helveticus, assembly GCF_964261635.1. Classification (NCBI taxonomy): domain Eukaryota; kingdom Metazoa; phylum Chordata; class Amphibia; order Caudata; family Salamandridae; genus Lissotriton; species Lissotriton helveticus. Next base: position 456,132,675 of record NC_136070.1, on the reverse strand, counting down.
GAGACTTCTGCAGGTCTCAGGCCACCCTATATAAGGCCAGTGACCAGCAGCCATTTTGTGCTGACCCCAGAGTAGAGGAGTGAGGCAGTGGTGAGAGGAGGTGGACACACTGAGAGCAGCTAGTTTGTCACTGAGGCTGACAGTTACTTCAGAGGATTGTTCCCCCTTCAGCCTTTGACCGATCCCTCTCTCAAGACAACAGCTATTGATAAAGAAATCGAGCTACGTGAGAAGGAAGACCCTTCTTAATCAGCATTACTGTAAAAACTGACGGGACCTTCCTTCTGAAACCTATTCTCATATCCCCTGCCCAGCGCTGCACCTACCAGGGTGTCGAGTCAGTTGTGGACCCCTTGAAGCGCCTTGGTGTGGTTGGAGAACTGTGGAGCCTGTAGCCTGGAGGAGCGAGTCGCCGCTTCAAAGCGCGATCCCCGTGGAGCCAGGTGAGGGGAGAGACTGTGCAGGAAAAGCGGCGGAAGTGCAGCGCCGGGCGGGAATACTAATCCCTCGCGCCCGCGCTGTCCTACCCTTGGCCGTGAGGAGGCGGATCGGAGGAGGCGAGGCCTACGGGAGGCGTGTCTGAGCTGTGAGCAGCCTCCGTGAAGAGACGCGTTCGCATCAGGTGACCAGCGCCGACTTCCCGCCGGAGCACTACCTTCCCGCAGCTGCGCAAACGAGCCGGAGCGCGCAGGAGACGCCCAGACGCCGAGGGAGACGATCGTCGGGGGAGCCCGCTTGGCGCTTCCTCGCCTGAAGTGCCCCGCCTTGTACCTGCCTCAGCGCACCACAAGAACACCACAGGAACAGCGCCCCGAGCAGCAGAAAAGGGAGAGACCCCACGGCAAGCCCTTCAGTGTGTCACCAAAAGCCCCAGCGCCAGCTCAAGCTGAGGAGTCAATCAGGGAAGCTGGGCAAAACCCTTTGAGGGCGATTGTCAGGCAAGAGAGGAGGACTGTGGCGGTTCGGCCACTGTGACAGTAAGGAGAGTGGGGGAGAGAAAGGAAGGTGCTGTGCCCTGGGGACTAAGGTTAAACAAAACTACCAGATCTTGCGTATAACAAGGTGCCCTGACGTGTTGTCTGATTAAACTCTAAATTGTGCCATAGTAGTTGAGGGGATAACAACTCTATAACCCCCACCTCAGGTTTATAGGTTGTCTGACATATAAATTACTGTCAATAAAGCGCTGACAGTACTTGCCCATTGGGGAACTTTCCTCAGGCATTTATAGCCCTGTAGGTGACTGTAAGTGTGTATCCTAGCTCTGTGTGAAGGTACAGAGAAGGGGAGGGAGTTCTTAACCCTTTGGTAATGAAGTAACCAGGTATTTGGGCCGGTTCAAGTCATGAAATGTTGATGACATTGATTGTTAATGTAAAGTGATATTGCATAGTGTAATTCTCTTGGAATATTTCTAATCCCAGAAGAGTGTTATTCATTCATCAACGTATCCATTGTCAATAGAATGTGTTTCACTGTAATTTTTCCACAGCAAGAAGAGCGTCATGTATTTTCCCAAGACAAAAGTGTAATGATTATTTCTGAGCGAAACTGATGTGGTAATCTGTATAATTTGAATCCAAAGAGCCATATTATTTTTATAAAAGGTAACGGTATTTTTCCAAAGAGAGGTGTTGTGTCTTTATTTTAGTGGTTCATCACTGTGTTACTGTGGGTGAGACTTGTAAGTACTTAGACAACGCCTTGAGTTAGCTGTAGACCACTACTGTGCCAAGCTACCATATGTAGGCTTGGGTAATCTAGGTCTAACATAATTGGTGTTTCAGCGGTGGGATCACGGATTTGTACTTACACTCACTTATTAGTAACGCAGTGCTAACCACAAGACCTCACCTGGAGTTTTCTCCCTGCGGCCCTCCTAATTTATATTTTTGATTTTTCTAAATTTACTTCTGGTGGTGGGTGGAGGTTAACCTCAAGTCACTTCGTGGTTTTCTCCTGTGAGTAATTTTATACCATGGCAAAGCTGGAGGTGAATCTTAAAGAGTTGGAAGCCAATACTGTGGCCCAACTCAGGGATTGGTGTCAGCAGAACGGGGTATTTTTCAATAAAGGTGCCAAGAAAGGAGAGTTGCTGACAAGCATAAGGGCATGGTTAGAAGCTCGCCTAAGGGAGGAACCAGAAATGGAAGTGGGTGATGGGGACACTGTTACTGAGGCTGCATTGCTGAACCAGATGGGGAGAGGGAATCTTCTGACAGGTCCCAGGCTACCTTCAAGGGCAAGCAGCAGTGTTTCAGACAGGGGCTTAACCGAAGCCGAGCTGGAAGATAGGAGGGAGGAGAGGAGGTTGAAAATAGAACTAGCCAGGATGGACATGGAAAGGGAGGATAGGAGGTTGGCACATGAGCGAACCATCAAAGAGATGGATTTACAAGCCCTAAACCGAGGATCCCCCAAATCAGAGAATGGTGGCAGCGATACCCAGACCAACACCAAAGAACCTAGACCGTACCTACCAAAAGATATTATGGCTTGTTATGTACCCAGTGACGATATTGCTAAGTGGCTAGCCGCCTACGAGGTCTCACTAAGGGCCCATGGGATTCTGGAAGTCCACTGGGGAGGTGGGTTATACAAATACATGCCCCCCACTGGCAGGGATACTTTGTTGGCTCTTGACCAGAGTGAACAGACCTACTATCCGGCTATGAAATCAGCGCTGCTCAAGAAGTTTGGGTTGACCCCTGAGAAATATAGGCAAAAGTTCCGGGGTAGCTACAAGCTGGGCACGCAAAACTGGGTAGATTTCTTGGACTACGCCAGGAAGGCCCTGGAGGGTTGGGTAAGAGGCAGCGAAGTAGAAGACTATGAGGGACTATATGACCTCATACTCAAGGAACACCTACTCGAGAAGTGTCTTCCCGATCTAAGACAGCATCTGGTGGACAGCAAGCTGACCAGCCCCAGGAAGCTTGCTGAGGAGGCAGACATCTGGGTTAGTACCCGGGTGTCGACTAAGGGGACTGGAGGGAATTCCCAGAAGCAAGGACAGGGCGCCCCCCAGAGGAAAGAGGGAGGGGAAACTAAGAGGGAGTTCTCAAAAGGGCCACAAAATACTTCGCAAGGAAGGGGCAGAGGATTCATCCCCAAGAGTAACCCCCCTCGCAACCCTACCCCTGGCCAAAGCCAGCAGCCAAGGGTTGTTCATTGTTTTGAGTGTGGTGGTGTGGGACACTATAAAGGAGATGTGAGATGCCCAAAAAGACCACCCCCTCCCACTGGAGGAAAAGCCCCGGGAATCACTAGTGTAGTGCTCGGGGAGGAGATACCTTTGGTTAATGGAGGGGAGCGGGCGGGTGTCACCTTAGTGTCCCTGGGAGATAAGGAGATGGTTCCCAAGACCCAGCTGCCCTCTAATACTACTAAGTATGAGCAGTGGGTCACCATCAATGGCCGAGGAGGGGAGGCTCTGAGAGACACAGGAGCCAGCATGACTATGGTAAGGAGTCAGCTGGTGTCTCCAGAGCAGGTCATCCCAGATGTACTCCATCCCGCCGTAATGGCTGACGGCAGATTGGGCCACTATCCTGTGGCTGAGGTTCCCTTTGAGTGGGGAGGGGTTGCAGGTCCACTTCGAGTTGCCGTAAGCCCTGCCGTGCCTGTTGACTGCCTGTTAGGGAATGATATGGAGCACAATGCTTGGAGGAGGGTGGAGTACCAGACTCACTCTGAGATGCTGGGACCCCCTGACTGGACTTGTGTCAGCACAAGGTCCGCGACTGCCCGAAGGGGGAGTTCATTGACGCTGGAGCCTGGAACAATGGCCCAGCCGGCTACCAGAGAGGAGAAGGACAGGAGGCCGGAGGACCCTGCCTCGACATCTCCACCTCGTGAGACAACTGGACCACCTGCGGAGGTGGATCTGGAGTCCACCGGGGAGAATGTTGCTTCCCTGGGAAACCTACCCATCCCAACTGAATGGCATGTGGAGGGAGGTCCTTCCCGGGAAGAGTTCTGCAAAGCTCAGAAAGAGTGTCCTACTCTCGAGGGGCTGCGGCAACAGGCCAACGCCCAGGCAGCGGGAAACATTGAAGGGAGCTACCGGATTTACTGGGAGGATGGACTCCTCTACAGTGAGCCCAAGGCACCGGGCCACGGTTCAGCCAGAGCCTTGGTGGTCCCTCAATGTTTTAGAGCCTTTCTACTGGAACTGGCTCATGAGATACCATTGGCAGGACACCTAGGACAGGACAAGACCTTTGCCCGGCTTGTCCCCCATTTCTACTGGCCTCGAATGAAAGTGGCGTCGGATACATATTGTCGGACGTGTGTGTCTTGCCAAGCCAGTGGGAAAACTGGGGTGAAACTAAAAGCTCCCCTGGAACCGCTACCTGTCGTTAGCACCCCCTTTGAGAGGGTGGGCATCGACATTGTAGGGCCATTGGATCCACCAACTTCAGCTGGACATCGGTTCATACTGGTTTTGGTGGATCATGCCACCCGGTACCCAGAGGCAATACCTCTGAGGACCATCACTGCACCTGCAGTGGCAAGGGCCCTGATGGGGATCTTCACCAGAGTGGGTTTCCCCAAGGAGGTCATTTCCGACAGGGGGACTAACTTCCTTTCAGCATACATGCGGGCCATGTGGAAGGAGTGCGGCGTTACCTATCGGTTTACTACTCCCTATCACCCACAAACCAATGGTCTTGTGGAAAGGTTTAACAAAACCTTGAAAGGTATGATACGGAGTCTACCTGAGAGCCTACGGAAGAAATGGGACATCCTCCTACCCTGTCTCTTGTTTTCCTACAGGGAAGTGCCACAGAAGGGAGTGGGCTTCAGCCCCTTCGAACTTTTGTATGGGCACCCTGTAAGGGGACCTCTCAGCCTGGTGAAAGACGGATGGGAACAGACTCCCAGGAAGCTTCCCCAGGACGTGGTGAGCTACATGCTGGCCTTCCGGAGCCAAATGGCTAAGTTGTGGAAGCAGGCTTCAGACAACCTGGAGGCCAGCCAAGCAGTTATGAAAGAGTGGTATGACCACAACGCTCACCCAGTGGAACTGGAGCCTGGACAGAAAGTGTGGGTAATGGAACCGGGAGAGCTAAATGCCCTCCAGGACCGTTGGACAGGCCCCTTTGAGGTTTTGGAGAAAAAGGGGAAATCCACTTATTTGGTGGATCTTAAGACCCCGAGGCAGCCCCTCAGGGTGCTGCATGCCAATCGTCTCAAGCCACATCATGAGAGGCCCGAGGTTGTCTTAATGCTGGTGACCGATGGAGCAGAGGAAGAAGAAAGTGAACCTCTCCCTGACCTTCTCTCGTACAAAGAAAAAGATGGATCAGTGGAGGGAGTGATTCTCTCGCCATCCCTGACTTCTGAACAGCAAAGTGATTGCCGCCAGATCCTGGAGCAATTTTCTTCCCTGTTCTCCCTTGTCCCAGGTAGGACCCACCTGTGTACCCATGACGTGGACACAGGAGACAGCCCACCTGTGAAATCTAAAATCTACCGGCTGTCGGACAAGGTGAAGGCCAACATCAAAAGTGAAGTCGCCAAGATGCTGGAGCTAGGGGTGATTGAACCCTCTGGTAGCCCTTGGTCTAGCCCGGTGGTTTTGGTACCAAAAGCAGCCCCACCAGGCACCACACCTGAATTGAGATTCTGTGTGGACTACCGAGGCTTGAACTCAGTGACTAAAACTGATGCACATCCTATCCCACGGGCGGATGAGCTTATTGACCGGCTGGGAGCTGCTCAATACTTAAGTACCTTTGACCTAACTTCAGGGTACTGGCAGATTTCCCTTACCGAGGAGGCGAAGGAAAGGTCAGCCTTCTCTACACCTGAGGGACACTACCAATTTCGTGTGATGCCCTTTGGGCTCAAGAATGCCCCTGCCACTTTTCAGCGGCTGGTGAACAGGGTCCTTTCGGGAATGGAAGCTTTTTCTGCTGCATACCTGGACGACATTGCTGTCTTCAGCAGCAGCTGGGAGGACCATTTGCAGCACCTGCAAGCTGTTCTTCATGCCCTGCAACAGGCTGGCTTGACCATCAAGGCCAGCAAGTGTCAGATCGGACAAGGGTCGGTGGTGTACCTAGGTCACTTGGTGGGCAGAGGGACGGTGCAGCCCCTCCAGGCAAAGATTGAGGCTATCATTGCCTGGGAGCCCCCCAAGACTCAAACAGAGGTCCGAGCCTTCCTGGGCCTCACTGGATACTACAGTCGCTTTGTGAAGGGGTATGGCACTATTGTGGCTCCCCTCACTGAACTTACTTCCAAGAAGCAACCCCGACGGGTAGTCTGGACAGAGGCTTGCCAGCGAGCCTTCATGACCTTGAAACAAGCATTGTGTTCCGCTCCCATTCTCAAGGCCCCTAATTTTGCTAGAGAATTCATTGTCCAAACAGATGCGTCAGAACATGGCATTGGGGCAGTGTTATCGCAGCTAAATGATGAGGGCTTGGATCAACCCGTGGTCTTCCTGTCCAGGAGACTACTCCCCAGGGAAAGGAGGTGGAGTACAATTGAGAGAGAAGCCTTTGCGGTGGTTTGGGCTCTGAAGAAGCTGCGACCCTACCTGTTTGGTTCGCACTTCCTAGTTCAGACTGACCATCGCCCCCTTCGTTGGCTGATGCAAATGAAGGGGGAGAATCCCAAGTTGCTAAGGTGGTCCATCTCCCTACAGGGAATGGACTTTAGGGTGGAACACCGACCTGGGGCAGACCATGCCAACGCAGACGGTCTATCCAGGTATTTCCGCCTTAGTGATGAGGACTCCCAAGGGGTTGGGTAGTTCTCCCCACTTTCAGCTGGGGGGGACGCGTGTTAGACCTGTCTGCTTCTGGGAAGACTCTAACCATTATTATTTATTTTTGTCCCCCTTAGCCTCCCAGAGTTTCTATTTTTATTTTTACATATGTCCATCAGGAGTTTTTTTTTTAATGCTGTCAGGGGGCTAGGTGTTCCTTGGCGATGACGCCATTTTTCACTCATAACCTGTGAGGCCTAGTCAGCCCCCTTGAAAATCTAGGGATCTCCAGAAACCTAAAATGGTGTCCACCAACTGCCATAACGGACACTACTGGAGGACAGGTCCATAGGATAACATTAGGGAACTTTCTAGAATTAACTAGAGACTTCTGCAGGTCTCAGGCCACCCTATATAAGGCCAGTGACCAGCAGCCATTTTGTGCTGACCCCAGAGTAGAGGAGTGAGGCAGTGGTGAGAGGAGGTGGACACACTGAGAGCAGCTAGTTTGTCACTGAGGCTGACAGTTACTTCAGAGGATTGTTCCCCCTTCAGCCTTTGACCGATCCCTCTCTCAAGACAACAGCTATTGATAAAGAAATCGAGCTACGTGAGAAGGAAGACCCTTCTTAATCAGCATTACTGTAAAAACTGACGGGACCTTCCTTCTGAAACCTATTCTCATATCCCCTGCCCAGCGCTGCACCTACCAGGGTGTCGAGTCAGTTGTGGACCCCTTGAAGCGCCTTGGTGTGGTTGGAGAACTGTGGAGCCTGTAGCCTGGAGGAGCGAGTCGCCGCTTCAAAGCGCGATCCCCGTGGAGCCAGGTGAGGGGAGAGACTGTGCAGGAAAAGCGGCGGAAGTGCAGCGCCGGGCGGGAATACTAATCCCTCGCGCCCGCGCTGTCCTACCCTTGGCCGTGAGGAGGCGGATCGGAGGAGGCGAGGCCTACGGGAGGCGTGTCTGAGCTGTGAGCAGCCTCCGTGAAGAGACGCGTTCGCATCAGGTGACCAGCGCCGACTTCCCGCCGGAGCACTACCTTCCCGCAGCTGCGCAAACGAGCCGGAGCGCGCAGGAGACGCCCAGACGCCGAGGGAGACGATCATCGGGGGAGCCCGCTTGGCGCTTCCTCGCCTGAAGTGCCCCGCCTTGTACCTGCCTCAGCGCACCACAAGAACACCACAGGAACAGCGCCCCGAGCAGCAGAAAAGGGAGAGACCCCACGGCAAGCCCTTCAGTGTGTCACCAAAAGCCCCAGCGCCAGCTCAAGCTGAGGAGTCAATCAGGGAAGCTGGGCAAAACCCTTTGAGGGCGATTGTCAGGCAAGAGAGGAGGACTGTGGCGGTTCGGCCACTGTGACAGTAAGGAGAGTGGGGGAGAGAAAGGAAGGTGCTGTGCCCTGGGGACTAAGGTTAAACAAAACTACCAGATCTTGCGTATAACAAGGTGCCCTGACGTGTTGTCTGATTAAACTCTAAATTGTGCCATAGTAGTTGAGGGGATAACAACTCTATAACCCCCACCTCAGGTTTATAGGTTGTCTGACATATAAATTACTGTCAATAAAGCGCTGACAGTACTTGCCCATTGGGGAACTTTCCTCAGGCATTTATAGCCCTGTAGGTGACTGTAAGTGTGTATCCTAGCTCTGTGTGAAGGTACAGAGAAGGGGAGGGAGTTCTTAACCCTTTGGTAATGAAGTAACCAGGTATTTGGGCCGGTTCAAGTCATGAAATGTTGATGACATTGATTGTTAATGTAAAGTGATATTGCATAGTGTAATTCTCTTGGAATATTTCTAATCCCAGAAGAGTGTTATTCATTCATCAACGTATCCATTGTCAATAGAATGTGTTTCACTGTAATTTTTCCACAGCAAGAAGAGCGTCATGTATTTTCCCAAGACAAAAGTGTAATGATTATTTCTGAGCGAAACTGATGTGGTAATCTGTATAATTTGAATCCAAAGAGCCATATTATTTTTATAAAAGGTAACGGTATTTTTCCAAAGAGAGGTGTTGTGTCTTTATTTTAGTGGTTCATCACTGTGTTACTGTGGGTGAGACTTGTAAGTACTTAGCCAACGCCTTGAGTTAGCTGTAGACCACTACTGTGCCAAGCTACCATATGTAGGCTTGGGTAATCTAGGTCTAACACTGTCAGACTCCGGAGTGGGGTTGAAGATGCTCCCGTTTGCCTGGTTAGGGGACGAGAAGTTGTAGGATTTGGTTTACCCATGATACTCTGCAAGGGATTCTCAAGTCACTGATCGAAATTATTTAAAATGCAATAGGTTGCATCCGTTGCATCGGGTACTGTGGATACAATATTGAACAAAACGAAGACCCAGCTCCTTACGAGTGCGCGTCTTACAGGATACAAATTGGTTTTGTTTGCTCCCCATATTACAATTAAACGATGTGCCACCCTGAATACCGCCACATTACTACCCCTCCCTTCGGACGAGAAAGACAATGATGTACATGATTGTATATTTCGGACAGAGGAAGAGACGAAGGGATGGGTAGAACTCACAGACATTCCTCTATCTGACCCCCAAGGGGAATTGTATTTCGATGGCTCTTGTTTCAAGTTACCAGATGGCACGATAACTGCTGCATATGTGATTACGACTCTTCACACTGTAGTTGAGGCTTCTCGAGTACCCTATCAATCAGCACAGGCTGCTGAATTAGTGGCATTGCTTCGGGCCTGTGAGTTAAGTGAAGGATTGACAGTAAATATTTACACTGACAGCCAATACGCCTTCGGCGTGGCGCATAGCTTTAGCCGACTGTGGGCGGAAAGGGGTTTTCTTACTTCCCATGGTCAGAGAATACAACATGTCCCTCTGATTCTACGATAACTGACCGCATTGACATTACCAGAAATGGTGGCTGTAGTTAAATGCAGTGCACATAAGACAGTGGTGGATGCAGTAGGTGAAGGTAATGCTTTTGCTGATCAGATAGCTAAAGAAACTGCAAAATCTAAAATGACCTCAATGTTCGTGACTACTTTTGCTAGGTGGGTGGTGGAAACGGAAATGTTTGACAATACGATGGAGAGTGTCCGGGAAATACAGAAAGAAGCGCCTCATTGTCCCCCCGGAGAATTCTTCTCCACATGCTGTGTGATTGTTTGGATTTCTTCCTCTCGTTGCCGGTTACTTAGAAAACTTGCATGTGTCTTTCTCAGGTGCCCTGGGACTGAGTGCCTTGAGTGACCCGTCCCTGTACTTCTGGGACTGGATGAGTGTGCATTGCACTCACATTGAAGGTATTTACAGGAGCCTCGTGACTGTGATATTATGGTCTTTTTTTGGCCTTGGCTTTCTTTTCTGTCTGGCACTCTGTATACCACGCTTGACTGTGGAACACACGCCTTGCCTTTGGTTTGGTTTGGTGTCTCTATTTCCCCTTTTTTTGTTTGGGTTTAAGGTATCTTTTTGGAGCTTGTCATAGGAACCACGCCCACTGCTATGGCACTGCAGAGTCACATATGGGATAGAGTTTTGAATGGCAAATTTGATTGTTGTGTTTAATTTATATTATTATTATTGTTTTAGTGCAAGTATACCCTTGTCCTGATGAAGCCAATAGAAAAGAATGGCTGAAACACGACCGCGACTGCATCGACATTTTTTTGAGAAGGAGTCCTCTAGAAAATAATAAGTTGGTCTAAATTCCAATATAAGCGCCTACATAAAATATTAGTTAGGGGTGGTACACCTCTGGCGCTGGTAGAACTACCTGGAAGTGTATCACTTTGATTTAAGAGTGCACACTTTAGAGTTTGCTTTGTATTTTTTCAGGGTATATATGGAGATATATTTGTTTTGTAAAAAGAATTGTTGTGTACATATTGTATAAGTGATGTATATATTTTGTATAGTGTCTTGTATATAGAGATGAATGCAAACTAGGTTGTTTCATTGTTGTACAGTCTTTATTATCTATGTATGAATGTCACTTTTATTTTCTCTGTGCCCCACCTTTTCATTTGATATGTATATATTATTGTTGTGATTTATGTACATACATGTTCTAAAAATAATTATTTGAACATCAGGGCAATTAGTTGTACCCTGTATGTAAATAAAATTGGAATTGATCCCTCTGTACTACCTTTTGTTTATACACATCATTGGATGTCCCTTGCTCATGTATAGGAGGGTGATTTAGGCATAACCCCTGTTCTTTTACAGCGTAGTTAAATGCAGTGCACATAAGACAGTGGTGGATGCAGTAGGTGAAGGTAATGCTTTCACTGATCAGATAGCTAAAAAAAACTGCTAAATCTAAAATGACCTCAATGTTCGTGACTACTTCTGCTAGGTGGGTGGTGGAAACGGAAATGTTTGACAAGACGATGGAGAGTGTCCGGAAAATACAGAAAGAAGCTACCCCCGCTGAACTGGATCACTGGGAGAAGGAAGTAGGGAAATTAGATGCAAATAATTGTTGGATTGACTTAACTGAGAAACAGCGATGGTTGTTGCCCAATGCATTAGTGAATGCCGTAGTGACCATGGCACATGGCTCAGCACATATTGGGGCAAAGGGTATTTGTGTACTTTTAGACCCTGTGTGGAATAATCCTAATATCCCAAGAACTGCTGCTCATTTGGTGCAATATTGCATGGTTTGTTTACGACATAATCCTGGAGGCAGGGAACCTTTTTTGAGCAGAAATTTTGCACTACCATCTTTGCCTTTTGAGGTGCTCCAAATTGATTATATCCAGCTGTTGCATGTGAACAATTTAACCCTTTATGTGCTGGTGACGGAACGACTCCGTCACCAGCCACGTATGTGCTGTGATAACGACAGAGTGGTTCCGTCATAGCCCGGCCGCCACGCCTGCGCGGCATCAATTCAGCGCCTGCACTGAGCGTTCTATTGAGCGGGCGGGGCCGTGACGGAACCACTCCATCACAAGCACAGCGCGCCCGTGGCTCATGACGGAGTGGTTCCGCCACGAGCATGGCGGCGCCGCGTGGCCCCCCTACCCACCAGAATTACCGCCGCAGCCAAGGTGTTAAAGTATGTCCTGGTCGTGGTGTGTGCTTTCAGTAAATGGGTGGAGGCCTACCCGACCAAAGAAAACACTGCTTTGGCAACAGCAAAGGCTTTGATTAAAGAATACTTCCCACGCTATGGATTGCCTCGGGTGAACTGGAGTGATAACGGGGGACACTTTAATGCAGATCTTATCAGTCACGTTTGTATTGGGTTACAAATTAAGCAGAAGTTCCATGCGGCTCGACACCCTCAGTCTGCTGGACTGGTCGAGAAGTATAATGGAATACTGAAACTCAAACTGGCAAAGATTCAAGAAAATACTGGGTTAAAGTGGCCATATGCCCTGCCACTAGCACTAATGTCAATATGAGTTACCCCACATTCTCAGTCTGGCTTATCTCCCTATGAGGTGATCTTTGGGCGCCCCGCCGATGTTTGGGGCGTCCAGAGACCCAGAACGTTTTGTGATATTGAATACCCTATGCTGACAGATTATCTGTATGCCTTGACTAAAGATCTTCGTTCCATTTATCAACAGGTCTCAGCAGTTTTGCAGCCCCTGCCGGAGGGTCCTGGTTATCATTTGGAACCAGGACAGTGGGTTCTGGTCCACAACTATCAGAGGAAATCCAGTCTGGATCCTCGTTGGTCTGAGCCCCTTCAGATCTTACTGGCCACGCGGATGGCGGTGAAGGTGAACGGCAAGAGACATTGGATTCATGTCTTGCACATGAAGAAACAGCCCCTCCCACTTCCTTATGATCAGCGAATCCAGGAAGGTGTTTTGACCCAGGAAAGTGATTTTTCCTGGGTCCCTTTTTCTGATGCCCAGGAAATTGGAGAAGGGCAAGGAGAAGGGGTACCGGGCTCGGAAGGGGTTCTGTCATTTGCACAAGTGATTGCCCCGGATTCTGTTGTCCCTGCAGTTGAACGAGAGGCTCGTAGTACCCCTGTTGCAACGGATTCATCATCTCCGGTTTTGTTCTCTGATCAGGAGACGCCTGGCCATGTTCGATACAATCTGCGGCCCAGAAAACGACACGGTGCCCCAGGTGAAGATGGTAGGAGATAGGGAGAGACTTGAGTAGTAGGGTACAGAAGTGTCTGTTAGATGCGCTTCTGGGGTACTGAGCGAGACACTGGACTGAACACGCTGAGAGCCTTGAACATTTGCTTGCTCTGTTCAAAAAGAAAGACTGAATTTCTTGTTTGAAAGGGGCCCAGATTGTGTAGTCTTCAAAGGTTGCGTGAGAACATAAATCCAACGTGAAGAAGATTGTCTGGTTCTATTTGTGATGAACGATAGGAGCCTGCCTGTGAGGCTCTAAATGGACACAGGAAAGAAGCACCCTCTGGCAGGTTGGACTGCATTGCTCGAGTTTATTTTTGGACTTTTAGCTAGCATGTATCCCATTGCTCAAATTGTCCCCGAAGAGGAACGTCCCTTTGCACCACGTTATTTCCCTGTAAATATGCCTGTCTTTTCTAGTTGGACTCAATGTGTTAAAGTTGCATTTGTGGTCATTATAGCAACATTGTTAATCATATTAATAGGAGTGTATATATATTTAAAATTTTGCCACCCTATGTATACTGTTTTAGGAACCACTACCCCACCACCTGAACATGTGTTTTATACTTTAGCACCGCATAAGGAAAGACACCGTCAGACTTATATGAAAAATGTATTTGTTGAAATGTTTCATGAAACACACAGTGCTACTAATACTACGAATTGTTGGGTCTGTGGCCTTCTGCCCTCTGTTATGCACAAGCACGATTTATTCATATCTTTATCCCTGTCTCATTTGGGAAGTTGTGAGGCTTGGTTTAAATTACTCTCCATGATGTATATGCATTATACAGTAGATACTCAAAGATATTTGGAGAAGGAATATGAAATGATTCTAGCATATATAAAAGTACACCAAGGATTTGTCCCTAAGGGAAATAATGGGGAGGGATCCTTAGATCCGAATGCGTGTATGAATATGTATGTATACCACACATGAAAACACCACCTGGTTAAAGAATGAAATTTTGGATTTTGCGGAGTTTAATTTCACCCAGTACTTTCAACAATTTCAAGAACGAATTGTTACAGATGATAGGGCTATTCCAGTACCTATATTAAATAGCACCTCTGCATTTTGTGTTCAAGGAGCAGGGCACATCTCGGTAGGGGAAAGTCGATGTAATTACACCTATTGGTTACGAACCTTTAGCAGCCCACCGTTGTTAACTCCCCCTAATGTGTATTTTGTCTGTGGAGAAAATGCCTATACTTTGTTCCCCGTGGTTGGGCTGGACTTTGCTGCCTATCTTTCTTGTACCCTTCAGTTCATATAGCCCCTTCTAACTATCACAAGGATCATCGTTTAGAGAAACGGAACCTGCTGTTTATAAGAAACAGAAGAGAAATAGATACGACTGACATTGATCAGACAGATACCCCTGAACAGCATTTCATCGATATTGTAAAAGGGGTATTTCCTATTTGGGGGCCCATAATTACCAGTAAAGAAGTACGCCGTCTGTCCAGGGTAGTTGAAAGGGTGATTAACACTACTGCAGGCATACTGACCAATTTAACTGTAGAGCTTCAAGCGATGAGACTCGTTTTGCTTCAAAACCGTATGGTTTTAGATGTTATCTTAGCTGATCGAGGAGGAGCATGCCACGTGATTGGCAGTTCCTGCTGTGTATATATCCCTGACTCCGCCCCCTCAGTTCATTTGGCCATTCAAAAGTTACATTGTTTGGCCTCTGAAGTACATGCAGAAACTGGTACCTGGTCTCTTTCTGGTTGGTTTTGAGGTCTGTTGTCTACTTGGGGATGAAAAATGTTGATGGTATTGGCAGGTATAGCTGGTATCACATTCACCTGTTGCCTTTGCATACAATGTGGACCTGCATGTTGCTCCTATTGTGCAGCTAAACTCACCTCCTCTGTGGCTGGCCCATCCCCAGCAGTGTTAAAAGCCCAGTTAGTTCAGCAAGAAGTCAAGGATCTAATGCAGATTGATGAAGGGGTATTTGAGGACTGAAATGTTTTAGTTAGCTACATCATGCTAAAAAGGCCATTCTGAGGGATAAAAATTAGTTTCCATACATGAGGAGTATCGGACATATATTGTGTTAGCATGATGTATCTATATACCCTCTTTGCTTGACATACATATATAACATAATTCATATATGCTTCAGCTGGTAGGAAAAGACTTGTTCGTTTCTCTTGTTTCTAGCACTAATAGGGTAGGCCGAGAACCATAGAGACGCCATCTTCTTTTACCCAATTCAGACACGAGCTGCGATCACGTGACACTCTCCAGTAGATGTCAAGCCCCAGTTCATTTGAGTTACCGAGAGCAGCTGAAAGTAAACTGTCTTCCCTATGCCCTTGGACTCAAGGTCGCATCTGGCTTTGATTGCGATAAGCGCATTCCTGGAGGCGCCATGCCTACACTCCCGGGCACCAGGACGAAAGGGAGTCACCCTTCTGACCTTTGTAGTAATAAATAGTAAAGCTTTGAACCAATCATGTGTGCCATATATGGTCCTTTCTCGGGGCCCAAGGGCGAGTGGTGTTTTTCCATTTACAATGATTTCATGTGTTGAACTGACAGTATATAGCTTTGGTTTTGACTGTAAGTCATCTCCGCGCACCTGATGGGTGAGGGTTGGAGAGGCTCCTCTATGGAGTACTTTGCTTAATAAACAATTGAACCTTCTTCACTGCCAACTGACTGGTTATTTGGTAATGGTATTAGGGCTACGTGGTAGGTATAGCCCTTTATGGTATTTTTATGGTACTTCATGACAGCAATACTCCATTTAACACACCCACATAGCTGAGTATAAAATCAGCAACTACCCTGACCAGAATCCTTTGCAATACTCCACCCTTGAAGGAACCAAATCTACAGCACAAAGGAGAGGCAAACCATTACACATCTCACCAGCACAACAATACACACACACACACACACACACACCACTTACATCACCACCATCACTCTCACACCTGCACCTTTAACACATTTGCACTTCACATACCATGGCACCGAAAAAATGCCCAAATTCACTGACAAGTGAGTTGTCAGTCATGGTAGATGAGGTAATCAGAGTAGAACAACAATTGTTTGGTAACCTGGTCCAACAGACACCATTAGCCACCAGAACACAAATGTGGGCATGGATAGTCAGCAAGTTCAATGCAGTAGGGACAACCCCGTGCTCCAAGAAGGAGATAGTGAAGCGGTGTCATGACCTCAAGAGCAAGGCAAAAGAGAGGAACAACAAGAACCATCAGCTGGCTCAGATGACTGGTGGTGGCCATCCCATTCCACCAAGAACATTCACTGCATGGGAGGAGAAGGTGATTGCCATACTGCATCCAGGGAGTCTCACAGGAATACCAGGGGGAGTGGAGGCTGGTAAGTACAAACAAATGTCTACCATCACACTGCTATGTACTGTCTTACACAACTACAAAGCTACACCTCCTAGGCCCAATTCCATTCATGGGCACCACACTCTCCTCAACGCATGCCTCATAGATCCAACATTCACTCCCTCGGACTCAAACCAAAGTAAATGTAAATGTGGGATACTTGTAAAGCGCACTGTTACTCTACCCGAGTGTCCTGGCACTGTAGACCGCTGGGGAACCCGTCCTGGTTTTCCCTGTGAGATGGTCCCTTTCTGGGAATCTCCAGGGTGAAACCAGGCATCCCCGGCGTCTGTGGAGGGCCGTTGTAGAGATGAGGCAAGCTTAATGCCCAGAGTTACCGAGTGTGTTCCCTGGTTAGAGTAGGCACTGAGGTGAGAATTATTGAGTCCATTGACCCTGGTCCAAGACCCTGCCGCGTCGGGAATTGAACCCTGGTCCCGGGCCGTTCTCTGCTTACAGGTCTGCTGCCTCTAACCAGTGAGCCACACCTCTCCAAAGGTAGCTAGTAACATTACCATAGGGGCATATGTACAGGCAGCCAGCACAACAACCCCACTAGGACCCTGTTTCCCACAACTGAGCAGGATGGAGCACTTTCCCACCCACAACCATGTGGCAGACATTTCATTTCCCACCTTCACCTAACAGGTAGGCAGCCATCTTAACAGGGAGGGGTGTTTGTGGGTGGTGTACCAGCACTCCAAATCCCACCAGGCCCCCTTGTCCCACAGCTCAGCAGGATGGAGCACTTCAACCCACCCAGAAGTATGTGGCAGCCATTGTATATCACCAACCAAACTGACAGGTAGGTAGCCATCTTAACAGGGAAGGGGGGTTTGGTCACATCAAACTTACAGGTAGGTAGCCATCTTAACAGGTTGGGTTGTGGAGCATGCAGCATGCAACTACGATCTGACACAACTTTTGGGGAACATACATCAGTGCATCTCCGGCTTGTTCAGGCAGCGAAATCGTGACTTAAGTAGACCAAAAGTAAGCTCCACTACATGAGGTGTCCTCCCATGGGCATCATTGTAGCAGACTTTATCCGGGGACCTGGGATTCCTCAGTGGGCTTAGCAACCAAGGCCAGTTGGGATATGCAGAGTCACCTAGGTGTGAGATACACAGAACAAATCTGTAACATAACTGTGGCAGAGGACAGCATGTCACACGTACAGCACGCCACTTGACTCTACGTACTCACCCACAATCCACGTACGCTCTGGATGCAGATTTGCCATCAGCTGTGGTACGATGCTGTTATGCAGGATGTTGGAGTCAAGGGCTGATCCAGGATATTTGGCACAGATTTGGGCAATTATCATATTCGCTTGGCATACCACTTGAACATTAATGGACTGTAAATACGTCCTGTTCCTGTAAATGTGCTCATGTGCCTGTGATGGAACCAGGCCAACATGTGTACAGTCAATGGCACCAGCAACATTAGGGATATAGGCAAGGTCATAAAAATCACCCTTCACAGCTGCCAATTAATGTCTCCTGGGGAAATGGATGTAGATGTCCTAGTAGGTCATATTATCAGACAGGACATCACGCAGCACCATGGTGAACATTGGTTGAGACATGCCACCTGCGCTGGAAACCGTGAAATGAACCAGTTGCAAAGAAATGCAGGGGCGCCATCACCTTCCACGTTGGTATCGAAGCAGTTGGATAGGTACTGTGAGGCCTCAGATGTGGCTCCAACTGACCACATAGGGCTTGAAGGTTAGGTCGATACAAATGAAATTTACCTATGATGTCCTCATTCTCCATGTCCGCAAGCAATGTGAATGGACGATACACATTTGGTCGCATCCTAGGTGAGATGAAAGGAGACACATGTCAATTCAATCACCCTAAGAGATGTGTCCAACATCTTACGTTTTGACTGACAGCACCACCAATGACTGGCAGCAAACTGCAGCTTACTGCACAACTTACATGTAGGGACACCTTGAGCTTAACTAGTCGTACACTTGTCCAGTATTCACACAGTGAGTCCCCCAAAACAGATTCAAACTATGTGAATGCCAAAAGGTTAATTTCAACATCTTGCGTAACCAGCCCTGAGAGTAGTTGATACAGCACATGTGTGAAACAGCAACACTGCTGGCTTCTACGTAGCTGCTGTACCTGTCACACCTTCTTGCGTAAGTCGAACTGGGCACACATTATCAACACCATGAGCACAGTCTGTGCATAAAGATCAAGTATGTACTTGAGCAAAGCTGTGTACACAGTGAAATAGGCACATTATGGAGTCAGACCTTCATCACTGTGTGTTGCTTAGCCATATCACACATTGACATGTGTAAATATCTGAGAGTCCATAACAACATAGATCTGTGTACATGCACAGCAATATCATAAGTGACATGTGAGGGAGTACATGCCAATGCATGTAATCCTGTGCACTGACATGGCATATGTAGCCATCAGTGAGTCAAATGTAACAATACCTTATTCGTGAAATATTTAGTGGCAGGATTCATAGTAAGTGTCCACTGTTCAATGTTGAGAACTGGCCATTGTCAATGCTACAGCATGTGGTGTCCATAGGTGCCGTAAACGTGCTCCACCACCACAATGACGGCCTTAGGCACCAATTTCATGCTTTCAAATCGTGGTAGCGACGGCCTAGCCCCCGCGGTGTGTCACCGCTAATGCCCATGCCCATTCAACCAATGGGAAACGCCATCGCGGTAGTGATATACACATTGCTAAATGGTAGTTGGCATGCTCTGCCACTACATTCACGGCAATAAGCACCAATTTCATGCTGTCAAATCATGGTAGTGGCCACCTAGCCCCTGCTGTGTGTCACCAACAATGCCAATGCCCATTCAACCAATGGGAACCGCAATCGCGGTAGTGATATACACATTGCTAAATGGCGGTTGGCGTGCTCCGCCACCACAATCACGGCCATAGTCACCAATTTCATGCTGTCAAATTGCGGGAGTGACCGCCTGGCCCCTGCGGTGTGTCAGTGCCAATGCCCATGCCATTGCAGCCAATTGGAACCGCAATCGCGGTAGACAAATGCACTTTTGAAAATCACGGTAGGCGTACTCCTGTACCGTGGGGCCGGTCATTGGACGCAACTGAAAGATGCACGATCAGGGTAGCAACCGCCTGGCCCCTACGGTGTGTCACCGCCAATGCCCATGCCCTTGTAGCCAATGGGAACCGCAATTGCGGTAGACAAATGCACTTTTAAAAAACACGGTAGGCATGCTCCGCTGCCGCAGGGCCGGTCATTGGTCGCATTTGATAAAAAGCTGACCTGGAACACCAATTGTAGCAGCTTAGTACCACTGAAACTACCCCAGGGGGCTATATATATGTGTGGGAGAGAGCCACACATTTCCATTGCTTCCTGACTCTGCGGACTGACACTCTTCACCACCAACTGCTGCTGTTCCTGGCTCATGGACCAAAAGATGGTAAGGACTGAGAACATCAGGGCCCGTCCGTTCTCCACAGAGGAGCTGGAGGTCCTGGTGGACGAGTTACTCCCACAGTATGGGAGTCTATATGGTGCTGTGTTTCAGAGTGAAAGTAGGGGGGTGCAGGGAGTGCACACATGAAGTTGATCTGCTGCAGTATGTGCCTGAGAGTGTGGGTTTGTGTGATGCACTGCCTAGCATGCTGACTTCAGGAAAATGGGGTTTCTTGCCTATTTCACACATTTGCTGTGCTGCATTTCAGGATGGGAGGGACATGCAGTGTTTTTACAGCCATACAGTGACACTGCTAGTTTGGAAAGAGGAAGTTAGAACAGGCATTGCCTGTTTAATAGATGTTTGAGTCCATGAGGTTTCCTCATGCTCATTTGTGACATTAAAAAGACTTTTCATCCAGAGGGTGCTGATGGAAGTGTGTTTGACTTTGTATTGCCACCATGGATCTGTGAGCAGTATGCACAAGGGTGAAATGACTGAGGGTGATACTCTTGGTGGAAATTCACATATGACACAGCAGATTAATGTACTTCAGGAGCATACCCCTTCCATTATTTTCCTTATGCGTACACACTGGCATGTGTAGGCACTGTTTGCCCTCTCATTGTGTACATTCATGTTACTGTTCTGATGGCCCATATTTAACATCTGTCTGAGCCCCCTGGCCTGCACAGTTACTTTCCAATTTGAATGGGGACCCATCACTGAATGGACAGAGTGAGACATATGTGTTATCTGCCACCCTATTCCTCAATGAGCTATCTTAGGCCTGTGGATTGTTCAAGACAGACTTTGTGAGAAGTGTGTGGGAATGTAAGATATCTTCCCTAAATGTGACCTCCATGACACAGTGAGCCATTCACAGGCCAAGGACATTGAAGGGTGTGCATTGCTGGACCCAGTGAGTCTCTCCCGAAACATCATTTCCAATGTACTGTAGGTCTTGCTCACTCACAAACTTTATTGCAGATGAGGGCCTTCTTCACATTGGTTTCTGTGCTGACATTCTGCATGTGCATGAGATTGCCAGGTACTGTGTCCATTCTCACACCTGCATGCATGTAGGTCATACTGTCTTATGCTAATGTACTACGTGTCATGCTGTATGGCCTCTGCTGGACATATCTGAATAGCTGTGCTACATTGATACATGCTCCTTTACTGGACAAAGTGGGACATAACCCAGTGTTACTGATATTTCCTCCTCTTGTCTCCCATGCCTGCAGCTTAAAGTTTACCAGCGTAAGGCCTTATGGAGGGCCATTGCACGCAAGGTGCGGGCTCTGGGTGTCTCCAACTGAGGGCACACACACTGTCACAAGAGGTGGGATGACATCTGCCGGCTGAGCAAAAATGTGGCAGAGATGACGCTGGGGCTGCTCCCTCGGACTGGCAGGTTGGCACGCAGGAGCATGACACCACTAATCGCCCGCATCTTTTCTGTGACACAGCCAGAGCTGGATGGATATTTGAGGGCCCATTAGCAGCAGGTTGGGGTGAGTATTCTGAGAAGGGTGACTTTGGGTGTGCGTGACTGCATGTATGCCAACACAGAGCCAGTGTGGAGCACTGTGATGTTTCTAGTGTGATGCAATGGCTTCTAAGTGGCCTCTGTGTTGAGTGCAGCTGACATGCATTCACACCACATTTGCTTCCTCATGTGTTTAATGTAATGGCACTTGATGTTGCATGCTGAGATGTGGCCTTATGACATTTGTTGCATTAGGGAAGTCAAGACATCACTGGGCAGTGAACCTCAGTGTGCCTCATCTTAGTGTGCTGTTGTCGATGTGTGCAGGGCGTGATCTCAAAATTATCTGAACTACATATCTGACACCACTGTGCAACTGTAGTTGTGCTTCAGAGCATGACATTGTGGATAGCAGAAGCTTATGAACATTGCAAAAGGACATTTGGGAGTCTGTATCTGTGTTGTCCCCTTAAAGTAACGCTATATGTGACTGTGGCAACACGTTGAGATGTACATCTTTGCCACCTACAGGCACATAGGTATGCTTACAGGAATCTGTATCTCAGGTTACATGGAGGCACGGGCAAGCTATTTGGCTATGTGAACATTCCATGGGTCATTAATGGCAAGTATGCATGTTACCATGCATCTTTTGATTTGTGCATTAAGGTTGCACATGCAGACGGAACAGGGTGGTGTGCAACACGGGGGTATCACCATCTTGTTGTTTCCTTTGTTTGCATAAGATTATTGTGAGTATGGCACTAATCTGTACCTACGCCTCTGTCTATTGCAGCATCTACCGAGAGCACAGAAGGACAGGGGACGGACACCAGTGGAGAGGTATCTTGCCTGACTGCTACACATGATCTCACTGACACTGATGTGACCAGCGCCTCGGAGGGGGACAGGAGTGCCCTTGAAGATTCACGCCCAGAAACACCAACCTCAACGTCAGCGGTGACTCCTTGATGTTGGCGGGCAC
This sequence comes from Lissotriton helveticus, assembly GCF_964261635.1. Taxonomy (NCBI): domain Eukaryota; kingdom Metazoa; phylum Chordata; class Amphibia; order Caudata; family Salamandridae; genus Lissotriton; species Lissotriton helveticus. The sequence goes on along the minus strand of NC_136070.1, from coordinate 456,110,549 downwards.
AGGGAGTGGTAAATCTACCTCCACTTCCACCACACATCATCCAGTGCCCACCCTCCCAGCTACTTCCACTAGTGCTGCACCTGCCTGCAGCAGTAAGAAGGGAAGAGTGTCCTTCCTCTAGGCACCGCTGCCCCTGTCTCCCCTGCTGCCCTAAGCGTTGAGGCTGTGGACCTTTTGCGCCAGCTGTGTGTGGGTCAGACCACTCTCCTAAATGCCTTCAAAGACCATGACAAGAAGTTGGGACAGGTAGCTGTCTTCATGGAGGGCATTTATTCTGAGGTGGGTGGACTACACAGAACTGTCCAGTCTTTGTCTTCCACAGTGTCGGCAGCCATTCAACTTTCACAAGCTCAGCGTCCAGTTCCAGGTCCTTTGGCAACCGTCTTGCCAGTGGCAACATCTGATGAGAGTGACCGCACACCACAGCCCTCAGGCTCTAGGTACTCAACTCGCAGCACAAAACAGCAGCACCCCAAGCCGCACAGAGCACAGACACCATCTCCCAAACAAACAAAAGACACACAGGAGCGCAAAGGTAAAAGCCCTTCAGGTGACACTCAGGGGCATCAAGCCATGAAGCAGGCCTCAGGCTCACATGCCTCTAAATCAGCCCCATTCAAGGACACTCCTGTCCCAAAAGTGGCTATCAAAGGCAGGCAAAAATTTGCTGTGCCTTCTGTGAAGCTGGTGCTTGCAAAGACTCTGCAGAAAAATCACCCTATGGCAGATTCACCCACAATCTCAATTTCCACCCACACCCCTGTGAAGCTGGGACAGGAGGGCACTGTGGGGGTTAACCTGGTCAACAGGGGATGGAGGGGAAAAGGCAAGACCAGGCCAAGCATACCATCAGATCCAGCAGATCTCCAGAGGGAGGGCCACCACCTGCACCTGATGCACTTTGGTGGAGAGTGTGCCTGATGTGCCAGCCCCACTTCCCACTCCTACCAAGAAGGTTCTGGGCTATCGAATCCCCACGAAGTAGAGGAGCCGCACTCCACAATCACCCTCACACTCTGTGACTCGGGGCAGCATGTCTCCACCTCCCCGTGCCACCACGCCACCCGGTCCAAGAAGCCCCCTGACTCCCAAAGCCACTGATGCCTCTACCTCAGCTGGTCCTCTCACTCCCAGGTCCAGTCCTCCAACTTCCCCTGACAATGAGCCACCTCCCAGTTCGACTGACAGCCAAGTCTGAGGCAAAGTCCCCCTCCCAAACCTGTCTCTCCCACAGCGGTGCCTGGACTGCCCATTGTTATCCCCATAGCTGTGTTGCTTACCATGGCAGTGTAAGGTGTCACAAATTCCCTGTGCAGGTTTTCATGCACACATGTGCCTCCTTTGAACTATGGAATGCCCACTGGCCTTGCTGTTAGTGAGTTTGGTTGCCCATTCCCTGTGCAGGTTCTCATGCACACATGTGCCTCCTTTGAACTATGGACTGTCCACTTGCCTTGCTGTTTGTATCTTTGGGTGCCCATTCCCTGTGCAGGTTCTCATGCACACAACTGCCTCCTTTGTACTATGGACTGGCCATTGGCTTTGCTGTTTGAGCTTTGGGTGCCCATTTCCTGTGCAGGTTCTCAGGCACATATGTGCCTCCTGTGAACAATGGACTGGCCACTGGCCTTGCTGTTTGTAACTTTGGGTGCCCATTCCCTGTTCAGGTTCTCATGCACACATGTACCTCCTTTGAACTATGGAATGGCCACTGGCCTTGCTGTTTGTAACTTTGGGTGCCCGTTCCCTGTGCATGTTCTCATGCACACATGCACCGTCTTTAAACTATGGAATGGCCACTGACCTTGCTATTTGTAACTTTGGGTGTCCATTCCCTGTGCAGGTTCTCATGCACACATGTACCTCCTTTGCACTATGGACTGGCATCTGCCTTGCTGTTTGTAACTTTTGATGCCCATTCCCTGTGCAGGTTCTCTCATGCACACATGTACCTCCTGCCATTGCACTATGGACTGGCCACTGGCCTTACAGTTTGTAACGTTTGATGTCCAGTCCCTTGCAGGTTTTCATGCGCACATGTACCTCCTTTGCACTATGGACTAGCCACGGGCCTTACTGTTGTAACTTTTGATGCCCATTCCCTGTGTAGGTTATCATGCACGCATGTACCTCATTTGAACTATGGACTGGCCACTGCCCTTGCTCTTGTCTACTTTTCACCCCTTGCATGCTCAGGATGGCCTCGGCCATCATGAGTCACAGTGGGCATGTGCTCACTACGGCCGGGGGCCGTCTGAATCCCCGCCGACTATGTAAATTGCCCACACAGGACAAACATTTGCGGTGCATGCAAGGGGTTACTGCATATCTTGGTAATATGTAATAAAAACAGTTACTCCTGTTGTCTGCTTTGTCAATGTCCTTGCTAAATAAAACGTTTTATGTATGTGTATGGTTTCATGTGACATATGCTCTGTATGCCACTTTAGCATTGCCAATTGCTTGTTTTACATTTTCAGAGTTTGCCAGAGGTGACAGGCACTTTAGATCTTCTGGACTCTGAGGCTTGAGGGTGCAATGATGGTTGTTTTTGATGATCTACTGTTATCCTAATCATTCTATGGCCAGGTTTGCTAAATTGTACACATGTCATGTTAGGATGCAATACCAGAACAGAGGGGAACTCTATACACAGGATTGCTTGCGGGCTGGCCAGGGTCCATCATATCTGTGTGATCTTTCTTGATAGGTAAACAGCAGTGCTGATGTGTTGTCATCTTTTGATGACCTGCCTACCCAGTCACATGGGTATATTTGTATGTTTGTACTTGAGTGGTCATGAAGGGTGAAGGGGTGGCTTTGTCAGTAGTGTTGATGTGTGTGTACCCCTGCAATGGGAACTGCACACATGTATAACCCAGAAGCTGAGTGGCGGTTTGTTTGAATTGTCTACCATGTGCTTCCAATTGTGGGCACATGTAGGAGATATAGGTTGAGCACTGTGCAGTGTGTTGATGTGTCCTTGCAATCCTGGGGAACACCTACTTGTTATTGCTGCCAGTTGTGAATATGCAGTGTGAGTGACTGCCAAGTCTGTGTTGTGTCTTGTTGATCAGCCAGGTGTCTTGTTACTGTTTGTGCTCACTGTGCAGACCTGCTCAGCCACACTGACATTATTTGTGAGTTTTCTCATGCATTGCTGTCACTTGACCCATTTTTGGATCCAGTTCGGTATGTGGGATGTGGAGTCATACCATCCCCTATCTGTGCTTCTGAAGCCTACCCATGGGAGTGACTCCTCTATGTGTTTGTTTATAGTACACTCCTCACCTGTCCACTACTGACGTACACACCACTTCCATTTCATGTCACCTGCCCCTTGGCTTGTCTGGGTGTGAGCTTCCCCACCACTTAATTTGTTACACTATGCTTTGTGGTGCTGATCAGTGCACAGGACCACTGTGCTACTCAAGACAGTTTCCCAATTAGTTATGTGTTATTTTCTTGTACTGGTTTGCAGTTATGGTTGCTCATGTGCAGTGCAAATGTTTGTGCTGCACATTCCTCTGGTCATGTTGTTTGCACCTGGGTGTCCCTGAGTTGTGCATCTGTGGGTAATGGTTAACCTGTATGTGTATTTGCTGAGGTACGGTTACCCTTCCTGGGTGTGATGTTCTCTGTGTGCTGAGATGATTTGTGTTGTGGGAGTTCATGGTGTGGCACTCATGTGTGTGCTACTGGTTTTGTTGGTGTACAAACACTGCTTGTGGTGCATGCAGTGTTGTCAGTGTATGTTGCCTTGTACATGCTTGTTGTGTGTCCCCCTAATGTCCAGCTGAGTTTGCAATTAGATGGATTGGTCTGTGCATCTGTTATGCTTTTGTTGTGGATGTATGCAGTGTTTGGCCTGTGTTGGCTCTTTTTACTGACAGATGCTCTTTGTGTGTGATGTTCTATTTGAATTACATTGTGTATGAGTAGTGTGTGCATTGTGATACATTCTGATGTGTGTTGCAAGTGTAGTGTGTCTGTCACATGCAGCAAGGTGGATTCTTGGGCCTGATCTTGTTTTGAGTGCACTTCGGTGGTTTGTCCTCCTATTTTTGACCAGTCATTTGTCAGGATTGTGCATGTGCATGCTTGTGGTACACTATGACACCATGTTGACTGGTGTGGTGTCTCTGTCTGTCTTAGCTGATTATCCCATTTATCCCAATTAGAGTTCATGATTGATTTTTGATTTTGCAATTCTGGTTTGTGTTGGGGTATGGTGTCTGTGCATTAGACCTGAGTGACAATGTTGTGTGCTGCTGTTCTGTCTGGGGTCCCATTGCCTTTCCATTGTTTGGCTGGCTATGTGTGGGCTTGTTGGACTTCTGTGTATGTTGTCTGTGAGCTTTGTGTTTGGCTATTGTTTTTGTATCAGCATTTATTCAGGCATCCCTGAGTGTGGGTGTAATGTTTGTGGATGCACCCCAGGGAGTGTGATTGGTTGTCAGTGAACTCACAGGATATCATTTGCACCATTCTGTGTGTTTAACACTGGTGTTGGGTGTTGCAGGTGTGAGGTGGATGGAGGAGGGTTATGTTGTGAAGGCCCTACTTGTGTTTGACAGTCATGGAGTGTGACATTGAGCCATGTGTGTTGTGCAGATGACATACACTTGTCAAGTAAGTTGGCACAGATGTGTGGCTGGTCACTGTTTGACTTCAGACACTTCCTATCATTCCTGTGCCTATGCATGGGTTGCCTTGCTGTCTCCCTGAGTTGCTGCACAGAGGTCACTTTGGTTTAATTTCACCCACTGTGCAACCCATGTCTGATTTGATGGACTAAGGGTTGTGTGATATGTTCCTTCTCTTGCATGTGATGTACAGATGCTATGTGGCTTGCTCCATGGTTTTCCAGCACTGTTCAATTCACTTTTGGCTGGCCCATTAATTATCCTCCTTTGCTGCTGACCTGTGGTATGAGTATGTGGCAGAGTGTCAGTGTGGAGTGTTTGTGGGTAACTTGACAGGCAGTGTGAACAGTTCATTGGATGTTCATATGTAGTGATTATACTCAGTTTGCTCCACATGAGTGGGAGGTAAGTGTGAGGTGGAGCGTTATCCAGCCCCTGAGCTTCTGTGCAGGGTGTTCCTCTTCACCCCCACCTTCCAAAACAGGCTCCCTTGTTCTTTGGTGTGTGAGGTGCAGGGTCTAGGTACACCTGGCAGATGAATTATGCTGGGGGCACAGGAGGAGCACACAGCATGTTCCCAAATGGGTTTGTGAAGCGTAGTGTGTACAGGGTAGAGGTGTAGCCATGTGAATCTTTGTAGACTGCCCATGCCTGGCGCCGGCCTTGCCTACTACATTGTCCGTAGGTATTTCCGCGTCTTCACCGCTGGGGATGTGACTGGGATATTACAGTGATTTCGCGGTTGATGTGTGACCCGGCTGCGGAGGGGTAATTTTCTGACTGGTAGGACATGTGTGGGTACACTGGAGTAGTGTGTTGTGGTTGTTTGCGGAGTTGTGTGATTGCATACCTGTGGCATTGTCCACAACGGTGCATTATTTGCTAGTAGTGGATGAGGTACACCAGCGGAAAGGCTTGAAGAGCTGGATCCATTGCAGTCTAGACTGGGTGGAGGGCACCGGATTTCTGGTTTCACGCTCCGCTGTTGTGCTTCCGCCGTCTCAGGGTGGGTGGTTTCTCCCCTGTGGTGTGATGGGCTGTTTGGGGCATCATGATTTGTACAGCGGATGGGACGTCATTCCGCACGGCAGTGGGTCTCTTTTGGCTCCCTTCACTGCCGTGGCGGGCGCAAATATCTGGCATTTCACGCTGCTCCGCGACGGAGGGAAAATGAGCTGGTTGCCCATTGTAATATAGCGGGCGCGAGGACCGCTGCTGGAGTGCGGAAAGTGTAAATTTCCGCCAGGTCTGCGGTTTTGCCTCCACCAGCCATCATAATGCGCCCTTTAATTCCCTAACTTCCTTTAGCTCACTGTTCATTATACAAAGGAAGTGTATTTAATTATGCGTGTAACTGAGAATACAAACCTCCTATTCCCTTCTCCCCTAGTCTACTTGTCACTCTTTGAAAATCTTACTTACTTTCTTCTGATTTGATATCTTATTTTGACTTCATGCGCTCACATTCGTGGTTCAGTTTCTCACACTTAAAAGTATCTTGCACACAGGACAGATGGCAATGAACACTAATTGCAGGATGCCTGCAAATAACCCTGATTCATTTGGAGCAGATTTCATAGCGTCGTTGGATGAGGGCTTGCAGCACCAATGGGGAGACATAACCCTTGCTCTGGAATGTGCTGCATGTAATAATGTGGAATATACACAGTATTGTGTCCAATAGGTTATATTTATTCAGCCCCAGCCAACAGTCAGCTCACAACTGACAATCCTGGAATGACCAGTTATGGGAACCTTGGTGTCATGTGGTTCCAAGCACTAGGTTCCAACATGGAACCAGAATACAGAGGAAGACAGGTCATCACACTTCTCCCTCTTAAACATTAAACAGGTTTACATGTCCAGCAATGAAGTAGACAACAAAAAGATAAGAAAAACAAAGCAGAAACTACCTAGACATAATCACGTAAGTGAACAGGAGGCTTGCATACTCTCACACTCTTGCGAGAATGATTAGAACGCAGATCAGGAACAGCAACAATATCATCACATTTCCCTTTTCCCCCAAAATGAGAAACACGACTATTGTTCCAGATACGACCATCCTCCGTCTTTACAGCATTTTTGAACATTTTTACAATGGTTCTAGGAACAGAAAACTTCGACCAATTTTGACAGCCCACAGGAGCCCTGATCTTAACAACCTCCCCCACCACGAATTTGGAATCCTTTGCAGAATTTCTCCTATCCACATATATTTTCCTTTTCCTCTGTAGTTCCAATTCCCTTTCTCTCCATGCACCCACCTCATTATTTTTTACACCCTTGTCTGCAGCCATCCAGGCAGGACATAAACAAGTGTTAGGTGCCCTACCCTTGAAAAGTTCAAATGGAGTTTTTCCTGTAGTTGAGTGAGGAGAGAATCGATATGCTGAAATTCTATTCTGTAACTCCTTTCTCCAGTCCAAATTGTTGACCCTAGCCAACTGAATGCTTTCCTTCAAAGTTTTGTTGAGTCTCTCCAAAGCACCATTTGCCTCAGGATGATACAAAGAAATCTTCTTGTGAATAATGCCGCACTTACTGAGATACTCCTCAACTTTCCCTGAACAAAATTGTGGCCCATTGTCAGAAAGTATGGAGTTCGGAAAACTCTCACGTTTAAATACAGACTCCAAAAAGGAAATAACAGATTCACTTGTAATCTCCCTTACCAAACTAACCTCAACCCATCTAGAATACAAATCCAATAAAACCAACATAAAAGGAGTTTGATGCTCACCATGTAAAGGCCCCACAATATCAATTGCGATTTCATCCCAAGGGGACTTAGGCAACCTCCTGCAAACCATTGGAGAAGACCTAGTCCTCAAAACTTTATCACTCGCCTGACAAGAAGAGCAATCTCTAACAGTGCGTTCCACCAACAAATCGATACCAGGCCACCAGAAATCCATTCGTATGCGTTCTTTCGTCTTTGAAATACCCAAGTGTCCCTCATGAGACATGTCCACCAGGACACTTCTGAGATTAACTGGAGGGACTAACCTAGTACCTCTCATGAGTAAACCATCTACCACTGCCAACTCATCAGCAATCAAAGACCAAGGTTTCTTTAAAGAACGAGACCTACCACCTTCCAACAATTTAATGACTTCCTTCAAATCCTCATCCTTACTCAGCTCATCTCTCCAAGCATCTTCCTTCACCGCCCCCAAGGTAACATCACACACCTTTAATTCACTCTCAAAATCGTCTGTTAAAGCTTCCTCAACATTGTCTACAACATCCACCAGCCTAGACAGGCAATCTGCTGAGACATTAGTTTTTCCTGGGATATACTCGAACCTGAACACAAACTCCTGCAAAGAAATTACCCATCTCCTTATTCTTGCCGAGATGGAGTCTAACCCCTTTTTTTCAAACACTTCCTTTAGTGGTTTGTGATCAGACCTGACGGTAAAAGAGGAACCCCAAACAAACTTCCTGAATTTATTCACAGCCCAATATATACCTAGCGCCTCTTTCTCTATGACAGAGTAATTCAACTCTGCTCCCTTCAAACATCTCGAAGCACAAGCTATCAAGACCTCCTTGTCTTTCCTCACCTGTAACAACAAAGCACCCAGACCCTTACTGCTAGCATCTGTTACAATAAACGTCGGATCCCCTGGAACAAATGCCTGTAAATTTGGTGCATTCCTCAGATCCATCTTCACCTGATCAAACTCTCTGCTGCACTCCTCAGTCCAATTAAACACAACATTTTTACACATGATTTTCCTCAGATTGACAGTCTTATCTGCGAAGTTTCTGACAAACTTATTGTAAAATTCTGCCATGCCCAAAAATGATGAAACCTCTTCTTTTGAACATGGTTCCTTCAATTTTTCAATAGTTTCCACAAGATCCTTCTTTGGAGATATGCCCTTCCTTGAAATGTGGTGGCCCAAATAATCTAGCTCATTGACACCAAACTTGCACTTGCTCTGACGCAGAGTTAAACCAACTTCCAACATTTTCTACAACACCAGGCAAACTCTCTCATCATGTTCCTGTTCATTCTTACCAGAAATGAGAACATCATCCTGATAACATCTTACCCCCGGTATTCCTTTGAACAGGTCTTCCATAATTCTCTGGAATACCGAGGCAGCTGAAACCAGCCCAAAAGGCATTCTTAAGAACTTGAATGCACCCATAGGTGTAATGAAACTAGTAAGCTCTTGACACTCCTTTTTTAACGGAACTTGGTGATAGGCCGAAGCCATATCTAAGGTGGTGAAATAGCATGCACCATCTAATGTAGAAACCAACTCCTCTATGTTTGGCAAAGGGTACTTGTCAACTATCACCTCTTTATTTAAAGCACGAAGGTCAACACACAGCCGAATCTCATTATTAGGCTTTCTCGCGACCACAATTGGTGCGAGCCACTCAGTAGCTTCTACTGGTTGTATAACCCCAGTTGCCAACAACTTCTCAATTTCTTTACCCACGGCATCCTTTACACAAATTGGAATGCGTCTTACTTTAGCAGGTACAGGCACCGCACCCAACTTCAGTTTGATGTTGTGATTGTACCCCTTTATACATCCCAGTTTTTCACTGAATAACTCTTTGAAGTTCTTTACGAACTTGTTCTCCACATTGTCTACAGCCTGTACTTGAATAACAGGATGAGCATTTGGATTGAGGCTTACACCCAACCTTGAATAAACAAAATAGAATCCACAAGGTGGTTTGCAGTGGTCCCTAAAAGGATGGGGAGCACACCGTGTTTTTTAAATGCCCCTCACACACCAACAGGCCCCTTGGTGTCATGCTTCATCATCGGGGCCTTCGCACCCCTCTACGGGATGCGGCGTGCTACGACAAGACGACTACGTAGGAGCACTTGACAGTGAGCTATGTGAGGGTGTGTATTGAGTGATGTGAGTGAGGTGAGGTGAAAGGGTGGATTAAAAAATACCTGGCACTAAGGAAAAAAAAAAATGTATTCCGTCCTTGGCTGGTATTAGTAAAAAAGTGCAAAGACTGGTTGAAAAAATACGTACTAGGGTATATCAACCAACAACAGTGTCAACACTGTTGTTGGTTGATATACCCTAGTAGACTGTTGTTGGTTGATATACCCTAGTACGTATTTTTTCAACCAGTCTTTGCACTTTTTTACTAATACCAGCCAAGGACGGAATAAAAATATTTTTTTCCTTAGTGCCAGGTATTTTTTAATCCACCCTTTCACCTCACCTCACTCACATCACTCAATACACACCCTCACATAGCTCACTGTCAAGTGCTCCTACGTAGTCGTCTTGTCATAGCACGCCGCATCCCGTAGAGGGGTGCGAAGGCCCCGATGATGAAGCATGACACCAAGGGGCCTGTTGGTGTGTGAGGGGCATTTAAAAAACACGGTGTGCTCCCCATCCTTTTAGGGACCACTGCAAACCACCTTGTGGATTCTATTTTGTTTATTCATGACGCCTAGGGAGAATGGATCCACTTCTCTCTCTCTCCCCCCTATTGTTATTTTTCCTTACACCCAACCTTGCCTGATGAGACCAACTCAACAAGTTGTCCCCCCTGTTTACCACCTAAACTTTTGCTTCTGTGTACCTCCCCTTATATTCAATGCAGTCAAAAAAGTAACCCATTATTTTTATGGGATGTTCTTGATAACCTGTTGGTCTTATATCTGGTTTACACAAAGACATTTCCTTTCCAAACACATTTTCAAACACCTCGTTTGAAATAAAAGTAACATGTGAGCATGAATCAAATTTCTTCAACACACTTGCTTTCCCAATCAACACATAATCAGAAGGATGTTCAACGACATCATCATTAATCTGAAAGCTAACCAATTTAGTCTCAGTCTTCGTATCTCTCCCAACTCTTGTTCTGCAATTTCTACCAATGTGTCCCTTTCTACCACACACATTGCAATAGAATTTAAGAGCAGGACACTCTCTCGCATTAGCCATATGTCCATATCTCCCACATCTATAACAAGTTCCTTGAAAAGGAGTTGTGAACTTCCTACTTGTCTGTATTTTAGAAGCACCACCATCAACCTCCCCTTTCAACTTTTCCTCCACACACACTTCTTTTTTTTTCTTCTCATCCTCTCTCTTCACAGCCTGACACACCACTTCCTGCGTTGAAGAACTACTTGACTTTTCCTCCTTTTTTTCCTTGCTTAGTTCTCCAACGCATTTTAACATGTGCTCAACCCTTTTTGCAATACCTACCACCTCTTCCAATGCAGGTTCATCCTTTAGCCACAACTCTTCCCTTATCTTATCACTCACACATCTCAAAACAAACTGATCTCTAATTCGTTCTTCCACCAAACCCCCAAACTTGCAACTTGAAGCTAACTTTCTTAGTGCAGTAATGTACTCCTCAACACTCTCTTCCTTACCCTGCTCCCGTAACCCGAAATAGTACCTTTCCATGATTGTACTCACTTTAGGAAGATAATGTAAATCCAACTGCCTAGCACACACCTCATACTCATTCAATCCTCTTTGTTCTGCTTGAGGAATGACTGGAAGAGTCTCCAAAATCTCCTGGCCTTCTCCTCCCAAACAATGCATCAATAAAGCATGCTTCCTTTCACCACTCAAATTTGCACCACACACCCTTGCGTAATTTTCAAATATTTTTTTCCATTTTTTCCACCTAATGAGTGGTTCTCCTGGTTCCATCAGAAAGAAGGGGGGTGCAGTTACATTCTGCATTTTACTGCCCAAGCTCCACTCAACACTCTTACTCTTATTCCACTTTTTAACCACAAACAACAATGATCCCCCACCCTTCCCTCAAAGGTGTGCCTATCACCGTCGACAGGCTTCAAGTTCCACAGTGTAGAACTTAAAAAATGAGTCTGGTTTTCCTTTTCGGCAGTTCTCAGTACTACTCCAAGTTCGAGTCACTTACTCCATCCACCTTGCTCTCACAACTTTTCTCTTCTTCCAGTTTTCATTCGCTTTCCTTGCAACAGGTCCTTCTGTCCTCCTTCACCATTGAGGATGAAACCCTTTTAATGTCTCACTCCAAACTGTTGTTTCACCGGATGCAATCCTCTTGAAATATCAGAAAAACGAAAAAAAAAAAACGATAAAAAAAATCCAAGATGGCTGCCACTAATCCATCTCAAACAAACAGTCTTGTTTCCAAAGTGAATTGGGCTTTCTTTTCCTCTTTTTCCCAAACCAAGTCAAAATGGCCGCCACAACATTAAATGTTTCTTTCTTTGGCTATTCGAGCTTGTTTTTTTTTATTCTTGAAACTTGCCCATTCCAAGATGTCCGCCAACTTTTCTTCAAACCAATAGACTTTTTTCTAAGGGAAATCACCCTCGAAAACTGGTGTCAGTTACAAACTTCGTTTTTTTCTTAATTTCTTCCAAAAATCATTGTAAAAGTCTACCTTTGCCGATTTTCGTCGCGTTTTCGACGTTCTCCACCTCCTTCACTGCGTTTTCTTCGCTGGGTGACAGCTGTACCATGGAGATGTTGATCAATCTTCCTTCATCGACATACCAGTCACGTGAGGTTTTCTCTTAGTATTTAGCTAATCTCCTGTTGTTGAGGCTGTCCTGCACGAGTAGATCCCATCCACAAGCGTCGCCAGTGTAATAATGTGGAATATACACAGTATTGTGTCCAATAGGTTATATTTATTCAGCCCCAGCCAACAGTCAGCTCACAACTGACAATCCTGGAATGACCAGTTATGGGAACCTTGGTGTCATGTGGTTCCAAGCACTAGGTTCCAACATGGAACCAGAATACAGAGGAAGACAGGTCATCACACTGCACACCCTACTTACTTCCCAATTACATTTTTAGATTACACTGCGATGATGAACTCAATAATATTTTCTGTGTTTACTCATGGTGATTCTTTCAATGGAAGAAAAAAATGTATACTGGTATGTTTGCACTAGCTACTGTAATTTAAACATTATTTTCATACTCTTTTACCTCTTATCATTGGCCATAACTATCATCACTTCCAGAGGACGGCATGTTACGTGCAGCTTCTCATTAACACTGAGTATGTGCTCCTCTTTCTAATGGATCAGTCTTTCTGGTAAGAAAAATCAACACACTTTATGCCACCATCTTCACAAAAAAAAACCTGGGAACATTTGAAAAAAAAAATGAGTTAAGGAGGATGTACTACAACAGGAGTACTCTTTTAATACTCTAACATGCCCTTGTGATTCGGCCCCTAAATCTCCAGTTTTTTCAGTAAAAGTTGAAAGAGGCACAATATCTATATTTATATCAACTGCATATGGATGCTCCCTGAATACTCCTCTTTTATTCCTGTTTTATAAGTTTTGGGGCCATTTCAAAAATACATTTTAGAGTAAACAAAAGAGTACTAGAGGAGTATTATTGTACTTACTCCAAAATGACTTTGTAAATAGGCCCGGTACCTGAAGCTAGTTTATTATTGCATCTTCCTCTGTCACCCCATCTTGAATTATGCTTGCCTAGTTAGCTCTATACCTAGCATCTTGTGTTGTTCCTGCACATATTGCTAGTACTCTCTTGTTTACTGTATTACACTAAATATTTCGTCTTTTCAGAGTGCACTTTCCTGTTGAAGCAGGATTGCAGTGGCAATGGCTCAAAGTGGTAGTTGTTGAATGTCTGTGGATACAGGATCACTATTAGTTGCAGTTACGAGAACCACCTCACTCCAGTTCACTATGGATTCTGTATCCAGTCCTGAATTTTTCATACATAAATGACTGATTTCAGGTGTTTTACTTACGTAGTGCAAGAGAACCAATCCAAGACTACATCACTCAGAATTAACTACACTATCACACAAGAGTACAGAACTGAAAACAGCACCCTTAATAACCTGGAAAGAGGAAGTCATTCTAGTCACAATTGAATTATGTTTAGAAATCACAACATATTTTTTATCCTTACCACGCAAATTCCACAGGATGCATAATATATATTGCAAATTCGGTTCCTCTTATTTATTACGCTCGGATCTGCTTGCTTTTTGGATCACCAGGTTTTGGTGTTTTTACTGTTGGTGAGTCTCATTACATGTGTCACAGTAATCATATGACAATCTGACCCCACATATATACCGCCTATGTCTGCCTTTTAAGATAAGGCCACTGCGACGCAGCTAGGGTAAGGGGCACTCATGGTTACGCATAAACACATGCACACAAATACAGTTAGCCTGATGCAAAGGGGTTTCTGCAGGGTTAGATACTGACCTGGGATAGGCCTTATGTAAGAAATTGGGTTACTGTTTGAGGGGTATGAAACCCTACTTAAGCAGCAACCATAATCCTTGTCAAGGTGAAGCACAATCAAACTCTAAATTAACCTGTGCTCAACTCTCTGGTAGCTTGCCACAGAGTAGCAATGTGTAAAGTATTTATGCAATATTTCAAACCGTTATACCCTGCAACAAAAAAAAACCCACACCAGTTTAGAATACATGGAGCAGAGTTTAACAAATAAAATAAGACCAAAACCACAAAAATGTCATTAGTAGAACCAGAGACATGTAGTTTTACAGGTTTAGGTGAATATAGAGCCGAAAAGCAGAAAGCACCATCTGGTTGCATTATACTGGGACAAAGGCACAAGTTCAGGCCAGCCGCAATGGAGTACGGGCCAGCTACAGGGACTCAGATAGGCCATTTGAACAAGAGTATCTTAAATCCTTTCTGCAGAGCCTTATGAGATCCCACATTGCGGATGCGTAATGCAGCCAAAGTGATACATTACTTCTGAGGAGCTGTGAAGATGCGATATGAGGTCCTGCGATATAGTCGAGGATCCCGTTGATGAGGGCTTGCAATGTGAAATCTAACATCAAGGATGAATCAAGCAGCCAAGGCGAAGCATTGGTTCCAAGGAGATGCGAGGATGTAATGTAAGAACCTGAGTCATCTTCAAGGCTGCCATCGGTCAGAGATTTGCGATGTGAGGGCTGGTGTCGGGGAGGAATTGGGTAGCAGCAGTTTGGATGCAGACTGCGAGGTCGATCAAGAGTGCATGCACGGGGAGAATACTTGCAGTAGAGGAGATGGGGTTGCTCCGCACAGAAGAGGAGATGCGTTGGTTTTGCTGGATCCACAGATGGGCTGAGAGAGCACCTTCAGGCCCCCTTCCAAGGGTCCAGGACTGGGGTAGCACGACCTGGTAGGTTAGGTCTCACAGATGGCAGAGTACAGGTGCTGGATTCAAGGTTGTTGGGGCTTTTCTCCCTATGGCTCTAGTGTGGAAGCCAGCCAACTAGCCCTTAGAGTCACTTGGGTTGGCAACATGGATGATGGATGGTACATTTAAAGTTTGCCCCAAACCATTCTATCAGCTGAATACCATCCACAGAGAATATGAAGAGACAAATGTACCCTTTGCTTATGCATTACTGCCGAATAAACAAAACACCACATATGTAGAAACTGCTAACTACAGTCAAATGATTCACAGAAATGTACTGTTCCCAAAGAATCATATTAGACTTTGAGCAGGCAATGATTCAATCCATCCTCAAACTAAACCCACACAATGCACTACATGGTTGCTATTACCATTTTAATCATAGCATATGGAGGCACTTACAGAAATCTACTTTCAGCATAGATTATTAAAAAAATAGCAACTCTGCTTATCAAATTAAAAAAATAATAGCCCTGGCCTAGGTCCCACCTACTGTAGTAGCCAATCACTCCTCCCTTCCTAGATTACTTCAAAGACACCTGGGTGAAAAGGTTACATAGGTCAGGGCATCATAGCCAACCTAAATTTCAGATCGCCTGGTGGAACATATACGCCAGTACTGTGGCTCAAAAAGCCAAAACAAATAACGCTGTGCAAGGATGGCATAATGCCTTCCAAGCCACAATAGGAAGGGGACAACCAACACTACACAAAGTATTTGAAGCAATTGAACAAGAACAGAGCTACCAAGAACTCAGACCAGAGCAACCATTAAGTAAAATAGGCCCTAAACTAAGCAAGCAAACTAAATGTCATTGCACGCGCCGAAACTTATTTGCCGTTACAGCGTGCAATGACATTTTTTTTATTCATTTACATTACTCCGGTTGTCCGTGAGCTGGAGTTTACTACACCACACCCTGCTCCTCCCCCACCCCTCCCTACCACCCCACGGCACTCCCTCCAGGAGCTGCTACTGGTTGTTTCAGGTTCCTATTGAAGCTAAGGAAGGAGGGGTTGCATCGCAGGTCCCAAGGTAGATAGTTCCATATGCTTGGAGCATTTCTGGAAAAAAAGCAAGACTTGGTTGCTGATTTTTTTAGATTGGGAGGTACGAGTAAAAGTGCGTTAGAGCATCTCAAAGATCTTATTGACCCAGCTTTCATCAGCTTGTTTTCTAGGTAGTTGGGAGTGTGTGAGTGCAGAGCTTTGTGGATGATGCAGGCAGTCTTGTAAGTACATCTTCCTTCGATAGGGAGCAAGTTGAGGGTCTAGAGGGCAGGAGTGATGTGTTCAAAATGTTTGATGTCTGAAATGAGCCAGGCTGCCAAGTTAAGAACAGATCTAAGGGGTATGAGGTGAGTATTCGGCATCCTTGTCTAGTCTAGTTTGGAAAGGACCAACGATTGCACCAAAATCTTGAAATCATCGGCAGGAATGGAAGGTTTGATTTTCTTAATTTTTTTTGTGAATACAGTTCTCCTTTGCTGAATTTTTATGTGTTCTTTCATTTACATGTTGTTGTCCAGGAAGTAGCCAAGGGACTTTGCGGAGTTGGATAGAGTGAGAGAGCAATTTAAGGCATTTAGGTCATTAAGCCAATCGTGGACTGGTAGGTGGTTGCTTTTGGGGGAGAATAGAATTACTTCTGTTTTGATGGGGTTTAGCTTCAGGTGATTAGAGTGAAACCAGGATAGTAACTTAATCAATGCGGTGTTAAGATGTCGAATGTCACTGGGTGATGCGATTTTATAGTAAAGTTGTGTGTCATCAACATACAGGTGATATTTGATCCCTGCCTGCTTCAAGATGACCGTAAGGAGTTCCATGAATTGGTTGAAAAGGGAGGGGATAGAATTGAGCCCCGAGGCACTCCGAAATTGACCCTGGTGGGTTAAGATAGACATGAGTTGAATTTGATTTGTTGAGAACGGTGTTATAGGTACGATGTGAACCATTTTAAGACTGTGCCATTGATGCCAAAGCAAAGTTTCAAAGATTCAAGTAGGGCTGAGTGATTAACAGTACCGAACGGTGCTGATAGGTTAAGAAGGATAAGCAGGCAATCATTCCCCTCGTCTAGGGAACTGTGAATATCATCAGATATATTGAGCATGGGCGTTTCAGTACTAGAGCCTTTTCTGAACCCAGATTGGAAGGTGTCCAGAAGGATGAATTTTCATATATAATGATTAGATGCTGTAAAACACATTTCTCCAATGTCTTGGCTAGGATCGGGAGGTTTGAGATAGGTCTAAGGTTGTTGAGATCGCTAGGGCCAGCCTGGGGGTTTTGGGAATGGGTGTGATGTGTCCTTGTTGGGGAGATATCAGAACACATCCTGTGGTGAGTGTTGATGATTAGGGTCCAAAACAGGGTAATGATGAGGTTTTTCACCCTCGTTTATGGGAGGGGGTCATTGGTACGGCCCGATGGCTTTAGATTCCTGATTATATTTGAGACTTCCTTTTCAGTCAAAGGTTTTAAGTCAGACCATTTGGCGTTGTTTTTCAGTTTGGAGTGATTAGGGTAGCTATTAGTACTTTTGGGGGTCATTTGGTCAGCAATGGGAACTGGAGGAGGAGTTGCCATGAGGGGTGGTGGGACAGAGATGGAGGTGAGGACGGAGGGCAGAGAGGAGACTTGAAAGAAGGATTGCTCAATTTTGGCATGTTAGCAAGTTCTTCACATCGTTCCTTAATGTCGATTAAAGCAAGAGGGTGGTCAGATGTGGTTTGACGTTTCACAATGTTAAAGAGTTCCCTGGGTCTATTTTTTACATGATCCAGTTGGTTGCGGAAGAAGGAGGCTTTTTCTCTAAAGATATGTTTTTTGTAAGAAGTCGTTGTAGTTCTAAGTTGAGCTAGGTGCGTAGTCAAGAGGTTTTGTGTCCAAGTCCTTTCTGCTTGTCTAAGTTTTCTTCTTTCATTGTTAAGATCTGAATTAAATCATGATTTAGATTTACAAACTCTCATTTGTTTTAGTTTAGTGGAGCCACTTGATCGAGCACAACCGAGATCGATGCATTGTAGTACAAAGTGAGCACTTCAGCTGTGTACGAGAGGGGGGGATGTTGTACTTGTCCAAGAATCTTGGATTCAAGTTTAAGAATTGGGACTCGTTTGATATTTCTGCTTAATTGCTTAGTCTTCTTAATATCATCGGGGAGGAGTCTGACTGTGGTATTGATATTGAAAAGAATTAGATGGTGGTCTGACCAATCAATAGGAGATATGGATCTGATGGAGATCAGGTCCTTTTTATAGATAATCGCATATAGGGTGGAGCTATGATGTGTGTTTGTTTCTTGCAGAGTTGATTTGGGTCAATAAGATCCAGAAAGTTCATAAGTAGTTGCACTGAGGTTTCTTCTGCGTTGTTCCAATTAATGTTGAAATTGCCCTGGAGCAGACCATTTGTGTCAGATAAGCCAAAATGAATAACAAGGTCTCACAACTCTTTTTCAAAGAGTGTTCAGTCACCAGGAGGATGGTAGATGGTGTGGAATTTAATAGGATGCAAGCCTTTGTTTATAAGGTCCGCCCCAAGGTATTCAAAGGTAGAGTAATTTGCCTTATTTAACATGGAGATTTGGATTCCTATTTTGTGATTTATGGCTAGACCTCCCCCAGATCTTTTGGGTCTGTCCTGTCTAATGATAGTATACCCAGGAGGGGTTAGCAATTCAAGAATGGGGGTGGAGTCTTCATTCAGCCAGAATTCTGTGAGGAAAGTTACATCTATGTTTTCCCTGAGAATGAATTCAGCAATATCAGTAGCGTGTTTGATTGCTGATCTGCCATTGAGGAGCAAGCAGGAGGGAGGACAGGACATTTCCCTAGAGGCAGAAAGAGTTTGAATGGTGGTGAGTTTAGCAGGAGGTCTGGGATCATTGCTAGATGAAGGGATTATATTAGAGCTCACAATTACTGGGATAGTGAGGAGGTGTTGGGGAGACCTATTCTGAGGATTAGTAAGGTAGGATTCGCTGAGAGCAGAGGCTTCAAGATCATATAGGGTGTGGAGAGCACTATGGGGTCTGTGGGACAGACGACCTAAAAGACTGTAGAGCCAGAAGGGGTGTTTAGAGGCTGTGGAGGGAGAGTAAGTGTGAGCAGGTAATTTATAACTGACCAGGGTGTGATTGGTGGATAGCTTAGCCTGTTTAGAAAAGTCACATCTAAGGGGAGCTATGTCATTAGCCAGTAATTCAAGTTTCTCTTCCATACGGGACAGGATCTGTGACAGTGTGTTATTGACACTTCCAGCAATGCATGTGTGAGGCTGCGTGATAAGTCCTCGGGAGCTAGGAGCAGAGTATGCTTTGATATGGGTGAGCTCACTGAGGGGATTAGGCTTGAGTACAGCCTGACTATGGTGGATAGGGACATAAATGGTATTGAGGGGTGCGGTGGCAGAGGGTTCAGGAGACGCTGGTCTACCGATGAGACCCGAGCAATTAGGTTTGTTTAGCCCAATGTTGCTAAGAGCTACTGTGAGATTGCTGACTGGGGTGGGCAAAGGTGAGGACCCTCTCCTGAAAGTTTTTTTGCTGAGTGTGTTGGTAGTTAGATCCGTGGGTGGCTTTGGGCCAGATGGTGAATTAGTGGAGGGAATAAGGCAGGTCAGTTCAGGTTAGCGTGTCAGGGGTCGGGGGATGGAGGCAAAATGGACAGATCACCTTGAGGTGTGAGAGGTTTGAAGAATGACAGAAATTGTAGATTAAATAGGGAGAGGTGAGAGTCAGCCGCTTGTTTAAGAATGATCTGTCATGAAAAACGATATCTGAAACTCACCTTTAAAAGATGAGGAAGGGAACAACTTCAGTTTAGGTCCATAAGGGATCTTAGTAGTCTTTGTCATTTAAAGTAGGAGAAGGAAGATGTTTTTCCATTTAGCCAGGTGTTTGGAATAGAAGAAAAAGTTAGTTTTCGTAGTGCCGTTGGACAAATTGTGGTTGGTATCTGCAATAAGAGTCTCTGGGTATTGTTTCAGTAGTTGGTGTTTGAGATTCTTTTTCGCAGTCTGAGATATTAATGGGATAATCGATAGACCATGAGTTCGGTCCATATCTGACCAGAGCCGTGTTGAAAGGTTTGAGGGGGAGCATTGAAATCAACATAGAACAAATTTTGTTGTGCGCACTATTGCCAAATCTGATGCAGCTCGTGCAACGAAATTCATTTCATTTATTTATATGTTTACTTACCTCTATTTGGCCGTATTCTGTAGTTTACTACCCCCTACCCTGTCCCTCCCCCGCCCCAGTCACCACCCGGCAGCACTCCTACCATCGTCCACTACTGTTCCAACTCCAAACCCAACGAAACTCAGGGTAAGTGTTGGATAGTAAACCATAATAATGTACTATTCCAACTCCAAATCAAACTAAACTCGGGGGGGGGGGATGCTGGATAGTAAACCCTGATAATGTACTATTCCACATCCAAATCAAATTAAACTCAGGGAAAATGCTGTATAGTAAATCATAATAATTTACTATTCGACTCCAAATACAAGCTATATAAAGAAAAATGCTAAATAAACACACACACCCTATATTGATCTTTCAAACAAACAAAAATATATATTAACGAAAAAAAGTTACTTCATTTTTATTACTTTTTAAAAAACGATACAATTTTTGTTTTACATTTTGTAAAAATATTTCATAATTTGAAATTCCCAACTAAAATTTTAAATATATAAATATTACAAACATGTTTTAAATTATAATTAAAAAACATTTACTAATACAAATTGCTGATCATTTTTAAAATGTAATTTTTAAAAATATATTATAAAAATTCATAAATGTATCGAAAAACTTACATAAAATATGTTGCTACACACACATAATTTGGAAATTTACAAAAATTAAAATTTAAAATGTAAATTCTTTATTTTCAGCACAATATTTTTAAATTACTCCCCACCCCTATCCCCTATAAACCCAACATCCCGCTTCTAAAATATATACAAATTAAAAATGTTGATTAAGTTTTTAATCAACATTCCGTATAAACCCAGCATTCCACTCCT
This sequence comes from Lissotriton helveticus, assembly GCF_964261635.1. Lineage (NCBI taxonomy): Eukaryota > Metazoa > Chordata > Amphibia > Caudata > Salamandridae > Lissotriton > Lissotriton helveticus. Next base: position 456,089,674 of record NC_136070.1, on the reverse strand, counting down.
AAAATTTATATTAAAACAAAAAATGTTTTAAACATAATTTTTTTTAAAATATTTTAAATTTACTAATACAAAACTACTATAAAGAAATAGATCATTAAAAGAATAGAAAACATAAAATCAATATTATTTACATCTATATTTTTTCCATCGATATTTTCAAATTCGATATTTTTAATTAACATTAAAATCGATATTTTTAACATTGATAAAACTTACCTCTATATTTTAACCATCAATATTCTCACCTCGATTTTCTTGCATGTCGATATTTTTACATTGATATTCTTTCTCTGCACCTTTTCATAAACTGACACATTGTTTTTTTTTTATTATTGTATTCCCAACTATGGGCCTGATTCTGATGCGGTTAGGAAATCTTCCTGATGTATTCGGTTTGGAAATAGTTCCAGACTGACTCGGATCGGGAGAGTCAGACCGACCGAGTATGATGCATCCGGATGCTTCCAGATGCGATTTGGTTGGACTCCCATTGACTTCTATGGAAGCCTATGTTCCTAACCGCATCGTAATCTGGCCCTCGGTCAGGAAGGCATGTTCCTGAGCCGATTTGGAAGGAGCAAATGCCATTAGGAGGCCTTCCTAACCGCATCAAATTGGGCCCTAGGTGGGAATGCTTTCCTCACCGCATCAGAATCAGGCCCATAGTGTGAAACTTGAATTTTGAGTGAAGAACTCTACTGCTGTTAGAAACCCAATTCCCCAAATGTGAGAGGACACTCTGGCTGCGACTCTAGGTCTCCATGTTTTAGCTATCTGAAGAGGCAGTTTCTTCGGCCTCCGTGGCCAGGAGTTGTGTTTTATCTTAACTTTTAATTGGATCTGTAATGTTTTTTTTTTATTTTTTATGGTTGCGACTGCACCCAAATAAAGATTTATTTCTTATTACTTTTTTTTCGCCACTGAGATGTTACGTGTTTGACTGCAGAGAGCGCCAGAGAGCTGAAATGCCAGAAACGCCATTCCAGCAGAATTTCACAGCGCGGCTGACCAGCAGCGCCATCACTCTTTTCCGCGGCCGCTGTGAGGGTCCGCTGTCAAACTCCCTGAACTCCCTGAACCCCCGCCGGCGGTTGCTGAGCTATCGGAGCTGCTGGGGGGAGCCTGGGGGAAGCCAGCGGGGGAAAGCTCACCCTCGCCTCCACACGTATCCACCAGAAACCCACCCATATTGCTCCTGCTCTGCTCTGAGCTCCGCTCTTCTCACCAGGATCGACGCGGAGGTTCACAGCGGCAACTCCGTCCTCTTCACCGCGGCTCCTGTGCATCGGGGTCGTGTGCGGTCAAGCCGCGTGTGCCGGGAGGGTGAGGGGAGGGGCCCGGCTCTGGTCTTGGTTCAGCCTGGTTGTCACGTCTACAGCTTGCCACAGCTTGTCCCCTGCAAGCTGATATACAATCTACCTCGTGCCCTTGCGGGGGGACAAGCAAAGTGAGCGAGCGCCTGGAGCCCCCCCCCCAGTGATTCTCTGATTCTGTGATTCGGGGGATACATAGCAGCAGCAGATGTGCCTGGGATGTGCCTGGGATTAACATTGGAACTAGAGACCGGGCACCGTGCATCAGGAAGGCATCAGGAAGGCGAGGGAAGGTGTGGCGCAATTCCCACGAGCCGAGGAACTGAGGAACTGTCGAACTTTGGAACCACTTTGAAACCTGCAGAGTCCCACGGAAAACATCGGAAAACATCGGCTGTGACACATGAAAAAGGATGCAGGGGCTGCGAACTTTTCATAACACCACAGCGGGAAACCAGCAAATAACCAGCAAAAAGGGGAGGTTAGTAGTTCCTTTATTCCTCCCACCTACTGACACCACTCTCATTCTCATTCTGCTCTAGATAAAAACTTTCTAACCATCAAATAACTATAGCCTGTTACAGCTTCACCAATTTCTGTGGCTCGCTAATTTACTAATTCGGACAGAACGATTCATGCTACACCTTATCAGCTAGCCGGGAGCCAGGCCCTCAGGTAGGGCCTGCAAGCCCAGCTAAGACCTTGCGCAGTAAGTTGGGGAGCAAGCAAGGACTAAGTCAAGTGACTCACAGGTCACCAAGCACCCAGCAGCACAACATTCTAACCCTTTATTCCCCTTATATTACTGAGAGTGACCGTCTCTGACAGAATCGCAGAGGCTTAGCAAACCCAACATGAGGTCGGGCAAGAAAAGAGTCCACCAGGAAAGTAAGCCGAAACTCAAGTCAAAAGCAAAGTCAAAGGCAAAGCTGGAGACCACATTAAGCATCACCGAAACAGAAATTGTCAAAGAAGTGATTGGGAGTAAAGTAGGGACTTAAGGAGAGCCTGGGGAGCCTGGAGTGTCCAGCGTCGGAGACTCGCGGGCTGCGATCTCGCGTCCCAACCTGCGACAGCCTAAAATTACATCAAAATTTAATTTCATGAAAGATCCTTTTTCCACTATCTTCTCATCCAGCGGGAAAATTCAGGGCCTACAGGACTCACTTCTTCCCTTATCCTCGGGGGACCCGCTTCTTGTTCAATCTCTGCAGCAAGTCAGCTGCACCTCATCTCACTCTCCTATTTCGGCCATTCAACAAGTTTTGAGTCCAGTGCGAGCAGGGGCAACAAGAACCTTGGTCGACCGCGAGTCTTCCAACAAGGCCACTCCCAGATCTTCATCATCCCCAGTCGGAGACCGGGGGGCAACGTCTGTCTTCCATCTACTTTCCCCTGTTACGGTCCCGAATGCCATCCTGGCACCAGCAACCTTATCCCCATGTGCATCAAGTCAGACACATAATCCTCTCATGCAAAATTCTTTCACCAGTAGCGGCGTGGTGCTTGACCAATGGCAAGAAGCCTTGAGCAGCAATGACATATGCAACCCAAACAACTTGCCGATAGTAGATAAAAGCCAGCTGGCCCAGACGGATAATATAAGATCCCACTCACAGTCCCCAGAAGGAGCACTAAAAGACCAGCTAGATCACACCAAAGAGGACCGGCCGAACAGACCAAACCTAGGGACCGACGCCCTCGTCAACACAACCTATTTAGGCTCGCAGGAATGGGCCGATCTAGTTGCTACTTACATTCCATCTACGGATAAGAATCCAGCTGCATTAAAGGTGGAACCATCAAATAATACCCAGGACTTTAGACCGGGTCCAACTCAGGAGGGGGCCCCCTCAAATCCAATCTCTTTGTCGAACTCCTCACTGTCTTTAATGCCCAACAAAAGGGACATCGACAGGGGGCCTCCAAAAAGTTCACAAGCAACAGAAGTGTAAAAAACGTGGGACATCCTGCTTAACACCATGCAACGAACTGTTGATACTCTTCATTTCCAATCAGATAAAATGGACTTACAGCTGTCTCTATTAGACACCCTTGCTATTTTTGTAGGGCGGATAGACGACAAACTCGGCCAGTTAAACTCGCTAATCAGTAGGGCTCAGCACGATGCAAAGCTGGCATGTAGTTGCGGTCCCATTATCGACAAACTTGCAGCACTTCCAGTAATTGTATCCAGCTTATTAGAAGGGCTGCCAAAAGGGACAAACTCAAGGCCCGAGCGCACCAACTCGGACGGTACAGCCTCTCATGTAGCACCAACAGGAGGGTCAACTGCAGCGAGTTCCACCAATAAAGTCTCACTGGAGTCGCCATCAGGGGGACAGCCACCGGAACTGCCCCCCGCTCCAATTTGTTCCTCTTCTCCTCCAAACGCCAGCAAGCCACTTCTCAATGCGAAAGGGCGGCGTCAGCTGAAAAGGAAAGGCCGAAAAAAACAAACACCAATAAGCTTACCAGAAGTCTACCCGCTCTTTCAATTAAGAAAAAAAATCTGAACAACTGGCCGGGAGCCCTAACGTAGCAAGGCCTATCAGAAAGGATCCATTCCCTATAGCCCCTGGACTTTCCCCCAATGGAGTATCCGTAAAAGCAAGTCCTACTGCTTCCACGCTGGAGGGTGGCACAGTTGCACCCGTCGGCAGAACTGGATCCCAGAACAAGACCGTCGAACATTGTCTCTGCAATGTGGCTAAGGAAAGTCCCCTTAATCTAGCAAAGACATCTGATCCTGTAACAATACAGCCAACTCAAATTTCAGATTCCGTGCGGGACGACTCATCCATCCCTACCCGTGTAAGCTTCCGTTCCCGAGAAGAGGCGGATTCACGGCTCCCGAGCCCTCAAACTAAGTTTTTACTCACCACAGCCAGTACTACCACTGATTTTTCTGTGCCCGTTTCAACAACTCTTACCTTTGAAGAGCAGCCAATTGGAATCCAGCCTCACTCTGACTGCAACAATTTAAGTCCTCAAGCCCAGAATAATCAGCTAATCCCTCTGCTATGCCATCCAGATGCCCACTAAGCATGGGCGTAAAATCCGCTCCGATCGCGGATTTTTCGGATTTTCGACAAATTCGCAATCCGCGAACTCTCGCGAATTTGTCGAAAATCCGTGAATTCGCTTGCGGCGGATTTTTTGCTTGGTGATACAATATTGCGGCACGCGGCGTGGTGCACGGCGTTCACTTTCCGTCATTTAGCGTTTGCCGAGTTGTTTTTCTCTATCATATTTTGCGAGTGCTGCGCCATTTTGGATCTTGCTGCGGGATCCCGCGGGAGTTTGGCACCCGCGAATACGTAATCGCGGCTTGCCACCTTGCACAGCACGCCTCGCGAGAGTTAGCAATTGCGAACACGTAGTTGCGGCGGAAAGGAACAATCTCGCACTCGCGAAATACAGATTTTGCAATTCTGCACAAGAAATTCACCAGCAAACAGGATAAACCTTCAGAAAATGATGATTTTTATCAGAATCACTCCTCAGGTTGACATTTGCATGGCCTTTTTTTTTTGCAAGGAGTCCATTTTGGGGGGGGGAGGAAGGGAGTGCCCCACAGTCTCCAACCTCCTGTTCCTGTCCAGCAGGCTCCTCCCATTGCTTTCTTCATGTGCTGGTCGCTTTCATTTGGACCTTGACCTGGAAGGATTACTTTTTGTGGGTGCTGCTGGATATTTGGATTTGAGGCCTTTTTGACTTTCTTTGGATCACTTTTGGATTGGAAATCAACTTTCACAGGTAAGTTTGTTTGGGGCATTACAGTTGTTGCAACTACAATTTTGGAACTTTTTCAGAACATTAAATAAAATATATTGTGGGTAGCCACAGTATCCAGTAGGACCAGGGTTGGTTATGGGTGCATGATACAACTGTTTTGTTGAATTTAAACACCATTGAGGCCATGGATGGGCTGGGATTGTGCTCATTTTTTTTTAGTTTTTGTCGTTTTTTGGGGGCTGCTGGTGGGGCCCTTTGCCCAGGGGTGGTGAGTGTTGCATGGGCCTAGTCTTTCTGTGGGGTGTCCTCTTGAATTTAAACATCATTGAGGCCATGGATGGGCTGGGATTGTGCTGATTTTTGTGTTTTTTGTTGTTTTTTGGGGCTGCTGGTGTGGCCTTTTGCCCAGGGGTAGTGGTGCATGGACTGAGTGTGCCTGTGGTGTGGTCTCACTCACTTTAATGTAAACATCCTGGATGGCATTGGATTGTGGTGATTTTTGGGTGTTTTTCTGTTTTTTTGGGGTGTACTGTTGATGTGGACTGGCCATGTGGGTGGTGGTGGTGGCCATCTTGAGTGCTGGCTGGTACAGGCAACATGTGCTTGCGGTGCAAGGGGCCATTTTGAAGAGAGGCAGTGTCTGAGGCCTGCACTTATTTTGCCTACTTTTCATCCATTATTCCCAGGGGTAGTGAGTGTTGCATGGGCCTAGTCTTTCTGTGGGGTGTCTTCTTGAATTTAAACACCATTGAGGCCATGGATGGGCTGGGATTGTGCTGAATTTTGTGGTTTTTGTCATTTGTTGGGGCTGCTGGTGGGGCCCTTTGCCCAGGGGTGGTGAGTGTTGCATGGGCCTAGTCTTTCTGTGGGGTGGCCTCTTGAATTTAAACACCATTGAGGCCATGGATGGGCTGGGATTGTGCTGATTTTTGTGTTTTTTGTCGTTTTTTGGGGCTGCTGGTGTGGCCTTTTGCCCAGGGGTAGTGGTGCATGGACTGAGTGTGCCTGTGGTGTGGTCTCACTCTCTTTAATGTAAACATCCTGGATGGCATTAGATTGTGGTGATTTTTGGGTGTTTTTCTGTTTTTTTGGGGTGTACTGTTGATGTGGACTGGCCATGTGGGTGGTGGTGGTGGCCATCTTGAGTGCTGGCTGGTACAGGCAACATGCGCTTGGGGTGCAAGGGGCCATTTTGAAGAGAGGCAGTGTCTGAGGCCTGCACTTATTTTGCCTACTTTTCATCCATTATCCCCAGGGGTAGTGAGTGCTGCATGGGCCTAGTCTTTCTGTGAGGTGTCTTCTTGAATTTAAACACCATTGAGGCCATGGATGGGCTGGGATTGTGCTGAATTTTGTGGTTTTTGTCATTTTTTGGGGCTGCTGGTGGGGCCCTTTGCCCAGGGGTGGTGAGTGTTGCATGGGCCTAGTCTTTCTGTGGGGTGTCCTCTTGAATTTAAACACCATTGAGGCCATGGATGGGCTGGGATTGTGCTGATTTTTGTGTTTTTTGTCGTTTTTTGGGGCTGCTGGTGTGGCTTTTTGCCCAGGGGTAGTGGTGCATGGACTGAGTGTGCCTGTGGTGTGGTCTCACTCTCTTTAATGTAAACATCCTGGATGGCATTGGATTGTGGTGATTTTTGGGTGTTTTTCTGTTTTTTTGGGGTGTACTGTTGATGTGGACTGGCCATGTGGGTGGTGGTGGTGGCCATCTTGAGTGCTGGCTGGTACAGGCAACATGTGCTTGGGGTGCAAGGGGCCATTTTGAAGAGAGGCAGTGTCTGAGGCCTGCACTTATTTTGCCTACTTTTCATCCATTATGCCCAGGGGTACTGAGTGTTGCATGGGCCTAGTCTTTCTGTGTGGTGTCTTGAATGTAAACATCATGGATGGCATGGGATTGTGCTGATTTTTCTGTGTTTTTCGATTTTTTGGGGTGTATAACTGAACTGATGTTCCTCTGTCTTCCATTGCTTTTAGGTGCACAAGACTCAAGAGAACCACCAGTGCCAGGAAGAAGTCCTGCAGCGGTGTGTGTGTGCAGCATAACGTCACGCGACGTCACGTCTGGGCACAGACAACTCTGCAACTCGTGCAACTGCTGCCTGCTGTTCTGACCTGCTCTGAAGAAGATGGCCCCAAAAAAAGTTACCCGTAGCTCCTCTAGCAAGAAAGTTGCCAGTAAGGAGCAGAAGAAGCAAGTTACCAAGGAGACTGGTGTGCCGGCCGCCCCTTTTTTTGGGCGGAAAAAAAAGTACGCCTGCAGCAGCAGCGGAATCTGCTGGGGACCAAGCTGGGAGCAGCACCCCCGCTCCATTGGGCTCAGTGGCACCACCACCACCACGCCAACTTAAGTCCAAGCCCTTGACTGCTGCAGAGGCACTTAGTCTAGTTGTTCAATCACCATCGACCAGTGATGTTGGCTCATCGCAAGAAAGTAGCAGCAATGTCCCTCAATCAACACAGGTTGTTGTAACTCATCTGACGAGTGTTGAACAACCACAGCCGCAACAAAAACCACATGTGCAAGTACAAGCCCAAGTACATGTGGAAGGAGAGGCAGCACAAGGAGATGCGCAAGCAGAGGTGCATGGAGGGTCACAAGTGCCCACAATAGTTGTTCCTCCCAAAGTAGGGGCACATCAGGAAATCGACAATCAAGGCGAGGTATCATTTGAGGAAGACACTCCTCCTGATGATCATTCATTGTCTTCCACACCCCTAGCAAGGGAAGAGATCAAGGGTGGTGTCTACATCTTCTTCAAGCACACCTCCTTCTGATGATACGGATCAAAATTGGGAACCAGCAACACTGCCGTCTGAGAGTGAGGCACACCATGATCTGACAAAGGTAGTTAAGCGTAAAAGGAAGCTCGTCCAAAGTCTCAGAGTTATGGAGTGTGATGATGAGGCTCAACAAGAAGTGGCGGATACTGCTGCTGATGAAGACTCTGACAACGACGACCCAGTCATCATAAAGGTCACTGCAGCCCCAGCGGGCATGCAGCAAACAGACATTTTGACCCTAGCCCGAAAAGCTGCTGAGCGTGATGATGATGATGTTGTCGACGAGGAGGCAGTGGAAAAACCACAATCATTGGAGTTAAGTAGTACACCAACTCGTACCGCTTCCATATTTCTTTCTCACAAGAAGGGACCTCCATCCACCTCGACATTAATTAGTGGCAGTGAAAGTGCACAACGTACAAAAGTTGGGCAATCCAGATCCTCCCCTTCATCTGGCATTAGCAGCATGACCACCACCACCAGTATCGCTGCCTCCTCCAGGCCCCACAGACACTTCAAGTCCCCAGTTTGGGACTTCTTTACTGTTTGCCCAAAAAGGGAAAAGTTCGCCATTTGTACCCTTTGTAAGCTTGCAGTTAGTTGTGGTAAGTCAGGTACCAACTATGGTACCGGAGGCCAGAGAGGTCATCTTGAGAGACAGCACACTGTCCAATGGTTTGCGCACCTAAAGGCGATCAAGGAAGCCCAAATTGGAGGGAAAAAAAACGTTGATGTTTCATCTGATGATGACGAGGAGGAAGAAGACGTGTCAAACACTTCACTTACACCCAGTACCCCTGTCAGCAGCACACCCCATGTGAGGCACACTAAGAGTGTTGGAACGAGTGAGACACCAACGCGAAAAAGTTCACCAGCGAGCATAATTGGGTCAAAGAAGTCATTATCATCCCGTAAATGCTTGGTCCAGGGCAACATTAGAACCATGTTTTGTTCAGACGCGCCATATGAACGCAACCACCCACTGACGCGTCTGTGTAACACTAAGCTGGCTAAAATGCTAGCTGTGGACCTTCTCCCTTTTTCTTTTGTAGAAGCGGTAGGTTTTCTAGAATTAGTGGCAGCGCTCTGCCCTAAATGGAAGGTTCCTAGCCGGTTCTATTTTGCCAGAGTTGCGGTTCCAGCACTACATGAAGATGTGCTGGAGGTGATTGGGGCAGCTTTGCAGAAGAGTGCTGTTCACACTATACATCTGACAACAGACATGTGGACCAGTGGCGCAGGCGCTGATTACATGTGCATCACTGCACACTGGGTCTCTTTTTCAGGGGTTAAAGCAAAGTTAAACGCAGGTGTTGACCCGGACCAAGTTTTTAAAGCTGCTCGGAAACATGCAACACTAGCCATGTTTGGCTTGGAGAAAAGTCACACAGCACGAAACATTTTGGACGAGTTTAACAAAAAGGTCTTTCACTGGCTGTCCCCAAAAAAACACCAGATTGGTTATGTTTCCACGGATAATGGCGCCAATGTAGTTAAGGCCATGGCACTGGGTGACTATTTCAGAGTGCCATGTTTGGCGCACTGTATCAACCTGGTAGCTCAAAAATTCTTGAGTGATAAAGACAGTCCAGCGTGCGAGGTAATGGCCGCCTGCCGAAAAATGTGCAACCATTTCAGCCATTCTTTTAAGGCCCGGAAGCATCTGAGGAGCCTGCTACATGAACGTCGAATGCCAGTGAAAGCACTCATCCAGGAGGTGGCAACACGTTGGAACTCAACCTTCTACATGCTTGAGCGTCTGTATGAGCAGTATACGGTACTCAATCACTATTTCTTAACACTGGATACAGCTCAGAAGGACCTGAGGATGGATGCGGCGCGCTGGGAAATAGTTAAAAGCCTGACAGAAATGCTTCGTCCTTTTGAGGTCTTCACGCGTGCAGTCAGCAAGGAGGACTGTAATTTGGGAAAAGCTATCCCATTGTTGTGCATGCTGGAGCACCAACTGAAGGCGGTGTCTTCTGAGTTAGAAAAAGATGAAAAAAACAAAGACCCTTTTGTTTTGTCGGAGAAATTATTAGAGCGCCTAGGTGGTGATGAACGTCCTAAAATGATCAACTCAGAAAAGCATTACATTTGTGCTACTATTCTGGATCCACGCTACAAAAAGGCCCTGGCAGGCCAAGCACTCTTTCCTTTTGCTGATGAAGATGTTAAAAAGTACAAACGTTGGCTAGCCTGGTCAGCCAAGAGGTTTGAAAAAGAACGGCAGAATATTGAAGGAGAAGGCAGTACATCAGCATCAGCATCAGCAGGCCATCCCCAGTCAAAAGAATCCACTTCTGCACCTGTGGCTGTGGCACAAGTGACCTCTCAGCCGTTAAAGACACCGGCAACCGGATCATCTGCACCACACACAAGAGTAACATTGGCTGCTGAAGAGGATTGGCTATCTTGGCTTGGGTATGGTTCTCGAAAAAAGGTCACAGGCACAGCAAAAAGTAAGCAAAGTGGAGGAACCGTTGAGGACCTTGAGTTGATGGTGCAGGACTATCTGAATGACTCAACAGAGGTCTTTCTTAATGATGAGCCATTGGAGTATTGGCATGGGAAAAAACAATTGTGGCCACAGCTTTCCAACCTGGCTATAAACTACTTGTCTTGCCCACTCGCAAGTGTGTCTTCTGAACGTGTTTTCAGTGCTGCTGGTGGCATTGTAACTCCCAAACGGAGCCGCCTCTCGCCCAAAAATGTGGAGAGGCTAACAATGATCAAGATGAATCAGCACCTCATACCACCAGATTACAAAGTACGAGAAAGCACGCCGCATGAAGACGAGGAGGACAGCAACGTAGATGAGGGAATTTGTTCTCTGTTCTGTGACGCTGACCTCATCCTGCCTGAATTCGCAGAGTATGATGACGAACTCTTATTCTTATTCCCTGACACCGAGCACTGAAAATGAGACAATGAATCAATAACTTTCCTTTTCGTCTTTATTCACTTTTATTCCTGTGTGTCTGTCTTTCTTTGTTTTGCACAGTTAATTTAATTCAAACTTTAATCACCTAATCACAAAAACAAGCCCATCAGCAGAACTGTCTTCACTTGTTTGCTTATTGATTTGAAGGTGCCGCAGTCTACATTCCTCAGGTTCACAAGTTCAGAAGAACATGCTCCTCTATCCTCCTCCTCCAGACTCCTATTTCCCTCAAAGCAGAGGGCTGGATTACGCCCAATGAAGAAAGACTCAGCACTTGTGGAGGTGTTCTACTTCTTTGCGGGTGAGTTGACGGCTCTGGGCCCATTGCTGTGAAGCTCTAATAACGGATAAAAGTGTTTTGGACCAAATATGAGGCGGAAATTTCTTGCCGTTTTTGCTGACTTGCTTGCCTTTGAGGTGCTCTTTGGCGGGGTTCTGGGTGTTTGTGGGTGACTTTTGGGGTCTGGGAGCACTGCTGCGACAGTCTAATCTTGATTGCATTTGCTTTTCAGGAAATCCGTGGTGGAAAACAGGAGTTATGATGATTGATGACCTAGCAGCACAGCGCGTTTGGACCGAAGGCCGAGAGATATTGTAGGTATGGGATTTTGCTTTTTGGCTGTTTGGGGGTTTTGTCGCGTGCTTTTTTGCGGGTGGGTTGGCGGGTCTTGGGGCATTCCTGGGAAGGTCGAATACCGGATAGAAGTGGTTTGGACTAAATCCATGCAGAATTTTTTTTTGCTATTTCTTCTGACATCTTGCTCAATGTAGCGTTTTCGGGGGCCTGTTTGGGGGGCTTCCTGGTGTTTGTGGGTGGGTATTGGTGTCTCTGTCGGAGCACTGCTGCGACAGTCTAATCTTGATTGCATTTGCTTTTCAGGAAATCCGTGGTGGAAAACAGGAGTTATGATGATGACCTAGCTGCACAGCGCGTTTGGACCGAGGCCAAGAGATATTGTAAGTATGAGATTTTGCTTTTTGGCTGTTTGGGGGTGTTGTTGCGTGCTTTTTTGCGGGTGGGTTGGCGGGTCTGGGGCATTCCTGGGAAGGTCTAATACCGGATAGAAGTGGTTTGGACAAAATCCATAAGGAAAAGCCTTTTGGCACTTTTTGTAACTTATGGTTCATCAGGGTTAGCCCTAGCAGCAGGAGTGCATGTGTTTCGGGGTGTTCTAGATTTTTGCAACTGGCTATGGATACTTTTGCTTGCTTGCAAGTGGTTTGAATACAATCCACGGTGGGTAAGGGGGTATTTGGGCCTACTTTTACTTTCAAAGTACGTTTTGTCACCATTTTTCTGCTAGGCCTCGTTTTTTGAGATCTGATTGGGGGTCTTCTACATTTTTGCGACTGGCTTTAGTAAGGGTCTTGGTGGGAGCATTGCTGGGAAGGTCTAATTTTGTTCTAAAACACAGTTTACAGTACACCTAGCTTGAGGGGAAAGATCCGCTAAATTAATTTGGCCATACTTATTTATCCTTCAAAAGGTGACTCAGACAGAGTATGCAATTTCAAAAATATTGTACTGTCTATTAGGAAAATCAAAGTGTGACTTTTTGCACCACACAGCGTACATACCTTATATTTATTTATCAGTGGTATTGTAATAGCACTTCCTGTTTTCCGTTCAATAATTACAGGCCGGGTTTCAGTCAACATCCGCCAGACAGGCAGTGGACAGGGTGTCTTCTGTCAGTGGTCACCAACATTGATGGACGAAGCGTCAGCTGGAATGGAGGAGTGCCGCTAATAAGAGGAATTGTTTGCTGCATGCAACTTACTTACCAAATTCAACAGGACAACTCCAACAACATACAGATGCAGTATCCATTGTTTTCTTCTATGAGTCTGACTGCATTTCTTGGATCTCTCTCTGCTTCTAAATTGATCCCTACAGCCATTTCTTTATCTTCAATTATTGTTTGTCCATGCTGTGCTTTTTTTTTCTTCTCTCAACAAAACCTACCCAAAAAGAAACCCCCATTCCCATCCATTTTCCAAACCCTAACCCTCTTCCCCCGAGCTGTGTGGTTTTGCTTGATGTGTGACTAAATGACATCAATAATTCCACACACTTGCTGGGGAGGATTAGGTCATAGCAACAGGCTGGTGAAGGAATCCGAGGATATATTCTAGACTTACTCAGCTTCAGTACTATTTCTTGTAGTAGTAGGAGCCAATGTCAAATAAATTCAACACAAGTACTAGTTATACTTGCAATACTTTACCATTTGTTAGGCTACATAGTGGCACTGTTCTAGTGTACTGTCACCTGCTATATTCTCTATCGTACCGTAACCGTTGTAATGCTACAGTAAGGACAAACCAGGTTTCGTTTTCTTTTTTTCCATAGGCATGCAACTGCTACTGTGTCACACCACTAGTACCACCACAATGAGGACATTTCATCCGCCCAGGATTGCCAACCTTAATCCCCATTTCCCGTGGAGCCAGCCCTGGGCCTAGCCCTAATTTCAAACACAAATTACAGGTAAGATAAGCGTTTGGTGGGAGGTAGTATAATGGAGTATTAGGACTAGACAAGAGATTGACGGTAGTACTACTAAAGTCCTAGGACTCTTCAGGAAAACAAACTTACTGTTAAACCCCCACCCACCAGACTCAAAAGCAGTAAAAAACAGGTATGGTCAGATAAAGTTTAAAAAAGTATATTTATGTAGCCCTAACAAAATAATCTCCCTCAAGACCCTCCCTAACCCCAACGATTGTCTTTCAAAAGTCCCAAAAAGAACCCAACTCCCAAATCCCACCCCCCAAAAGTCTCTAAAAAAAGGGCAAGGGACACTACACTACTGGAGGGTGCTGGTGAATTTAGCGGCCAGGGCATCATACTCCTTGCGGAGGGTGGCATGGTCGAAGCGGAGGCCCTCCACCAAGTTCTTATAGTTATGGACCTCCTGCTCCAGGTAGGACACTCTGAGTCCTAGGCGGCGCTGGCGTGCCTTGCAGCTCCTGTGGGGGGCAGCTGGTGTCTTTGCTGCTTGACGGTGGCGGTTGGCTTTGGTAGCCCGGCTCCGTACCACTGGAGCACTGCGCTGGCTGGCAGCCCGTGGGGGCATGGAGGAGGATGCAGCTGTCCCAGTGGAGGATGTTGTGGTTCCACCGGTTGACTGCGTGTCCTCCTCCTCCAGGGCCACCAGCCGCCGATATTCGGCGACAATGGCATCCAGCCTCCGTTGCCGGGCCATTCGAGCCTGCTCCCTCCGTGATGTCGATTTGGAAGGAGCAACTATATGAAGAAAGAAAGACATAGTCTGTAACCAATGCTCCTTAACATTAATAACACAAAGTGATTGAGCTGAAAGTTGTGTCACAGTACAAGTAGCAAATTGAAAGCACAGTACATAACTATTGAGGACAGTATCTATCTAACCTCCCAGGCTCCCACTTCTGCATCCTTGCTCTAACATTAGTGGGATTTTAATGAACAAATTCTACGACCACTATGGACTTCCATTACAGTCGACTATGACAGTACACCAGTCTTATTCTTCTTCTTCTCTCTTGTTTAGGAAAATTGGTACGTTATCTTATGCAAGCAGGCAGAATGCCAGCGCAGTGAACTTGCACCCGAGAAAAACAGACACACACCATGATGAGTGAGACAGACTTGCGTTACTGTACCGGTCCAGTACATGCAGGTGGTGAAGCTATTACTTTTCTATTACGGGTGGCACTGAGAATACTCTGTTACAAGGGCTACTGCTTAATTAATCTACCTTTCACCCTACAGTGCAAATGAGTACTAGAAAAGGAAAATTAAGAAGCTAAATAATTTGATTATCTATCACTTCACATGGGATGTATTTGATGACATATGGGATGACTTTAGGTGCTTTTCTTATTATTGAGTGAACAGTGATACACCCACACATGAATGACGTACTACTACTAAACTAAAGTTATTAAGAGAGGTACGGAGTGTCCACCGTAATAACCGGATATATGCTGTGCTTGCAGTTGCAATACAAACTACTGCTACTATTCATGGTAGTATTGGACAAATTTACAATTTCTTTTCCTTACCAGTTGCCAGTTGCCTTCCCTACACTGGAACGGACGTGCGGGTGCGGTGTTACATGCTCTTCAAGGTAACACTTAGTTCATCCAGTGACCATCTACTCTCTCTAGATACACATATGCTATCTAAGAGTCAGATAATACCATGCTCCAGGCATCCATCCATTCAAAGTATATGCACACATACAGTTTCTGTTTCACCCACCCAGGCTGTTCTCCTTCCACCCATCCTTGCTTCATCATTGACCCAGCCATGCACCATACCATATTCTTTCCTTCCCAGCCACCTCGGGGACCAAGCAAACACATATCATTCTTCTTTGCCAGCCGTCATAAAATTTCTCGTCCTTCCTCACTTACTTACACCCTTGTTTCGCTTTTCGTTCATCCCATCCATCAAGTTCATCTAAGATCTTATTGGGATTCTTCTCACCAAAAACTTCACAGCTAAGTCGAAGTACATTTAGAGGAGGCTACTACCTGGTTGATTTATTATACACCCGTGCAGAAAGCACACTATGCAGTCTTCAATCTCAATAAGTAAGGAATATATAGCTTACCTCTTCCCGCCACCACCGTGTGAACCCTCACAGGAACGTCCGGCACTTGCACCGCATCCTCCCCAGAGTCCTCGTCCAACACCACCACCTCCGCGCTGGCCCCGCCACCAGATGTTACACCTACAAAGTACATTTAAGAATGTTAGAAATACACCACTCACTACTATATAATATTTGGTCTAGGAGGAATAAAGAAATGTTAAAAAAACGAAATACAATGTAATAATTTGTAACTGTATACTCTAAAGTAAAAATTTCCCTTTTTCCAGGGAAGGCTGTTGTCTTGCTGCACTTTTTGGCACAACTGATGAATGCTTGCTTTTTATTTTTAACACACGCCACTTTTTCTCCTAACAGAAGCTTGACTTCTAAGAACACGATCAGGGTCAAGCTCAAGTTCAAACCAGGTGAGAGCTCAGCTCGACCACAAGAAATGTGTCCAATTAATCGTTAGCACTAAGCACTTTTCCATTTTCAGTTAAACTTTTACTTTTATGACAAAGTGTATTTTAATAAATGTGTTTAGTTTTAATAAAGCTTTTAAACTTAAATAGACTCTGTGGTTTTTGGTCCTCCAGACTAGAGTGGATGAGCTAAAGGTTTTGGAATTTTTGCAAGCATGAGTGCCTCTGACACTTCTTGACTGACTCCGTACTCTTGTCCTGCGTTGGATAATCTAATCATCATTTGGGATCAATCATCGGTGACTTTGGGAGCTAAATGACTCTGCCACACTATCTAGTCAGTAAGGAGATTGAGGGTTCTTCAAAGTCTGATATCACTGAGGTATGTGGAAAGAAAGTCTACCTGCGCCTATTATAATTGATAAACAATGCACTATTTAGTGTTCATAGTTCGGTTTGTGCAGATTTGTCCCTGCAACAGTAGTAGAATGGATTGTCCTCCTATCCAAACCAAAAGTAAAGTAGTATCTTATTCTTTCTTGGTGGTCATTCACCTGTTTATTGTTGGCAATTGTCAAAGCATAAACATTTAGAAGACTTGAAAAGACATTATGGACAATCCCAGAGGACTGCACTCAGTGCATAGAGCTATTGCTGACTAGAATGGGAGTCCAATGGAATTGCCAAATGTGCAATCTTAGTTAGCTACACAGACAGACTAATAAGAATAATCTAGTAATACCACAGGGAGTCATAGTCGAGGCAGGATAAGAATTTAGATCCAGTCTAAAAGAAGATCAAAGACGATTTAGAAAAAATCGAATGAGGAACGCTAGGAAAAAATAGGTACTCTATATTAAAATTAAAACTTACTGGGGCCAGCAAAGGAGCCCTCGCCTGCCCGATCCTGGCCTGCATCCTCCTGAACAGCACCCTCCTCCTCCTCCTGTGTCCTCTTGCCCTTGGGGGGGAGCTGATGTACAACATGAAAGAAAGAAAGACCAGAAAACATGGATGAGATTTGTCAACCAAATCAAACATTTCAAAAGAACAATAACAATATATTTTGGAGAAATAGCAAATAGATAGACAACTATTCCACAGGATATATTGACCAAGCTCATATGGTATACTACGTTATTCGTATTGCCTGATTTGCGGACCGTTGACTTTGTAAGTTCCTATGTAACTCACTAAACAGACTACTAAAAAGGTTTGCCTAGGCCTGGCAGGCAGCAGTCCGCAGCACGCGAAGTGACAGACAAAGTCCATCGTGCTTGCAGATCAGTGAATACTCAAACTATCAATCCACCGACCACCACCACTATTTCTTCTTATAGCCATG
This sequence comes from Lissotriton helveticus, assembly GCF_964261635.1. Classification (NCBI taxonomy): domain Eukaryota; kingdom Metazoa; phylum Chordata; class Amphibia; order Caudata; family Salamandridae; genus Lissotriton; species Lissotriton helveticus. Next base: position 456,072,545 of record NC_136070.1, on the reverse strand, counting down.
TGTCTAAAGGAAGTACTGGACTTCAGTCTGTTGGGGCTGATTTAGAAGTCCCTTGCGGCTCATTTTACTCCATTGTTGCATGACTTTTGTGACGCAGCGGCAGAACAAAAGAGGCGCCATGGTGCGGCGTATATAAAAAAAAATGACGCATATGGGAGATGCATCACGTTGTTAAGCCCTGCGCCATCAGGGGGCGTTCTGGCGCAAGGGAGGGCGTTCCTGCGCAGGAACGAATCCTAAAAGTGGCTGAGGGAAATCTACAAAATGTCAATCAGTCACTTTTAGGACAATGATGCGTGACTGAAACACTGCGCCTGCTTGAAGCCGACGTACGGCTTGATGCAGCATTGGGGAGATAGGGCACCCCAGAGCATTGCTGGAGCTGCGCCATCGTTGGCACGCAACTCCAGCAATGCGCCGCCTTTACGGCACAGATGCGTAAGGCTTCTGTGACGTTTTGGGCCCATGGGTGGTGGTGGTGGCAAGGCGCACAATTACTGCCGCATCCCTGCTACTTTGCAGGGATGCGCCGGTAATTGAAAATATGACCCTTAGTGTCTAGCATTACGCAGTTCTTTACACTACACTCATACATAATTTCTCAGGCCAATGAAATGAACACAAAATACAAAACAAATAAGCATAGTAGCAAGCAAGGCTACTGAGAAGGAGAGCAGTGCACCTGAAATGCATAGAAGATTTTGAAATATAATTTACCTACAATGTAATCGGCAGCATTATTGCTCTTGGTAAAGAACAAAGATTTGCAAATAACAGAGCCGGATAAAACAGAGTAGTGATGAAATAGCTAGAAATAGCTACTACTACTCACCAAGCCCGGGGACCTCTACGCCGAGCGCGTCCAGCAAGTCGCGTTCCCGGTCATGACATCCGTCCAGCGGTAGGTGGCCTGGTTATAGGTGCGCCGGACCCCAGAGAGCTTAAACATGGCCGGGCACACCTTCTCCCACCGCTTCCGGCGCTCCCGGATGCCATAGCCGGTTGCGATCTTGCCGCCTCCCAGGATGGTCTTGGGGAGGCGGCGCTGGACGTGGAATATTAGTGCGGCTACCTCCTCCGCGCTAAAGATCTCCCGTGGCATCACTAGCTCCCCCCTCAAACGCCCGCACGGGAGCCGGGCACGGGGTGCGGGACCCTTCCCCTTCTCAGGGTGCTTCCCGGCTCCCTTTACCATGGTCTGGGCAGAAATGAATGTAAATAATAAAGAAGAAATAGAATAGGGAAGAAGAAAAGGAAAGAGTTTAAAAAAGTAGTTTAAAATTAACAAAAAGTAGCAGAAAACACAAAAATATAGAGCTAGAAAAATAGAGGGATAGATAATAAGTAAAATAGATCAAAACAACTTCAAACGAGCAAAGGATGGAAGAGATTCAGAGAGGATACAGAAAGCATGCCCAGAACCATAGCAATGAATGAGAAACAAGATGGCCGCGCCCGTTCACGACCGCATGGGTAAGTTCGCGCGAGATTTTCCTCGCGATCACGCGCGAAATTGTACTAGCGAGCAGCACACTTTGCGAGATTACACATAGCGGCCGGAAACGGAATTACGTCACGCAAAAAAGATGGCCGCGCCCGTGTACGACCGTTAGGGTAACTTCGCAAACGTATCGCTACAAGCGCCTTGCGAACATGCACAAAACCACGCGAACATACACGCCGCAAAAAAAAAAATAGTGTATTCGCACGCATTCGCGGCTTCCGAAATCGATCTCGCACGGATTCGCGCCCCGCAAATGGTGCGAAATTGCAGAAAAACGATTTTTGCTAAACTGAAAGCAATCAGCAGGTGCAAAAGTTCAAACTTAACATTAGTAACCATTCACTCTAGTGCTTCCTGAGGGGCCCCTCCAGAGTTCAGTTGCCTATTTGCAACTATTCTATGACCCTGCTATGACCCAAACAGCAGGCTCATAGAATAGCTACAAGTAGACCATAAAGGTCCTGTGAAAAAAAAATGTAACTGCAACAGAAAGGAAATTACAGATAAGGAAGGAAGCAGGTGCCAGCAAGACTGGAAGTTTCAAAATTACTGACACATTAATGACCCCCAAATTAATTCATGGCAGTTGAAGAAGGGCAGGTGTGCTTGCTTTCACTGCAACAGAAAGCAAATTACAGATAAGGAAGGAAGCAGGTGCCAGCCAGACTGGAAGTTTCAAAATCACTGACACATTAATCAACCCCAAATTAATTCATGGCAGTTGAAGCAGGGCAGGTGTGCTTGCTTTTTTTCACCCCCGTAATCTACAGTGATAAACAAACCTAATGGGTGGCAGTGAGGATGTACCAGAGGGTGGCATGGGTGTACCAGAGGGTGGCAGTGGTGAAACAGAGGGTGCTGTGAACCTGTGATGATAAACCAGACGTAGAAACAACATAGTCGCGGCCGTTGCGAGGCGAAAAGTAAGTTTGCAATTGCGAAATGGTCCACAAATCCTCGCGAACGCTCGCCAACACAAAAAACACAAAAATCCACAAAACCGCGAGAGTTCGCGGATTTTGCGGATTGCGAATCCGTAAATACGCAAATTCGCGTACGCGAGATCCGCTAGATCCGCCCATATTCTACTAGCATCCTCTTTACCCCGGAGTACCAAAATAGGGGGCCATTTGACATCCTGAACAGAGGGAATTTATTACGACTACTCACCACTATACCAGCACTTAAGGACTTATCTTCAGCGGATCTTCTATCTATAGAATTCATAAGAACAGACGGGTTGGATGGGAATGAGGTGACAAAATCTATATGGTCTTCCCTGAAACTGTCAACAAAATCCTTAAGGAGCAAGGTCTCCTTAAGGCATGGGGGATCAACATAGCTGCCCACCACAATGCAGGATACCCGCTGCCCCTGCTTGAGAGGCCTCAGCAGCGCCCCAATACAATTGCAACGACACGGTCTGTGCTGAGGGGCGCATTGGGCTCCTCTGCTACAGTAGCGCAGGCGCCACAAATGGAAAACAGCTCAAGGCTGACAAATACGCACCGCACGATTGAACATCGGCTCATCAGGATATGCAATTCGCAAGCCAACCACCAATGACAAGGACACCGACCAGAGAAAGATCTGCGCATGGACGCTCCACATATGGACCTATGCTCATGGAACATCAACGGGCTCTACAACAAAGTAGTGGACATTGAGTTTCTAAAATATGTTAAATCGTTTGACATCATCCTCCTCCAGGAAACTTGGCTGGAAGAGCCGATTCATCTAGAGGGCTATACTTGCCATCATACCCCAGCCACAAGGAAAAGCAAGTTTGGTCGTCTATCAGGAGGCCTAGCAACCTATCTCAAAATATCAACGATTGGTTATGCTCGGGCACTCAGCTCAAACTCCTTGGCCATAAATACAGTGGAGTTATTACTTAACTTTGGGGGCAAGATGAAAGAGCTACAGCTGACCAACACGTACATTAACCCGAAAAACAAAAGACAGGAGGGGAAGATCTTGATGGACAACTTACATAATGCTATGACTATTCGGACATCATCAAACCTAATTTTGTCTGGAGACCTTAACCAATGCATTTTAGGTTCTTCTGTTAATAGCGACATTCAGGCCCAGTCATTCCATTGGAATATACCAACTCAAGTATTTAGCAGCCAATGCAAGGCATCTAAGGCTGCAAAGGCATTACTTGAAGACCTAGAACACATGGGCCGGAGGGTCCTAAACGGAAGCTTTGCAGAGGACTCACCACCTGTGCCCTCATTCACCCCAGGCAAGACTTCCTCTTCAATTGATTACACGTTAGTCTCTCTTACGTTATTTCATCACGTTTTAGGCTACAATTTAGGAGATAGGGGTGATAGCGATCATCGCCCTCAAGAAGTCTGTCTAGGGGTTCTCCCTGATGATATTCTTTTGAACGCAATAGGTCCGCATGATAGTTACTCCATCAACCTCAAACGTATCAAAACTTCAGTAGCAAATACCGCTGAGGTGCTTCAAGCTGCAAAAACTCAACTGAGCTCTTCAAATTATCCTGCCGGCAACCCAGTAGCAGGCTGGGAACAATTTACGACGGAGTTTGCAAACAACTACTCGACAACCGTATGCCACTTTTCAGCACCAGCACACGGTATCACAAGGAAGATCTCGAGTACCCAGAAACTGGCTATGAAATCACACAAAAAAGCGATTAAAAAAGCTTTAAGACAGTTGAAGAAAAGTCCGGGGGATGGAATTCTTCTAGCAGAGATTCACAAACACCGAGCGGATCTCAAAAAACTGAAATGGGCAATTAAAAGAACAAATGAAGCAGACTTCTGGGCCAAACTCCACTGCGCATCCAAGGGCAATAACAGCGCCCAGTTCTGGTCAATCATAAATAAATTGTTAAACCCAAAAAACAATGGTATAACATCTTACATAACGAAATCGTCTTGGGAATCATTTCTCGATGATCATTTTAATCATCAGGACGGCAAAACAAGGGAGCTGCATAATCCTTTGGAGGGCCGAAAACTTCAATCAAGCTCAGCACGAGAAGATGCCTTTTTGGTACCCTCCGTGACCCAAATCACAAAATTAATTTCCAAAGGTAGAAAAGACGGCGCAGCTGGTCCAAACGGTATTCCTCCGCCCCTTTTCAAAGTGGAACCAGAATACTGGACTGATAAGTTGATCCCCCTCTATTCATCCATTAATAACTCTGGGCGCTTTCCCGTCTCATGGAGGGGCTCAATCATCTCACCAATTTATAAGGCGGGGGACAGACTCCTTCCAAAAAACTACCGCCTGATTGCACTCCTTGATATTGAGGCTAAATATTTTGATGGTCTTCTATTGACTCACCTGCGAGACTGGGCTACAAATCAAAGCTTAATTCCATCTAGTCAAACTGGGTTTTGCAAAGACATGGGGACAACAACCAACCTGGTGGCCATTTCGTTGCTCATTGACAAGGCTAGGGTGACCAAGCAGGCTCTCCACCTCTGCTTTGTGGACTTTAAGGCGGCCTTCAACAATGTCAACCGAGAAATCCTCTGGAGAAAACTGGCCTCCTGGGGGATCCCCTCACCTTTACTAAGCCTCCTGATTGAATTACACACGAATACGTGGGTCCAGGTAAAGCTTGGGAACGGCTCGCACCTCTCTAGGCCTATTCTTACCACAAAGGGCCTAAAGCAGGGGTGCGTGTTAGCTCCAACTCTTTTCAACCTTTTTACAGCTGACCTGCCACCCGCCCTGGAGGCTTGTAATTCACATGCTCCTCGGTTAGGAGGCAAAGGGCTGCCCAGCATTTCCTACGCAGACGACGTGGTTTTGGTCAGCCACACGAAAGTCGGTCTTCAAAACCTTATTAACACGCTTCATGGTTATGCCGTTAAAAATCTATTAGAAGTGAATCTCAGTAAGAAAAAAGTTCTGTCATTAACCAGGTACAAAAAGTCGCACACTTGGTCGCTTGGCACAGATGCAATTTCAAACTGCTCTGAATACAAATATCTTGGGGTCCATGTTGACAAAGGTGGCCGCTATTTAAACCAACTAGAGGCCATCAAGAGAAAAGGCATGTTAATAGCCATGACATTGAAACAGCTAAAGTCAAACTTGAGCGGGAGACTCTATTGCCACTACTTCGAGTAGCAAAAATCAAAATAGAGTCATCAATTACGTATGGCAGCGAGGCCCTAAGAGGAACGGACGCAAAACTCCTTGATGCAACTATCTCAAAGGCCTACAGACTCCTATTTAACCTGCCATCGTATACTTCACAGGCCCAGATTCGGTTGGAATTTGGGCTGACGTGCCAAACACTCGCACGAAGAGGCTCTTACATCAAGTGCTGGCATAAATTAAAGAACTCTTCAGAAAACACCTTGAACCGACAGCTCTGGCAAGATATGACCAGTTCATCTAGAATGCCGGTGAAAAAATATCTAGAGGAGTCCTTGGCCATCACAGGACTGAAAGATCTATGGGAAACTCCTCTATCTCATGCACAATTCAAGCTCATAGTGAACAAGAGTTTAAAGAGCCACTCGCATGTGGAGGACAAAGCCTTGCTTTCTCAGAGACGCCACGCTTGGATGACCCTGTATACATACAAATCCCCGGGGCTTCAAGCATATTTTGGTCTGGGGTATGGCTGGAAAACAAAAGAAGCCTTTTTCAAATACAGGCTAGGGATTCTACCTGCCATCCCTTACCTACCACCATGGTTGAGACAGAACTACGGGACTAAATGTAGGCTCTGCGGAACGGTGATTGAAGACTTAGAACATCTACTGTGTACTTGCTCGAGGCTAAACGAGGAAAGGGCAGCTCTGTTGAAAACCATCTTCAATGAACTAGGAGTCCGCTCACGGAGACAAGTCGTCCTTGCCTGTTTTGATCCTGATTTTCCCCCCTTAAACGGGAAACTGGTGAAATTCCTGAAACTAGCAGAACGGAAACAAAAAAAACAGGCACTTGGCCGAGAGGATACCTCGGGATAGGACAAAGAAGCCTCAAACAATATACTTGTACCATGTTTTTATTGTTTTTTATCTTTGCTACTTCTTTTAAATTCTTGCTCTTAAGGTTTTCTTTTAATTTCTCTTGTGGAGACAGTATTTTTAACGCACTTTTGTAACGGTTTTTATTAACCTAAAACAATAAATATATTACTTACTTACTATTACTTTTTCATTAACTGTGCTCCAGGAACACAGTCATCAGTTGACCATTTTAAGGAGGGATTCCTAACATAACTCTTGTCAAACATCAGCTATAGATCGTTTGTTTAATAATGAACGCGTTTTAGGTTCAACCTGCTTCACCATCTCCTGGCATCGCCATCTGGTTTAGTTCCCCCAAATGTGAGAGGACGCTCTGGCTGCAACTCTAAGTCTCCATGTTTTAGCCATCTGAGGAGGCCCCTTTTAAAATCCATGAAGTTCAGGCAAGCCAGAGTGGCGCTTATGTTCTTGCAGCTTTTACCTAATAATTTCACACTTTGTGTAATGACAATATTTTGTGGGCCGCCTATAGAGCAAGACTCTCTAGACCCGATTGATTGTTGAATGCTTTTTTTGTGTCCTTTGCATTATTTCTTTTTTTAATTACCCGTGACCGGGAGTTGCATTTTATCTTAACTTTTAATTGGATCTGTAATGTTGTTGTTTTTTGTGGTTGTGAATGCACCCAAATAAAGATTGATTTATTATTACTTTTTCATTAACAGTGCTCTAGGAATACAGTCAATAGGTGCCCATTTTAAAGAGGGATTTCTAATATAACTCTTGTCAAACGTCAGCTATAGATACTTTCTATGTTAATCTTTTGGTCAGGAAAGTCAATCTATTCCCCTTTAGAAAAAAATGTTCTCTGCTGCTCCCCACTGGTGTGTTTGTTCTATTTAAACTGCCCGCTCCATAGGAGAAGACATGATTCCAGCTGTTTCTGTGAATGTGAAAGAAAGAAACAGCAGCTGGCACAGCAATCCCGACAGGGAAGCGTAGATGCACAGTGACTCAGTTCACCTATTCAGGGAGTTGTTTGCTTGCTTGAGCACAAGTCAATTTTCAAAACAGTTGGCTATTGTTTCCGATCGTAAAATACAGCCTTGGGTATATTGCTTTGACACTCAATTTGTAACTTTTTAATATGTGACGTTACGCATGAAATCACCAAACTCCAGATTATACAGAAACTTTGTGAAATAAATACTCAAATCCATCAGGTCTAGTGACTGAACTAATTGAGGACATGAAAACCTGTTGTAATCGATTTGATATTTTTCGATGAAAGTGTGTGATTTAATAGAAACTATATAACTTTACTATATATGGGATTCTGCAGTCCCTGTCTTAAAAAACGCATCTCCAATGTCTTTATAATTAGCTACTTGTGAAGTACCCAGTCCCTTAGTATGAAGAAATAACCTCTTAACTCAATTGTAATGACTTATTACAGTTGAGTTCTGACCTCACAGTGCCTGCTGCCAGATGCAGTAGCCAAGAGGAAAGAGAGGTCAGGTCATGGAGCATAATTAAAGCAACTGTTACAAAACATTGCTTTTCTTTCTACTGCTATGTTTTTATTCCGAGCTATTTCTCCTTTAAAAATAGAAAGGCTTGTATTTAGCCAATTCTGATATATGTGCAACAAATACCAAACAGCTTTTTCGCTATATTTAATTCTTTAAATAGAGACTCTATTTATATTTTTCATTTTTGTCAACATGTTCTCTCTTTAATTTGAAAGAGCTATGCACCAAGGATTTAATTGGTTTATTGGGAAAAGTGATGGCTTGACCATGTAGTATAAGGTATAAAGTACCCCTTGATGTACTTGATAAGGATATTGCAAGTCACTTCAATGTTCCATAACCTTATAAAATAGCTCAGTCTTCTGCGCATGCACAATCAGACCACATGAAATGAATTTCTGGTAAAGGTTACTTCAGCTTCAAGTTGGCTTTCCAACATTGCCCTGCAATCCGATGTTGGGTGCAGTTCCATCTTAGACAGATACCGTCAGTCATCAATAAAGTATATACTAAAACAGTGGATGCCTGTGTAAACGAAACCCTGGAAAGAATACTCCAGCAAGATCCAAGCATCCAAATACACCTTGGCCTGGAAATGGGAAGTGTTGTCTCTAGGTTTTGACATGGAAACCTCTGAAAAATGTCAGAGACCAGTAACGGTGATATGTACCTCGACTTCAGAAGGTAAAAATGACACAATTCCATGTAGATTTGTTGCAGGGATTCTGTGCGCTCACAGAACTATGTGTAGGATTATGGGACCTTAGTGTATAGGGACATAGTCATTCTACCACCTTAGCACCCATGAACCCAGGACCAACTAATTATAGTGTCTCACTTGCTCTCCTACTCACCCACAGAGAAACAAGTGGTTAGACACCCCAGAACACAACACTCATGACTCTCTCAGGAATTGCATTTGCAAGACACACCCTTTCGCACACACTCTTGTACTTGTCGTCCACGATAAGAGCTGACAGAGACACTTTTCAGCGGTCATGTTTTCGTTTCCATATGAAATATTTACTCCTTTCTATAATGTCAGTTTTTTTATAGATAAAATCTAATTGAACATTTTTCACAGGATTCTCGTGGCACGACTCTTGAGCAAGCTCAAGGCAGTATGTTTTATGATGGTAAGTAACTCTCACATCCCAATGCACTCTACAATAGGCTCTGTAAGGCGTATTAGATGGTGGAAGGAATTACCATCGTGCAGTCATACTTGTTGAAAAATGCCGAAGTACTCCAGAGGCAATGTCTACAATCGCTTCAATGATTTTATGCAGGCTCTTATTTTCTTGTATTCGGTGTCTTTCACTTGGTAGGGGTATGTTCAACTAGAATATTATGAAGCATAACTTCCCAATTGTGTCCAGTAAGCTTTCAGGCAATTTTCGACTATACCAAGAACCGCCAATCTTTTAAGAGAACAATGATCTTTTGTATCTAAAAAGCAAACACCCTCACATGCACCGAAGTCTAATTGCTGAATCTGTGTTTTTTATCTTGTATTTGCAAAGGGCTACTGAGACCATTGAAAAGACTATTGGTTTGTCTGCAGGGTGTTCTGCCTCCTTTCCTTGGGTATATATTTACATGGTGCACTACAGACACATGTTAACATACCATCATCAAGGGAGTGTCATTCACGCACTGACAGATGCACTCCTGTACATTTTGTCTTTTCAAGATGTTGTATTCGTTCCTGTAATGTACGACTTTTATAGTGCACAGTACAAGATAGACAACATGGGGCTTATTGTCCCTTGCGCCACCGCTGCGTCATTTTTTACATGATGTGAGAGAGAGGGCAGTATGGTGAATGGGAGATAACGCAAGCAAGTACAAGTTGAAGAGCAGAGTGAAATTACTTTGATACAGAGGAAGGAGGTAACGTGAGATATGCAAATGGAGGATTTCACAAAGACATGGAACGGAAAATGGAGTAGTGTCTAAAAGAGTGAGAAACTGTGGAGGGTAGTAGTGCGAAGGAAAAAACAGGCATGACAGAGACACTGTGAAGCCCACTATACCTTCCACACACCATGGTAATAACTATTTGATTTAATCATATATTCACAGTAGGATAGAAAAAATTTCATTTCAAATTTTTCACAGCAATATGATTTTTTTTACTCATTTATCAATCATTGGCAATGCTTATAGGTCTAGCTTGTTTTAGACACATTTTCATTGTTGTGCAATATGTATGGATGCATAACAGAAAACTCACAGAGAGGCACCCAAATGCTGGCCAGGTAGCATTTTTGTAGAGCACACGATTCTAGATCACGTTTTTACTCAAGTCATGAATTCAATAAGCCACGTCTCTTGGATCCTAGTGTCTGTTCTTTGGCCATTTCTCTTTTTTAGATCCACACATTCTCCTTCCTACTGATAACACTGTGTGACATTAGTTTCCATGTATTAAGTTTGATTATGTCTGTTTTTTCATTACTTTATGTGTGACACTTTGAGTGATCTCCTATCACGAGCATACCAAAGCAGTCGTGTACGTGCTATTAGATCAAGTTCACGAATGTCCTATTTTTTGCTCTGTATTGAATTAGAGCTCACCTTAAAACACCTGCAAACACAGCTGAAGGTGTCATGCAAGATGACTAACCTTCTTCCCTTCCATAAAAGGATCCTTCTGAGAACTCTTTTCTGACAGCAGGAGAAACAAGATACATCTAGTGTAAGACCATTTTTTATTTATCTTATCAGAGGAAAGTAGGGTTGCAGGCTTTTATGTGTTTTGCCACCAAGGCAATATGTCTCTTGGATGGTCACAAGCGTTTCAAATATCAGACCATGCAGATGATATAAAACACAATCTGGACTGGCCTAGGGACAACTGATTGGCCACTACTGGCCTTGGTAGTGCTAAAACTCGGTTGAAGGGTGGAAGAGAGTGCTGGCCTAACCATTATGTGGCTACTGGTTCAAGAAGCAGACTTTGGCAGTACAGACACTCTCTGGAAAAGCAATGACCTACTGAAAGAGATAGGAGTGGCCTGTGAAGAATGGCAGGCATGAGTTACAAGAGAAGTAGGAAAGCCTTTGGCAGAATTGATAGAATCTCTACCAAAGCCAGACTGGACTTGGCAGCACTGTCAACCTCTTTGGATAAAAGGGCAAGCAATGAATGAGAACAGCATTATAATGTAAGCATTACTAGCCTCCTATTACTACTAATAAATCAACAATTCAAAACCCCATCAGCTGATTTTAGTGGCAAATGCAGAAAGTGCTAGATGTGTTGTCTTGAAAATGTTATGGATACTATTATTTAAAAAGACAATTTGAGAGTTGCTTTTGATTCATCTGATTGGTTTAAGATGGAATCGGTGTGATGGTAGATTAGGTGTATTGCTTTGTCTGTGACCCAATCATGTTGGGCATTTGTAATGTAATGTAATGTATGTATACTTGTAAAGCGCACTGTTACCTCGTTACGTGGCGTCCTGGCGCTGTATACCGCTGGGGAACCGGTCCTGGCTTTCCCTGTGAGAGGGCACCCCAAGGTGAAGCCAGGCATCCCCGGCGTTGCTGGGGCCGTTGTGGAGATTAAGCAAGCTATTGCCCAGAGTTGCAGAGTGGGACCCATGGTTAGCGTAGGCACCTAAGCGAGAATTATCGAGTCCGCGGACATTGACCCAAGTCCCTGCCGCGTCGGGAATTGAACCCTGGTCCCGGGCCGACCTCTGCTTCAGGGTCTGCCACTTCTAACCAGTGAGCCACACTTCTCTTGTTGGTTTAGGATGTGATTGTCATAGGCTGCCCTCTATTTCATGTTCCTTTAAGTGACTTTTGAATCTCTTCCTCTGTTATCTGCTTTCCCATATCCCTAGGCATACGTTTTTCTGTTTTCATGAAATTTCAGAGCCTCACTCTTTTACTTGACTAAGCCCGCCACCCAAGAGAGTTTGCCATACATTGTGTGCATGGTATGGATGAGTGTATTCTCCACAAGTCCAATGCTGGACCTGTCATCGAGTCAGTGGGTTAACCAGTATTGTTTTTTGGACTGTAAATTAACATGCTATGGAGAAGATACAGGGAGACAGGTTTATGTGGACAGAAAAAGCACCACTTTGTTGAGTAGCCTTGGAGCGGTTGACGTTGAGTAGCTGAGGTAAGGGCTCAGTAAGACAGATAACTTGTCTATTAAGTTCTGGAATGCCTCTTCGTTCAAAGTGCTGCCCTACAATCACCCACCTTCTCACTTCAATGATCTTGCCATGTGTTTGTAAAGTAACATCTACCCAACCTGCTTCTAAAATGAACCAGTTCTGATCAGGGTAATGTGAAGGGTATGTATTAATGCTAAAAGCACCCAGGAGGAGAAAGTGGCCAGGCTGGTGAAGACTCTGTCAATTATATCAGCAGCACCATGGAGAGGGCCTGTCTTTACAAGTACTGGCAGCCACCTGGAAGAGCCTTTGTGAGCAGACACTCTTGGCTGTGCAGTGTAATGACACGCAGAGCGCACATACTGGTCAGCCCAGGTCTACATTTCAGACCGTCATTCCAAATGACTGCAAAACTGAGCCAAAGCCATCTGGGGGTGCCAGCGGGCAGTCTGTACTGACTCAGCACTTTTCACAGAGCCAGTCATGGGGAGGAGGCCAAGCAGAGTGCCAGGGGCTGGGCTGTGACTGAAAACTGGCCTAAACGCCCTCTCCAATGGCTGTCTGTGGCACAAAGGGAAGAGGAACCTGTGAGGTTGTAAACACGTTGTAACCACAGTGTTTGAAACATACTGTCAACTAAGTCAACTGATGTGTCTGAACGTTCTTGGACCTCTCAGTAATGCAGGAACATTCTCACAATGTGCTACTCTAACCCCAGATGTGTGACACTTAGCAGGGCTGGTAAATATAAAAATGTGTCTAGAATGATTTCTATTTTCACATGTGTAGCTGTATACTAAGCTTATGACAGCAGGCAAAAAAGTAATTTTTGCTCACTTGAGAGTTTTAGATTCAAACACCAATGTGACCTACAATGATACCTTTGTTTCTATCTCCTTAACCTGCTTGGTGATTAATGATATTTTGACTATCTTCTCACATTTGACAGCTCTTGCCTTCCTCCAAACCTCACTATGAAAGTACTTAAATTTTCCATGAGTGCCCTTTCAGAATTACCTTTGAGAATCTAAGGTCGTTTACCACATTAACGTAAACATTTGGGTGTGATATTCATTTCCTGAAGAACGTCCACTCCTCTGAGAAAGACAGGCTCAATCATTTTGCTTGCTCATTGCACCTTCACATTGGGCACAGTAGATGCAGGCAGCAGGTGGAGGCTGTGTTGAAAGTGAGTGGAGCAAGTGAAGGAAGTGGACAATGCCCTTGGGGAAAGTAGGTGGCACCAGAGGGGAAGTGGGCAGCAGCCTCCTAAGATACATTTGTGGAATCTGCATTTTTCTTTCTCCAAAATTAAGACCTCTCTTAGGATCATGTATTGAGGTTCTGCATCAGTACATTACAGTTGCCACTGTCAGACATTGTGCAATGTCTTTTCTTGAAGCTATAGTCCTCCGCCCTTAACCCACCACCCTGCAGCGCCATCCTCATCTTAATAAATTAATTCTCCCATTGATCCCTTAACCGAGAGGCTGATACCACATTTCTTTTTGAAAATGCGGATCACTTTGACTTGTGAATGAGTTTGCTAAATTGTCAGTGGCTGCAAATTGTTTCCAAAATTATTCAGCAAGTATATTCATTTGCATAGGAAAACAACCAGAGAGACTAACTACTTTTTATAGCACACCAAGTCAGCTCGACCTAAGGCTTTTTAATGTATATTGTCCCTGCTTTTCTGCCACAACGCGCTTGTTCCTCCCATTGCTTCTCTGAAAGGTAACTAAAGGTCTAATGCCAATGAACGGTTTGGCCTGCTGGCTGTTAATTACTCCTCTCAGTTTGGGCCTTCACCAGCAGCATGGGACCTTATTTACGGGGTTTTGTAATTAGCAGCCATTATTGTCCACAGATGAGGACAATAATACTTAATTGGCACAGTCACTCAAAGCACCATAAGAGTTGTCCTCTATCCTTATCATGCCCTTCAAATTCTGTGCTTCTATATTTTCACAAGTCTTTATAAAACTGAGCGATCTAGCTCTTTTTCGTAATTCAGAGGAAATCAGAGAAAGTGATAGGGAATTCTAGTGAGCAGGAATCTTGTGAATTACTGCAAACATCAATCAAGGCATATCTACTTTTAGAGTACTTAGATAGGTTTGCACTGTATCTTTCTTTATTAAATATACCATACACAGGGAGTTTTCAATCCAGTTTATTTTAGGTCTGTTTACCCTTCATATCAGTAGATCAATTTATTTTGAGGAACTTGCGGGTTTTTTATTGCGAGGACTCACTTGCTTTGAATAGAGCAATGACATGTTTACAAGATTAAATTAGCAAATGTTGGTCGTTATTATTTTTATACCATTGATGAATGTAATTTTCTTTTGAAAGAAATATTTGTCTTGTCAGAGCACTGAATTCCTTTCTCATGTTGCCTTTAATTGTTTAATAGGTTGAATAATTTACCTAATTTATAATTTAGATTTCTTGCCACATAATTTATTTATACCTGTTGCACAGTTTTGTCTTCTACTGTAACATATTTCAAGTGAAAATGTGTAGTGACCATTTTGGCGAAGTGGAGCAGTAATTGAAGACCTTGACTTCATTGCGGAGCGAATCAGTCCATCGTCTTTCTCACTGTTCTTGAACTTTAAACCAAAGTTGAAGAACCAAATACAAAACTCCTATATTTTTGTTTCTCTGATTACGCCTTCTCTAATATCCAAACTTCTTTAAACTACATGCAAAGCAAGCCTCCCAATTGTGTTCTCATTTGGAACATTCTCCACTCTACATCAAGATTTATTCCTTCTCCCTATGATCATGGCCTTATTCATCAAGGGAGAATGTATGACGTTACAACGCATACATTTACAACGCATGCCTTTATAACACAGTTTTACATCGTAATATCCTTTACAATGCACTCCATTACATCGCATGACACCACATCGCATTTTTAGAAACTACCTTTACAACGCATTCCATTACATCGCATTATACCTTTACAACGCATACCATTACAATGCATACCATTACATTGCTTGTAAGGTAAGTATTGGATAGTGTAGGGGTAAACAATACTTTTGTAACTCCAGGGGGTGAAACAGTAGGGTAAGTGTTGGATAGTGTAGGGGTAAAAATTTGTATTCTAACTCCCGGGGGTGCAACAGTAGGGTAAGTGTTGGTTAGTGTAGGGGTAAAAATTACTATTCTAACTCCAGGGGGTGCAACAGTAGGGTACGTTTTGGATAGTGTAGGGGTACTATGTGTTGTAATGGTATGCATTGTAATGGTATGCGTTGTAATGCCTGCGTTGAAGTGACATGCGATATAGTGTCATGCGGTGTAGTGACATGCGTTGTAAACTCTGTTGCGATGCAATGACTGAGTTGTAAGTGTAGTGCGATGTAATGGGTGCATTGTAAAGTATGTTTCCCATCAAGGGAGTTAGGCTTCCCTTACCTCCCCGAATGCAAAAACAGTCAAATTTCTACACAATATGTCTGCATGCTCTTCCTCCATATCCCAATCCAGTCCACACTGAGATCTCCAGCTTCCTAACTAACTCTACTTTTAAAATTTAGCATGTACACCATACTCTACATTTGAAAAACATTATCTCTTACACCACTGTATCCTCCTCATTTATAATGCTAAACCACGCATCACCTGCCAAATCTTTGGCCTAAATCCAATAAACAAAAGCAATTTTGCCTATGGCAGTAACAATGCTCAAATTATCATACAAAAGACAAGAAAATGGCCACAAAGAGCTAGCCTCTGCAATTCATAAGGTGGAATCAAAATGGCACTTGATATGATTTAGTCACTGTAGCCACACCCTATACAATACTCTCTGGCTAGTCATCCAATTCTTCCTCCTCGCCTTCCAGCACCTTCCAGCACCACCATAGGTATTTGTGAGCCACATTCCCACCACCTTTTGCACAGTCTACTTGTGCTTCTCTGATCCAGTATGCTCTCCAACTATTAAGCCCCTTGCACCATTCTAATGCATTGTGTCCTCACTCAGTCATTTATTCATCACTACTGACTGGTGCCTACCCTAGGTAGCAGCCTTTTACCACTATTTAATAAGCTATAATCATTCTTTCCTGTCAACTATCAAACTGTAGTGCAGCTATGATATTCCTCCAAGAGTTTCAATGAGTGGAATTTAATAGACTCGTCAAATGTGCTTCTAGTAACCACTTTCTTACTCACTTTGATCCCTTTAACTCAGGTTTTAGTGTTTTCCACTTAATAAAGACTGACCACTATACACCTATAAATACGTCACCACAGCTCAAAACAGTCAGCAATATTTCATACTTCTTATACCTGATCTATCAGCTTTATTTGATACTGTTTTACCATTCAATACCCCTTACTTCTAATTGTATTGCTAGCACAGCTCTTTAGTGGCTCTTGTTATAGTGCCTTATTACGAGTTTGGGGGTCCACCGCCGTAGGACCGCATTTGCCCATCCAGCAGCCGCTGCCAGTCCAAAGACCGCTGTATTATGAGTGTGGCTGTGAGGATCTTGCAGCAGTGGTGAGAACTATTACCAAATATATTGATTCCTGTGTGTGCATTTAAACTGCACATATATTAGATGCACACATATGCATGATATATGTTGTAAAAAACCATATACCCATTGCCGGGGTTCAGCGCATGAGTGGGCAGTCTTGGTACTGTGGTATATGGTTTGAAATGGACTCACCTGACGATCGCCGCAAACAAGGTCACAAACCTTGGAGTGAAGATCCTGCTGTGAAGAGCGGACCTGGAGAAAGAGATCCACGTCGGAATCTGCATGGAAGAACAAGAAAGGGGTGAGTAAGCACCCCAAATCCTTCATCACCGCCACCTTAAGGTAGGCAGTCGGACTGCCGCTGTCCGATGTAGGAACAGGCAGCTCCTAATACGGATGGTGGTGCATCTCCCCAGTACCGCCTTACGCCGGGTGCATTTACCCGACCACAAACCCAGCGGTCGGTGGTCTGCTGATGGTACAGCTTCAGTCTTCCGAAAGCCTATCTGCCCAGCTTGTAATACGGCAGTCAAACTGCCAAGACCACCGCGCTTGGACCGCTAACGCCAATACAGTTATCCACGGGACTGCCAAACATGTAATTAGGCTCATAGTCATTTCACATCACTTTCATTGGCCTCCTTTCAGTTTGCACACAACTCCCTTTACGTCAGAGTCCACCAAGACTTTTTCATGGATCAGATGTTTATCTCACTTGAAATCTTTTCAGTTGGCAACATTCTTTCTTTCTTTTGTTTCACATGCCATATATGTGCCAATGATATCCAAATATTTTTTAACACACACCATTCACCAGTTAGGTATCCACCTTAAGTATAAGTTATTGGATGTCATTGCCTTTTCTCAAACTCAATGGCATTAAAACTGAAATCATCTACATCAAAGCTCCATATAATTCCATATAACTCTGCCAGCCTCTCCATATCTACTCCTCCAATTTCCTTTCCAATGATATTCTCCCTGTTCATGGCTCTTAACAAGGCTCTGAACGCATTGTCAATTGATGCAAGTAGACCAGATGGCTATCTGCAAGAAGTAGAGCACAGACAAAACTACTCATTATAGAGTTTAAGTCCACCCGTGGTATATATCTTTCCTGCATGAGTTTCTTTTGGATTTAATAGTTGTATATTCATTAAATGAATTCCCATCTTATATAAAGACCCATCTTCTTCACACACATATCCTTCCCTCTTAAAGGTAATCCTGACCTTTGGACATGATATGCCTTTGTCTAATTGAGACTCTCACTTGCTTGTTCACCAATTGGTCACTACTTTCTATAACATGGGTTTATGACATCCTCTCCGTACTCTCAACATTGAGTTTTGGACTCTATTGATGTTAGGTATCTAAAGACAAATCTTATTGAAAAGCTCATGTGCAGCTCCAATGCAAATAAATAAAGAAGTAAATCCTAAATAAATGAATCCAGGGGGCGTGGCTTGGACTGCGATCATGGCGACCGCATAGCTGTTGGGCTCCGTTATGGTCCCGTATTAATCCTGTCTCAACCGGAGTGAGGCATCTCTGCTGACCTGTATTCGATAGCTGCAAGGGGAGGCTAGTTTCTGATGCCGGCATTCGCTCAAGCCGGAGTTTGGAAGACATACAAACCCAGAGGACTGGAGCTGCATCAGGGCCAGGGGAGCCCAGAGATATCGAATCCGGAGAGGCCGTGAGACTGAGGCCTGATCGAGAGTCCTGGGAGCTTGGCAGAATGGCGACCGTCCTCTGTGCTGGTGAGAGGGAGTAAGGGCGGTGCAGACAGCGGACACAACACAAAGACAACAGCAGTGAGGACCGCTGGATTGCCAAAAGTGCGGTGCTGAGGAGCAGAGAGCACCAGCCTGGGCTGGTTGTCTGGGAGTGGACTAAAGTGGAGATCCGCAGCGGCCAGCCGCTCAAGTAGGCCGGAGGCTGAAGTGTAGCGGTAACGCAGGCAGGGTAAGCCGGAAGCTGGGGCTGAGGTGAACCACAGGAACCCCCGACCAGAGACGTAGGTGATTAGCAGAATAATAGACGGTGAGACCGGCTGCAGCCAGATATGGTGATGCAGCATAGGGAGGGCCAGTAATGACACCGGAGGTGGGGAGACTCCAGAGAACGTGCGAGGACACCCGGAAGCCACACTGGGCTGCCCGTTGGGTGAGCAGATGAAAGGGCCTGTAGGCCACAGAGCACACTACTAACCAACCGGTAGGTGAAGGCGCTGCGGGACAACACTGGGGCCCAGGGAATTTGAAGAGACCATTACGAGAAATCCAAAGCCCAGTACACAGTGAGTCGTGACCCCTGGGATGCAGGTAAGCGAGATTGCCTCATAGCCTCTCGTGGCTGGGTTGGATGACACAGGTGTGCAGGTGGCGAAGCGAAAGCCTGTAACAGTCCACTTTGGAGCAGGAGACCTGTGGACGTAGATAGCACATAGGACTTTCAGGCCCAAGTATCGATCAAGGGTGCAACGTAGAACATCGCAAAAGATGTGCTCCGGGCAAGGCGTGTTGCCCCTGGTTGGGCTGGCCACATGGCCTGCTTTACTTGTGTGACCTACAAGGCAACAGAGCGGGTAACTCGCCCAGATAACAACAGTAAAGAGGGGCAACAAACAAACCCCCTGTCAAACTCCATTTTGCCACGAATTTGGAAAGGCACTAGAGCGTGGGGAAGCAGCAGGCGACACACACCAAGGCCCTTGTTAAACCTCGGGCCCCGCACTAGCCCCAACAGGTGGAAGGACAATATGCTATCTGGAATTATGCCAGGGCAGGGGTTAGGAGACACGAAGCACAAGAAAACAAAGCAGGAAAACACTGTGCCCAACACTCGTAAACCATCCCACCAGAACAGTGGCCAAGAAGCCGGGGAATCAGCCGATAAGGACCTCTCCCTACATCTCCACTTGGACAAGATTTTAGAGGCGATCTCTGACACCAAGACGGCATTGCAGCAAGACATTGGCGCCATGCCAGTGGGATTGGGTCTTTTGCAGGCGGAGCACCACAAACTGGCAGACAGAGTAACAGAGGTTGAGAACTCTCTAACAGAAGTGGTGCCAGAACAAAAGCGGGGGACGGCAAGGCTGAATAACCTTACATTGAGGGTGACGGAGCTCAAAAGGAGGGCCGAAGATGCCGAAGGAAGGGACAGGTGTAACAATGTCCAAATTGTGGGGATCTCGGAGTCAGCAGAAGGGACTGACATGTTGTCATTCCTCAAAATCTGGCTTAAAGAAGTGATGCCG
Source organism: Lissotriton helveticus (assembly GCF_964261635.1). Lineage (NCBI taxonomy): Eukaryota > Metazoa > Chordata > Amphibia > Caudata > Salamandridae > Lissotriton > Lissotriton helveticus. The sequence continues at coordinate 456,052,618 of NC_136070.1, read as the reverse complement.
GTGGGTGCACTATCCACATTCTTTGCTCTGGAGAGGGCGCATAGAGTATCGGGGAGACCGCCGGCGCCAGTATGACCCCCCCTGACCAGTGGTTGCCAGGCTACTCCATTACAAGGACAGGGATGTTATCTTGCAACAATCCAGATCTCACGGCCCTATACAATGGACAACAGAAAATTGTCCATGTATCCGGACTTCACTGCTAAGGCGCCATCGCAGGGAGCCTCCTTTATAGCGGTAAAAAAAGCACTACAGGAGGCACGACTGCAATATTCATTAAATGTTTCTGGGGAGGCGCTGAATCGTACTGGACGGTAGCACAGACTTATGCAATACTCTGGAAGATACCTGGGCTTGGCTGGAGGCATATGGGAAAGGTGCTCCCCTGCCCATGTTCCAGCGGGGCTCAAAGGGGGAGAAACGTAGTGCTAGGGTCCGGTTACGTAGCCCCAAGAAGCCAAGAGCACTGCAGAGACCAACTACTTCCCAGACACAGCAAGAGCGAGAGGCTGCACTGAAGGCAGTGGCAAAGCTGATGTCGTCCAGAAGCAAAGACCAGAGTGGGGACTCCTCTTCCGAATCAGTGAACCACTCGTCTAAATTGGATGATAACTCTGGGAACGATGCAGAGATGCCGAAAATGAACCCACGTACTGCAGATGACATTGCTGAATGGCAAGGATCTACAGACATCTAAAATACCACAGCATGGAGACACCTGGTGTGAAAGGGTAATGTTGATGTCTGAAGGGAAAAAGGGGATGCCTCTTGTACCAGAGACAGGACCAGACAGCCGTCATGCCATCTTTGAGAGTACTTGATTTTTCCTACCACCCCCCCAACAGAGTGCACTGCCACTGGAACTGAGGGTGGCATACTGACTGGAATGAGGTTTCATCACAGCTTTGGTCAGCTGTCCATTGTCAGTCCGCTCACAGGTTGGGCAGTTTTATTGTTGGGTTTATTGTTCTATCATGTGCGGTCCGCTGCAGATGTGGAGGTCTGAGCTCTGAGGGGGAGCTGGGGGGGTGTTTGCATTGGGTGATGACCAGTAGCTCTAACCTTGCTGAGGAGTTTAAGCTCCTGACTAGGAATATTCGAGGGATGGGCTCTCCCTCCAAGCGCTTCAGTATCCTTAAATATATAAATCGCAGGGGAGCCCATATAGTGATGCTACAGGAGACCCATCTTGTGGAGGTTGCTAGGCTCCGGCATAGGTGGCGGGGCAACTATTTGCAACTACATATTCAGCATATGCAAGAGGGGTGCTTGTGTGGGCCAGGCCTGGGGTTCCGTTTTAGGTTTCCCAGGAAATAATTGACACAGATGGGACCTTTGTCTATGTCAAGGTGTTAGCGGGTTAGAGGAACTCACGGACGCAGGTAATGATTTTAAGCTGGCCTTTATTGGCTTCAACAGTTTCTTTCGTCTTGGACTTAGTTCATAATATGGTAAGATTGCTTCAGGGTCTTTGTCTGGAGATGGACGTCCTCTCAGAAAGGGCTTTCCTTTCTTCCTCCACTCCAGGGTGCTCCCGGGGCAGCCGCCGGTCCGGAATACAAATAAATAAAAAAGAAAAGACTTGGATTCAGTCGGAGGTCTTGCCTCAATCAGTGATAGGGAAGGGGAGTGAGGAGGCACACGGTGTGCAATACAAACAAAAAAAAGGAAAACAAACAACCGGTAAATGGTTGCCGCGTGCCGATAGTGCTCAGGGAGGGGGGGGTGTGATTGGATGTTGCCGGTGTAGTTACGGGAGTTTAAAACCTTTCCTCCCTGCCCACCCTGAGACACGCGCTTGTACCTGGGTGAGCCACGCGTCACCTGATGAGTGGCTGGGCGAAGCATTGAAACGTTGGCCACCTGGCTCTGTCGCACGGTGAAGGGATCCATCTCTGCTGGATTCTTCCGGCGGTCCTTCCTCGTCTCGCTCCGCAGCTCCTCCACACTCTCGTTCCTTTGATGGTGTCGGACACACCCCCTTCTCTGTCCTTCCGGTATTTGGGGCATCTGACCCAGTGACGTCCCAGGGGGCGGGGTCTTCCGCAAACTCGGCCCAATTAAAGAAACATGGTCCTGCTTCCTCCTGAAAGTCGGACGAGTGTAGTTTCTGCCGTGTTCCAGTTTTCGGGTCGCTGTGGGGAAAGAGGTGAGACCGGTATAGTTCTGGTAATTAACTCATTGTTCTCCAGGGTTCCGGACTGGCCACCCTCGTGACACACCAAACGCCTTAGATTCTCCCAATTGGGGAGAGGAAACCGAGAGAGATAGTCAGCATTAGCATTATCGGGTCCCTTCCGATGGCATACGGTAAAGGAAAAGGGTTGCAACGATAAGAACCATCTCATGACTCAGGGATTTTGGGAGATGTTCTGGCTCATCCACTTAAGGGGTGCGTGGTCTGTGTAGAGTGTGAAAGGATGTCCTTCCAAATAATATCTTAGCTTGTCCACTGCCCACTTGATGGCAAGACATTCCTTCTCAGCAGTTGGGTATTTTAACTCCAGAGGAAACAGTGTCCTACTTATGTAGAGTATAGGGTGTTCCACCCCCTCAGGCGTTATCTGGGACAGGACCACCCCCACCCCATAATCTGACGCGTCAGTGTGTAGAAGAAAGGGACGTGTAAAGTCGGGAGAAGTTAAGACTGGACTGGTGGTGATGGCTCGTTTGAGAGTGTTGAACGCATTCCACATGGCAGAGGTAGGGGAATGATATGTGGTGTTTTTGGACTCTTTTTTAGGGTGTGTGTTAGAGGGGCTGCTATTTCTGAGAAGGCCGGGATAAATGAGCGATAATAGCCGATGAGGCCTAAGAAGGCCCTCATTTCTTTCTTGTTCTAGGGAAAGGGAGTTTCTGCAATTGCTCGTACCTTCTCTATCTGTGGTTCAATGATTCCATGACCCAAAATATACCCCAGATATTTCACCTTCTGATAGCCAACGCGCGACTGTTTTGAGTTGACGTGTAGGCCAGCCTCTTTCAAGGACTCTAGAATGGGGAAACAACCATCACAACGCAACTTTTACAACACACTACCATTACAACGCAGGATTTACAACGCAAGTCATTACAACGACTTGCGCTGGAGGGCGCTGTAGGATAGGTAATAGTTTAATTTACTATCCAAAACCTTCCCTACTATCCACGGGGACTGGAGTTGGAATAGTAAATTAAACTATTCCACTATCCAGCACCCCCCAACGCAAGTCGTTGTAACGACTTGCGTTGTAAATCCTGTATTGTAAAGGCATGCGTAGTAAAAGCATGTGTTGTGATGACATACATCCCTAGAATGGTTTGTAGGTGCTTTAGGTGGGTCTTCCAAGATGGACTAAAGATTATGATGTCATCTAGGTACGCGGAGCTGAAAGATTGGTGTTCCCGTAGCACTTCATTCATGAGGCGTTGAAACGTTGCGGGCGCTCCGTGTAGGCAGAAGGGGAGCACATTGAACTCATAGAGCCCGTCAGGAGTTACGAAGGCTGGCTTTTTCCGGTCCTCTTCTTTTAAAGGCACTTGCTAGTAGCATTTGGTCAGGTCTAATGTGCTTATATATTTGGCTTCTCCGAGTTTCTCTATGAGCTCATCAATGCGGTGTATCGGGTAAGCATCAAAAGACGATATGTCATTCAAGGCCCTAAAGTCCATGCAAAACCTGGTGCTCCCATCAGGTTTAGGAACTATCACTATTGGTGAGGACCACTCACTTCTGGATGGTCTTATCACCCCCAGACGCAACATCTCCTGTACTTCTCTTCGTACGTCCGCTCTTTTGGTGGCGGGTATCCGATATGGCCTCTGTTTCACCACGGCCCCCATCGGTGTTTCTATTCGGTGTTCAATTACGGAAGTTTTCCCTGGAAGATCGGAGAATAAGGAGGCAAAAGGGAGCAGGGTATTCTGTAAATCATCTTGTTCTTCTTTTCTTGGTTTGTCGTTGATCACTAGCATCTCTAGTGTTGACGCAGAGGGATTTCTTGTGGGTATAACAAGAAGAGAGTTCTTGGGCAAAGGACCTATCCACTTTTTCAGGGAGGTGATGTGTTAGATCTGGTTTTTCTGGGCGGAGAGCTGGATCTTATAGCTCGTCTTTCCTACTGTTCCAGTCACCTTATACAGCCCCATCCACTCTGCCTGGAATTTTTTGTTACTAGAAGGAAGTAAGACTAGAGCCCAATCACCCATTTCTAGTATTCTCCAACGCTTCCCTTTGTCATAGATTTTCTTTTGTTTCTCTTGGCTCTTCGCCAAGCTGGAGTAGGCCAGCTCTCTTATTTTACTCAGTTGGTTTTTTAATGTTTGGCTATATTCCAGGATAGTGCGTTCTTCTCCGGCTTCTTTGGTTTGCCATGCTTCTTTGGTCATCTCGAGGAGTGTTCGTGGTTGGCGGCCGTACAATAATTCAAATGATGAACATCCAAGACTACTTTGGGTTTGCCCCCTGATGACGAAGGGCTAAGGGTAGTATGCGGTCCCACTACATCCTGTCACTGACAGCATCTTCTTGAGGATGGACTTGATGGTGCCACTGTAGCGCTCAACCAGTCCGTCCGTTTGCGGGTGATACGCTGACGTTTTAATGTGACGAAGGTCTAACATTTTACATACTTCCCGCATCAGCCTGGAGACGAAGGGTGTGCCCTGGTCAGTTGAGATTTCCCGAGGGAACCCTACCCTGGAGAATAGTTCGATCAGCTTCTCAGCTATGACTCGGGATGTCGGGGTTTTCAGGGGGAAAGCTTCGGGGAGAACCTGGTGGTGTAATCTACGACGACCAGTGCGTACAGATTACCCTTCTAGGTTCTAGGTAGTGGCCCTATCAAGTCCATCCCCACTCTTTCAAACAGGGTGCCTATTATCGGGAGGGGTTGAAGGGGTACCGCGGGTGGACGGTGGGTATTTCTCTGACATCCATCACAGGATTGGCAATGGATCTTGATGTCTTTATATATTCCTGGGCGATACAAAAGGGGATGATGGACGGAGCGTTTGAGCAAATCAAACACTCACCCCCAGTCAACTGATCTGGGTTTAATCCATCACTATTCTTTAGCTCACTCAGCCACCCCAGTTCAGACATGGCCATGTGCAAATCAGTCAGACCCTGTGCCTCATGGGAACAGTCCAGCCCGAACTGCCAGGCCATGTCTTCCCTGGACCGGAAACAAGCATCCTGGGACCGGTTTCGGATTCATAGTCCTCATCAGCCAGGCTATCTTGAATCCAGTGGCCAAGTGGGCAAGGGACTCACATCTGAGCATACCCTGCCCCACTTAGGGCGAACAAAGCGATACAAAAGGGGATGATGGACGGAGCGTTTGAGCAAATCAAACACTCACCCCCAGTCAACTGATCTGGGTTTAATCCATCACCATTCTTTAGCTCACTCAGCCACCTAAGTTCCGACATGGCCATATGCAAATCAGTCTGACCCTGTGCCTCATGGGAACAGTCCATCCCGAACTGCCAAGCCATGTCTTCCCTGGACCGGAAACAAGCATCCTGGGACCGGTTTCGGATTCATAATCCCCATCCGCCAGGCTATCTTGAATCCAGTGGCCATGCGAGCAAGGGACTCACGTCTGAGCATACCCTGCCACACTTAGGGCGAACAAAGCGATACAAAAGGGGATGATGGACGGAGCGTTTGAGCAAATCAAACACTCACCCCCAGTCAACTGATCTGGGTTTAATCCATCACCATTGTTTAGCTCACTCAGCCACCCCAGTTCAGACATGGCCATATGCAAATCAGTCTGACCCTGTGCCTCATGGGAACAGTCCAGCCCGAACTGCCAAGCTCGTTCCTTTGCTGGTGTCGGACACACACCCTTCTCTGTCCTTCTGGGATTTGGGGCCTCTGACCCAGTGACGTCCCAGGGGGCGGGGTCTTCCGCAAACTCGGCCCAAATAAAGAAACATGGTCCTGCTTCCTCCTGCGGTCGGACGAGTGTTGTTTCTGCCATGTTCCAGTTTTCGGGTCGCTGTGGGGAAAGAGGTGAGACTGGTATAGTTCTGATAATTAACTCATTGCTCTCCAGGGTTCTGGACTGGCCGCCCTTGTGACACAAGGGCAAGTTGAAAGGGAAGAAGGTGGCTTTGGGGGGTGTTTATGCATCAAATCTGGATCATGTCTGTTTCCTTGCGCAACTTTCTGGACCATTATTAGAGGTGGCGGCGGATGACTTGATTTTAGGGGGGATTTTGACTGTGTATGTGATCTAGGTTGGGACAGATCTACCCATCCTTTGAGGGGTACAATAGCGGCTGTGACGGCAAAGGGACTGAGGGGGTTGGATTACTGGGTGGGAGTCGATAGATGTTTGGAGACTATATAACACACAGAAGAGAGAATATTCCTACTACTTCTCCCTGTACGACCTGCACACCAGATTAGACATGTTCCTTTGCTCAGGCAGACTGGCCCGATGCTAACAAACACAGAATACCTAGGGAGACCTATCTACGACCACAGCCCCTTGCTGTTGCAGTCGCCCCTACCCCTAAGAGGGGCCCTATGATCCCACTGTGGTGATTAGATCCCAATATGCTAGATGACAATAGCTTTAGACAACGGCTCCTTGGAGCTTTAACCACTTATTTTGAAAAAATACCAGGGGACTGCTAGATCCCTCCTGGTAGAGTGGAATGCATTTATGGTGGTAATCAGGGGGCAATGCATGGGACTTGTGGTGGGAGACAGGAGGGAGGTCACCCAGGAGCTGGAGTCCCTGGAGGCCCAAACATTATTCCTGGACAGAGAGATTGAGCGAGGGGCCAAGGCCCAAAGACGGTTAGCAGAGGTAAAGAGTCTCTGCAACTCCACATGGGATAGGTTGAGGACGATGGATTACGGAGTGTAACAGGAACAACATGTGGAGGGGGGATGAGCAGGGAGGTTATTGGCCTGGCTGATCACACCGGAAGGCAGAGGAGCCCCAATATCAGGCATCCATAGTGCTGGCAGACAAGTAATCTGCTTGCCAAGGGGTATTAATGACACATTCAGGGAATACTTTGTGAAGTTATATGGGAAGCCAGGGGACCTACACGGAGACAGGCCAGTTGCATATCTGGAAGAGATGGAACTGCGAGAACTGGAACAGGACACTCGGGAGACCTTGACACAGCTGGTAAAAGCGGCACAGCCATCAGAGTAATTGCAAGGGGAAAAGAGGACGGCCTGATGGCCTCCTGGCTGAATTTTATTACACCTTTGCGAATGTGTTGGCCCCAAGGCTAGAGCAAATGTATGCGGCGGTGTTTGGGTAAAAACAACTACCACTATCGGTCAGTGATGCGTTGGTGATTCCCTGCCGGAAACAAAGAAAGAGGCAGCGGACGTAACGGAATTTAGACAATTGTCAATGTTAAACTTCGACTTCAAAATATTAGGCAAGATGCTGGCAACCAGGCTCATGTCCCAGATGCAGAGATTGGTCCATATGGACCAAAACAGATGTATCCCCTCATGTTCAACATCCAACAATCTAACTTTACAATGTCCTGTTTCACAGAGACCTGGGGGAGTACCCTGATGCAGTGGTGGTGGCTGTCAATTTGGAAAGGGCCTTCGACTCCCTGCGATGGGACTTCCTACTGGTGGAAATGGAAAGGATGGGATTAGGAGATGGCTGGTCAAAATGGGTCCACCTTTTATTTTTTTTTATACAAATTTTTATTAATTTTACAAGACATATAAAAACATCTCACAAACTGATTGTAATTACGTGTGAGTTCCATCTGACATCATAATGTAGTTAAACATAGTAATCTCAGGAAGTCCATCCGCTATCAGTCGTCAGTCCCGCCTATGAGCAAGAAAATGAATGTTCATCCTAGCCCTAAGTCAACCCTCAGCCCTTTGTCCTTGGGTCCACCTTTTATATGAGAATCCTAGAGCTAGAGTGCATTGAGGTCGCAGAGTGTCGGCCCCATACTCCATCTACAGAGGAACTCAGCGAGGGTGCCCCTTGTCACCACTGCTCTTTGCCCTGGCCATGGAGCCATTGGCAGAGAGGCTTAGGAAGGAGGGTGGGAATCTTGGAATAGCGCTTGACAGGACTGAACACATAGTCTCACTGTAACACAATGGTACAGCACCCCACACAATATATCTTTTACAACAACATTAAGTGCATTCTTTGAAGAAACATTTCAGTAGAACTGGAGATTCTTTTTTTCTTTGCTTTTATTGACAATTTTCAGTTTAAAAAGAGGAAACGTAGCCAACGCGTTTCATCCGTAGGACTTCTTCAGGGCGGAAAGTTTTTTGCGGATTTCAATGTTATCACACAGATCTTTTTATCGGGAAATTGCCATCACCGTTTAGGTTTTGTCAGTAATGATCTGTTCCTATGTGGCTATTTTGAAAAATAATATTTGTCTTTGTTTATTCTTTTCTAATTTGTTCAGCATCAAGGATATACAAGGCATAAGTGGCCTCGCAAAAAAGGATGACCGTCAAATCCTTCCGTGTGCACTGAACTCTGTTCATGTGGAACGCATCTATTCAATGTCCACACCCCATCATTTTTCGATTGTGCGCTGTGTCCGCCGTCTCACTCGATACCAGGGTTCAGAGCCCTGGTATCCTAAACGGTGATGGCAATTTCCCGATAAAAAGATCTGTGTGATAACATTGAAATCCGCAAAAAACTTTCCGCCCTGAAGAAGTCCTACGGACGAAACGCGTTGGCTACGTTTCCTCTTTTTAAACTGAAAATTGTCAATAAAAGCAAAGAAAAAAAGAATCTCCAGTTCTACTGAAATGTTTCTTCAAAGAATGCACTTAATGTTGTTGTAAAAGATATATTGTGTGGGGTGCTGTACCATTGTGTTGCTTTGAATTTTTGGGAGTCTAGGGGTATATGACTTCAGGTTAATAGCACCCACAACAAACTTACTGAACCACACTTTATAGGATAAATGTGCAGAGCGTTTGGCCTGATACCCCTGTTTGGTGTTTTGTATACATAGTCTCACTGTACGCAGATGACATACAGATCTACGTCCGAAATGGATCCCACGGGATCCCGGCATGCATACTGGAGGAGTTTGCGGAGCTCTAGAGACTGCGTGTAGACAATCATTTACAAAAAAAATGAGTTTTGCTATTTCTATGTGTGCTGCATTAAACAGCACACATAGAAGTTACAAAAGAGCATTTAGAGATTGTTTGTGTGCAGGAAGAGGGACCTTCCTGCACATAAACAATCTTCCCCTCAACACAGGCACCCTTGCACTACGGTGCAAGGGTGTCTGTCTTGGCACTAGGCAGCTTAATTTAGTGCCTGCACAGGGGGAAATGCAGGGCTGCACCACATTCTAGTAAATATGGAGCAGCCCTGCGTTTCTCGTTTCTAAAGTGATGAAGCGTGTTGTTAGCCTTCTTGGCTTAACGACAGGATTCACCACTTTCTTGTAAATATGCCCTATAGAGTGAATATATTTCAGTGTATTCCTATTAGATTACTGTGAATTAAAGCACCTTCTTACTTTTGTAATATTTTTCTGGGTAAGGCAGGAATTTTGAGTGTAGAGAACCGACGTAACGCTACCTTTTTCATTACACTGTCATTTGTTTAAATCATTTTCCTTGGCCAAGTGATAAACACATCGTGACTATAAAAGCATAGCAAAAGTATTTATCATATATAAATAAATAAAAGTGAATTATTTAGAAATTGATGATTAATCGCTGCATATGGGAATTCTAAGAGCCATCCTAGACTACCAGGATTTCTTTAAACATATCTCAATACATCCCTTACTCTAATCACATCTTGTTGCAAGTACCCTTGATGGATCCCAACCTATCTGCTTGTCTCCTTATTTACATCCAGCTTCTGCACCCACTGTTTCAGCCTATGCACAGAATGGTATGCAGTATGTCATACTCTCATGGTGCATTTTATCACATAAACCCTTTGAAAGTGCCTTGACTCATTAACAAAAACAATGAGCAGAAACCCCGGGCACACATTTTGTATGTCTTTCAACTGACTCCTCCACTTCCCAGCTGAAGATGAAATCAGGTGGTAATGTAATGGGGTACATGGATTATGTACAAGTGTAAATGAGATAACTGTGAATAAGGGGGATATCTTTCACCTTAAGGTTATGAGTGACAGTATAGACAACCTAAGCTACACTATCCATGTCTACTTGACATCCCAGTAATTCAGTTACCCATCTATAATTCTATGTCTTTTGTTATTATCGCAATTTACTATCACACTCATGCTGATCACTATAATATGTGTAATTGGCAGATCAATTCTCGAGCCACAGAACATGTGAATTCGTACATGGCCACAGATGACCTGACAGGAGAGGAATGACCTCGTGCAGGGCAACCAGGTGGCTACATGATATGGTGAAACAATCCAGCTTTAGTTAACCATGCATGCTGTAATATAACAACAAATTATACAACAGATAGGTTGCCAACAGCAGATGAACAAGAAAATATTCGCCTGAGGACGAAATATTTTGCTGTGAAGTATTGAAAAGACAGGCCATCCCTTGAGGAAACAGGGATGCAAGTGAATGGACAGTCAGGTTGATGTACTCCAATTCAGCAAATGACTGCACGGTTTGAGAATGATTGAATGTCGCCTGCTGCTCTAAAGTTATTTCTCTGAAGCCTGGTATTTAAATATATCAGCATGCAAGGGTTTCACTGCAAATGTTCAAGCAAATGCATCGGTATCGACATTGCGAGGATGCGGGAAGCCTTCAGCTGTAGATTGCTTGTGGCTAAGGTAGTTTACCCTCAGCATTATAGAGTAACCTTGGCTTCAGATGAGAGAAATAGGCTTTCTAGCCTGAAATGTGATGCTGTGCATACTGACAGTGGGGCACACAACAGGGTGTAGCTGCTGAGAACCTTCCCGCACTAGATAACTGTTATGCTCAGCAGTGCTCCGGCGTGTGTACAACTCAACCATGGCATATGAAGAAAGCAAGAACCAATTAAAGAAATTACACACAAAGGTGTAGCTGTATCCTGTTATTCCATTCTGTTGTGCAGTTACAAGGTCAGTAGAAGTAAAATTGCTGCCCTAAATGAAATATTGTAACATTTATTCTCGTCACTTTCAAATAAGGGTGTTTTGCTCCTGAATAATAGCCGTGTCCTTTTAGCTACACGATTTGTGTTTCGTGAGCATACCTATGAGCACTGTTGGTTGAAATATTTTCGAAAAAAAGGGAAATGTGAAAAGTGCAGAGTGCCGGCTCTGCCCCACCACATTTGTAATACGTTTAACCCCTCCTTTGCTCATGACGAGCTCAGCTCGTCATGAGCCACGGCGTTCCGGTGCTCATGACGAGTTAAGCTCGCCATGACCGCGCCCGTTTGATGGAACGCTCGCACGCTGGGCTGATTCCCCTGCTGTGCTCAGCGTTCAATTAAAACGGGCGCGGTCATGACATGAGCACGTGGAGCGCCATGGCTCATGACGAGCTGAGCTCGTCATGAGCACCGGGGCGCTGTGCGCACCCCCCGCCACAGCGGGGGCAAACAACCCCGCCGAGAAAGGGTTAAATTTCACTCCTTCCCTGTCAGCTATTTGTGGCAAACGTGATTGTTGACAACCCACTGAGTTATCTAAAACACTCACGGTCAGATGTATCATTTTTTATTCAACGCAACAAGGCAACCAGATTTGCTGCGCTGCATTGTGCAAGATGGAAAGCAGCACAGAGCCATATGTAGTAAGACTGGCCTGTTTCTGGTGTCATTCACTGTGCTAGTGCCTCAAACAAGGCTGCCTTCTATCATGCACGACCTCACACCATGGTGCGGAGTTGAGTGTATACTATCTACATAGGATATTTACTGGAAGCATACCCCTACAGTGCACATTCCTATGCCAGACAAACTCAGAAGAATCCCACCTGTTGGATGTGTGCTGTGGACTGGGGTGGGTATAAACTTGTGACATTTCAAAAAGCTTAATTTTGCAAAATTACGATAAATTACATAGAATTTCGTGAAATGCATATCACACTAAAAAAATTACCTTAACGATCCATTTGGGTAAAAATTCAGGGGCTTATTTACAAGCAGCTTGCGCCGCAGGTGTGTCAGTTTTTGTGATTGTTTGGTTGCGCAGGAGCCTGCGCCATATTTACCAGGCGTATTGTAAGCAGGGGAAAACCCAATCAACCCTTGTAGGCTTGGGCACTGTATGGTTAAGGTCAAGGTGTGCTACAAGGGATTTTATTCAAACAAAGATTACACTTAGTCGTGAGTTGTACTAAAGTAACACACTCAAAAGAATCCACAGGATATCAAGCTTGGTTATGCATTTGAAGTAAATCAGTGGAAGGGTAAACAAATAGAACACACAGAGATGAAAGTTTCAAAGAATATATATTTACTCAAATAATCGGGAAGACAGAAATATGAAATAAATCCAAGCAATAGTTATGAACAGAGGTAGACAATAGTTTCACTGCAATTCATAACAGAAAAACATCAACTCCTGGTGGATTGAACAGACAACCAAAATTAATTGATAAAGAGTGGTCGTATGTTGGTGCCAAAGCAACGTGACTGGAGATGATGGGCCAAGTGTCGACGTTTCGGTCTAGAGGGCAATCGTCATGTAGACCATCATCGGGACAGAATATTTAATTGCAGAAAAAACTCCCTTAGAAATGAAGAAACTGTGGCCACATTAATTGGATGACAGTTGGGCACGATATTGGAATGAAAACTTGAATTTGGAGAAACGGACCACATCAGTTGGCCAATTCTCGAGGAGCACTCTAGTGGAGCAGCGTTATACACTCGTTTTAAAAACGGTCTCACGGGTCGCGTTCGTGAGACCGTTTTTAAAACGAGTGTATAACGCTGCTCCACTAGAGTGCTCCTCGAGAATTGGCCAACTGATGTGGTCCGTTTCTCCAAATTCAAGTTTTCATCGTGCCCAACTGTCATCCAATTAATGTGGCCACAGTTTCTTCATTTCTAAGGGAGATTTTTCTGCAATGAAATATTCTGTCCTGATGATGGTCTACATGACGATTGCCCTCTAGACCGAAACGTCGACACTTCACCCATCATCTCCAGTCACGTTGCTTTGGCACCAACATACGACCACTCTTTATCAATTAATTTTGGTTGTCTGTTCAATCCACCAGGAGTTGATGTTTTTCTGTTATGAATTGCAGTGAAACTATTGTCTACCTCTGTTCATAACTATTGCTTGGATTTATTTCATATTTCTGTCTTCCCGATTATTTGAGTAAATATATATTCTTTGAAACTTTCATCTCTGTGTGTTCTATTTGTTTACCCTTCCACTGATTTACTTCAAATGCATAATCAAGCTTGATATCCTGTGGATTCTTTTGAGTGTGTTACTTTAGTACAACTCACGACTAAGTTTAATCTTTGTTTGAATAAAATCCCTTGTAGCACACCTTGACCTTAACCATATTTACCAGGCAGCACTAAGCCACTTTTTTTGGCCTAACCCTGCCTTGTAAATATTGTTTCCTTCAACACAGTTTTCTGTGTTAAAGGCGGTTCAATGGGTGTTGCTGGGGGCGTTCCCAGAAACATCAATGACTTTTTGACACTGCTCCAGATTCACGAGAAATTGCAACTCTGAGGCAGGGCCAAAAACCTATGCTTACCCGCAGCACACATAGAAAGAGGAAAACGCCTACTGTGATTGTTTTGTGCAGGAAGGTTTCACTTCCTGCACATTAACAATCATCCCCACAACCCAGGCACCCTTGCACTATAGTGCAAGGTGCCTTTGATCGCGCACCACAGCCCATTGCGGGCCAGCGCAGGGGAAAAGGACAGGAATGCGCTGTATCTGATAGATACAGCGCATTCCTGCCCTTTTCTTTAGCCGCAGGGCAGTGCAGCAGGGCAGTGCAGCAGCGCAGCGCAGCAGGAATCATTACTAGGGCACTAGACAATTCAATTGGCAGTGACATAACGTCATTACAATTATTTCGGACTACAAGTAGGAATCTGGTTTAACATGCTGAATCCTACATATTTTTCTGTTGTAGTCCACTCAAACACTTTGCCTGCTCGGAGAGCCCGTCTTCCAGTCGGAAGCCGGCAAGTAATCTCAAGGGCTGGTCTTTCCGTGCTTGAGATTATGATCCTGGTTTCAGACATGGAAACCATGTAGGAAACCGTGTTTGGGGGCCCCCAGCAGGGCCCTCTATGATGCACGGCCTCTGGTTTGAGGCTGAGGTGGCACCTATGATGCCCCCCTGTTGATCCCTTCACCTTGTGGCAAGCACCTTGAGGTGCCTGCCACGGGGTGCAGGGATGAACCGCACCTGACATTTCACTAAGGGAGCATGCATTACGGCTGGTTTACGGCCGTAATGCAAGCTCCCATTGTGGAATATAGGAATGTGACGAACAGTGTTCAGTCACATCCTGATGAGGTAGTCTGGACTGCCGATCGGGTGTCGGTCGGTCCCATGACCGAGTCGGTGTTGGGCAGAAGAGATTCTGCCCGACATCATAATAGGCCCATTAGAGTTTCAGGCAAAACCGTTTTTGTGCAATTTTTTGTCTCTTGCCTTTTTCTGAAGTGGATTCAAGTCGGCTTGGATAAAGTTGTAAGATTCTCCCCACAGGCTGCACAAGAACACACAGTATTTCCAGTAGCATACCACTTGAATGTAAAGTTCCTACTCATTAAGATCGACGTCTTGTTCCACGTTCTTCTCAACTTTCAGACACCCAGGGCACAAAAGACAAAATAATTTGTAAACAGGAGACTAATACTCAAATGTTCCAAACCTTTATTTGAGCAAACCTCTTTTCTAAGGTCTAAGGGAAGGTCATTAAATTTGAAGTTAGGAGTTATGAAAGCATTGCCAGCTATTATCTATCAGCCAACGCAAAACTTCTTAGTCATCACTAGCAGGGAAGTCCTACCCTTCTCCACTCCCAGGGTTTGTGATGATATCTTCTGGATGGTGCAAGGGTTCTTAAAAGGTGTACACTGGTTTATCATATGTAGGTGCCAGTAAACCTCGACTATAATTCACGAAAGTCTTCTTACTCCCTTTTCTTTGAATTCATGGAGTTTTTCCTGTTCTATGGGACTGCCTTATGGCAGCAGAAATCTACCAAAATGTATTGCAATAAATGTCCAATGTACTCGTGTTTTTCCAGGGGCTGCTCTGCTAAGGCGAAGGAGCGTCGCCCCACTGCTCTCAGAGCAGGAAAAAGGAAATATAAAATGAATTATCATTTTATTATTTGTAGGTTCAGGGCTGGGTTAGGGTGCAGTGGGGCTGGTGGCACAGGGGAGGAGCGTTTTATGCACACTAAGTTCTAATGACTGCTAGGCCGGCTGTCTGGGACCGGCCAAACAGTCATGCGCATTTATGATGTTGCCCACCAGGTTGCCTTCCACAGCCTGGAGGGGAACATGCACAGGCTCGTTGTCCCCGTCTGAGCGGCGAACCATGTCGCTTAGAACAATCAGAACACTTAATTGCAGTGTTGTGATTGGCTTAGGGGAGCCTGGGAGCCCGGGTGCTTACTGCTGCTTCCTGGTTCTGGGTTGAAGCAAAGGAGTAGAGACAGCGGCCGGCGGCTGTGAGGAAGGAGGCGTTTTCAATTTTTTCTATTTTGTTCTCCCCAACCTCTACCTCGCCACTCCTGTTACCTGCCAGACGCTTTTTCCATTCAGGCTTAAATTTTCACCAAACCCAAGGGTAACCCCTTGGATTACTAATTGATTTAGCTACTCTCAACAATAAAGACATTTCAGTATCTTTGAGTAACACCACCAGTAGAGCTTAACACAGAAAAAGGAACTGGAGCAACTCTGCAAGGACCTCATGGCTGAGAGAGTAAGATGATGTGAACCGTTTTTTGAATTTGCACGAAGTAACTAGATTTATTGCAGCCCAAATGTCTGCCATCTTTGGATTCTACTGCCTGGTAGGAAGAAACACAAAATAGTGATCCTATAGTGAAGAGGTGTGGCGAAGCGGCCAGGGCGACTGATGCCGGGAGCTGAGGATCACAGTTTGATCCCCGGTGCAGGGGTCAGCCCAGCACCATGTGACTCTGGGCAATAGCTTGCTTAATCTTCCGGACGGCCCCCAGCGCCGGGAAACCTAAGGGTAGCTGTGCGCTTTAGAAATACAGGATTATTATTATTATGTTAAACTTTGCAAGCTAACTGCCTTACCACACACCCACATAACATGAGGTGAACATGGTGGCCACTGCTATTTGAGCAATTATGCAAACTAGCAGGCCATCCTCTTGTTAACAGGGCTGCATTGGGAGAGAGAATTAGTTACTATAATAACAGTGTAGATGATACTTAAGCCGGGTCAGCATTTTACATAAGCAGAGGTCAAAATAAAAATACAGGGGTTTAAAATATGAACACGATAGCCCAACTAACGTTCTCACAGTTTCCATTCCACTTTATTTTTAAATATCTAAAGTAATATGATAAACAGTATTCTAGACTTTAGGGCAGTAGAAAAATCGTGTGAATATGAGTATAGAAAACACCATGGGAAAAAAGAAACATTGCCGCCATGAGAGATGGATTCAATTTTCATACGTTATCGTGATAGGCCAGACGAACTATGAGAATTAAATAAAAATTATTCAGGGCCATGATACATGTTGGTGATTTTGTAGTGTCCGTGAGTCAGCAGTAAGGTTTGCTGGATAAGTGATTAAGTTAGAATGAGGTAAGGAATTAAACAGGAGGGATTCGTTTAAAGCTGAGTGGTCACTTTAATCAGTTCTTGGGCACGGCTGCGTTATTTATGGTAAATGCACTGGGTAGGTACACAGTGTGTTCAAATCAATGAGTTCTTAATTAATCTCATGTCATGTTTTAGGTGCCATGTACTGATGGAAAGATTTATAAAGGTTGGGCTGATTAAATACCTAATGCAGTTAAAACCAATACAGTATTAGGCAAGCATCACTCCGTTTCACTCACCCTGATCTGGAGGCTAGGCCCCTGCCAGACAAGTAATCAGTATTGAGGATGCATCTGTTTCCCCTGGAGACAAGAGGTGTTCATCTATTCCTGTTTACAACGCATTTCATAAACAGAAGTGGACAGACATAAATCACCTCTATCGGATGCTGCATAAAGCAGTCGGTGGTTTTTACTTTGTAATATAACGATCTGACGCTCTTGCATTACTCAAGTACCTCAATGCATCAATGACGGTTTTGAAGACACAAATAAACACCAACACACACAGGGGATATGTACGAGGAAGTGGAGGAGAGAAGTGTTAGCCTTCCTGGCTTAGCACTTCTCTCTTCCATTTCTGAAACGCACGGCTGCACCATATTTACAAGAATGTGGTGCAGCCTTGCGTTTCCCCCTGCGATGGCGCTAAGTTTAACTTAGCGCCAATGAAGGTATCCTTGTACCAGAGTGCAAGGGTGTCTGCATGCAGGGCAGGATTGTTGATGTGTAGGAAGGTGACCCATCCTGCACATAAACAATCCTAGAAATTTCATTCTGTCACTTTCATGTGTGCTGCTTCATGGAGCAATCATGAACGGGACAAAATTGCCTTTTGTTCAAAGTTAGTTCATGTACAGGAAGGGACACCTTCCTGTACATAAACAAACAATGGCATTTTGCTTTTTCCGTGTGACAGCATCAAAATGAATGGGTGTTGCGGTGCCCACCCTTTTCACGCTAACCATAGCGTGAAAGGGGGCCCTATGTTCAAGGAAGTGTTAAGCCACATTAAGTGGCTTAGCACTAACTTGTACATAAGGCGCAGCTGCTATCTCACTTCAACGTCACCATAGGTGACGTTGTGGTGGCGATAGGGGCATGTACATATGCCCCACAATTCTTATAGTATGTCTGCTATCAACAGCAACAACAAAACTAATGTAATTGGTTGTCACAAACTTGGCTTCCTGTGTTTTGTTTAGAACATTCAGTTAATAATGTCCAGGCTTCATTACTTTGAAATAATGAAATATATAGCACAGGAGTGTTTTTGCTATATTTGCAATGGAATAGTAGGTCATATTTGAATAATGTGGCTATACAATCAATTCCAAGAGATGTACTGGAGCTGGACTTGTCTCACTCTACATGTATAGTAACTCCTGATCAGTTACGCAGCAATTGAATATTCAATTGTGCTGCAGATTTGACTAAATTATGTAGCAAGAAAAGGCAAATTAGGTAGCATAATGTTGCAAATTCAGTAGCATTATTATTTCACAGTGTTGTCATTCCTACACATATTTGTGGAAGTTGGGCAAAGGGTTCAGCTCAATAGTTCAAATGTAACACCTGAGTACAGTAAGCAACATCAGCACAGTGACCAGGTGACGTTTGCAAAGGAGCAGCCATTGTGCAGCACCTCATGTGGCATTTTTTTCAGTGGTTTGTGATCTATGTGATTTAGAGACAATTTTCATTGAAATTTGCATTTTATGCAGCATGTGGTGGATTTTGAGGTAATGGTGATGAATCCATTGTTGTGTAGAAAAAAACTGTGACCACACCAGAGAAACACGTTATGTCACTGGCCCAGCTCATGATGAATTTAACAACAGCAAAATAAAATTGATTATGTAGCTTACTTGTAATAGTATTTTTCAAAAACTATTTGTATTATTCATTTTCATATTAAACAGTACAAGCTTTCTCCCAAAGAGTATATCAGACTACATGTACATTTTTCTGTGATCTGTACTAAGGTGTATAACTTTCGATGGAATCATCCATACGCATATCTGCAATAATTTGTTTGAGATTATAGCATGAACAGTAATTCAATATGATTTAAAAACCCATTTGAGTGTGGAGGGGCAACATTTCTGCAATCTTATGCACTGTTGTTTCATTATTGGGTGGAATTCGGTGGGACTGTGGGAGCAATGTGTTCTATTAAGTCGTAAACATATATCATTTAGTGAGCTGTGGATGGGACCTTCTGGTTGATATCAGTCAACAGTATAGCCCTTTATGTTTCTTTTTCTGTGAAGTCGACTATTACTGCCAACCATTGATCCACCAAGGGTTCGGGTCATCTAAATTGGAATAAAGAACTTTTCACATTCATAATATTGCATATGTGATATGGAGGCAGGATTGGTTACCCTGTAGGAGGATTTCATGGGAAGGTTTTTAGGGTGAGCATATATTTAAAAACGATAGACTGTCTGGTTAAACTAACCTTGTGCATGGAATTCAACAGATGTGATGTTCACTTCCAACTCTCAAAAGTATTATTTTGTGGCCTGTTCAGGACTGTTGGGGTGGAGGCCTCCATTAGTCATAAAAAATGTGTGTAACAGAGTCATCCAGCAATGAGACACACTGACTTGTTTCTAGTTTTTCTTTATATTTCAGTTTAAATTTCCAGAGGTGTGAGAACTTGGGATACTCGTTGAAGGGTTTGAACACCCACTCAAACAGCAACCACAATACAGGGTGAAGTCACAAGCACACCCCACATTAACCTGTGCTCAACCCTTTGGTAGCTTGGCACAGAGCAGTCAGCCTTGACTTTGAGGAAATATGTAAAGAATTTCTGCATCCCTTCAAACAGTAATAAAGTGATAACACAAGAAGTGTTTGCACCAAATTTGAACAAATTATAATAAAAAAAACAGGACCAAAATGACAAAAAAATAATTCAGTCAAATCAGAGATATGCAATATTAAAGATTTCAGTGGATATAGGGCCAAAAAACAAAAAGAGGCAACTGTGTATATTTGTTTGCTCTAAACCGGGAAAAAGTCACAAGTTCAGGCTGACATGATGGAGTGTGAGTGGACTACAGGGACCCACTTATTTCTTTATTTCTGATGATCACTGAACATTAATCCTGGTTACAAACAGATGTGGAGTCCTGCGCAGAAGATGTGTCGTGCAGGAGAGGTGATGCGAAGTCTGGTCAAGGAGATGCATTGAGCAGCCGCGGTTCTGGTGAGATGCAATGGGTGATGTGATGTCCTTACATGGAGATGCATGGTGCAGCAGCATTTCCAATGAACTGCACTGGGCAATGTGATGTCTGTTCATGGAGATGCATAATGCAGCAGTGGTACTAATGAGCTGTGATGGGCGATGCCAAGTCCTTGCGTCGAGGAAGTCCACTCAGAAGCAGTGATACATCATTCTGCTGGGGGTTGCACCACACAGCAAAGGAGATTTGTTGGTTCCACTGGGTCAGGTCTGGGATGGCACCTTCTGGCCCACTTCTAAGGGCCCAGGACTGGGATGGCCCCACTTGGCAGAGCAGGACTCACAGCTGACAGAGTTCAGGTGCAGTTTACAAGAGACTAGTCCTTGGAGTCACTCTGGTGGTCCTGGGTGTAAGTTGCCGATCCATCCCTTCTCATCTAGGTAGGAAGGCAGCAGGGTAGCAGTCTAGCAGGGCAGCAGTCCAACGGGGCATCAGTCCTGCAAGTGCTGCAAATCCACTAGTAGCATTTAATTTACAGACCCTGGGCATATGCAGTACCACTTTACTAGTGACTTACAAGTAGATTAAATATGCCAATAGGGTGTAAGCCAATTCTACCATGTTTAGAGGAGGAAGCATAAGCAATGGGTAGCAGTGGTAAAGTGTGCGGAATCCCAAAGGCCGACAAAATGTGTTAAAAAAATCAGAGGGTAATGGCAAAACGTTTGGGGATAACGCTGCGTAGAGAGGGCCAAGTCCAACATCAGGTGAACACTTTTTGTGGCTCTTCAGACATACGCCTACCCCACCAGTGATCACATTTATGGAATATAAGGACAAGACATAGAATCAGGGAATGGGATGAGAGAAAACGTACTCCACAATTTCTGCCTCATCACTTGGCTGATCAATGAGATTTGCAGAATGTAGTTAATACCTACAAGTCAAAGGGGATCTCTGACATAATATTGATGCATACAATATTCAAACATAAAAATATCAGAACATAAATAATGTTAACAAAATTATCGCCTTCCTATACTTATATAATAAAACCATAATAAAACAATAAATATTGAGAACGCAAATATCATTTGTAAAAATATCGATCCGCACTTATATCGAAAACAAAAATATAGAGATAAAAAATATTGTTACTTTTAAATAAACATATGATATGTCAAAAATATTGCTTCACACAATATCGACTACAATAATATCACCTACATAATTACATTTTGATTAATAAAAACAAAAAACGACTTTCTATTTTAAGCAAATAATTACAATATACATCAAACAATATATACACGTTTGAACAAAAAAAATTACATCACTAAAATAATTATAATTTGTTAGAAGCGGCTGTCTCTAGTTGGCAGAGGTATATACTTCTGACAAATAGGGACACACCTTTTCTAGTCAGGGCAAGGGGATCACACACTTAGATAACCCCTGCTCACCCCCTTGGTAGCTTGGCAAAGCAGGCAGGCTTATCTCAGAGGCAGTGCGTTAAGCATTTATGACCACATACAGTAATAAAGTGAATACACTACAAATGGACACGACACAGTAGTATTATAAAAATAAGGATTTTTATATAAGGCTTAGCACAAGACCAAATAACGACAAAAATATACCACAATCTTAATAAATACTCTTGGAAGGAAAAATAATAGTTCAAGCACGGTTTCTTCTTGGCACAAAGTCTTTAGTATCAAAAGCAACTCTTCTTCTTTAAAACACAGTTCTTGGCAACAATGTAACCCACACGGGAGTCACACGACGTCGAGGCAAAGTTAATCCAAAGGTTCGGCGTCGACCGCGAGGAGCGCTACGTCGAGCCCGGAGTCGCACAGACCCCCACAACACAGTACCTTGGAAAAGTGAAGCACTCGATGATCAGCGGCGTCGAGATGTCCGGCGTCGCGTCTTCGGCGTCGATCGGGCCTCGGAGTCGGGGCGATCTGCAGCGGCGTCGACCGAGGTCAGGCAGGAGCAGCGCTCACGAGGTGAAGCAGGATACGGCGTCGTCGATGTCGATGTTGCAAGAGTAAGCAGCGCTCACGGCGTCGAGAGGGCTCGATGTTGATGCGATCAGCAGCGGCGTCGACACAGGGTCACTTGGAGCTGGAGCCGAACTCGCTACTCACTGGCGTCGCTACTGGCGTCGATCGGGCCCGGCGGCCGGCGTCGAAGGTGCGGGACACTGGAGCCGTTACTCACGATGTCGGGCTGGATTCGGCGGCGTCCGTCGGCGTCGAGATTGCTGGATTCTTCAGAGGTGCTGGATTTCAGGTTCCAGCAACAAGCACTTTTAGCAAATAGATGAAGTCCTTTAGCCCTGTGACTTCAACAGGAGACTGGCACTTCTTCCAGCCCTTGGAGATTTTCTTAACAATGATTGAGAGTACACACACAGTTCCTCTCTCCTGGTTCCTTGGCAAAAATAAAGAAGCAACTGCAGGATTCCCCCAACAAACAGCACTCTGGTAGAAGGGGTAGGCAGTCCTTGGATCAGCAGGCTTCTTGTCCTTGGTTCAGGTTTCCTTGTCAGAAGTGATCTAAATTCTTGGTTCAGGGGTCCTTCTCTTATACCCCTTTTTGGCTTTGATCCCTTTGTCCATGCAGGGGAATTCCCCCCCATCTTGGGTTTGTTGTGGGTGTTGCCAGGCCGAAGCACCTGGCCTATTCACTGTGCAGGGCAGAGTCTTCAGCCGCCCAGCAGGAGCGGAGCCAGCATTGTCACTGGCAGGGGCAGGGCCATCAGTTGCCCGGCAGGAGGTGGGCCAGGAAAGTCCCAGGCAGGCACAGAGTCATCAGTCGCCTGGCAGGGGGGAGGAGCCAGCATTGTATCAGGCAGGGCAGGCTATCAGGAGCTACTCTTCCCCTACTCTCAATGCAAATGCCCCACTCATCCCACACTGACTCATTCAGACCTCTGGAGCCACCCAGCTCCTGTCACACGCACACCAGAACCAGCAGAGACCGGTAGACAGTTAGACAAGAAAATAGCTACTTTCCAAAAGTGCTATTTTCAAACACAGAGTCCAAAAACCATCCACCCAAACGGATGCGTTATTAAACCCTGAGTTCAGGGATACCAAACTCGACATTGCACCAAGCTCCCCGAGCCCGCTAGGATTATAGCATTAATAATCCTGGCAGCCCATTCTAACTGATGGAGAGCAGGTTACCTTACACTAGTGAAAAACGAATATGGCTGTAATTCACTATTAGGACATGCCAACCTTGCCAGGCTTGTCAAACCTTATGCTTCCAATGCACCCTGCCCTTGGGCCTACCACTGTGGCACTGATCAGCAGTGGCACAGTGCCCAAAGCATTTACCAGCAAAAACATCGTAAACAGAGGAGGCAAACAGAAAAAATGGAGGAGAGACTCATGCCAATGATGCCAGGTCTAACACGTGTCCCCTCCAGCTGAAATGTGGGGAGAACTACCCTTACCCTAGGGAGTCCTCATCACTAAGGCAGAAAAATCTGGACAGACCATCAGCATTGGCGTGATCTGTGCCAGGGCGGTGTTCCACCGTGAAGTCCATCCCCTGTAGGGAAATGGACCACCTCAACAGCTTTGGATTCTCACCCCTCATCTGCATCAACCATCTGAGGGGCCTGTGGTCTGTCTGAACCCGGAAGTGAGTCCCAAACAGGTAGGGTCTTAGCTTCTTCAGCGCCCAGACCACAGCAAATGCTTCTCTCTCTATCGCACTCCACCTCTGTTCCCTGGGAAGTAACCTCCTACTGATGAAGGCTACAGGTAAGTCTCGGCCCTCTTCATTCACCTGAGCTAGAACAGCCCCCACGCCATGCTCTGAAGCGTCCGTCTGGACAACAAATTCTTTAGAAAAGTCGGGTGCCTGGAGTATGGGTGCTGTGCACATTGCAGTTTTCAGGGTGTCAAAGGCCGTCTGACAGGCGTCAGTCCAGATCACAAGTCGTGGCTGCTTCCTGGAAGTCAGCGAAGTCAAGGAGTGCACAATGTTACCATAATCCTTGACGAACCTCCTGTAATAACCCGTGAGACCCAAGAAGGCTCTCACCAGAGTCTGGGTTTTGGGCGGTGCCCATGCCAGGATGGTATCAATCTTGGGTTGCAGGGGGGCCACCTTGCCGCTCCCTACTTGGTGCCCCAAGTACACCACTGAACCCTGCCCAATCTGGCACTTACTGGCTTTGATTGTGAGGCCTGCTCTGCGCAGGGCCAACAACACTTCCTGGAGGTGGCGCAAGTGTTCCTCCCAGCTGGCGCTGAACACTGCGATGTCGTCGAGGTAGGCGGCACTGAAATCCTCCAGTCCAGCCAAGACCTGGTTGACCAACCTCTGGAAGGTGGCAGGGGCATTCTTCATCCCAAAGGGCACAACCCGGAATAGGTAGTGCCCATCTGGTGTGGAGAATGCTGACCTCTCTTTTGCCCCATCAGTCAAGGCGATCTGCCAGTACCCAGACGTTAGATCAAACGTACTAAGGTACCGGGCAGCCCCCAACCGATCTATGAGCTCATCAGCTCTGGGGATGGGGTGCGCGTCAGTCTTGGTGACTGAATTGAGTCCTCGGTAATCCACACAGTACCGAAGTTCCGGTGAAGCACCAGGCGCTGCAGCCTTTGGGACCAAGACCACTGGGCTGGCCCAAGGACTGCTAGAGGACTCAACCACCCCTAAGGCAAACATTTTGGAGACCTCCTCCTTGATGTATGCTCTGACCTTGTCAGTCACTCTGTAAGCCTTGTGCTTCACAGGAGTGCTGTCCCCGGTGTCCACATCATGGACACACCACTGCGTGACACCAGGAATCAAGGAGAACAGATCAGGGAATTGTCCCAACAGTTGGCGACAATCCTGCTGCTGCTCAGGGGTCAGTGTGTCAGAGAGGACAACACCATCCACTGACCCATCTTGCTCTTTTGCATACAGGAGGTCAGGAAGAGGCTCACTCTCCTCCTCCATTCCAGCATCTGTAGCTAGGAGCATGCCCACTTCGGACCTTTCTAAGTGGGGCTTTAAACGGTTGACATGCAGGACCTGCAAGGGGTTCCTGGGAGACTTCAAGTCTACCATGTAGGTGACATCGCTCTTTTTCTCCACAACCTCAAATGGTCCAGTCCACCTGTCCTTGAGCGCACAAGGTTCCACAGGGGACATGACCCAAACTTTCTGTCCAGGCTGAAGCTCTACCTGAGTGGCCTTCTGGTCGTACCACCGCTTCATCTCCTCCTGGCTGGCCTCCAGATTTGCCTGAGCAAGATCTCTGAAGCGCCTAGTCTGGTTCCTAAAGGCC
This sequence comes from Lissotriton helveticus, assembly GCF_964261635.1. Lineage (NCBI taxonomy): Eukaryota > Metazoa > Chordata > Amphibia > Caudata > Salamandridae > Lissotriton > Lissotriton helveticus. The sequence continues at coordinate 456,027,371 of NC_136070.1, read as the reverse complement.
AGCATGTAACTGTATACATCCTGTGGAGGTTTCCTGGGAGATTGCTCCCAGCCTTCTTTGACCAGACTCAAAGGTCCTCTTACCGGGTGACCATACAAGAGCTCAAAGGGGCTGAACCCTAGAGACTTTTGTGGCACCTCATGGTAAGCAAACAACAGGCATGGCAAAAGGACGTCCCATTTACGCCTCATTGGTTCTTCAAGACCCATAATCATGCCTTTAAGGGTACGGTTGAATCTTTCAACCCACCCATTACCTTGAGGGTGGTAAGGAGTGGTGAACTTGTAAGTTACCCCACACTCCTTCCACAAAGACTTCATATAGTTGGAAATGAAGTTGGTGCCCCGGTCTGACACCACCTCTCGGGGGAACTCCATTCGGGAGAAAACACCCATCAGTGCCCGTCCCACCACGGGGGCCGTCACTGTTCTGAGAGGGATGGCTTCCGGGTACCGTGTGGCATGGTCCACCAAGACCAGGATGAACCTGTTGCCCAGGGCTGTCTTGGGGTCCAGGGGCCCAACAATGTCAATCCCCACCCGGTCAAAGGGGGTACTGACCACGGGAAAAGGTTGGAGGGGAGCCTTCTGCTTCCGCCCGCTTTTCCCACTTGCCTGGCAAGTTTGACAGGTCTTGCAATGGATATCTGTATCCCTTCTCACCTGAGGCCAATAAAAATGGGTGACAAGCCTGTCATAGGTCTTGTCCTGCCCCAGATGTCCAGCTAACGGAACGTCATGAGCCAAACCCAGTAGGAAGGCTCTGAAGCGCTGGGGTACCACCAGCACACGGGCTGACCCAGGCTCAGCAGCCTTAGGCTCGCTATACAGGAGGTCGTTCTCCCAGTAAACAAAATGTGACCCTGACTGATCACCTGAGGTTTGGGCTGAGGCCTGCTGCCTCATACCCACAAGAGAAGGGCACACTTTCTGTTCTGCACAGAATTCCTCCCTGGAGGGACCACCATCCTGCTGCCAGTGGGTCAGCTCGGGTAGGTCTCCCAGTTCAGCAACTTGTTCACCTGTGGGTTCCAGGGCATACCCCTCAAGGTTTGCCTCCTCCTGGACCACGGGAACTATGGGGGACGGTTTCCCGCGCCCCCTGCCTCTTCTCTTCACAGCTGGGTCCTGGGCCATACTTTCAGGCTCCAGAACACCATCAACACCCTTACTTGCTGTCATCGATCGAGTGGTTGCACACACCCACTCTGGCACACCCAACATTTTCAAATGTGTCTCCCTCTCCACCTTAGCCCAAGGGGAGTCTTCTAAATCATTGCCCAGAGGACAATCAACAGGCATGGCGGGCCTTACAGCAACTTGAAGAGTACCTGAAAATCCCCCCCATTCAAAGGAAACTTGAGCTACCTCACACTCTCTCTGGGAGTTGTCAGCAGTTATCACAGGGTAGAATGCGTGGGGAACAACCTGCTCTCTGGACACCAAGTGACACTTGACAGCTGTCACACTCGCTCCGGTGTCTCTGAGAGCTTCCACTCTATGGCCATTAATGGTCACCCACTGCCTATATTTCTTAGTGTTATTAGGCAGCGGGGGTGGAGGGACCAATTCCATGTCTCCTAGAGAGACCAGGGACATCTCTGCGGGACCCTCCCCACCATGGGCAACCATCTCCTCCCCTCCCAGGGCTACACTCGCCAACTGACGGGGGCGGCACGTGGTGGTGCACTAGAGTTCTTCAAGGGACACTGGGGATCATAAAACCGGTGTCCCACCTGCTTACAAGCGAAGCAGGTCCTTGGGCCCCTACGAACAGTATTACCTGTCGGGGCCTCTGATTTCTTATCTGGGGGAGGCTGGGAACCCTTCCCTTGGTTCCCTTGGGGATTACTTTGGGGCCCTTTCTGGAACTCCCTCTGTTTACCCTTGTCCCCCCACTCTTCTGCTGGGGACCCTGCCCACCTTTGGCTGAGTCTCCCACTGGACCCTTGTGGACCCTGGTACTGACCCAGCGGTCCGCCTCCTCAGCAAGTTTTCTAGGGTTAGATATCTTGCTATCAATAAGGTGCTGGCGCAGCTCTGGAAAACAGTTATTAGTCAAGTGCTCCCAAGCAAACAAATCATAAAGAGCATCATAACTTTCCACTTTGCTGCCCTTTACCCAACCATCCATGGCTCTGCAAAAATATGACACATATTCCACCCACGTGGTACCAGGCAACTTCTTACATTCTCTAAAGGCCTGTCTGTACTTTTCTGGGGTTAGGCCATACCTTAACATTAAAGCATCTTTCATATGAGTATAAGACATCCTATCCTCAACAGGCATGTCTAACAGGGTATCTCTTCCCTCATTCACAAAGCGACCCCACAACCCCGCTCCCCAATCCTTCTCAGGGACCCGTGGGCCAAGAATGCTAACTCATATGCTTTAAACCATTGACCAATATCCTCATTCTTCTGAAAATCTTTGATCACATCTTTAGGAAAATAAAACCTACTTTCTGCAGGCACAGATGGGATGCTGCCACCAGAGGGATTCAATTCTAACTCTTTAGCTTTGAGCTCCAACTCCCTCAACCTGGTATCACGCTCCAAAGCTAACTTCTCTCTTTCAAACTCTAACCTTTTGATCTCCATATCAGCTTCTCTCCTGCCTCTTGCATTCTCTAGCTCCAACTGCCCATTTATCTTAAGTTTTGCCATTTCCATGTTGTATGCTCGCTCCTTCGCCCTTTCTTCTATTTCTTCAGGAGAAAGACCTTTGGAGGAAACACTGCTGCCAGGAGGGGATGTGGGCCCATTCACTGGCACCTCCTCCTCCCCTTCCCCTGTCGGTACCACCACCGGATCAGAGGAATCTCTGGCCTCTAACCAGGCCTGCAATGCTTTGAGATAATCTGGCCTCCGTGAAATGCCTGTGGTAGGAACTTGCAACTGCTTGCAAAAGGATTTCAGCTTCTTTAACGGATAGTCGTTCATCTTACTCCTATCAAATTCCTCCACAACAACAACAGGGGTAGTGACTCCGGTATCACTCATGGTCAAACTGGCAGTTTCAAAAATCAAGCTTCAGGAAAGCGGAGAACAAAAAAAATAGGATATCCAACCAAGTAGATTGTGAATGCGCTATGGTCTGCTTTCACTATGTAGCGCACACTAATCACTGCACATGGGTCATAAATGCAAAGTTCAAATCCCACTGCTGACCCACCAATGTTAGAAGCGGCTGTCTCTGGTTGGCAGAGGTATATACTTCTGACAAATAGGGACACACCTTTTCTAGTAAGGGCAAGGGGATCACACACTTAGATAACCCCTGCTCACCCCCTTGGTAGCTTGGCAAAGCAGGCAGGCTTATCTCAGAGGCAGTGCGTTAAGCATTTATGACCACATACAGTAATAAATTGAATACACTACAAATGGACACGACACAGTAGTATTATAAAAATAAGGATTTTTATATAAGGCTTAGCACAAGACCAAATAACGACAAAAATATACCACAATCTTAATAAATACTCTTGGAAGGAAAAATAATAGTTCAAGCACGGTTTCTTCTTGGCACAAAGTCTTTAGTATCAAAAGCAACTCTTCTTCTTTAAAACACAGTTCTTGGCAACAATGTAACCCACACAGGAGTCACACGACGTCGAGGCAAAGTTAATCCAAAGGTTCGGCGTCGACCGCGAGGAGCGCTACGTCGAGCCCGGAGTCGCACAGACCCCCACAACACAGTACCTTGGAAAAGTGAAGCACTCGATGATCAGCGGCGTCGAGATGTCCGGCGTCGCGTCTTCGGCGTCGATCGGGCCTCGGAGTCGGGGCGATCTGCAGCGGCGTCGACCGAGGTCAGGCAGGAGCAGCGCTCACGAGGTGAAGCAGGATACGGCGTCGTCGATGTTGATGTTGCAAGAGTAAGCAGCGCTCATGGCGTCGAGAGGGCTCGATGTTGATGCGATCAGCAGCGGCGTCGACACAGGGTCTCTTGGAGCTGGAGCCGAACTCGCTACTCACTGGCATCGCTACTGGCGTCGATCGGGCCCGGCGGCCGGCATCGAAGGTGCGGGACACTGGAGTCGTTACTCACGATGTCGAGCTGGATTCGGCGGCGTCCGTCGGCGTCGAGATTGCTGGATTCTTCAGAGGTGCTGGATTTCAGGTTCCAGCAACAAGCACTTTTAGCAAATAGATGAAGTCCTTTAGCCCTGTGACTTCAACAGGAGACTGGCACTTCTTCCAGCCCTTGGAGATTTTCTTAGCAAAGATTGAGAGTACACACACAGTTCCTCTCTCCTGGTTCCTTGGCAAAAATAAAGAAGCAACTGCAGGATTCCCCCAATAAACAGCACTCTGGCAGAAGGGGTAGGCAGTCCTTGGATCAGCAGGCTTCTTTCCTTGGTTCAGGTTTCCTTGTCAGAAGTGATCTAAATTCTTGGTTCAGGGGTCCTTCCCTTATACCCCTTTTTGGCTTTGATCCCTTTGTCCAGGCAGGGGAATTCCCCCCCATCTTGGGTTTGTTGTGGGTGTTGCCAGGCCGAAGCACCTGGCCTATTCACTGTGCAGGGCAGAGTCTTCAGCCGCCCAGCAGGAGCAGAGCCAGCATTGTCACTGGCAGGGGCAGGGCCATCAGTTGCCCGGCAGGAGGTGGGCCAGGAAAGTCCCAGGCAGGCACAGAGTCATCAGTCGCCTGGCAGGGGGGCGGAGCCAGCATTGTATCAGGCAGGGCAGGCTATCAGGAGCTACTCTTCCCCGACTCTCAATGCAAATGCCCCACTCATCCCACACTGACTCATTCAGACCTCTGGAGCCACCCAGCTCCTGTCACACGCACACCAGAACCAGCAGAGACCGGTAGACAGTTAGACAAGAAAATAGCTACTTTCCAAAAGTGCTATTTTCAAACACAGAGTCCAAAAACCATCCACCCAAACGGATGCATTATTAAACCCTGAGTTCAGGGATACCAAACTCGACATTGCACCAAGCTCCCCGAGCCCGCTAGGATTATAGCATTAATAATCCTGGCAGCCCATTCTAACTGATGGAGAGCAGGTTACCTTGCACCTGGGCCTACCATAGGGGTGACTAACATGGAGTTAAGGGAAGGTTTAGGGACTGGCAAGTAGGTGTACTTGCGCAGTCTGCGTGACAGTACCAGACTGCACGTGGTCTAGCAATGGTAGACCTTCAGACATACTTTTACTAGGCCGCTCTTGTGGGTGGCACAACACGTGCTGCAAGCCCACTAGCAGCATTTGTATTTACAAGCCCTGGCACTCCTGGTGCACTCTACTAGGGACTGACAGTAAACCAAATAAGCCAAACATGGAATTCAATCAATACAGCAATTTCACATAGGGAGCACTTGCACTGTGGCACTGATCAGCAGTGGCACAGTGCCCAAAGCATTTACCAGCAAAAACATCGTAAACAGAGGAGGCAAACAGAAAAAATGGAGGAGAGACTCATGCCAATGATGCCAGGTCTAACATAATTCATCCCAATAATATATATATAATTAAATACATAAACATGTAAACAAATAGAATTATTACAGAGCGACCTATGACCCTGCTCGACCTATGACCCTGCTCGCAGGCAGGTCGCCTCCCGCGCTGCTGCACGGCTCTGCCTGCATTGTTTTTGCCTAATCTTGTATTTTCCCCTGTGCCCAACTTGCTTTCTTGCCCAGACTTGTTTTTCTTCCCCTGTGCCTGTACTTGCTTTCTTGCCCAGACTTGTTTTTATTCCCTTGTGCCTGTACTTGCTTTCTTGCCCAGACTTGTTTTTATTCCCCTGTGCCTAACTTGCTTTCTTGCCCAGACTTGTTTTTATTCCTCTGTGCCTGTACTTGTTTTCTTGCCTAAACTTGTTTTTCCTTCCTGTGCCCAGCTCTCCCGTGGCCCCCGCCTGTTTTTCCCGCCTCTGCGTCCCCGCCCACCTGCAATCCCATTCGCCGCCCCGCTCCCGCCTCCCAGCTGCTCCTCCCTCCAACATCCCCTCATATGGAAGCCGCACCTAAGGCAAGCCCATCTGTGCCTGGACCGCGCCCAGCGCCAAGACTCCTGGACACCACGAAGGCCACGACGCCCGACACCGCTACGATGCCAGAACCCTCCACGCACTCAACACCGGACGATCACACACCTGCTTCCTGGCCGCCCCGAAGCGCACCCACAGAGCTTTCACCTGCCGGAACTGCAGCTTCACAAGCATCTGCCCCACCATGTTGCCGACCAGGAAAGAACCCAACCACCTCAGATGCATCATTCTCAACACCCGCTCCACCCGAAAACATGCAGTTGAACTCTGGGACCTACTCGACTCAACCTCTCCAGACGTCGCCTTCCTGATGGAGACCTGGCTGAACCGTGCCTCGGCACCCGACATAGCCATAGCTGTCCCGAAAGGCTACAAGATAACCCGCAAGGCCCGCACCAACAGAGCGGGAGGAGGAATTGCCATCTTACACAGGAACACTCTCAGAGTCTCGACCAACACCGACGACACCCTCAGCACCGCCGAACACCTGCACTTCCAGATCCACACCGACCCCAACACCACCCTCAGAGGAACCCTCATCTACAGACCGCCCGGACCCCGACCACAGTTCAGCGACTCCATTGCCGACTTCGTCAGCACACACGCCCTCGCCTCCATGCACTACATCCTCCTCGGGGACCTGAACTTCCACCTCGAGAACAATGACGACACCAACTCCACCACCCTGATCACCACCCTGATCGACAACCTAGCCAACCTCGGACTCAGTCAACTCGTCACAACACCCACCCACTCCGCCGGCCACACGCTTGACACCATCTTCTCCGCAAGCCCCCACGTCTCCTTCAACCATACCACCGAACTCCACTGGACCGACCACCGCTGCATCCACTTCACCTTCAAGAAACCCACCACGCACCACCGCACCCAACAGATGCCTCACCACTGCTGGAGCAAAGTCACCGAAGACCAGCTAAACACCACCCTTGCCCAGAGCCCACCCGCCGACCATACCGACCCCGACACCGCCGCCCGCAACCTCAGACAGTGGATCGACGACTGCGCCAACACCCTTGCCCCGATCAAGAAACCCTCCAACAATCATACCAACAAGAAAGCCAGCTGGTTCACTGAAGACCTCCGGGCCTCCAAGCAAACCTGCCGAAAGCTGGAGAGGATCTGGCTCCGTATACGAACACCGGACAGCCACGCCGCCCACAAGAATACCACCCGCAGACACCATCACCTCATAAGATCCACCAAAAGGGCCTCCTTCAAAGACCGCCTAGACAACAACGCGCACAACAGCAAAGCGCTCTTCAACATCGTGAAGAAACTCTCCAACCCCAGCTCCAACACCAGCGACGTTCCACCCTCGCAAGACCTGTGCGACTCGCTGGCCACCTCCTTCCACCGCAAGATCACAGACATCCATGACAGTTTCAACGCCACGACTGCCCCGACAACCACTGAGACCACTGCCCCCACGACCACCATCCGCACCAACCGCCTGCTCTACTGGACCAACATCAACGACAATGTGACCATCAAGATCATGAAACCCATCTACTCCGGATCTCCGTCAGATCCATGCCCACACCACATCTTCAACAAAGCCAGCACATCCATCGCACCCCATCTCCGGAAAGTCATCAACACCTCCTTCGATACAGCAACCTTCCCGGAGAGCTGGAAGCACGCCGAGATCAACGCCTTACTCAAGAAACCCAAGGCGGACCCCAAGGACCTCAAGAACTTCCGGCCCATCTCCCTGCTCCCGTTCTCGGCAAAGGTCATTGAGAAGACCATCAACAAACAACTGACCCGCTACATCGAGGAGAAAAACATCGTGGACCCTTCCCAGTCCGGGTTCCGCAGCAACCACAGCACCGAGACTGCCCTCATCGCCGCAACCGATGACATCAAGTCCCTGCTGGACAACGGAGAAACGGCGGCCCTCATCCTCCTGGACCTGTCAGCCGCCTTTGACACGGTCTGTCACCACACACTACAAACACGCCTCCACAATGCTGGGATCCAAGAGAAGGCCCTGAACTGGACCACCTCCTTCCTCTCCGGCAGAACACAGAGTGTCCGCCTTCCCCCCTTCTGCTCCGAAGCCACCGAGATCATCTATGGCGTACCCCAGTGCTCATCCCTCAGCCCAACCCTGTTTAACATCTACATGGCACCGCTCACCCACGTCACCCGTCGGCATGATCTCAACATCCTCTCCTATGCCGATGACACCCAGCTGATACTTTCCCTCACCAAGAACCCCCACACCGCCAAAACCAACCTTCACGAAGGCCGTTGCTGAATGGATGAGGAACAGCCGACTGAAGCTGAACTCGGACAAGACGGAGGTCCTCATCCTCGGATCCAACCCTTCGGCCTGGGATGACTCCTGGTGGCCGACCGAACTGGGAACTGTTACAACACCCACTGACCACGCACGCAACCTAGGGGTCATCCTCGACTCCACCCTCTCCATGACTAAACAGGTCAACGCCGTCTCCTCCTCCTGCTTCAACACCCTCCGCATGCTCCGTAGGATCTACAAGTGGATCCCCACTGAAACGAGAAGAACAGTCACCCAGGCCCTTGTCAGCAGCAGGTTGGACTATGGAAACGCCCTCTACGCAGGAGCCTCGGCCAAACTCCTGAGACGGCTCCAACGCATCCAGAACGCCTCTGCACGCCTGATCCTCGACATCCCTCGCTGCAGCCACATCACACCCCACCTGAGAGACCTGCACTGGCTCCCGGTCAACAAGAGGATAACCATCAAGCTCCTCACCCACGCACACAAGGCACTCCACAACACCAGACCAACGTACCTCAACAGACGTCTCAGCTTCTACACCCCCTCTCGCCAGCTCCGCTCTGGCGCCCTCGCTACAGTCCCCTGCTTCCGAAGAGCGACCTCAGGTGGCAGATCATTCTCCCACCTCGCCGCCAAGACCTGGAACACCCACCCCATCCACCTACGGCAGACCAAAGACCGACCTTCAGAAAATTCCTCAAGACCTGGCTTTTCGAGCAGTAGCAGCATCCCCCACCCCAGCGCCTTGAGACCCTCACGGGTGAGTAGTGCGCTTTACAAATTATATGATTGATTGATTGATTGATAAACCAAAAACATTTATACAACATTGTAAATATTTATACATATATATGAAATGTTCAACAGTATTGAACTACTTCGTAAATATTATACATAATATTTAAATTATCTTTTACCATAGAAGGACATAACTGAAAAAAAATATCAAACTAAATCTTAATCAACCAATAAGATCGAACTCTAAACAAACATAACCAATAAATTAAGTCGAAAACTGCGAACCTGCTGAAAAACTACACCAATCACAAACCAGGAAAGACTCAAAAATATAAAAAATAGAAATTATTATTAAATAGACTCATGCCAAAAGTGATTTTCAAAAAACTGACAACTTCAACATCTACAAATGACCAACAAATAAACATTTAAAATAAAACTGATGCTATTTTTTTCTTCTAACAGAAACGAAAGTACCTGCTACATAGTACAACAACCCCAATGGAAAAGCTGCAAAAAAAGTGTGAAACCTCTAAGAAGAACATACATGTAAGTATAAATCATAAAAGTTGTTGCCTAATTTTATATGTAAATAAAAAACGTATAAACTGTTTACAATTGTAAATATGTATCCTCTTACATGACTTTCAGACATAACATAAAATTCCAGAAAAGAGAGTATTTACTAAGTCACATGGGCTACTCCTGCAACCAAGAATGTACATCGATGTAAAATGTGAATTGGAAATGTACCAAATATTATTTTAGTGCATGCTATGGGAGGGCCACTACAAAAGATGATGCTGTAATTTATTTAATGGAAGACAACCACTCCTCCAAACGAAACAGAAATAGAAGTAAGGGAGGTATCGCCGGATATAAGAGGGGCAAGCACTAGTCCACAACCAAAATCTTAAAATATATACTCCCTAAAGTCCCTGAAAATATCATGGACCAACTACCACCTATGCCTGCTTTAAAACATTTAATTGCACAAACCAAAAAAGCCACCAGCAATACTCGTCCCGTCACTAGAAGACGCCAAAATATAGAAATACCTAAAGACTTAAAACTGACGCATAATAATGAACCTTTCCTTTTATATGACACACTAAACAATGATAGACACATCCTAATATTTTCTACAGCACATAACTTACTAAAACGAAGCCATTGTGAAACCTGGAAGATGGACCTTCAAAAGTGTTCAAAGTCATTCACATAGATACAGACCGCAAGTGGTGAATATCAAAACATTAATATCCCTCTTATATTTGCCCTACCACCAATTAAACAAACTAGCACTTTCTACAAACTCTTAGGCTACATTAACCATAAAACAAATAACTCTTACCCACAAAAATAATTGTAGTCTTTGAACAAGCCATGATTCAAACCATTTTTCAAACTCTTTCCCACACAGCCATAGAAGGAAGTTACTACCATTTCACTCAAAGCATTTGGATACATCTCCAGTAATCTGCATTAAGTGCAGAATATCCTGAAAAAGACAATTTGCCTTTCAGACACAAACCTATGCCCTGTCACAGAGATAGCTAACCACTACAATTTACTAATAGAAAGCCCTTTCTACCAACAAAAAAATGCAAACTAAACCCCCTAATTGATTATTTCAAAAAGGATTGGATTGGAAGGCTGCATCTCTCCGGATAAAATGCCAACCCAAATTCCAAGTATCATAGTGAAATGTCTATGACAGCACCTTGGCACAGGAGGCCAAAACAAACAATGCAGTGGAAGGATGGCGCAATCCACACCACGCAGAACTCAACCAGTACATTTATAGAAGCACTGTTTATTTTAAATTAGAAATACATATGTTCAAAAATGAAAACAATTGACATTAAATAATCTTTGAAAATTTTTTTAAAAATTCAAATGTGTGACATGTTTAGTCTATGAAATTATGTAATTAATGAATATCTTTCTAAACACCACTAATACTAATTAGATCAAATAAACAACTGCTTCTACATAGACATACAATATGTAGCATTTCCTACTAAAATGATTAAGGGCCTAATTACGAGTTTGGCAGTCCAAACGCCCAAATGCCGAGGCCGCCAGAGGACCACAGCGCCTGTAGTCTTTGACCCCATATTACAAGTTAACCAAGGTGCTGGTGATTTGGTGACAGAGATCTTGCAGCAGTGATGATTAATTTTCCATATGTATCGAGGGCTGTGTGAACATTTCGACACATATGCATGGAACATGTGGAAACATACCACCTACCCAATGCCAGAGTATGGCCCACATGTGGACAATCCAGGTAATGGATATATGGTACAAAAGGACTCACCTTTATATCGCCGCAAACAGGGTCCTAATCCTTGGAAAAGTTGCTCCTGTGAAGGTGGGCAGAAAAGGATTCACATCGAACTCTGACCGAAATGACTGGAAAGGGATGAGTAAGCACCCCAAATACTTCGCTTTCCCACAACTTGAAGCTGGCTGTCCCACCGCCACAATCAGCTCATGGGGAAGCCAACTTGTTATACGGACAGCAGGGAAAATCCTCTGTACCACCCTATGGCAGCTGCTTTCCCCCTGAGCACGACCCCGCCAGTATGCAGTGTGCTGGCGGTGTAAGTGGTTAAACTCTGGTAGTTTCCTTTGGCTAACCGTGCACCTCAAAATATGGCAGTGGGAATGCAGAGCTCGCGGCGGTTGGGCGACCATTGGTACGATGGTTCATGGACTGCAAAAATCATAATAAGGCCCTAAATCAAATAATCATACACCAAAGTAAACCATTTTAAAGAAACTGGTGGACACTAAAAGGGTGCCATTTACTATTCCCACTTCAATGTAAACTAATTTGGGGAAGGTGTTGGACACTAACGGGGTGACATTTACTATTCCTACTCAAATGCATACCACATTGGGGAAGGTGTTGGTCACTAAAGGGGTGACATTTACTATTGCCACTTCAATTGATAACAATATGGGAAAAGTGCTGGACACTAACGGAGTGAGGCTTACTATTTCCACTCCAATCTTTACCAAATTGGAGAGGGTGTTGGACAACTATTCGTACTCAAACATAAATGATTTTGAAAAAGGTGTTGGACACTAAAGGGGCATGCCCACTCAAATGTAAACCGATTTTAGGAAGGTGTAGGACATTAACCAGGTGACATTTACTATTTCAACTCCAATTATAGCAATTTGGTGAAGGTGTTGCATTCAAAAGAAGTGACATATACTATTCCCTCTCCACTCCAGCTAACTGAAATCTACTTGACTAAATGTTAAACCTTCAGCAATTGGGGTGTTCAAAATTAGCTGAAAGCTCAAACCATTAGAGATCTTTAACAAGCATTTCCACAATTTCATTCATCCTCCTTTCACATCTAACTAGGCTTGGTGTGTCTTCCTACATTTTACATGGAACTGCATTAGTGGTTTTCTAATGGACTAGTACATTGCATTTAAATAAGACCTGCACGTAACACTTGTAATTGCAGTTTTAATTGTTGGAAATTCAGAAAAATAAATACATCTTCCTTTGCAGCTAGCTTTCTCACTAAACCAAAGCCAATCAAAGCACTGCTCCCATGGAGTTTCCACACTCCACCTGGTAAAATCGGTGTGTTTTCTCCTTAGATGCCTTCTCTTTGTAATCCCACCTCTCCTTTTTCTATGTGTACATCTCTCTGCCTAGAGAATGCCCTCTGTTTCTCTATAAGAGAAATGGGAGCTGGCATGACCAAGGTAGAGAGAGAGGAACAGTGCAGAGTAGTGAAATAGATAGAGTAGAAGGATATAAGGAATATAGAACGGGATAGAAATATAGAGAGATTAGGTAAAGATAAATGAGGGTGATTGAATGGTGAGGTAAGGGCAGAAGAGATATGGTGAGAGAAATAGAAACAAAGCAGTGAGCAAAAGAGAGGGGTTAGGGGCAGAGATGACAGAGTGATGGGGTAGTGAGGGAAAGGTAAACACAAAGACTGTGAGACAGATGAGGATGTTAGAGACAGGTAGAGATAGGTGTGGTTGAGAGGTAAGGTAGACAGATGATGCAGAAAATGGAGAGAGAGAGAGAGAGAGAGAGAGAGAGAGAAAGAACTGTAGGGATAAGTGCATAGAGATAAATATAGAGAGATAAAGAGATAGGAGTGCGATAGAAGAGGTAAAGTGAAGGAGAGCGATATGAGACATAAATATATGTGAGGCTAAGAGATGTGTGAAATGTTTTTAAATAGAACAAATATTAATGAACTAAGGTACAGAGTAAGACATGGATTTAATGTTGGTGAGGTACAGAGAGATGAGTTGCAACAAAACAAGCTAAGGATCTAAAGAGAGGGGTGAAGTGGGGTAGGGTGAAGAAGATAGAGAGAGAGGCCAGGTAGACAGATCAGTAGACAGAAGTAGAAAGATGTAAAGAGGCAGTCAACAAGAATCAATGAGAAAGATTACAGAATGAGAGATAGGTGAGAAAAGGAAAGATGCACAAAGAAACATAGAGTGGTGTGGTATAGGTTGGTAAAGTGTGATGGTGCCTTTAAAATTAAGGACAGCCTGGCAGCTTGGTTTTGAATTCTTTTGAGTTTTTGGATGTCTTTCTTAGACGCGTGATCATGTATTATGTTCAATACTCTAGTCCTGCAAGCACCAATGCCCTAGTAATTGTATTGTATTGTAGTGCCTTAATTAACAAATGATGTGGGATACTATTTGGTATCCTCTTGCTTTATGCTTTACAATGTTGAAAGCAAAATGGAGTGCAAAGCAGGCAATGGAATTTGTATGATTCATTATATAAGCTTAAAATTCAAGGGAGGGAGTAATGGAGATGTCAAAGAGAAATGCAAGTGAACAAGATGAAAATTATTCTGAAGAGGTGCTAAAGGTGTACACAGAATCTCTGGATACCATGGCTAAATGATTAATAATTTTGAGAAGTGTTCTTTCTAGACCTAAAGGAGTCCAAAACCTGAGTACTCTCTTACTGTGTCAACTTAAGTTAAATTCTTTGTATACAATTTTACAGCCTTGCTTAGCATTTTGAAATATTTGTATGTATATCAAGCTGCAATTCATTTTAGTTGAGACCTGGATTTTTATTTATCAAAATATTTCATTTAACCTTCATAAAAATCAATTTTCAGATCGTTGACAAGTTTATATGCCCGGCTTCCAATTTGAATTCTCTTTTCCCAACATGTTTTAACAGCTCTCTTGAATTTGTGGCTTTAACTGATTATTTATAGATACCATAAAAGGGTGCAGCAACAACTCACTTACTTTGCTGATCTTACTTGTACAAGAAAACTCACACATAACTACTGTTCAATGAAATGTGTAATTGTAAGATTTAAAATGCACCAAATGGTTCATTCATAACTGACACAACCTACAAAATTACTAGGTTTTAGCCCAAAATTCTGAATGGAATTCTGAACTTTGTATTACACATGCAAACCTAGGCAACACAATTTCTGTTAAGCTATCCGATTTGGTTGTGTCCCTCACTTTGAAGCCCTGCTCCCTCTCAGAGAGACCGAAATCTGAGAATACTCCTCAACTGGAATCTTTTTTATCACTGAAATCAATACAGTGGTTAAGATTGTAAGATGTAACACTGCAAGCTCTAGAAAAGTTTTCCACTCTTGCAAAACTCTTATTGAACTGAATTGGCAAAATGCCTTGTCATTTGGTGACTAGACCATTACAATTGGTGGTCAGAAGGCCTTCCAAAGAATCTTAAACCTTCAAAAGAGCTCAACGACCTCAACAATACAAATTGTGGTGAACATTATAAATCAGTAACAGGAATTCCAGCTCTTAAGAATGACACAGAGCCTCTATGACACAATATCTACTGCAATATTACCACTACATTTATCAAGCGAAGCATTAGCTATGGGTGTGAACATAAAACTCTTGGTACTCCACAAAAATATTCCACAATTGCAAAGTTAATATTGGATTAAATTGATGAAAGGAAATGCCAGGCGGGTAATACATTTTACCAGCAATTAGAGACCTTTTTTGACAAATGAGTTAAACAAAAACATACACTTTGTGACAGTTTAAAGACTATCACAAAGCAGGATATGATCATGAAAAATAAGCAGTAACACGTCACTTCTTCACAGTGACTCATACAGCTTTATTAGAGAATGTCCACTACAATATCACTACTGCATTTATCAAGCTAGCCCTACATAAAAAGAAGAAACTTAACTCAATCAAAGCTTCCAACAAACGGTTCAATTAAGAACTATTTGATGTGGAAATGTTGTGCCGAAATCTGGAACACTAATGGCAAAGATTACCATCTGAAACTGATAAAGTTGTTTACTAAAGGAGTTGGCAAGGTTACCAAATAAAATCGGGTCGCAAAAAAAGGGTCCATTGCCAAATGTGTTGAAGAGTAAATTAAAACAAAAAAAATGTTTAATGTCTTTTATGATTCGGTTGGTCAAAAAGACGCAAACCACATCTTGGCATAAACACTCAACATTGGGAGGGATCATTGACATAATATCGACTAGCAAAAATATTGGCGACAAAATATCGACAGACAGAATATCGACTTTGTATCTACAAACAGGTAAGTACAAAAATATGGATTAAAAAATATCGTTTACAAAAATATAGTTTATAAAAATATCGACTTTATTAAAAACAATGTTAAATTAAATTATTATTAAAAATTAATTACTAAAATATACTCAAAAATACTTAAATTACCTTATAATAATTAAATAATTAATGAAAGTTATAAAAAAAATGTTTACAATCATATTCGTTTAAATATATATATATATATATATATATAGTAACATAATATAATTAAATAATATCCAATATTATTACCGTACGATAGCGGAAGTGTAAAAATTACTATTCTCTCTCCAGAGAGTGCAACAGTAGGGAAAGCGTTGGATAACGTAGGGGTAAAAATGACTATTCCTACTTCAAAGAGTGCAACAGTAGGGAAAGCGTTGGATAGCGTAGGGGTAAAAATTACTATTCCCACTCCAGAAAGTGCAACAGTAGGTAAGGCCTTGGATAGCGTAGAGGTAAAAATTACTATTCCCACTCCAGAGAGTGCAACAGTAGGGAAAGCGTTGGATAGCGTACGGGTAAAAAATACTATTCCGACTCCAGAGAGTGCAACAGTAGGGAAAGCGTTGGATAGCGTAGGGGTACAAATTACTATTCCCACTCCAGAGAGTGCAACAGTAGGGAAAGCGTTAGATAGCGTAGGGGTAAAACTTACTATTCCCAATCCAGAGAGTGCAACAGTAGGGAAAGCGTTGGATAGCGTAGGGGTACAAATTACTATTCCCACTCCAGAGAGTGCAACAGTAGGGAAAGCGTTGGATAGCGTAGGGGTACAAATTACTATTCCCACTCCAGAGAGTGCAACAGTAGGGAAAGCGTGGGATAGCGTAGGGGTAAAAATTACTATTCCCACTCCAGAGAGCGCAACAGTAGGGAAAGGGTTGGATAGCGTATGGGGTAAAAATTACTATTCCCACTCCAGAGAGTGCAACAGTAAGGAAAGCGTTGGATAGCGTAGGGGTACAAATTACTATTTCCACTCCAGAGAGTGCAACAGTAGGGAAAGGGTTGGATAGCGTAGGGGTAAAATTACTATTCCCACTCCAGAGAGTGCAACAGCAGGGAAAGCGTTGGATAGCGTAGGGGTAAAAATTACTATTCCAACTCCAGTGAGTGCAACAGTAGGGAAAGGAGATACTTCATATATTATTAAAAAAAATTATATATTATTATCTATAAAAAATTAATTAAAAGTATTTACCAATTTAATATAATATAATAAAATAATTAATTAATTACAAATACTAATTTAAATGAATCATTACAATTATTTATCTATTAATACTAATAAATTACAAATTAACAATTAATTAATTAGTAATTAAAAAGTTACTTAACAATTAAAATCTAATAAATACCCCAAAAAATTAACATATGTAATTAGTTATAATTAAATTACTTCCCACCCTATTCCCCTATAAACCCACAACCCACTACAGAAAATAAATTAGTAAAATTAACATAATTATCAATTAATCAATCAATAAAATTAATTCTCAATTAAAAGTTAATTAATTACCAATTAACAATTATTTAACTATTAATTATACATAAATAACACTACATAAATTAACATATTTAATTAATTATAATTAAATTACTTCCCACCCTATTCCCCTAGAAACCCACAACCCGCTACAGAAATTAAATTAGTTAAATTAACATATTTATCAATTAATCAATTAAATAAAATTAATTGGCAATTAAAATTTAAATAATTACAAAATAAAAATTAATTAACAAATTAATTATAAACAAATACCAATAAATAAATTAACATAATTATCAATTAATCAATTAAATAAAATTAATTGGCAATTAAAATTTAAATAATTACAAAATAAAAATAACTTAACAATTAATTATAAACAAATAACAATAAATACATTTACATATTTAATTAATTATAATTAAATTACTTCCCATCCTATTCCCCTATAAACCCACAACCCGCTACAGAATTAAATTACGCAAAATTTAAATAACTTTAAATTCATTATTTAAACTACATTATAACATAAACACTTTTAACACATAAAATACACTATAAATAATTCGATATTAGTAAATGTTCGATATTTTTATCAACCTATATTATGTACTTCGATATTGTGACTATCTATATTTTAAAATTCGATATTACATTACTTACCTTCAAAACGATATTTTTGATATCTATATTATGTCCATTCGATATTTTGTCCAGCCTATATTTTCTACTCGATATTATGTCCATTCGATATTTTGTAGTCGATATTATGTCTGTTTACCCATTGGGAGGACCTGCTATTGTGTTTCATATAAAAAATGTCTAAGGTTCGTAATTCAATCTCAACTCTTAAGCATTACCTTCCACCCTGCCCACTTGGATCACACATACCTAAATTCAAAACTGATTTTACAGAAGAGACAGGTTTGCCTTATAGATGAAAGCCTCCAATCTACCTTTGGTATCATGTCTGGCACCATGCATGAAACACATTTCTTTTATATCCAGTATAAATTGTAGCCAAATAAAATCATACACCCAGCTTCACTGCTAAAATCTCTTAAAGTTGACACTATTGCGCTGGCAAACTAAAGACCAATTTCCAATCAAAGCATCTTGTTTGACAAGGCCAGCAAGCTGCCGTAAACATTATTTTTCTTTATGCAGTTTATGACACTAAATGCCCATAATAATTTGTGGCCAGACAAAAAAATTATTTAGCAACTTTCAGGAATGCCCTAAACTGGGTCTCCAGAATCTCTCTCTGTCTGACAATGTTGTGCCCTTCCCAGCATCCCAAAGATCCTCTGTGTGTTCACAATCATTTTCTTGATGTATGTGACCTCTTTCTCTGCTACCATGGCAGAATCAAATCTATCTTCAGAAGTATGTTGACAATGATGTATGATATAGTATTCAGGGAGACATTCTAACATCACCACATTTGTAGATAGCATCCAACACTGGAAGAGAGAAAGCTTTTTTTGTAAGAATGAGGAAAACCTGAAATCAAATAACATCTGACCAGACCTTTTCTCTATCCCATTTGTTTCCCTCACAGTTTAGGGAAATTTCTTCCCACCATTTAGAAAGTAAGAAAAGTAAGAAACGGGGGATTATCTTTGACTTAAATACCTGTTTCCACTCAAATCATTCATGTAGTTAAGCGGGCCAACATATATCACTCCCCCTACTCCCAAACATTCTTTTACTCTTGAAAAGTTTTCATTGGATTGAATTGTCAAAGTGTCTTTGCAATGCAGTGATTAGATTACTGAAGTGTATAGGACACAGACCTTCTAAAGAATCCTACTGACAAGATTCAACTATAAAGCATCAGAATTAACATCACTATAACATATCTGGAATGAGCAGCTCTAGGAACAGTAGGAGTAAAAGTAAGTACCATGATCTGGGAATACTACTCACCTAGATTCTGTCTCAAGAAAATTCTCCACAGGATTTCCTTAATGCGGGATCATTGAATAAAATATGTAACATCTATCTGATGTGTGCCCAGACCAAATCTGCCCATAATATCGAATAAATAATTCCATTCCATACTATTGAATGTTTTTTTTCAACATCCAACTAAAGAATGAAGTCTTGTTGAAATCTATACCGTAATAGGTAAAGTAAAGAAAATCCATATGCTATTCCAGCTGACAACCTTGTATCTATTTGTGAATTGTTTTTTGTAGTTCGTAATTGAAGTATTTCAAGAGGGTGATAAAATGGAATTATTGAGTGACAAAGTCTGGGATGTCTGCATACATATATTGTAAGAAACTGTGTTACTAGTTGCTGGCGGTAAGTACCCACATGAGGTAACAATGACAAACCTTGCAAGGATGAGCCACCAAAAGTCATAAATACACCTGAGTTCTGCCCTGTGGTACTTACAGTACAGAGCAGAAAGACTTAGAGGCAATGTGTAAAGTATTTATGCAATACTAAAACAGTAGTAAAGTCAAAATGCAAAACTACACAAATACTAAAATCAATTTAGAAAAGTAGAGTAAAGTTTGTAATGGGTGTGAATATCTATTAATGAGTTATAATATGTTTCTTTTTTTCAGGAAAACAAGATCCCAGATGACTCAGACTCCCAAATCTTTACCAACTGGCACCACACCAAATATTGTTGTGTGCACTTGAATTGAATTGAATTGAATATGCTCTTATATAGCGCATGGCTACCCGGAGGCATCCCAGCGCAGCACTTCCAAAGCAATTTGTAAAACTAAGAACAAAAATATGATATTCTGCAGAATAAGCTCAGAGAAAAAGAGCCTGAAAGTCATCAAAGATAAAAGTCCCACTAATACAATCTCAGCATGCTCATTTCTTGAAAAAACTGTAACACTGTTATTATTCATGCAAACAGCATAGCTCAAACAGAGTATCTGCCATGTATTAATAATACAGAAATTCAGTAACTATACAATCTGCTATCATATGCACCCAAAATATGGTCCATGGTCTATGGGATTCTATGAGATATGCCATTATGCAAAACAGAAAAAGGAGCTGTGACAATATGAAGAACTAACTCCTCTTGTTTTTGACTGATTATCACACTCACAAGGAAGAGAGTCAAACACAAATGCTGTGACTGCATAATACAGCAGGCACAATCATTTAAAATGCTGATACAATGGATTAAATGCACAGGATCACCTCAAAGATTCATTCAGCCTTTCAAAAGAATTATATGGATGCCATCAGCAATAAATGCGTTTTAGATCATCATTAAAATACTGTGTCCTGGCTCCTAAAACAAGAGGTAGATCTATAGGAGTAGAGCAACCATTGTAAAATTTGAATTTGGCAAATCAGTTAAAAGTCCTAGTTGGGGTAGTAATGCGACTAGTAAATGTTTACAAGAATTGCCTTCCAATGAAGCACAAAGCCCACTTTTGACAAGGGCTGGGGCTGGGTTCTGTATTGCCTGTATGGTATGAGACAATAGGCCAATACAAGCAATTATTTGGCCTTGGGTTTCTTAGATCTCAAAGTTCGAGTGTCATAATTTACGGTACTTCCAGAAACTGTGGGATGAGTGAGAGAGTACTGTACTGATTAAATTCCTTTCTATTGTCAGAGAACAGGCCAAGTATATACCTCTATTTCAATAACCTAATCTAATAGCCAAATTGAAAGTCTCTCAAGGCTCTATGTAATAGGTATTCACTTTTACCATTTACCTCTTTCCCCTTCTTCAGTTGATCCATGCTTTCAGGGTACAGTTTTACAACTATGTAGGAAACAACTAAACGGAAAACACTTGCAAGCGGTAACCTTTAACAGAGGAACTTCTGAGAGCAAATTTAAGTTAGATTCCTATCAAATGTGAGCCGGATATACAAAGGTAAACTTAGACTTTGCAGTAAGTTTATTACTGTTTTGGTATTTACAAATGACTGGATTAATTTTACTACTTGTAATTTTACTAGTAGTAAAATTACACTCATAGTTTGTGAATACCAAAAATTTGTAAAGTTGCTAAAGCAAGTGTAAATTTACCCAAAAGTGTAAGTTTACCTTTGTGAATCAGACTCAGAGTTTGTGGCAGTCCAGTCTCTCTCTTATTTTCCAGATATATTTAGTTGTTTCTTTTACAGATGTCAACAAATACTTTTACATTTCCTGCCAAATGCTGGCAGATCTGCTTACGTTTCCTCAGGAACGTCATGCAAATAGTCAAAGCACCTTATCTTCTCCTGGTCATGTATTGTACCCAACTGAGTCAAAGTACTAAGATTAACCCGGGGAAGAAGGGAAAAAACAAGGAGGAAAACTCCAAGGTCCCACGTCGCACCCCAGACTGAGATGGAAGCAGTCGAGCAAAAGAGTTCTCTGAACAATACCCATCTTCTGTGTGTTCTGGTAGCTGGGGTAAATAAGAGAGTGTAGATGTCTAAAGACATGCAACAACTGTCCAGAATAGTGTCAATGTACACAAATGTCACTGAATCTTCTTAATACCAAAAACATATTTCACCTTAACTGCAGGTAAAATAATCTTGTTCCTTTATATCTTCAGGAATCAGTCAATCACTTCTATTCGATTAATA
Source organism: Lissotriton helveticus (assembly GCF_964261635.1). Taxonomy (NCBI): domain Eukaryota; kingdom Metazoa; phylum Chordata; class Amphibia; order Caudata; family Salamandridae; genus Lissotriton; species Lissotriton helveticus. The sequence goes on along the minus strand of NC_136070.1, from coordinate 456,005,669 downwards.
CAAATCAGAAAAAGACACAAGATACAAATAATCACAAGCAATACAATACAACAATACATACGATTACAATTAATTATAAAAATAAACATTTATATGACATTTCAGATTTAAAATGAGCATATCTCATGGGTTCAATAAAACATTTAAAAAACAAAAAACAAAATTCCATTTAACAGTTAACTTCACGGTTTTAAAAAGGCGCCAGCACTACTAGTATGATTCGATTGTAATATGTCTGTGCGGTAAATTAGAGCGCTTCTTATTTATGAGAACACCTGCCACTAAAAAACTTGCTACATGAAATGTTACACGTGCACTGGATAAAAGTTGTAAAAACAGGAGCGCTGGCCTGACCTGTAGAAAGCCCGCCTCCCGCAAAATAGGTAACAGATATTTTTTTCTAATTTGTGCATAGTGTTCACAAAACATGGTGAAATGTAATGTGTCCTGTGTGGAAAAGTGATCGCAATCGCATGGATTTGCGTTAACTGGGATATCCCAAGTAACATAGGAAGCAAGCAAAAAATGTATCAGATTTAAACGGAATCTGGTTAAAAGAAAACAAAGAAACGGTCTAGTTACAAAAACAAGATAAGGTTCAATGCCTGGGACAGTTGTGAGTGCATAATTCCTTCTGACAAGTGGTTTTCTCATCTCTATCTCCTCCCGCTCTGCCGAGAACAGGTTTAGCAGTGCAGATTTTATCACCATGACATCCTCTTTTTTAATACGCCCCACATTCGTAAGCATCGATTTAACGTAAACCAGCCATGGGATTCTATGAGCTCTGTCCAGGGCAAGGCAGTCTTTAAGAATCGTATGATTTAAGGAAATTTCCTGGTTAAGCCAGGTTTTTAACCAGCAAATGTCAGGAGCGGATTTTATTAAGTCTGTTACAAACCCCATGCCTAGCTCTGAGTGTATTGTGAAAGTGGGAGTGGACTGGGGAACAGAAAGCAGGGATCTGAAAAATTTATTTTCCACCTTCTGGATGTTGTCGGGTTTTGTATATCCCCAGATCAGAGAACCATAGGTGGCTATGGCCAAACATTTGGCTTTATATACTTTAAGGATAGCCTCCATTGGTCGCGCCCCCATCGTTTTAGTAAAGCTCAACAGGGCTGCAGCTGATCTTGCTACTGCATTGTTTTTTGACTCATATTGGGCACCCCAGGTTCCTCTATCGTCAAAAATGACCCCCAGATAGGTAAAGATTGGAACCCTCTTTACTTCTTTGCCTGTGCAAGAAAATGTTATTGATTTATTTTTCCTGCTGGTCGATCCGACAATCATGACCTGAGATTTTTGAGTATTGATTTTCAGGTCTAATGAGGTCATGAAGTCGCCGAAAGAGGCCAATAGTCGCCAAGAGAACGGCGTCGTCCGCGTACAAGAGGACCGGGATATTGGTCTCCCCTGCACGCGGAACGTCCACCGTTGAAGTGGCCAAGGCTGGCTTGAGGGCGTTTATATATAATGTAAAGAGGAGGGGGGCAAGGATGCACCCTTGCCGCACCCCCCTCTCCGATTTAAAGTGGCTAGTGCACCTCCACTCCTGAGTAGCTCTGACCGAGGCCTGTATTCCGCAGTGAAGGTCAGTTAAAAAACCAACCAACGGAGGGTCGATGCCCATGTCCAAGAGGACCCTCCACAGCCTCGACCTGTTGACCAGATCGAATGCTGAGGAGAGGTCCATGAAGGCCATGTACAGGGCCCCCTCCTTTACTGTTGTATATTTGCTGATGATCAGATGAAGATTTAAACATTGATCCAATGTACTCCTTTTAGTCCTGAAGCCGTACTGGGCATTAGACAGGGTTCCTCTGCCTTCTACATGTTGTCATTCTACCTAAGATGACTCTGCCCAAGATTTTAACGGCAGAGTCTATTAGGGAAATAGGCCTATAGCAGGCAGATCACCCCGTTGGCCCTTTTTAAATATTGGAATAATAGTAGACCTTGCCCAGGACTCAGGAAAGTTGTTTTCTCTTGAGGCGTTAAAAACATTGGTCAAAATCCTGGCCCAGAATTTCGGTGCACACATGTATAAGTCCGCAGGAACCCCATCCGGGCCCGGGGCCTTGTTTTTAAGTGTCTCATTTATAGCTTTTTCCACGTCTTCCTCCCCAAAGGCCAAAATTGGCCCTACATGGTGGAAGGGAAAAGACTCCTGTGTGGGTCCAGGGGTTGACTGGCTATAAATGCTTCCAAAGTGGGCAATCCACTGCTCGTCTGGAATAATACATTCCACGCATTGGTTCTCCACCCCTGAAAAATAGGGCTGATTAATGACCGCCCAGAATTTAGAACTATCCTTCAAAACTTCTTCTGATTGCAGGTCACTCCATGCCTCTTCCTTAATCTGACTTTTGCGACTCTGAATGGCCTGTTTATATTGCTTCCTAAGGAAAACTATATGTGTTCTGTTTCTAGGTGTTTCCTTCAGAGCTTTTAGAAGAGCGGAGTGTGCCTTGGTACAGTTTGAATCAAACCATCTTTTTTCTCTTGGCCCGCCTGGTTTGGTTTTAACCGTTAAGTCAATGTTCACTTGTTGGCATATTGTATTAAATGCCTTGGTTATCCTGATATTGGAGCCAGCGCGATCTAGGCAAATACCAAACTCCACTTCAACCTTGGCCAAAACATCTTGTAGAAAGGTGATCGGAGTCACTTTGGACCATTTCAGCCTCCTACCCTGTTGTCAGGTCCAATGGTACATGATGCCTGAGTATCTTTAAAATCCAATAACCCCCCTAGACCAACCTCTAATATCACAGGGTTATGGTCACTAAAAATAGAGGCTTCTACCCTGTAGGTTAAAATCATGGACAAAACAAAAGAAGTTAAAAAAATATAATCAATAACTGATCCTGTGTCTTTACCTTTAAACGTAGGGGGTCTAGGCCCGTCTGCACAACAACCTGATTCGTAAAGATTAAAGGAGGCCAGGAGGCTCTCCAAAGCTTCCCCTTGATTCGTATGTTCAAAATGCGTGGGCAACGCATAAGGTGGCCCCCCGTTGTCTTCCATAGTGCACTCCAAGCAGCATGGGTGTATATTGAAGTCACCCATAAGGATGACCTCAAAACTGTTGTGTGCTGCTCTGTACGTATCTAAGAATTCCCCAAGAGATTCTAAGTGTTGATTTAAACTGACAGTGTCTGGTGAATTATAAAAATGTAAAAATAAAACGGTGGGGGAATTCGCAAACAGCAGTTCTACTGCTAAACAGTGTGGAGAGCCTGTGTCTAGCTGTTTTGCTATCCCTTTCATATTCAATGAGATTAATAGGGCTAGTCCTCCCTTTGCCCTCCCCGCCAAGCTAGGTTTGGCGGGAAGGCTAAAGTGGACGTACCCATCTAAAGAAAAGCTGTTTGCTGTATCCCAGGTTTCTTGGAGGGCTATTATGTCAACGGATGTAACAAAGCCCACCCAGTTCTCATCATGGATTTTCGATCTACTACCAGCGATGTGCCAGCTAAGGATTCTACAGGTGTTTCCGTTGGTTAAGTTAGAGGCAATCATGTTTTTAGTGCCACATGGGTTGTGTAGTCAATCAGAGTTCTCTAACTGAAGCAGGGGTGAAAAACGGTTTGACAATGGCAAGCCCCCGCTCTGTATATCTTCGTGAATCTGCAAAGCTACAGGAGGTGAAGGGGGATGCTGAGGTCCTAAGGTGGGAGTATCTCTTTTTACTGTTAATCTCTGGGCTGGGAAACATGTTTTCTGACTACCCCGTGGAGGATAGAAATGACCCAGAGGTAATGGTCTAATTCCATTATTTATACGGTCAGACCCATCCCAGAACAATCTTTCAGCAACATTTCTCCCACAAAAGTTTACAACAATACAGTCCCCAGTGATATTCTTAGGTCCTTGTCCTACCCACCCCACCCTTCTGGCCATGATGATGGAAGGTGATATGTCACTCTCCCCACTTGAGTAGTGTCTGCACCATTCCCTAGATTTACCTAAGAGGTCCTCAGTAGACTCTCTCCCATTTTGTTCTAAAGGTGGGACCCCCGTTAGCACTGCCACAAAAGGAGCAGCGTCCGGTGGGAGGTGTAACCTGGGGCTACTGGACTTGGGTGTAGTATTGATGGTGTTGAGACGCAGAGCTTGATTCTTATGGATTTTAATTTTAGCAGGTACACCTCTTGGATGTGTTGTGAGGTCTCCAGTGCCAATTCTCACAGCATCCAGGGTTGTGGATGGTGACAAAGATTTGTGAGACACATAAGGGCGTGAACTCCCTGGATGGTCATTTAATCCTGAACATACCATAGGCTCTGTATCTTGGTTCTCAACAGTCTTATGGTCAATCTCCGAGTGGCACTCTTGGCTACGATATTCTTTTATAAAGGAGTCAATTTTCTCACACCTCTTAAGTAGGCCAGCTACACATGTGTTTAAACAATCAACAATGTCTTTGCCAATACCCACCAACAGAGGCTCTAAACGTGCATGGAACAGTTCTTCCATTTTATCCCCCAGATTTGTAAGGATATCACGGTCCTGTTCGTGAAGCAGGTGGTTAACTTTCCCAGCATGTTTTTTAGTCTTTGGTCTGACCGAACTTAAGGGTACATTAGAGCTGGGTCCCTCTACAGATACTAACAGGGAAGCTTGAAGCGCAGAATCCTGACTCACACAGCACCTCTGTAGAAACAAGTGGTGGATCTGGGGTAGATGAGTCATTCGCCCTTTCCAGTTCAAGCTCTTTTTCGGCATTTGCGATTTTTTGGTTAATAGCGCCTACTGCTGACGTTAGGTAGGAAATTATAGTGTCTGCCTTACGCGGAACATTAGCATCTTTAGCCCCTAGTCCCTCATTGCCCAGATGTTTGCGCTTACCCATGAGTGCAGCTTAGGGGGGTGGCCCAGCCCGGCCTCCGATGGCCACAGATGGCCCACCCTCTGCCCGGGCTCAGCCCGGCGCCGCCCGCGCACGTCCGCCACGCGGAGGGAGCCTCCTGTGTTTAAGCGCCGCCGGGCGCGAAACTGCTGGGAAGTGGGCGTGGACGCCGCCAAGCCTCCTGGGGGCTGTAGTTCGCCTGAAGCCCCGGCAGCGAGCTGGTGGCGGCTGTGTGGCAGAGTGAAGACCCGCTGCCCGCTGCCCGCCGCAGCAATCAGGTAGGGCCTGGAGCTGATGAATGTTCCCCCGCTCCACCGAGGGAGCCTCCTGTGTTTAAGCGCCTCCGGGCGCAAAACTGCCGGGAAGTGGGAGTGGACGCCGCCAAGCCGCCTGGGGGCTGTAGTTCGCCTGGAGCCCCGGCCGCGAGCTGGTGGCGGAACAGCGCAGAGTGAAGACCCGCTGCCCGCTGCCCGCCGCAGCAATCAGGTAGGGCCTGGAGCTGATGAATGTTCCCCCTGCTCCACCGAGGGAGCCTCTTGTGTTTAAGCGCCTCCGGGCGCGAAACTGCCGGGAAGTGGACGTGGACGCCGCCAAGCCTCCTGGGGGCTGTAGTTCGCCTGGAGCCCCGGCCGCGAGCTGGTGGCGGCTGTGTGGCAAAGTGAAGACCTGCTGCCCGCCGCAGCAATCAGGTAGGGCCTGGAGCTGATGAATGTTCCCCAATAGAACATTAAATAATGAAAATCAATTAGCGCAGACCTCCATAAACTCGGAGCCTAAATCAGTTAAGTAGGATGTGAGATATTTATAGGCGAGGAAAATACTTTTTCTGTTTACCGTGAGAGAATTAATGCAGCTTTTCTCTTGTATTGTCTATTAAATAATAGGGGAGGCCTTCCAGGTGGGTCAGGAGCCTACCGCGGTCAGAGCGAGGAGCAGGAGAGCAAGCACTAAGCCCGGAAGTAGAACCTTGGTGCAGAAGAGGCCGCGTTGTCAGTGAGTGCCAAAGAGCAGACGTGATAACCCGGAAATGCTGGTGAGTGACCCCAGAAGCGGACTTAGCTTTCCCGATGCAAGAACATGTAGCGTCTCCCACTGCTCGGGATCGGCTAGTTCTTAAGCTCCGCGGCTGATTCCCGTGCATGTGTAATAGCGGGAATCGGCCATAATTGTAGTTGCCAATCACTCGCAATTGGCAAACCTGACAAATGCAACACATGCTTTTAAAGTTCCTGTTACAAGCAACAAGGCACCATTATCAAAGGAATTAAAATGGTGCTGACACAGCTCTACGACTATTCAAGCCTCTAGTCAGCCTAAAACTGTCACAGAGACCTGTCTTAGATTAGCAGTTTCTGTGTTAATTTTTTGTGAAACTGCACTTCTTGTGGTTGCACCATTTGTACAGTTTTTGAATAACATCAGAATTTGTCACATGCCTATAGTTAGTTAGTTTCCTTCCTTCCTTCCTTCCTTCCTTCCTTCCTTCCTTCCTTCCTTCCTTCCTTCCTTCCTTCCTTCCTTCCTTCCTTCCTTCCTTCCTTCCTTCCTTCCTTCCTTCCTTCCCTTCCCTTCCCTTCCCTTCCCTTCCCTTTCCTTTCCTTTCCTTTCCTTTCCTTTCCTTTCCTTTCCTTTCCTTTCCTTTCCTTTCCTTTCCTTTCCTTTCCTTTCCTTTCCTTTCCTTTCCTTTCCTTTCCTTCCCCTCCCCTTCCCTTCCCTCCTACCTTCCTTCCTTCTCCTCCCCTCCCCTCCCTTCCCTTCCCTTCCCTTCCCTTTCTCTACTACCTGGTGCTGATGTAAACCCGGCGGTTTTCAGAGCACTGTAATACACGGTCTTAGCTAGCCCTTGGGTTTCGTTCGTTCTGGAGAGCAATCTTACATCTCTTTTCATTGAATTAACTATATCTATGTGCTTTAGAACTTGGCTTGCACACGTTTTCGTTTTGTATTTTCCTTTGATATTTTACTGTATTGTGTCGTGAAAATGTTTTTTTTTAAATTCACAAACACTTTATCAGTTTCAGATTATTCGGTTTATTAAGATGAAAAACTCACTTTATCAGACACAGCAATTTCTTTGACAGTTTTAAAGAACAGTGTTAACTTCAAGCTCATCTGTCTCCTCACTTGAACTGCGGTGCCTGTGCTTGGATGGATGTGAACACGTGAGGCCCTGCAGTCGGAAAATGCTGGTCGCCCTCCCAGTTTAAACCGCCATGTTTTGTCTTTTCAGAGCACAGAATCTTTTCTGATTTCCAAGCTAGGGTTCAACTCTGGGTCAATGTGTACTTGGGCTTCCTCCACAGAGGCATGAAGTCATTCAATTCCATTTTCCATCACCATAAAGCTATTTGTTGCAATAGATCTAGTGTGACTGCCTCCCTTCTGTTTTTAACATGTATCAGGTTGATAGAAAAAACAGAATGGCATTGCAATTAACATCCTCCTACGTGTAACTGAAATTACTGCAGGAGAAAAACAGTGTAAATTACAGAAATAAAACTTTCTTTCGTGATTAGGAGATATGAGTATGACATAAAATGTTTTTACACATATATTTTCTGCTATATCCGTAAGGAGGCACTCAAGACCAATGGCCACTTAGCAATATACCATTGGTTTGCAATGAAGCATAGCCCAGTGGTTGTCTCATCATGTTGTGGTCAATGCAATTAGTCGGTGCAGAGTTGTGATTCCTTCGGTGAAGCAAACGCTTAACTGCTATTTTTCTTACAATGCATCTGGTTTTTATCATCATCATGTTAGTAGGTGTTGCTCCTCACACATGCTTCACTCTTGCCAAGCTTATCAAAATATTTTAGAAGGTGCCTAAATCCAAACCTTCCTGCAGCAGTCCTTCCTACTGTCAATTCAATGGCATGTTTCTGTGATACACATCCATCTGTTGTCCATAGTAGTGCATAGCCTACAGCTCTATAAACAGTAATTGCAAAACAATATATATTTAAATGAACTTAAAACAAAGTGTTCACATCAAAACTCTTCAGGTGTGGGAATCTGAAGAAGATTGTCACATTAGATTTCTCCGGATATATGTTATGTTATGCTTTGGTATGGTATGGTTGGTTATTTAATTATATGGTGTGTTATGTTATTTCTATTTTTAGGGCTTACATATTACTGTGTAGGGTATACTCGTACCTGAGCAGAAGGGAACTGGAATATATAGGGGCATACAGAGTGAGTTAGGTCTATAGTTTCTTCTGGGATTCAAGGATAGATTTGGTAGCTCTGATGTGATAGGGGAGTTAGTTAGAGACGTTAGGGCAACATAAGAGAATTCTTGACCTCCAGAATTATTGCCAATATGTAACTTACGTTGCTGAAGAACAACATCATGATTTGCCAATATTTACCAATTCAGTATATTGATGAAAACACGTATTGCAGTCGTCCCACTGTGTTTCCCCTCGCTTTCAGATATTAAAGGAATAATGTCAGGGAAGGAATTAAATTGGAAGTTGCAGAAAGTGTCGAGTATGACACATAGAAGATAACATATATCTGCAAAAAAATGTATGTATTATTTGAATCTTAGCACCATCTGGAATTTTCTGTTAAGAAAAAGAAGGGTCTATGGGAGAAAGGTGCAGAAACTTGATGTTAGAAGATTACATGGCCATGTAATAGAACATTTATTTAGTGCATGCATTGAGGCAGTCACTGAAATGATTTATATACTGACCACTGGTTATATGATTCAATTGGAAGTCGTCAGAATTGTCTTTAAGGCTTTCTATACTGCATAGAAATAAATGATACAAGGTTCAGAACTTACCAACATTCAAAATGCTAATCAAGGAAATTCCTATTCCTCAACTGTGATACTTGCCGGAGTGCTTAGGGAACTCTTCGCTTTCACAAAACAATATAAATGTTCAACATGCCGGCTACCTTAAACTTTGGACACATCTGTTATAATTTCACATACACACTGTACCATGTGATATCGCCTTCACCTTAATTTGTCTGGCTTGGTTTGAGTAGCCATCTTACCCGTGGTAAATTCCCTGTTGGTGGAAACCTAACTTGCATTCTGGATGGTCGCCACATTGCAGCATCAGAGTGCAAGATGCAATAGGGCTGAAGCAACTCTCCTGATCTCAGTTGTTTTGTGACCTATCCAGGAAGGGCTGCAAGGCTTGGGATGATCTTAATGCCAACATTAGGACTTAAGAAGAAGCGCAGCCCTTTCTCTTCTCTGCCTCACAGTTTAATATCCCATGTGTTTCTCGTGCAGTAAGGAGTGTGGAAGACCAATCTGTCTCTTCTCTTACTGTGAGATACTCCGTGACATACACTAATCTAACACTCAGCTTTGACATATCCACAGATGCAAGGCTGCAGAGTCAAAGATAATGTTATGTAAGCTCTAAAATCTTCGTTCAGTGAATGTGCCTACTTTTTGAAAATAATTTATGGGATATTCTACAGCTGGGGCAGCTGGTGGATTTTAAAAATGGTGAGGCATACATTTTCGAGTCACATATATAATGAGCGAGCAAGTCTGAATGGAAAGTCCTCCCTCAGAATAAACAGTTTTTCAAATATATCGTGATGGTGGATTTCAGAGGATATATTTACAGCAAATTTACGAAAAAAGAGGATCCAAATGGGGCATTTTACAGCACAAGTGTCAAGAAAAAATTGGAAGCAAGTCCAACCTTACTCAGGCATACACTTAAACTGCTTGCCAAATGACAAATCTAGGATACCCTCCCACGAAAACAGGGACCCCCAATTTTTTTCTCACCTGTAACACTTCTATGCATCTTTATTGTATTGATTGATCATGTGATCAAGGCCAAGAGAGGGGGCGATAGCGTTGGACTTTAAGATTGAAATAGTATTACCAATTTCCCTTCCTTCCTTTATAGACCCATCCACAAGCATATCTTTACCTTGGGAACACTTCCAGAAAATTAATTACATTAAGGAACCATCTTTACTTGTTTTTAGGTTAGTTTGTTATGAATATATTTTTTGTAACATCTTTCAGCTAACTATCTCATCACATCCTGTCGGTGGTATTTATGGTATCTTTTTTATTATGGGTTTATAAATTGATGTATATATAGTTCTTGGGGGGACATTTCTGATGAGATTTCTTCACTTTTACACTGACGTTATCACTGATATCACTTTACACTTTTTGAAACACCAATATAGGAAAAGTTAATCCACTTGTTTTGTCTCTGTTCCTCCTTAAAGCTTCATCTTGCAAAATACATTTACATATCTAAAAATGTACATGCACCTTGGATACCGATGTATTTCATATGAATTTACAGCCTTGAAAAAGTCACCATGTGACAAAAAACGTGTCAGCTGTTGCATATACTGCAAAGGACAGGCTGATGTGGTGTGCTCTGTGTCCGAGCAGATTGGAGAGGCTACACCCCACCTCAACAGGAGCAGTACCATGATCTCAGTCCTGGCGATTAGTTTATGGTGAATACGCATGTGGCGTGGTCCCTACCAAGTGATTCTAGTCACTACAACAGCTGTGAAGAGCAAAGGTCTTCCTAATTGAGCACACACTACTCATACTCGCAAAGTCCCTTGTCCCCTTGATGATATAACAGAACCTGTGTTTGATGTGCCGCTGGTTGCGGTAAGACAGGTGGGAGGAAGTTAGTTAAGCTGTTTGGGAACAGCAAGAAGCTGGAACAACACTTGTTCAGCCTGAGGGGGTCTGAGAGTGTCAACAGTTGAGGTTGTGTAGAAGGGTCCCATCTTGTGGTGCTTCCTGCACCAGACTCTGACGCCTGGCAAAAGACCTAGTGCAGTAGTAATGCGTGCTGTACCTGGACATCGGTGGTCAAGGAGACAGGAGAGAGGGAGAGGCTGGATGTCTGAAGTGCATGTGCCACACATTATCCCAGAAGATACTGAAGGGTCGGGCTTAAGTGATAGTGATGAAAAAAATGGCCAGCACTAAGGAGATCAAAGAGAGCTAGAGTTCCCTGATGGAGGTACTCCTCACTTGAATAAGCATACCTAGATATCAATGACTGGTAGAGAGCATTTTTAACCTTTTTGCTATAACAATTCACATCCAATTGGGCCTCCTTGAATTTATCTTTGTGGCTGAGCTGAGTTTTGAAATTACATTGCCACTAAGCAGACTGAGTCAGTTTATCCTGGAAGTGATCAGTAGTGCGTTTGAACTTAGCATTTATTGGAGAAATAACTTAATAGATGTTCCCAAACTACAAAGAAGAGTACCTAGGCCTGAGTCTGCTGAAGGAGCATAAGGCTGTCCCTAAGAAGAAGTAGGGGCAAGGAAGTCTCACAAATATCATTGTACATATTTTATTGGAAGAGACTTTTGAACTTTGCTTTGTTATTTATGCGAGTGGAAACAAACTGGAGGGACTGTGCTGTAAATCTTCAATATCAATGGCCTGACATCAGAAGAACTCATAGGGCCTAACCCAAATAATAGTAGACGTAGGTGTTTATGTGTAAGAGTGTTTGTCATTGTGACCCTAGTATTTATAGTTTTGCTTGTAATATTGAGTTTACCCCATCCTTCACATGTAGGGGATCTTAAATCTACAAGTGTCCCTCAACCACCACTTCCAACCGTTTATCTGCAATATATTATAAAGACTTAAACATAACTGCTTCTAGAGGAGAGTATTCATTGAATGTTTATTCAAAATAGCTTTATGAATAATTTGCCATAATGGATGCTAGGGATTGCTATGTTTGCATGCAATTACCCATGTCAATTGCTGAGGGGATTACATATCACCAACTCCCCTTGACATATGGAGTTACCTGTAACTTGTTTCAGAGCTGATTCAAGGAAAGGGTCATCTATATTACCATTACTCAAATCATGACTTGGTTTTTTCAGAAGTTCAAGTGCTAAAGCACTTGAATCATCAGCCTGATGCTAAAAACACTGATATACTGGAACATTTTGTTAGACCCACCATGACATTATACACTGCTTATTGACATAGAACAGCCTAGCTTGTTCCTTAACTGGTGTAGAAAGGAAATTCATAGATTCAGTTGAAGATAGACGTAGAGACATATTGTCTGAGGCAACAAGTCATTCCAAAGTATCCCAATGGGCAAAAGAAGATAACGAATATAGATTAGTGGGAAATATGGCAGCACTGGCTTTAGATTGGCAGCACAAAGGGAACTTATGCATATTCATTAGGAAATCCACAACTGACACACATTTTGTGGGTAGTAGTGAATGTGACCACACTTTCGAAGTTCGAGGAAATTGGGGATGATACTTAGATGGAGTAGATCCAGTTTTCCCTGGAGTTTATTACATTTGTGGGTAACATGCATTTTACAGGTTACCCAAGATATGGTATGGAACATGTTACATGGGGATAGATTTTTCAAAGATTTATCATGTGGGATAACTCGATGATCCAATAGGGGAACAGCATGTGAGAACAAAAAGAAGTTCTAGTGGGAGTTAATTTTTAGGAGAAATATTTGGTGCTTTGATACCATCTGTAGGAGGGACACTCTACTCACACAAAATTGGAAAGCTTTCTTCTGTAGTTGATAAGTTATGCTCTAGTACAGCCAGAGGATTATTATTTATAGGTACTGAAATGGTCCCCATAAGATCCTTGGCTTTTCTGAATCAACTTCCATTAGATGACCTTCTAGCAAAGAGGGCAGTCTGCCGGATGTTAAAAGTTCAACAATGTTGCACATAGATTCTAGACAAAAGTAAGGACTTGCAGAAATACATTACTGATTTAAAGAAAGATTTGAAAGGGTTAGAAGCAACAGGTGCTGGGGAAGCAATAGAAAATTGAGTTTATGCTACAGGCAGATGGTTTGGAAACTTAGGCAGTGGATTTGTTGGAAGCCCTTTGAAACCCTTAGTGATAATTGCTCTTTGTGGATTATTCTTATTTATAATCTATAAGGGATGCAAATATGCACAAATGAAAAAAGGAAAGAAGAGAAAAACAGCAGATGTATAACTAGAAGACAGACAGAGCAAATACTATGATGATTTGAAAGTTCTGGAGGATTCCAGGGGAACGATGATGAAAACCACCAGATTTTGATTTGTCCTTCTGATAAGTTAATGATTTAATGGTTTGGTTTGCCATCAGAGGGAGCATTGGTGCAGCAAACGTTTGCCCACCCTTTACATGTCACAATTTCATCACATGGTTATAACAGATATATGACATGCATGTGCATCTAGCATATGTTTCTTGTGTGGCATAACAATATTAAAATAAGTTTTGCACTTGACATTATTTTTAGAGTGAGTTTACTGTAGGACTAGTGAACTTACGTATGCTATGTGTTTTAACTGCATTAAATGATAAACGAATAAACCATCCTTACTAAGTAGATATGTACTCACTATAAAAATTAATTTGACTTTCATAATGTGTGCCTCAATGCATTAAATTAAATTTACTGGTTAGATGACTGAATAGAAACTATCCTCACATTTGTAAAATGTGATTACCTTAGAAACAACACACGTGTATGTGATGTGTGCACTAACGTTTGCCTTAAAATATACTTCTTAGACACATTTACACCTATATCTTTAAGATTATACTGTATGCTCTATGTTAGATGTATCTAATGTACTGACTATTCATATTCATTTGTGTTTAAATGTGCACACACATATTAAATGTGCACTATTGAACTAAGCATTTAAGTTGTCTTTCGTAAGCCTAATTAACATGCTGCCTAAAATAGTGCATTCCAGTTTCTGCTGACATGACATTTCTTGCAGGTATTCACTAAGTATGGGCGCAAAATCTGCCCCGCTCGCAAAATTTGTGAATTTTCGGCAATTTCGCGATCCGCGAATCTCGCGAAATTGCCGAAGAATTCGCGAGCGGGCGGATTTTTTTGGGCACCAGGAAGCACAGTTAAGGCAGGTGCTCGAGATGAAGCTAACTTTGTAACCATTTTAGAATGGCGCCGGCAAGCTGCCAGAGTGCTTGCTGGCGCCATTTTAAAATGGTTACAAAGTTAGCTTCAACTCGGGCACCTGCCTTAACTCTGTAAGTGCTTCCTGTGGGCCAAAAATTAAACCTCAACAGGAAGCACTTACAGATATGAATAAAGCAGCTGCCTGAGTTGAAGCTCAAATTCAGTAACGTTTTAATCAGCCCAAAACATTAGTGAGCACGGTCGAGGTTGGGCGAGTGTGCTTTAACCCCATATCTGGCGTCGAAAATCATCTGTAATACCCAAGGGAGGTCTTTGCATCCCTGAGTTTCTCGAGCGCAATCCCCGTTCCTGTGACCAGGAGGCTGCTTTCTCCTCACCTGCTGCCCTGCTCGCTCTCTGACCCTTTATACATGTTGACACGTATAGAAGCCCCGCACTACACACTAGCGGTATTAAACGTCTTCACGCCCTTTCCCAACTATGATGGACAGCTGACTCAAGGGACCTCGGCGCCTTTTGGCGCGGTGGCACAGTTACAGGCACACATGGTCAGTGGAGTCAAATCTTCTGGCCCTACGCAGCTGCAGTGTAGGAAAAGCACTATCATCTACCCAATGAGGTAGCACTTACTGGATTAGCCAGTGGTACTCCAGTTGAGTAGAGGTATTGCACAAAACGGTGGCATCTTCATGGATACCTATGCAGGACAGGATTCATTCTGGCATGAGGCTCCTGTCACAAAAATTAAACCTCAACCGGAAGCACGTACAGATATGAATAAAGCAGGTGCCCGAGTTGAAGCTCAAATTCAGTAACGTTTTAATCAGCCCAAAAGCATTAGTGAGCACGATCGAGGCAGGGTAAGTGTGCTTTAACCCCATATCTGCCATCGAAAATTAGCTGTAATACCCGAGGGAGGTCTTTGCATCCCTGAGTTTCTCGAGCGCAATCCCCGTTCTTGTGACCAGGAGGCTGCTTTCTCCTCACCTGCTGCCCTGCTCGCTCTCTGACCCTTTATACACAAGAGGCATCTTGACATGCATAGAAGCCCCGCACCACACACTAGCGGTATCAAACGTCTTCCCGCCCTTTCCCAACTATGATGCACAGCAACTTCAGGGACCTCAGCGCCTTTTGGCGCGGTGGCAAAGTTACAGGCACACATGGTCAGTGGAGACAAATCTTTTGGCCCTTTACGCAGCTGCAGTTTAGGAAAAGCACTATACATTTACCCAACGAGGTAGCACTCACTGATTAGCCAGTAGAAAGTACTCCAGTTGAGTAGATGGAAATCGCAAAGAAATCTGCGATTTCGCTGGAAAATCCGCAAATTCGTGGACTTTTTTTGCGATTTCGCGCGAATTCGCGGATTGCATATCCACAAAATGTGTCCATACTTGTATTCACACGCATTGTTAGTTGAAGAAGAGGTACATTGCTGTACTGGTGATAGGAAGAGAGGCTGAGAAAAAGACCTTGAAGAAAGAACATGGAGAGCCAGAGCATTCACGGAAAGATTTGTTCAGCAATGGCCTGTGTGAGAAGATTACGTTTTTCTCATGTTCAGTGTGGGATACCTTGTGAATCTTGCAATCTGCAAGAGGAGAATGGAAGAGGACACTAGGACCCCTCATGATGCGAACAGAAGGATATTACCTGAACAATTGTAGTGTGAATAACTGGAATCTACACTTTCATATCCTAGAGCACTTTTGCTGAACAATGAGAAAGTTAGACCTCTATATTTCCTTTAATTCTGTGCTGAGTGTTGGTTAGCCTAACACTTATTCCCTGACCCAAGATGACTCTTGACTGAGCTTCTGAGATACTCACACCTTCCTGCTTAACTTCCCATCCTGTTCTATTTTCCTTTATGAAATTTCTTGATTTTTGAGATCCTTTAGAGCTCTATAGCCATCCTGTTAGATTTGATTTTAGATTAGGTGATTTAGATTTACCCATGTGTAGATGAGAAAACCTGAGAGTCTTCTCTGAGCATTACATTTTATTGTTAATCTTTTGTATTGCTGTGACTGAATTCCTTGTTGGCTAATATTAGTCCACCTCAATTTCTTCCGGAGTTTGGTCTTTCCCATTATGATTTTGTATCTTTATAGCCTGATGTTAAGGGTAGCGTGTCTTAATTTATTTCCTAATTTGTAATAGACCTTCTTAAGCATAGTTACTAATTTCTGGTTCTTATTGTGTATCCAAATAGGTCACACTGTCAATTGAAATTGATTGATGTAATGTTAGCTCCCAACACCTCTCAGGCAGAAAATAAAAGGTCCATCGGAGGGCCAACGGTAACAAAGTGGGCCCAGAACATGCTGGATCACTAAAACTCTTTGCAGCTGATTACAGCAGACATATGTAAATAAATGTTATATTGAAAATTGAATTACCCTCTATATTAAAGATTACACAATTATGAAAGGCGAAATATACCTTTCTAAAGTTGTTTTTTGAAAGTATCAACCACAAGTTCATTAAAAAGCCAGCTACTTTCGCTGTGTAAGTACACCTTATACCACATTTGTGATACAAAAAATGTAAATGAGTGATGCACAAAAATTAAAATGGCTTTTAAGAAACAGGTTTGTCAAAGTTATGCTATCTTAAATGTCATACTGCATGTGCTCTGAATGTGTTTCTCTATATTCACCAAGAGACAAAGGACCACGGTCTAGAGTTTGGAAGCACTGATAATCTGTAGGGCAATTATATTTTGTACCGAATACTGACATGAAGCAAAAAGGCAAAAACATCTCTTTTTGTTTAAAAACAGGTGAACTAGAACCATGAACATACCAACTACAGAAAGTCAATTGACACTGTTCTATATAATACTGTTTTTACTTTGATGTCATTAGGTTTTTGTGATCTTAATTGTAAGTAGAATTTCTACAATGTAGTAAACTAGAAAGAACAAAACAGTTTTTCAATTTGTTAGCAACACTATTGTTCCATTGTCAATCAAAATGAACCTCATTAATTTAGCATAAAATATCAATCAATGACTTGCAATTATACGATTCCTCTGGGACAAATATAAATTGTTTCCAAATGTGTCATGTATATGGCAGTATCCTCCAGCAAAAGGTCTGCACTGTGACTCACAATCAATGGATAACATCGAAAATCCGATGTAATGTATTAAATTATAGGTCATTATGGAAATGATGCAAATGCCTGTACTGAGAGAAATTGGATTACGATGACCACATGAATCTGTTTAGTGTCAAATGTCAAACAATGACACACATCAGATTTTCAATATTTTATTTATCATAATAACTGCTGTTGCACGAAAATATTAGGAAAATTAAGACTGGTGCTAACGTAAAAGCAATGGGAAAATGGGAAAATAAATGTATACCGGTTGTGAAAAAATTGGTTATTAGTTGAAGCTGCTGAGTAGCGACCTCAAGTAGTAATCACATAACTTTTCAGAGTGAATCACTACAGTCACTGAATAAAAATGTGGAATTAAGAAGTACTATAATGAAAGGTCTGTGTATCTCTAGGAAAACGTATAAAATGTTCATGTGTTCAAATGTCTATGCGGTAAGCATGATCATAAGGTTACAAGTGACAATAAAGGAATATAATACTGTTTTGAGACGGGGTGTCCATATATTCAGCCATCACTGGTGGGTAGTTTCGACAGATGTATTTCTTCAACAAAACATGGGGTGTGACAGATTATCTATAACCATGTAGCATAATGCAAAAAGGATATAAAACATTATCACATTAAATTCGACCTGCCAGCAATAGGATAAGCAATATGATATTAAACAAATTGAACCTATTATGTAGGCATGTGAAATATGTTAAATCTTTCAGATATTTTCAAAATGGATTTCAAATGTTTTTACCCCAGTCATCAATGACAGAAACAACTACCGACATGCTGAGGTACTAATATAATTCAGTAGTGTGATTTCTTTCTATTAACTTTAATTCAAAGGTAGGATGGACATAGCAAACATGCCATCACACCAGGGCCCGTATACGCTGTTCCTGATTGTGCTTTGGGGCACCTTCAAACAGGTGTGTGAGGCACAAACAGTAATGAAATGAATGAAATGAAAACAATATTTAATAAAGCGCACTGCTGCCAAGCGGCTTCCTGGCGCTGGGGGACCTGGATCAGAACTCACAGAGGGGAACACAGGGGAACCTAAGAAGGGAAAGCCAAGGAAAAAAGAAAAGTTTTTAAGGCTTTACGGAAGTGGCTAAAGATGGGAATGGAGCGAAGATGAAGTGGAAGACTATTCCAGAACTGGGGAGCCAAGACAGAGAGACGAGGGCCCCCGGATCTGGATTTACGGAAGCGGGGAATGTGAAGAAGGGAAAGAGAGGAAGAGCGGAGGGTGCGACTGGGAACATAGGAAAAAATGAGGGAAGTGATGTAGGCGGGGGCAGTGCGAGAGTGGGCACGAAAGGCAAAGCAAGCAAGTTTGAAAAGGGATCTAAAGCGGATAGGCAGCCAGTGAAGGGATTTCAAAGCCGGGGTAATGTGAGAGGATTTGGGGAGGGAAAGAATGAGACGGGCAGCCTGGTTTTGAATGGCCTGTAAGCGTCGGGATTCGTGGGAGGGAATGCCCGCGTACAGGCCATTGCCATAGTCGAGGCGTGAGATGACTAAAGCCAGGACTATGGTTTTAAGCGCGTCGATGGTGAAAAAGCGAGATATTTTCCGGATGAGACGGAGGGAAAGAAAACATGAAGACACAACAGAGCTGATCTGGCTGTGCATGGTTAAGTCAGAGCTGACTTTAATGCCAAGGGTACGGACAGTGGAAGAGGGCGTGGGGGGGGACCGAAAGAAGGGGGCCAATGTGCAGGGGACCAAGGGTTAGAAGGGCCACCCGTGAGGACAAGTTCCGTCTTATCGGGGTTGAGCTTAAGATGCTTGGCGCTCATCCACTCAGAGATAAAGATAAGGGTGGAACTGAACTTGGGAATAGAATCGGGAGAAGAAGAGAGATCGAAAACAAGCTGGAGGTCAATTGATTAATTATATACAGAGACCCCCAGCTTGAGAAGAGAAGAAACAAGGGGACAGATGTACAGATTAAAGAGAAGAGGGGAAAGAGAAGAGCCCTGAGGAACACCACAAGTGACCGGACAGGAGGGGGCAGAGAAACCGGAGAGATGAACAGCCTGATGCCTATCCTGAAGAAAGGATGAAAGCCAAGAGAAGGCCGCGCCCCGAATGCCCGCTGCGCAGACACGGTCGAGAAGAATGGAATGGTCGACCGTGTCAAACGCAGCGGACAAGTCGAGAAGCACCAGGGCCTGGGGAAGATTAACATCTGCCTTGCCCTTGAGTTCATCTAAGACCGCTAGTACCACCGCTTCTGTAGAATGGCCAGGGCGGAAGCCCGCCTGGTGGGAAGCTAAGAGACCATTGTCCTCGATGTATGAGGAAAGGCAGGAGGTGACGTGGGTCTCTAGGATCTTACCCAAGTAGGGGAGAAGGGAGATAGGACGGAAATTGGCGGGGAGGGAAGGATCTAAACCAGGTTTTTTTAGAATAGGGAGCACGACAGCAGATTTAAAGGAAGAGGGAACAGTACCAGAGGCCAGTGAAGAGTTGAGAAGAGAGAGGGGAGGACCAGGACAATTAGTGAAGAGGATTTTGAGGATACGCGCAGGAACACCATCCAAGGGAGAGCCAGATTTAACTTTAGATAGATAGTTGTGAAACAAATCAGGGGAAATAGGAGGGAAAGTGTCAAGGGAAGAAGAAGGGGTAGTGGCAGGGCTAGTGAGGATAGGCTGAGGCACAGTAGGAATGTTAGCTTTAATTTTCGCAATCTTGTCGATAAAAAAGTTATTGAGTGAGAGACAAAGGGGTTGGGAAGGAACCAAGCCGGGGGAGGAGCGATCAGAAGTGGCAAGATTGCGAACCAAAGAGAAAATTTCGCGAGGTTTATTCACGGAGAGCGATACTCTCTCCGTGAAATAGGAAGTTTTGGCATTAAGAACTGCTTTTTTATAGTTGGTAAGGAGTTGTCGGTACTGAGCTCGCAGAGGAGGGGAATACTGACGTCTCCAGAGGCGTTCCGCCCGCCTGAGATCAAGTTTAAGTGCTTTGAGCTCAGTGGAGAACCATTTGTGCGCATCGTATGGCCGAACCGCTTTGATCTTTTTAAGCGGGGCCACACGGTCACACGAAGCAGCAAGCCATGTGCTTAAGGCTTTAGCCTGGGAATCAAGGGGGAGACAAGTAAGATCAGGGGCGGAGGAAGCCAAAGAGAGTGAAAGAGAATCAAGGTCGGTATGGTTCCAGTTGCGGGCTAGAAGATTTTTAGGGGGAGAGGGTTTGTCAACCACACCTAAGTGAACCGAAAAGGAAATGATAAAGTGGTCAGACCAGACACAGGGAGAGATGGAGGGAGGTAGAGCAAGGGGACAAGACGACCAAATTTGGTCAAGTATGTGGCCATGCATATGGGTTGGGGCTGTGACGTGAGAGGTAAGATTCAGACATTGAAGAGTGGCAGAGAAGTCTTTAGAAGAAAGGTCTTCCTTGGGGTCTCCTGGCCAGAAGTTAAAGTCACCAAGAAGGAGCACAGAGGAGTTGTTGACCACGAGAGTGGCCAGCAACTCCTGGATGGAGGCTACAAAGGAAGGCATCGATTGAGGAGGGCGATAGACAAGAACCACAGTGAGGGGGGAAGGACAGTTGAGGGAACGGGCCACCAGGTAGTCCACGTTAGGAATGGGGGGTGAGGAAGAAGCTGAAATTTAAGTGGCGACCGGACAATCATCGCCACCCCCCCGCCGGCCTTGCCATCCGGGCGGTCAGCTCGGAGGGCATAGTAGGTGTCGGGGAGGATGGCTAAAAGATCAGGAAGAGAGTCAGTAGTGAACCAGGTTTCGGTCAGAAATAAAAAGTCAGGAAAGTCAGTGGTTAAAAGATTAAAAAGTGCTGTCTGGTGTTTAACTGCGGAGCGGGTGTTGAGTAGGTAGGCAGAGGCAACCGTGGGAGCCGAGGGGGAACGAGGAGCCGGAGGTGAAGTAGAGAGGAGAGGAGGGGGGTCAGAAGAGAAAAGAGTCGAGTGAAGTAGGGGAGAAGAGAGGATACCAAGTGATTGTAGGTGATAGCGGGGGAGAGGGGCAGGAGAGGGAAAGGCAGAAAGGGCAATAAGTTGGGCAGAAGTATAAACCAGACGAGAGGCAGAGTGTGTGGCCCCTGGTCCCGGCCTGTCGCGGACGGGCGCAGACGGGCTTAACTTAGGCGCAACTTCGGCGCACCTTCGTCGCGCCCGCTGCGCCTGCCCGCTGCGCCGTCGGAAGACAGGAACAGTTATGTAAGGGCGACACATGGGAAGGGAGGGTCAAGGGGGCGTGACAGGGGGTGGAGGAGCCAAAGCGCTGCAGCGCCGAGGACAGACCCGCCCAAGATGGTGGAGCCGCCCGTCCCCTCCGAGAGTCAGGCGAGGAGGGGGCGATCAGCGGCGGCGGTCTGGTCCTGGTCGCGTGCAGGGAAGGGGCAGCCAGGAAGGATCCGAGCGCCGGGATCGAGGCGCAGTGCAGGTGTGGCCAAGTTTATATTAAAAAAGCAAGAATGCTTAAGAGTCTCGTTGCTCCCGGAGACGCCTCGGGAGATCAGTTGCAGGTCGGTGAGCCCAGGTAAATGAGCTCCTTAAAAGCTGAGCCGGGGGGGAGGAGCCAAAGCGCTGCAGCGCCGAGGACAGACCCGCCCAAGATGGTGGAGCCGCCCGTCCCCTCCGAGAGTCAGGCGAGGAGGGGGCGATCAGCGGCGGCGGTCTGGTCCTGGTCGCGTGCAGGGAAGGGGCAGCCAGGAAGGATCCGAGCGCCGGGATCGAGGCGCAGTGCAGGTGTGTGGCCAAGTTTATATTAAAAAAGCAAGAATGCTTAAGAGTCTCGTTGCTCCCGGAGACGCCTCGGGAGATCAGTTGCAGGTCGGTGAGCCCAGGTAAATGAGCTCCTTAAAAGCTGAGCCAGGGGGGGAGGAGCCAAAGCGCTGCAGCGCCGAGGACAGACCCGCCCAAGATGGTGGAGCCGCCCGTCCCCTCCGAGAGTCAGGCGAGGAGGGGGCGATCAGCGGCGGCGGTCTGGTCCTGGTCGCGTGCAGGGAAGGGGCAGCCAGGAAGGATCTGAGCGCCGGGATCGAGGCGCAGTGCAGGTGTGTGGCCAAGTTTATATTAAAAAAACAAGAATGCTTAAGCGTCTCGTTGCTCCCGGAGACGCCTCGGGAGATCAGTTGCAGATCAACTGGATGGACCCAGTACATCTGATGATAACTAAAACTCTACCCGAGGGCAGTTGCATTATTGAAAAACAGCCAGCTGTTTCAAACAGCCGCACCATCTTTTTCTGTGACAGCGACACCTTTATGCACTTTAAAGATGGGGCAGAGATCTCACAGCAGCCAGATTCAGTGAATGAGCGCACCTGCTTGCAGGGTAATGTCTGTTGAGTACATGGGACCCCATTCCCAACTAGTGATGGGGTCGCAATCAGATGGTTCACTGAATGTACGCCAAATTTTTGTGGTGCACCCTCAGTGCGTCTCCTGACGACATCTTTACCTCAGCTCACACATCCATAATAGGTCACGGGAGCAGTGGCAAAGTATTTCACTGATTAGCATGGGTGCCAACGCTCTCATTTTAA
This sequence comes from Lissotriton helveticus, assembly GCF_964261635.1. NCBI lineage: Eukaryota > Metazoa > Chordata > Amphibia > Caudata > Salamandridae > Lissotriton > Lissotriton helveticus. The sequence continues at coordinate 455,983,216 of NC_136070.1, read as the reverse complement.
TGAGGAATTGCTCCCGAAGATAGTACTGTGCTCCATTTGTAATGGTGCTATCAGTATTACAAAAGAGAAGCCACTGAAAACGTATACACAAATCCGCTGGGCCCCTAGAGCATTGCTTGTAACACGGCACCCGATAGGCTTACAAAATCAGGCATAAATACAAAGCACCAGAGACAACATTGGCTTCTTCCAATAATCCTTGGTTGATTGTGAGGTAGCAGGAAAGCACAAGCTTACCTTTCAGAAATAATGTTGAGGCACATTATTTTTAAAACAATTAGCTGATCAATGTCAAATTACTGCATCTTGATTTGCTCTTTGTTTGTAAACAGAGATAAAAACTGTTCTCGTCTTTGCTACTTTAGTTCTAGAATGAAAAGATGCTCTAAATCATACTTTTTCTTTCTTTGGTTCTACTAATATATTTAAAGTATTTCCAGTCTGTTAAGTTGTTTGAACCAGTTCCACCAATTACAGTTTTCAATGTGTTTTTAAATAGTTGCCTCATTTTTCTAAACCCGGGGAAGAGAATGTAGTCTTACATTTTGTATTTTTTTTTTACTTTTTAGTTAACAGCAATGTTTCCAATGACTGGCCAAAATGTGTTGGAAAACAATTAGAAGGTTTACTGCGAACCATAAGCCTCAGTTACAAGGCCATTGAGCCAACCGGTGCTTCACTATTTTTGACACACTCGTGGCACAGTGTACCTGCCCATATTTACAAGGCCACCCTGCATGACTTCTCATGGCCTTGTAAATATGGGCCGATTTCACGCATTACTCTGCGTAATAGAGGCATCTTATTGGTGTTACTGTTCTTGTTTCCAAGCATCATCCATGGAACTTGACACATTCCCAAATTAACAATGTTTTGTAAAGCTGGGAATGCGTCAGAATCCTACACCTCCCCAAGGGATACATAGGAGTGGTGCAATGAGGAGAAATACGTTTTATTTCTCCTTATGTTTTCCTCATGCCATCAACGATTGTTTTGTGCATGAAGGTGTCCCTTCCTGCACAAAACATTAATCCCCGCAATGCAGGCTCCCTTGCAACATGACACAAGGGTGCCTGAGCAGTGGCGTAGCAAGGGTGTGGTAGACCACCCGGGCGACACAAGTTTTGGAAGTGGCGGCCTCCCCCCACCCCCTCCAGCTTGTACCTGCAGCTTGCAGGCCCCCAAGCAGCATTGGAAATATGAGAGCTTACAGAAGGCTACACATTTCATGGAAGATGTTTGTTATTTTGGTCTTGTCTTACTCAGATAAATATTCAGTTTGTGTCTAAACGTGTGTGAAGTACTTTTGTAGTGTTTTCACTACGTGAATGCGTACGTGTAGCTTAGCCTGACTGCTCTGTGCCAAGCTACCAGAGAATGAGCACAGGTAAACTTTTAGTGTGTACTACACCTACCCTGACAAGGATTGTGGTTCCTGTTTGGACAGGGTGCATCCCTTTGTCAACAAGATACTCAATTGCTAACATAAATCAATGTGAAGTTCATGTTTAGTGGCACAATGTCTTGAAAAACATCATCAGAATGTGCTATTAGGATACCAAATTTGCAAACAAAGCTGCATCTCAGATGTGAATACATGATGGAAAGATTACAACGAGAAATATATTGGATGAAAATGTTGAATACATTAAACCAAGTAGGGCTAAATGATGAACAAAGCTAGATTTGTCATTATGAAAGATTTATCATTTGTTTGCTAGGTACTTCATGCTGTGAACTACCTCAGAAACCTATGACACGGTGAAAGTTTGAAATAAGGAGTCAAAATGGAAAGTGTAACCACGGAATAAATGATAAACGAAAATTATTTGGATGCCTACAAAAACAGCAATAACTATCACCCCCTTGAACTGATGTAAAATAGTTCCATAACTACTGTAAATTTTGAAAAGTAAAAGAAACATTATGACCAATGTACACTAATAATACCCGATCTGAACACGCATGAATCTCGTACAGGAAGACCATAATACACCACTTTTTTAAAAAGAAAATCTACAAACATGGTGAACTTTTAAGACCAGTCCCCGCACCAACATTCTATAATCATAACAAAAGCACATCTAGTCTGCAAGCAGGAAAAATAAAAAGGGCACATGTGTAGTGGCAGACCAAACACTGTGCTAAAAGCCATCACCAGACATGGAGTAGGGATTGAAAGTCAAGTGTTCTGCGAACACTGTTGGCTGGAATATGTAGCAGAACATATTGTCACAAAAACAATGATTAGTCCCAAGAAGGTATAATATAATGTCTGTGGCTTTAATTGAAAGATTGAAAAACTTGTATATAGCAGGGGCGTCACAGATGGACACGTGGTAGTGGCGGGGGGAGGGTGAGTCAAACACCTTAAAGATATAAATGTCAGGTGGTCAGAGGGGACCCGCAAGCTACAGCCGCCAAACGCATAAGGGAGAGTTGGAGGTATAGATATTAGAGAATGAGAGGTGGGCATGTTGAAGGTAAGTATGAGGAAGGACGGGAGAATGAGTTGTAGGTTGGCAGTAAAACTAGGAGAGAATGAGGTGAGTGTGAAATAGGTAGATATATAGCGTGGTGAATCTGGGCGTCATGCTAAACACCAAACTTAGCATGGAAACACAGGTAACAAGAACAGTCGCCACCTGCTCGGCCCTTATGCGATCATTACGCAAAATCTTGCCACTATTACCACCTCCGGCACGAGCTTTGATAGTCAGGTGCACCATTCTCAGTCGTATCGACTACTGCAATGCCCTCCTGCTCGAATCTCCTAGGGTACTGTTGGATAGACTCCAACGAGTCCAGTCGGCAGCAGCTAAACTGGCCCTTGGATGGACTAGGAGATCCTCGGCTACTGCTGCGTTAGCCGAGCTACACTGGCTCCCCTTGAAGCAACGCATAGCTTTTAAAGCCCTCTGCCTGGTCTTCAAGGCAGTACACGGATCAGGACCAAGACCCCTACAACGCATGTTTTCCTGGTATACCCCAACCAGAACTCTACGATCCATGACCGCCTGTCTTGTAATAGTACCGAGATTCAAGAAGGCCAGGATCGGGGGAAGATCGTTCAGAGTGGCTGCCGCTAAGCTCTGGAACAGTCTTCCCGCCGACATACGCCAAATCACACAGCTCCTACCTTTCAGGAGACGGATAAAAACATGGCTCTTCCCCTAACTCCCCCTCCACTGCCACCCCCCCTTATCTCAACTCCCCTGCCTTTCAACTCTAGGAGTATGCTTCCTCAGCGCCAGGATACCTGCCAGGTGACAGCTGCGCTCTATAAATGTTTTAAATAAAAATAAATAAATAAGTGAATGAGAGTTTCTGAGTTGGAGATAAGCAGCACATTGTAAGAGATAGACTATACTAAAGAGAGAACAAGGTGCAAAGAAATCCAGGAGAAAAAGAGGGGAAGGAAAAATGTATAAATAATTTAAAACAACCCAACTTTCAAAAGATGCATAGAGGAGGCCGGCAGAGGCCTATCATCAGTAGCAGTGGCAGCTGAAAGTTGTTTTTTTTACTAAGAATGCCTTTAATTTGAAAGCAAGTGCCTCTTTGAGAAGGTTGTGCATTTGTCAAATAGCCAACCTTTATACATGTCAAATGACCTGATTCAGGTGGAGACTAAAAATATGGCTTTATTTTCGCTGTTTCTCACCTGGAATTGCCTCTGTTTCAATAGTCAATGGAAAAAACTACATTTGATGCGGTGTAAAATCTGCTCATCCTTTTCACAACATTTAATCACACTATGAGAATGGCAATAGACATATAAACTGAATGTGCATCTTGGACACTGTTTGAGAAATGCAAATGATTATGAGAAAATTAAATAAATGCTCCGTAAAAGAGTGCTTAAACTTTATAAATTATTAAGAACTAAGTTCTATACATTAACTTATCAAACAGAATATTAATAAATGTGGAAATAGTTCTGAAACATTTCTAAGATTACTTACAGCTATAATGATTTATATGATGAATCCAAATATGAGATGTTTGATACTACTTTTCTGGTCACTTTGAAGTACACTATTGAACTTTGAAAGTTTGGTGCAATTCCACAAAGTTTTAAGTTAAATGTTTGAAACTTATCAAATGTGTTACTGATGTAAGAGCTTTCGTATATTTCCTAAAACAACATTAATTAATAAATGTATGCATATGTGTTACATGTATGTGTTTTTCAAATAATATAGCGTTAGGCTGTATTTCCTATTTAACAATCCTCTTATGAAATGCAATGACACTTAAGCTGGATAGACGATTGCACTAGAGAAAAAATTTACTTCTTTCTGATGAAATGCATATTAAATCCTGTTATAATGCTTTTAATAGGAAATTAACTTGACTTCTTTTTCAGGCCTACACTTTCTCATGAGGTCTGTCAAAAGTATATTGTTCTAGTTACCACACATGTAATACTTTTTGTTCTTTCTCATAAGACATGAAGAGACTAGATACATTATGTATTAAAATTATTGATACTTCTATGAGAATCGGATACTTGAAATGAGCACATGTGGAAGATCTAGACATTAATAGTATTTTGTGTTTTAACCATGTGCCTGAGATGGAAAGTCGTTTCCATGACCAGCATGGGAAAATACTTACATGTTGCCACTTCTGCACTTAATAAGCAGAAGGTTACTGTATGGATGTTTGATCGTAAAACTGTAACACAGTGGATGTTACATGTGGACTGATGAACTATATTACTGAAAGGCACTTAGGAGAGGGTGCTTTGTGCCTTGGCTTCTTTCTGACTGACTGGCCGGCTCCCTGACTCTCTGGTCTCATTTTTCCCTCTACTGATTTCAAGCTGGTTGGCTTGCTGGCTGACTTGCTAGAGACTGCTGAGTACTTACGGACTCGTTATGCCCCTAAAAATGCGGGAATCTTTTGCCTAGTAGACATCCTTTGGGTCCTGGCTGACCATACCCCAAACAATGCACTTTTTCCCGATTTACTTGTCAATCTAGAGATTCTTGCTTGATCTATCCATGGCTAGGAACTTAAAGAACTTTATCTTTAGTTTCTGTATTAATGTGTAGTGTCACACTATACCAGTAATTGGCTCATTTGAATTCATCCACTAATTTTCTAATGAATATTTGATGCATTAATACCATTTACTAATATTATAAACTTCCATTTGAAAACTTTAAATGACTGAGTCTCTTGAGTTTTATAAATGTTCTTTTCACAGGGATTGGGCTAGAGATAAAAGATTCTAACAGGCAAATTCATCAATGCAACATTCTGCGAATTCCAAAGTGAGATAATTACCGAATCGCAATTTAGAATTCGCAGAATGGCATTCATGAAGAAATGCGAGAGAAAAAAGCGAATCGCAATCGCCTGCAATTGCCGATTGCGATTTTGCCCCAATCGCATAATAATCGCAGAATCAGACGATTTCCAGGTTGAAATTGCGATTTTGCAGTTACCGAAATCGCAATTTACGATCTCGCTAACTGCGAGATCGCAAAAACGGGAAGTCGCATTTCGAGCCCAATGATGACATCACAACCAGGAAGTAGGCTGTTCCCTCCCTCATTCAGATCACTGAGCCTGAAAGTGGAAGCAGTACTGGGAAGAGCTCCACAACAGTCAACTTGCAGCACCACAGCAGGACATCCACAACCTCCAAAATGTCCCAGGAAGCAGCAGGGAGCAGTGCCCCAGGGAGGAAGAGGAAGATTAAGTTCTCGGAGCAAGAACTTGAGTTCCTCATTGAGGGGGTCTGTAAGGACCATGCTCGCCTATTTGGCAAGGACTCCAGGAGGGTGCCAGAGGCTGACAAGGGTCGCATCTGGCTGCGCATCCGTGCCAAGGTCAATTCTGTCGGGGTGACCCAGCGGTCAATAGACGATTTAAAAAAGAGGTGGTACGACCTTAGAGGGCGTGCCAAAGAGCGAATTGCGGAGAGGCTGGGGGAGCGACTTGCCACCGGTGGAGGAGACCCCACTGCCACACCCACCACCCCACTGGAGGACCTTGTAGAGGACACCCTGACTCCTGAAGCCTGCGTGGGGGTCACCCAGCTTGACTCGTCCCGACCCACCCAACAATCCCAAGGTAAGTGCCATGCGACTGTGAGCCCGTCCCCTAACAATGCCCATGACCCCATAGCTAGCAATTTGACAACCCCAGTAATGCAGGCCATGCACACCTGAAATGCCCTATTGCATTGTGGTAGTTGTAGTGTAATACAAATTCCCAGATAGCCCAACACAGACGGACCTGTCAATTCAAGGTAATTCCAAAAGCCAGTCAGGGAAAGCAGGCCTGCATGCATGTAGCAACATCTCATGTGCAAGATACATATAGTTAATCATGAACCCATTTACATCACAGGTGCAGCAGAACAGCCCAGCACCGACAGTGAGGCCCTACATATAGATGAGTACCCGGAGGACACAGAGGGTGAGGGCCAACCTGAACCAGGACCATCTCAGCCACCTACAGCAGTGCCACCACCACCACCCCATGTGGACAGGGCAACCCCTGCAGCCACAGGTGCCCAGCAACCTCCCCAACTGACACCCACTGCAGTGGTACAGGCCACACCACCAGCAGCCAGGAGGTAGACGAGGCGCACAGCCGCAGTCAGGTCGCAGTCCAGCGGACTGACGCACATCACCTGGCAGCCATACATCTGCAGCTCAATAAGACCGCGCAGAATGTTGGACAGCTGACCGCAGCTGTTCGAGAGAATAACCCGATCCTGGTATCCCAGCAGGATATCACCCGCCGCCGCCACCGCCAGCTGCTGACCCGCCTGTCAGCCTACACCAGGTCCAATCATATTATTGGCAATGCAACATCTCAACTTTCCCACCGGTCCCTTGCAATGCAGGTGCAAATGGTCCAGTGTTGCCAGGACGTTGCCAGGGCACTTGAACAGGTGACAGCAGCAGTGCTTAGTCTGCAGCCAACTGCCCATGGTGAACCAGGTGGTGGTGGTGATGCCAGCGAGGGCACGTCAAGCCACAGCAGCATGTCCTTGCCGCCGGTGACTGAACGCCGCTGCAGCAGCAGGCCCACTGCAGCATCACGGCCAACACTGCAATAGAGGACAACGAGAGGCGACTGGGTGTGTCTGGACGGAGGCGCCAGTGACACTTTTCACTCTGCCTGCAGGGCCATGCTGAATCTAGAAGCAAGCCCTCTACCCCTGCATGGGGACGTATGATGCAATACTGTTCTCATGTGCAATCATGGACAAAAAAGGCCACATTATTGTGATTAAACAATAAGAATGTATGGTCTCACGTAAATCCAACTCATGTCATTATTACATTTGCCATGCATGAGTGCAGTGTTGTGTGAGGGGAATGTGTGCACTAGAAACAGTTAATAGTGATGTGGTTGCGGCGCCTGTGTCCTTCTGCAGGATTCTCCCCGCGTGAATGACGCACATGTGCAGGTGGGCGGTTTTCCCCTTCCGACTCACTGCCAGAGATCTCGACAGGTATCCTGTGCTTGGTAGCAATGTTGTGGAGTATTGCACACACGGCCACGATGCGGCAGCAGACCTCGGGCTCGTATTTGATGGCCCCACCAGTTTTGTGAAGTATGCGGAATCTGCTCTTCAAAAGGCCAAATGTCCTCTCAATGCAATTTCTCGTGCGTATGTGTGCAGCATTGTAACGCCGTTGCTGTGGTGTTGCAGGGTTGAGGTATGGGGTGGGGAGGTACTCACGGAGACAGTAGGCGCTGTCACCTAAATGAAAGGAGCTGAGGGTGAGTGCCTGTTCTGCGCAGCTACATGATCACAGTGTACTATTTGGGGGCATGTATACTTACCTAGTAGGTGTCCTTCGCCATAGTCTCCCCTGGCCAGTCGTGTGTGAATGCCGCTGTGCTGGAATATGAAGGAGTCATGTGTGCTCCCCGGGTATTGTGCCACTATGTCCGTGATGAAAGGCTTAGCGTTGCACACCATTTGGATTTTGAGGGAGTGGTAGGACTTGCGGTTGCGGTACATGTATTCAGTTTGTGCTGGTGGGCAGATGTGGATGTGGGTACAGTCAATGCATCCTATTACATGTGGGAATTGTGCAACATTGTAGAAATGAAGCTTGGTCTCATTCAAGTCCTGTTGGGTGGTCGGGAATGAGATGTAGTGGTGTAGCCGGGTCAGCATAGCCTCCAGGAAACTCCTTAGGCAATGGGACATGGTGCTCTGGGATATCCCTCCTGCAACAGCGACTATCCCCTGAAAGCTTCCGGAGCCCAGTAGGTGCAGGCTGCACAAGATCTGGACATGGGTGGGCACGGCATTGGTCCTCCTTGTTGGGTGCTGCATCAGGGGGTCTAGGTCCCGGATCAGCTTGATGATCATTGCCCCATTCAGGCGGTACTTAGAGCATATTTGCTCCGCAGTTTGGCCCAGAAGGGTGACCCACTGGCGGAATATTCGCTCCTGGATCCTGCGTCTGTTCCGTGTTGCAGCCTGGAGCCTTCGCCGCCTGACCACCATGTAGAGTCCTGGCATTGTGTGAGTCCTCATGCTCCTACTGTGTTTCCTTAAGTGTGTTTGTTGAGGACTGCACCTGTGGCTCGTTAGAATTTTTTTAATGTTTTTATTTTCCTTCATGGTTACCACCTGCTTTTGGTTCTCCTTAAATAGCGCGTCGCAAATAGCGATTTTCAGCATTTTCGCTAATTGCGAGTTTTCATGAATTGCGAGATTGCAAAACAAATCACAGAATCCATGTATTCTCGCTATTTACGATTCGCTATAGGGGTTCCTCCTAGATTCTACGATTTATTTTGCGAATTCGCTATTTATTTTTAGCGAATTCGCATTTTCTGTGTTTTTCACATCATGAATTGCTTTTCTGTTGATTGCGATCGCAATAGCTAATTCTCAGCAATTGTGATCGCAATTTTGCTTGATGAATCTGGCTGTAAATGTACAGTAGAGATAGTCATAAATTGTTTACAGAACATCAGATTCTATTATTATTATTCCACATTGCATCAGTCGAGCTCTTAGTATGTGTGATCTTTGCTCATTTAAATTTCTTTAGGAGATTTTGACTTCCTTCTGCCATTCAGTACATTCACAGTATAGTACAAATGGTAATTTATTTGAACCCAATTATACATTTATAGGTTGGTTACTAATTCTTGGTCCTCATTAGGTAGCCAACATTGACTCCCTAGAGTCCTCCATCCCTCAATCCCTCAATATGATGAGCAAGATCCTTCAGAGTACTAAGTGAAGGAAAGTAAATAAAAAAATAAATTTGTCATTTTCTTTGGGCCAAGACCAAAGATAGAGAGAAAACGCTGGATTAAAACTTGGTAGCATGTCAGATGGTTTTGTTCATTGATGTTAGGTGATTTAGGGGGTCTTATTTACAAATCTCTCTAGTCCAGTCTAAATTCAAATGTCTCATGGTTCGGCCACAGATCATTTGTAGCAGCAGAGGAGTTTATCAATAGGGTTCGCATTTAAATTGAATATGCATAGTTGCAATGTTTGTAATGGTTGTGTAGGGTAATGCAGAGTTGATTTTAATTGAGGTGTGGATACATTCGCTTAATGCAAAAGAGTTGAAGTGGTCATTGGGTTCGTTGAGGCCTATAATCGTGGGATATATAATGAAAAGTCAGGTCTCAGTACAGAAGACACTGAGTGTAGTTGTCTGATATGTTGTGGTGCTTGTCGTGAGACGTCATCAACAGCATCTTTTGTATAGGGACTTATTCTTTGCATGGTTGTGACATGTATCAATCTAGGTGGACTCCCCGCAGGACAAGGTTTTCACTAAAAGGAATGTTAGTATAACTTAGAAGGTGTTATTACAAATAACCTTGCATGTGTGATGACATTTTTTCTTTTATTAGTGGAGCAGACAGATTTAGTTATGGAATGTGTTTTGGAAAAAAAGAATTGTAAGGGAGGATGAGCTGCTGCAAGTAGTGAAATCTAAGCCATAGTGTGCCAGGCTGGTATTGGTCAGTTGGTGTAAAGCTGTGCTGGGATTGGTTGAATACGTCAGAAAGTGTCGCACTGGTATTGGTTGTGATTGCAAAACAGAGGATTTTGGGGGAAAAATGTATTGCCTGGTTTAACGGAAAGTAATTTGTGAAATTGTACAATCCTAAAAGAGAATTAATTTCTTCAAGGTAATACGAAGACTAATGCAGGGTGATGTGATTATACCTGTTAGGGAAGGAGAAAATGTATCACCTGAGGGCATGTCAAGTCATTGTCAAATAAATGAAGGATTTTGGCCTAGATCTCTGTACTGGGGGTGAATGTTTGACAACATTGTTTCAGCATTGCGTTCTTCAATTGTTACATTTGCATTTGTCACCCTAAGTGGGTAGGGTATGCCCAGACGTGGGTCCACTGCTCACCATGCCACTGGAGTCTAGCTAGTCTGGCTGATGAGGTGTGATAGCCAGAAACCGCTCTGCAGATGCTTTTTTCCAGTCCAGGAAGCACCTGGCCAGGCAGTTTGGGCTGGATGTTCCCATGGAGAGCAGGGTCAAGGCTGATCTGCATATGGATGGGTCTAAACTGGAATGGCAGGGTTTGCAAAAAACTATCGATTTAGACCCAGATCCCTGTACTGGGGTGAATGTTTGACATTGTTTCAGCATTCCAGCCATCAATTGAGGGGGTGATACCTTTAAACTGGTCACTGGATGTTTTTCCCATCCAAGGAGGACTTGGCCTGGCAGTTTGGGCTGGACTCTTTCCATGGAGAGCCGTGTCAAGCTGGTTTGCATATGGCTGGGTCTAAACTAGAATCGCATAGTTGCAAAAAGAAATATGGATTTTTGCCCAGATCTTTGTACCGGGGGTGGACTCTTGATATTTTTTAGCATTCCATACATACATGGATCCCTTGCTTTCTGTACCACTGGAGTCAAGCTAGCCTGGCTTGTTTCCAGACCAGGTAGGACCTGGCCTGGCAGTTCAGGATGGATTGTTCCCATGAGGAGCAGGATCAAGACTGATTTGCATATTGCTGGGTCCAAACCGGGGTGGCATAGTGAGTAAAGGTACGATGGATGAAACCAAGATCTCTTGACTGGGGGTGAGTGGTTGAAAAGTTTCAGCATGCCGGCCATCATCTTTTTGTGTTTGCTACATTTACCGTGAGAGTCATTGAACATTTGAGGAGAAAGGTATATGAAATTAAGTTGTCTACTAGATCTACTCACTGAATCAATGGAAACAGACAGAACATCAGAAAAAAAGGAAAAATACCAGGGAAAATATAAAAAAACAACTATAAATTCTTACACAGATGTCATATGAGATGTTCAACAGAAAGCTTGGAGAGGTGACATAGCTGACACAAGAATATATCCAGTCATAGAGGTGGAAAGGGGCAGTAAAGGAAAATGAAAAGAAAAGAGGATTAATGCAAAACTGACGTTGTAGTTGATGATGGGGAAGTGACCTAGATGATGAATTTTAAATTATTTAATGATGAATCATCCTCCACCTTACAATGAATCTCAATCTAGGGAACTGATAAATACGAATTCAGATGGAAACCCAGATGCACCTACTGTGCCTGTAGACTCAAATATATATACACCTTTTTCTCCACTAGGAGGAGGTAAGTGAATGACAGTCTCTTTAAATAAGATTGCTTTTAATGCCCAAGCACTCCTGCTCCTGTTATGATTGGTCCTGTTGTATGCCTTTACAATTCCGGGGTGCAGGGAAACACGGTTCATACATTGGCTGTTCATACTAGAATACATGCACCTTTTAGTACACCTTCAGACACGACCAATATGACAGAGACCACAGACTCCTATGGATTCTACTCAAGGGAACAACTTAGATGTTTCCAATGCAACTTCTGCTTCAAATCAGACATTAATTGACTTGTTCCAGAGGTCCCCTCCAAAAGTGTTACCTTTGTCTGTCCAAACTCAAGTGTATTACAGGCAATGAATTACAATTCCCCAAGGACAGAAGTACTGATGGGAACAGCAGCTCCTGATGTGTGCCTCTTAAATTCACCTCCTGAGACAAACCGAAATACAAATAGTGGAACAGTATCTTTAAATACTTTAACAGATAAATCAGGTCCTGCAACACAGGAAATTGATGAATAGCTAAAAGGGTTGGATACCCTAGTTGCTAGAGAGAAAATAACCATTAGTGGGACAATTATTCAGGCTACTGTAAAGGAGAAAGTACTGGACATACCAGGATTAAAAGTGGAGTTAGAAGAAAGGATCATTAGGACCCTTAGCTTATTCCATCTGAATCAATACCGAGACGAGGAGCTATTATTTTAATGCAAAGATATTACCAGACATGCCAGACTGACTGAAGAAAGATTAACTGAATTGGCCTAGAAATATGAAATTGATGCACAAGCAGCGAAGATTTTACAGAGAACTCACTTTTAGATTTCAGTGATCTAGATTTTGCAAACTTAAGACTGACAGGAAAGTAATGACAAATTAAGGAATTAATGTCAGTCCTTAAAGAATGGAATGAACTAGACAAATGGGAAGGCAGTTGTCAAAGAAAAAGGAAACCAAGAAAGTTATAATGCAGATGCCCAGTGTGAGTAAAAAATCCTAGGCCATCCGTTCATTGCGGATGGGGACGAAGAGGAAGTTTGCTTGCTTCCTATGAGAGAAGTACATAGAGGAATATATGTACATGTACCTTGAAGTAGGGCTGACATTTTATCTTTCACAAATGATTTTCCAAAACTGAGAGATAACTCAGTGGAATGGTATAGACCAGTTGAGTATTTTGTGAATATGTCAGAAGTACTGTGGAAAGATTTGGATACTTTGTTTGAAATTGTGGTTCCAATTGACTTGTGGACAGAATGTAAATGTGGTGTGGATAGGCCTGGGATAGAGCCCACAAGCGATCCTAAATCAGGTGCTCCATCTCCAGTGGTAATGAAGAAGTGTAATCCGTTGGTTCACAATCACAATTCAATTATTTTATTATGATTTGGAATTCCTAGGAATTCCACATAAAATACAGATAAAACAACATTTCATACAGATCATAATATTTAAAACACGAAAAATTACATTTGCAGTTTTCTTAAATTACACCCAAGGGTACGTAATCACTTTTCTTCATTACACTCTGCACTACAGAGGACAACAGATATCAGTGTCTAAAACACGAAAAGTTACAGCTTCAATTTCCAAAATGTCATCCTCCCAAAGGTGGTAATCTCTTTTCTTCATTAAATTCGTCACTACAGTGGACAACAGTGTTCTAGTAGAGTACACTTGCGACAATAACAATCGTTATCAGGTGGATACAACTTTTGTCTATCACCCTGGTTTAAAAGAATAATCTACATTTGGGATGGTACCTAGTTAAGAAAAGGGTACAATTATCATCCAGTATACACATAACAATTTACGTAAATAGTTAAAACCTTTTTTAGGGAGATGAGCATGGAATAGTAATAGCAGCAAATATTTTTGTAAAATGCTAGATAAAGTGCTAATGCATTACATAAAGTGCCAGTGCATTAAATACCCTAAACCAGGACCTTTCCCACAAATGACTAACTCGAAGCTATGTTTCTAAGGAGATGCATGTAGCAAATTAACTATCTCTCAGAAATGCTAGTACACAATAAAAGTTGAATATCGATTATCATATTTAGCAATTGAATAAAATGCTTAAAGTGCATAATAAGTGCTAATGCATGGAATCATAACACACAATACTATAAAAACCTACGGATCACCGTTACCCATTAATTTTTAGTATACATTCAAAAATTCTTTAAAAAAACGAATTTTTTTAAAACAAATCAATTCAGATGGGGGAAACAAAAGAAAGTTACGGGCCTGTTCTGCAGTTGAGATTTTATACTGTAGAAAACCATGCCTTAAATATTTGCGACGTATTAAAAGGAGTGCTGGGCACACAATCAGAACATGATTAAGGTCTTGTATACCGCCATTGCATAAATCACAGTGTCTTTCGTTTTTGGGAATACCCTCCCAGGCACCTGTTACAATCCTCAGAGGCAGCAGGTTCATTCTTAATAATAACATCACTCTGCGAACTCCATGATTCAAGTTCCAAAGAACGTACGGCTGAGGATTTTTAACTGTAGAGCTCTCCGTAATACATTCCAACCTTCCATTCAAGCGGCATATTTTCAGATCTCTTTCCCGTGAAATCACATATATAGTTCTTTTGATTATATGCTTAAATGCTATTTTATCCAAACCTGCTGCCTCTTCAAAATCTATACCAAAACTGCATAAAGCCTTTAAGTAATTTCTAAAAATTACACTTTTCCACAACATATTAACGAAAATTTCCTTATGCAATGCCAACCTTAATAAATTCTCCTGACCATTTATCAATGCGTTACCCCACCTTAAACAGGCTGCCATTGTTAAGACATATGGTGAAAGAAGGCCAAATTCGAGCCTAAGAGCCGCGATTGACGCAGCATGGCTCAAATTGCATAATTGGCGCCAGATTTCACCTTCCACTTTCTCGAACTTTGCCCATTCACATTCATCTATTGTTTCACTTGCATAAATCAAGGTCGGCGGGATCTTTATTTTGTATACTGCAATCGCATGCGAAAAATTTCTTTTCCTGCATTGCATGTACAAGCGGTTAATTGCAGAGGCTTGTGAGATAGCTTTACTTTTGCAGTGGTCCATATGTCTATTCGAGGAACACCTATTTGTAAAATAAAACCCTAAATAAGGGTAACATTTTACTATTTCCATTTTTTCATCTCCTAAAAACCATTTCAAATTTGATCTAACCTTACAACCATTGTAACTAAAAATCATCACTTTACTCTTTGAAGTATTTATTTTTAAAAAGTATTCCTTAGTATACCTAACCAATTCCGTAAGTCGTCTCTGCAGCCCAATTGGGGTTAGATCCATTATTATTGCGTCATCTGCATACAACAAACAACTTATTTTTAGGTCACCTACTTGTGGAGGATCCCCTTTACTCTCCCCAATCCGACTCGGTAGGTCATTTATGTAGATTGAGAAGAGTAAAGGGGCCAATAGGCACCCCTGGTTCAACCCGTTGTTAGTAGAAATTTTCTTTGAAAGACCTTGAGTCCCCCCTAACAAAACTTGGGTCCATGTCGAAGAGTGGAGAGCAATTATTACTCTTAACAGGTTCCCTGGGATCCCCATACTAATCAATTTCCTCCACAGCGTCCCCCAATCTACCCTATCGAACGCTGTGGAGAAATCAATAAATGCTGTATACAACGGAGTCCTCCGACCCACGGGATATTTATCGATTAGGGTTTGCAGAACCGAGATATTATCTAAAGTGCCACTATTCTTCCGGGAACCCTGATTGTTCAAGGGGAATTAAATTATTTCCAAATACCCACTTTTGTAAGGGAACGAGGATACTTTTTGCGCACAATTTTCCCGTTGAATCTAGCAGGGAAATTTGCCTAAAACTTGCCGGTGAGTTTTTAGGGCCCTTCTTATATAGCGGGACTATTATGCTTCCCTTCCAGGAGTAAGGGATGTCCCAGAAATTGTAACAATGGGCAAACAGAGGTTGTAATACTTTTGCCCAATAACCCTAATCCTTTTTTATTCTAGCTACGGGGACATCATCCGGTCCCATTGCACCGGAGTATCTCGCCCCCTTAATATATCCTTCAATTTCCCTCTTTGATGGTGCTTCTACATCATCCGCCAATGCTGTAATATTAGCAGACCCCTCAACCTCATCAACTAGTAAATTAGGGGCATACAGTAAGGATATATAAATAGACCACTCTGATTCTGGGATCAACATGGGTTGAGATTTTTCTCTACTATCACACAATTTGGCTATTAAGGCCCAGTACTTTCTGGTATCCCCCGAAAGTGCCACTTCCCGAAGGTTAACCCATTTTTCATCTTCGGAGGCCCTACGAACAGCTGCTAGTTTTCTTTTCCTGATCTGTTTTAATCTGTATATCTCTTTTTGTCTCAATGGCCTTGGATCTCTAAATTGGAATCTAATCAGCCCGTTTATCTTATTATTAAGCTTTTTAATTTCGATGGGGAATATTGCAATAGGGGCGGCTCTTTCACCATACTTCTTTCGTCCCAAATTTCTTATGGCAGTCATTACTCTATCATATCTCACAATCGGGCTCTCACAGATTAAACTAGGTGCAAATTTTTCAAATACCCACTGAAAATTCGGGAGGTTCTTGTGTGACCAACAGGTGCGACCATTATTTCGAGAATAAGTTACGTTATCTTTCCTCTGGTTCCAGAGTTCAGATTTCTCAATATTTATTCCTAAGTTTACCGCCAAGATGTTATGGTCGCTCAATTTAGTGGGAAGGACTTTAAACTGTGAACATGCCCCAAATAATTGAAAAGACACTGCCATATAATCTAGTAGGGAATGGCCAAATGTCCCATGAAAGGTGAGGGCTGCAGGTGAATCCTCTGGGAATCTGCCATTTAATAATACAAGGTCAAGATTCCTAATATTTTGCAAGAGTAAAAGGCCACGTTTGTCAGATTTTAAGTTGGTCGGGAATACTGACTCTGGTATAAACCAAACCTTCTCCAAGTCCACATTGGAAAAGGACGAGATTGAGCTGATACTTATTTTAGCATTAACCCCTTCAGTGCTGCACGAATTCCGCTGCGGTGCTAAAGGTTCTAAAGAACCTATGGACCCATGACGGAACGGTTCCGTCATGAGCACAGGCCAACCGACGCTCATGTCGGAATCGTTCCGTCATGAGCACCGAAGGGGTTAAAGTCCCCTACCATCATTATACATGCTCTTTCTCCATTACTACATACATTTTGCACAAAAGTGCAAATGGATTCAACCAATGGGGTAAACGCTTTCCCAGGTGGGATATACACGTTTACCAAAAACAGAAACGTTGCGTGTCCCGGATTATCTTTTTCCATTTTTAACTTAGCGCAGATACAACAATTTGATGGATGTATGTATATCACAGTGTTCCATGATAACTCACAGCTTAACAAAATGGCTAAACCCCCACTTGCATGCCCCTTTAAAGATTTTTTTGCCTCACTACAATACACATAGTAGTTCTCTAACTGGAACTCTTCTCTTGCCCACGTGTCTTGGAGGCAAATTATCTTGGGGGCTAGGTATTTTAAGGAATTAAGCTTATGATTTTCTTTTCCTAGCCCCGCCATATTCCACAACACAATTGTCCCCAATAGGCTACCCCCGCTCTATGGGTTTTGTGTTAGATGTTTTTGCCCCATTCAAAGTGCTTGCGATCCAACTCCATTTTGACACCTCATCTCCTCTGTCTATACTAAGGACCTCTTGGACCTCGGGAGCTGAAAACTTAATTTCTCTTACATCCGATACCCTTCCTACTGTTATTTCCAAGTCCTCAAATTTTGTGGGTATATTCGCTCCCTCATGTTTAATGAGACCTTTCCCTTGCCGATGATAAGGCATTTCGAGGCTTTTGGGTGGGGCACCATATGGTACCGTACCAATAAGAACATCTATTCCTCTTTTCCTGAAACCGTCCACATTTGCTAAGACGGGCCAATACACTACCCCAGATGTAAAAGTGGCTTTAGTTACATATGGTTTATACCTCAAATCTAACTGAACCAGTTCAATGTCATTACTAGTGATTAGCTTTAGATCATCTATTTCAGATATAATTCTAAGGAGGGCACTTCTATTCAATGTCATTAACTCCGCATCAAAAAGTGGGATAAAAATTAAAGTCTTATTCACTTGCCCAGCACCTGTCTCAGAAAGCCTAATTAAATTAGTGTCTTGCCGGGTTCTGGGGAGAACGTCATTTAAATTTTCCCCTTTATTATTATTAACAGCTATAATCATTCTCCGACTAACTTCCCCACTATTACTTAGTTCAGGATTTATTGTTGACAAGGCAGGACCTATCGACTCTTGTACGGCACCACATAGTTCTACTCTCGGAAATGTTACAGAGCTTTTTAAATTGGCCTCTTTAGTTCCTGTACTACTATGCAAGTTAGAGCCCCTTCTTAACCTTCCTTCACCCTCCCCATCATTATTTAGATTGGTGTTCAGCCTAACAATCGAACTGTTAGGCTGAAAGACAAGATCCTGCTTGTGGTTTAGATTCATATTCATTTCCAGTTGACCCACAGACATTATATTCTTTTCGTCAACAGGAGCTATGTAAGTGTTTTCCTTTTCGTTTGCTGGTTGGAACCGCAGCTTTCTCTGCTTGCGTTTTGGGAACCGGCGATTTTTCATCTTCTTTTTCCTCCTACCACCATTTTTAGTGGTTCCCTTTCTTACTATTGAGTCTTCCCCCGCAGCAGAACTCTCTGAGATGTTAATTATTTCATCTAGTTGTTGAGGTTTAGGTTTTTTTGACTTACTCATATTAAAAATTGGAAAAACACACACTGTGTCTGTAGCTGGGGGAACACTTACATTTAACTTTACCCCCAGATTAGGGACCTTTACAGACTCAATAAGGTTAACTTGGGACGGACTTGGGATTGAATTTCTAATAGATGACGAACTTTCACAGTCTACCAGCGGATCTTTTGGCTCCCCTACCCCGGAGACTTTATCAGCATTATGTTTTACATTATGCGTTTGACATGCTTTACTAAAGGTGAAAGAAGCACATTTCGCGCATGCTTGTCTATGATCTTTAAGATCTAAAACCCCTCCTAAAATGGGCGTGAGGACTTTGAGAATATGATCAGAGTTAGAAGTATTTTTCTCCAGCAGAGACAAAATTGCGGATAGGATTTTCTCCAGTTTAAGAAACGTGTTCATTAACCCCTCTACCCCTGCATTTTCATTTGCGATCAATGAATACAGGGAATTCCCTAACCTTTTATCACATGGCATTGATAGATCTTCAACTGAAAAATCATGTGAGTCCGAAGCCAAAGATACTTTAGTAGGAGTACTACTATACATAATAGGCGTATGTGAGTGAGCTCCTGCTCGAGATGTCAATACTTCTTTGTTAAATTGAGTCTCTGAATCCAAACCTTGAGCACCCAATTTCTCTAACTGCTTCACTCGATCATCATTCTTTTTAATGGGATGGCAAAGGACCTGGACTTACAGCCTTTTCGTGCAGGACTTTAACTGTTTAGCACTAATCTGATTATGTTGCTTAGAAAACTTGATGGATGATATTGGCCGATTAAGGATGTTGCTCGGCTAGGAAAATTATGAAACTTTTTTTTTCTTTCTTTTTAGCATGTATTTGAAGGAGATGCCCTCGAAAGGCGGCTATTAATATTTGGGAATTCCTATTCAGCTGATTGATTTTTGGTTTAAAAGGCTGGCTGTGAGCCCATTTGATGATTTTGAAAATGAAATTGACGTATCTTTCTTTGATTTACTGTAATTCCTTCGCCTATTGCTATTTGATTACGTTTTTTATGAATTGTATGTACTATAATTTTTCGAAATTGCTTTATTTTTGTAATGCTTGATTGCTTGTGCTGTCAATAAAAAAAAAAAAAAAAAAAAAAAGGGATGGCAAAGTCTGGAAGAGTTAAGTCCTCTATTTCCACCTGCCCATTCAGTAAGCTGCATTCTTTCTGCCGTTTCTTTCTAGGAGTGCAATCACTTATTTTTATTAATGAGCAGTCTGGCATGAACCTCTGAGACGCGCAAGCGTTGTCTTTTGCATTTTCAAAAAGGGTTATCAGATCTGCTAATGGAGACATTGGAGTGATTTCCTTTCTTTCGCTGTCCTTGCTCTGGGGAAAACCGCTACTTCGAGCCTGGATAGGGCCATCTCCATCTCAATTTCCAAATTATTATCCTCCCCTTCTACTTGCTGCAGATCTGTTCTTCTTACTATTAAAGGGGGTAATACGTTGTATTCATCCCCATTTATCTTTAGTATAGTTACAACGGGGAAAAGAGCCTCTGGTCTTATTGTGTGACTCTCCACTCCATTCTTGGCTATTATTTCGGAGTCCATTGATTCCTCCGATAAATTACCCTCCTTTTCTTCATCTCCCTTTTTTAGTCCTGTTCCGTATTTAAAGCCTCTTCCCTTTTTGGAAAACATTGACTTTACTGATGGGTAAGATTTCAGTAGTGTCATATGTGCACCACCTCTGCGTCGACGGATAGTTTTCTGAGGTTTTAGGGGAGTCAGGGAGCTCTTGACACTCTGATTGATGGGTAATAGAGTTTCTGCTGATTTTACTTTTGACTGTGAGCGCAGTTGTCTAACAGACATTACCATTGCCTAAATAAATTTAACACCACTTAGACTTGCTGCTCCTCCAGCTGTTAATAAGAAAGTTAGAAGCAGATGACAATATGTATGAGGTTGAATAAATAAAAAACACAACCTTGAGTGAGATGGAAAGAGTTGACTCTGCCTCAAGTACTCCTCAGTTACCCCACAGATACCCCCACGGCTATTCAAATACCACCTTGCCCGAGGCCTGGGCGATTCAGCAATGGCCCAATCAGGGCCATACGCCGACCCCCGTCTGGCAACTGGGGATATGGTGGCGTAGTAACCGTGGAAGACTCTGCGGAATTAATGCCAAAATTTACGGCAGAATAGGATGGCAACAGGACCAGGGACTGATCTTTTTTCTGGTCAGCAGGTACTAATATTGAGTGCTTGCCGCGATATTATGACCAGTTCACATCGTACGCACTGTACGCACTGTCCAAGGGACTGTTCAGGGGCTATATCGGATATTTGTCAGGATTAATCAGGAACTATTCAGGCACTTTCTCCAGTGTCCTTGAAATAAGACAGAGCACGGCATAAGTCCACTCAAGTACCCAACCCCCAAGCTGGTAAAAGACCCACCACTGGAAACCCGCGGGGCCCTGGGTCCCTCGGTCCCTGGGTCCAAAGGAGTCGCACGGCACAGACGGCACAAAAGTATGGCAACAGGCGGCAGGCGAGGGGTGAAAGCGAGGGGTGAACGCGAGGGGTGAACGCAAACAACTCTTCCTAACCGCCTCGCTCACCTTGCTCACCTCGCTCTCTCGCTCTCTCGCCTCCAGACGTTGCTGCCCCACTGCCGCCGCCTCCACCGCCGCCTCTCACTTCTTCTGCCACTTGTTTTTCCTGAACGCCACACGCGTGCCCTCCAGTCGGACATGGACACCGGACTTCAGCTCTGACCCCCAAGCGCCTTGACACCACGCCTCCTCCTCACCTCGCCTCGCCTAACTGGCCTCACAATGGGCTGCGGGCTGCAGGGCCTGCAGGTTTATGGGCTTGCGGTCACTTTCCACACTCAAGCCACCAAGACGGGATACAGGATACGAAAAAGCCCGCAGGTGATACTTGCAGCGCGAACGCCACACACCGCGCACACCGTTCAACAATCAGCTGCTGCTGCTGCTCGAATCGCCGACTCCGCCTCCGGAACTGATCCGTTGGTTACCTTTCTGAAGTCCAAAATCTCTCCCAAGGAGATCATTTGGGTCGAGATTGGGTCAGAAAGACTCAAAACATTAAAGAGCCAGTTCATGCTAGCCATGAAAGATTGTTGCAGGCTTTTAAACAGCACAGAGAAAGGGATAAAGTTGCAGAAAAAGAAATGGGAAATGTTGTGTATATATTTGTGCATGGATTGAGACCTGAGATTATTGCAATGATTCTGCTGCATAAACAACAGTTGAAGGACAGAATGCAGAACAATGTCATACATTCACCCCAGTATAGAGATCTGGGCCTAAATCCATCATTTTTTGGCTCACCATGCTATTCCAGTCTGAACCCAGCCATATGCAAATCAGTCTTGACCCTGTGCCTCATGGGAACAGTCTAGCCCGAACTGCCAAGCCAGGTCCTCCCTGGACTGGAAACAAGCATCCTTTGACCGGTTTTGGGGTTTCACCCCTCTTCAGCCAGGATAGCTTGATTCCAGTGACATGGAGAGCACGGGACCCAGGTCTGGGCATACACGTACCACTCGGGGTGACAAATGCAATAACAACAGTTGATGGACAGAACAATGTCATACATTCACCCCAGTACAGAGAGCTGGGCCTAAATCCATTGTGTTTTTGCTCACCATGCCATTCGAGTTTGAACCCAGCCATATGCAAATCAGCCTTGACCCTGTGCCTCATGGGAACTGTCCAGCCTGAACTGCCAAGCCAGGTCCGCCCTGGACTGGAAACAAGAATCCTATGATCGGGTTTGGGGGTTTACCCCTCTTCAGCCAGGATAGCTTGACTCCAGTGGCACAGTGAGCCCAGGACCCACGTCTGGGCATACCTGGTGCACTTAGGACGAGAAAGCAAAAGACACACAATTGATGGACGGAATGCAGAACAAATCAAATGTATGTATGCAGGTTAAGAATAAACAACATTGCAGTTACCCCCCAGAGGCTTCTGGAGTCGTTGAGCAGGTTATTGGCACTCTGAAATCCAGATACGCAAAAGTGTGTGCTTCTACAACTTTGAAGTTGCCTGATGAGTAGCCTCTTGTGTTGATAAGTCTGTGACGCACTCAAGACTGGAGAACAGGAATGTCGCCTAATGAAATCCTCATGGGAAGGGCTTTGAGACAGGCAGGTGCACTCATTAACATCACAGATGATATGATACTTGATTATTGCAAAGGAGTGGCTGATGTGGTATGTTCTGTGTCACCAGATCGGGGAGGCTACATTTGCATCACAACAGGAGCAGTTCCATGACCTTGGTCCTGGCGACTAGATATTGGTGAAGAAGCACATACGAAGGTCGTGGTTGGAACCTTAGTGGCGAGGACCCTACCAGGAGATTGTGGCATTCAATACTGTGGTGAAGTGTGGAGGTCTCCCAAACTGGGTACATGCCACCCATTATCGCATAGTCCCATGTCCCTTGATGAAATGACAGCATCATTCCTGATGTGCCAGTTGTTACAGTGAGACAGAGAGAGCAGGTTATCAAGCTCCTGGTGACCGGCAAGCAGATGGGACTGCTCTTGTTTGGTCTGAGGGGAGTCTGAGAGAACCGACGTTTGTCAGTACAGAAGGGTCACATCCAGTAATGTTGACTACCTGAGTATTACCCAGAGATCATTGGCCCAGAGGACAAGAAATACAAAAGAAGTTACTAACAGAAGGACAAGTTACACAAACAATTCTTGAAGAGTCTGGCCAATCTAGTCAGAGTGACAGTGATGAATATGGCCCATCAGGAAGGTGATAAAAAAAGAACAAAGGTACTCAGCCAAAAATCCACTTCTCCTGAATGGTCCTACTTGGCAGCAAATGATTGGGATAGAGTAATTTATACATTTCACTATAACAATTGAGATCCACCTGAACCTCCTTGATTTTAACGTTGTGGCTGAACTGAAATCTGAAATTGCCCTGCCACTAGATAGACTCATTCAAATTGGTCTGAAAGTAATCATCCGTGAATTTTTACTGTGCATTTATTAAATTACACCTTAAACGTGTTTGAACTGTTCTTTGCTGTGTGTGCCAAGTTAACTGAACTGTTCAAAGTTAATTTTGCTGCAAATCTTCTAAAGCTAAACGGTCTGCTCAAGAGAACTCGTGGAGCCTGCCACTGCAAACTCTTCAAAATGCAAATGTATATATGCAGGAGTTTTTGTCTTTTTTATATTGATATAATTAGTTTACTTATTGTCCAGATTTGTCTCACTATTTGCCTGCACTAAAGTCTATACTTATACACCATTCCAAGATCTACACCCAAACGTAAAGGGTTAGCTGGTCTAGATGACCAAACACTACACTTAGATATTGCTAAAGGTGATTATACAGCCAAAACCTGGAACGAGCTCCCTGTGAACATCAGATGCTCCTCGACCCTGCACACGTTCAGGAAGGACCTCAAGACCTGGCTTTTCGACTGATCCGGAGCTGCCCCCCTTAGCTCCTTGAGACCCTCATGGGTGAGTAGCATGCTTTACAAACCCCTGATTGATTGGTTGATTGATTCATTCATTGAATGTATACACTAAGCTGTTGTATGAGTATGTTGGCACTATGGATGCTAAAGACTGTCAGGTGTGCATTAAGATAACTACCTCAGTTGCTGAGGGTCTAACATACCACCATATCCCTTGACATAAGATGTTTCTTGTAGCTTACTAGCTAACTTATTTAATGGGACGGACCATTTCCAGGACCATTATTCAAACTATAATTTAGTTTTCTCAGCACTACCTGTTTTAAGATGCTTAAATCCTCCGCCCTGAATCTAAGCGAGCTGAAACAAAGGGATATTTCTTTAGACCATCCTTGTCTTTAGATGTGGCTTATGCAAATCAACACAACTAAACTTGTGCTTTGACAGACGTAGAAAAGAAATTTATAGACTCAGTAGAAAATAGATGTAAAGATAGTCTGATCAAAGCTGCAAACCATTATGAAGGTATCAACCCAGGCGGTAACGAACAAGAATAAACCACAATATGGTAATGGGAAGCAACAACCTACTTCCGTACAGATAACAGTTTATTGTAATTTGAAATTATTGAGAATCAACAATTACATTCATTAAATTAACAAAGCATATACGAAATTACACATAACATATATAAAATTAAAAATACAAAAAGATAATGGAATAAAATACAAAAGATTATAAATAAAACGCAACCATCATAGTTTCATAAAAAACATAATGTCATTTCTAAAATTAAGTATAAAATATGTTGTCGACGCGCGTTTCGGCGACCAGCGCCTTCTTCAAGACAACCCAATTTTTCAATTTTTGAAAGCTAATGCATGGATACACTTTATATTCTTTGGCACAACTTCTTGTCTGAGGAGAGAACTTTTTAACGTATTAGAATGGTGCGAGTGTATTTGTGCAGCCTCAATGGATATTGGTTACAAACAGGATAGTCGTTATAGACTTTTGATTCACGTAATTATAAAACAGGTGTGCCTCGCCTCCACAGATGCAAACCGGCATTAGTAAAATGACTATGAGATAACGTTTTCCGTTGCTCTGAGCATGTGTATTTATTTTAGAAGTAATATTCCTTCTTGTTTTTAAAATCAATTGGTTCACGAGGATAGACGCGCCAATACTGCTTTGGGAGAACGGATCGGCGTGTGGAGGCTGGCTCGTTCAGTAAGTATGTCCGGGTCACGGTCAGCTGCTAGATTAAACAGGAACCTGCAAAGCTGCAAACCATTCACATGTGTCATCATGGGCGCCATATGAAGAAGAGCATAAAATAGCTGGAAATATGGCTCCTTTATCTTTAGACTTGCAACATAAAAGGACATTTTGCATATTAATGAGAAAATCTGTTACTTATGTGGATTTTGTAGGTACTAGCGAATGTGACCATACTTATGAAATTCATAGAAACTGGGGACGCTATTTAAGTGAAGTAAGTCCTGTATTTCCTGTAGTTTATTGCATCTGCAGCAGAAATGCCTTTCATAAGTTATCCGGGGATGGTATGGAACCTTCTACATGGAAATAGTTTTTGGGAAAATCTATCATGTGGGAAAAATTAATAAAACTTATAAAGAGCTGCATGAGAGAATGAACAGGGGTGCTAGTGCAAGTGAAATTGTAGGAGATATTTTTGGTGTTTTAATACCATCTGTAGGAGTAATACTAAATTCTCACAAAATTAGAAAGCTTTCTACTGTAGTGGATACATTAGTTGTTAGTACAGCTGGAGGGTTATCCGTTATAGATACAGAAATGGGAGACATAAGTTCTATGGTTATCTAAAATTGGCTTGATTTAGACATATTTCCCCGCTACAGAGGTGGGAGTCTGCCAGATTCATGAATGTTGCACCTATGTACTTGATAGGAGTAAAGACCCAAAGGGTTACATCAAAAATAATACTGATTTAGAAAAAGATCTGAAGGAATTATAAACTAATGGTCATGGGGAAATGATAGGGAAGGGTGTCCTGCTGCTAGCAAATGGATGGAACACTTGGGAAATGGAATAGTGAGAAAAATCTGAAGACCCTTGGAAATAGTTGTTCTGTGTGTATTGCTGTTGTTTGGAACAATAAAAGCAGATAAACATGTACAAGAGAGAAGGGGAATGAAGAGAAAGAGGGCAGATGTAGAATTAGAAGGCCTGCAGAGTCAATACTATGATTAAATGAAAGCTCTGGAGGATACCAGATGTAAACGAATAAAGACAATTGTAATGTGATCTGTGACACCTGATGTGAGATTTATGTGTTGGTTTGATTCACCATCAAAGGGGGAGTTGATGCAGTGCAAAAACTGTTCACCCTTTACACAACTTTTGAACACACTATGAGAATGACAATAGACATATAAACTGAATGTGCAATCTTGCACGTTGTTTTAGAAATTTCAATAATTATGAGAAAATGAAATACATGCACCATAAAAGAGTGCTTAAACAATAACAATGAATATAAAATGTAATGTGTTACTACAAATATTTACCAGTTCATTTTTGTAAAGGTTTTGATCATGCTAAACATTCTATACATTTATTTATGAAACCAAATCTTGTGAAATATAGTAATTAACAATAATAAATGTATAAAATAAGTATTAAATATTACTAAGGTTACTTACAGATATAATGATGTATATAATGAATTCAAGTGTCAATGCTTGATACTATTTCTCTAGTCACTTTGAAGTTAACTATTGAACTTTGAAAAGTTGGTGCAATTCCACAGTGCTTTAAGTTAAAAGTGTGAAACTCATCAAAAATGTTCCTTATGTAAGAGTGGCCTTAGATTTCCTAAAACAACATTAATAAATGTATGTTAAATCCTGCTATACTGCTTTTTATATGAAATTAACTTGACTTCATTTTCAGCCCTACACTTTCTCATGAGATATGTGAGAAGTATATTGTTCTAGTTACCACTCATGTAACACTTTGTGTTGTTTCTCATGAGACACGAGGAGACTAGATACATTATGTATTAACATTATTGATACTTCTATGAGAACTGGACATTTGCCAAGTGAATGAGAAAGATCTAGCAATGAATAGTCTTTCGTGTTTTTGCTGCTGTGTGCCTGAGATGGACAGTCATTTCTAATGAACAGCATGGGAAAATATCTATGTGTTGCCACTCTGCACTTCAAAAGAGGAAGATTACCATATGGATGTTTGATGGTAATAGTGTAACACAGTGGATCTTACATCCGGAAAGATGAACTATATTACTGAACTGCACCGAGGAGAGATTGCCTTGTGCTTTGGCTTCTTTATGACTAATTGGCTGGCGTCTTGGCTCTCTGGTCTTGTTTTTCCTTTGCTGATTTCGAGCTGGTTGGCTCGCTTTCTTATTTACTGGAGAGTGCTGAGAATTTATGGATGTTTTCTGCCATTAAAAAGGCTGGAATCTCTTGCTAGTGGACTTGCTTTGGACTCATGCCTGAACTATACCTCAAAAATGCCCTATTGCCAAATTCCTTTTGAACTTGTTAATTTAAAGATTCTTGCTTGATCTATCCATTACTAGGAACTTTAGGAACTTTGAGGCCGATTACGATGGCGTGTGGACTTGAGTCCGCCCACCATCATAGCGGGATCGGGACCGCCCTCCTGCAATGCGGCGGTCCCACACCCCTATTTATGATGCGACCGCCACCGCGGCAGTCGCATCTGGCAATTTAATATTGGGGTGGGTGCTGCGGGCGGCAGCACCCGCCACAATGGTAAATGGCCATGTTGTGCATTTCCCTGCCCAACGTGGCAGGCACCGCGCTGTGCCTGCCACTATGTCCATGGAAATGTAGGGGGCGTACCATGGGTACCCCCTAGTGCACAAATGCCCCCCCACAGATGGGGCCCGTAACGGGCCTCCTGAAGTCAGCCTTTCCATGGTGGTTCTACCAAAATGGAAAGGCTGGCTCACACCAGCATTGTGATCTGGTGGGCGGTGCCTTCGAGGCACCGCCCCCATATCCCCGACCTTAATCCTCTCGGCCAGGCAATCGTCACGATTGCCTGTGGCGGAAGCATGGCAGGCGCTCTTTGCGCCCGCCACGCTTGTGGCACGATTCCCCCGCCATCCTAATGTAGCGGGGGAAATGGGAGCCAGATTGCGGGGGACCACCACCGCCAGGCCGGTAGTGGCAGTCCCTCCGCCATCGTAATGAGCCCCTTTATCTTTAGTTCCTGTATTAATGTGTAGTGCAACACTATACCTGTAATCGGCTTATTTGAATTCATCCATTTATTTTCTAATGATTGTTTGATGCATTGAAGACATTTTTTTAAATAATAAACCTTAATTTAAAAACCTTAAATGACCGAGTCTCTTGAGTTTTATAACTGTTATTTTCACAGGGATTGTGCTGGGGATAAACGATTCTAAATGTATAGCAGAGTTAGTCATAAATTGTTTACAGAACATCAGGTTCCATTATTATTATTATTATTATTATTATTATTATTATATATTGCCTCAGCTGAGCTCTAAGTCTTTGTGATCTTGGCTTGTTTAAATTTCTTTAAGAAATTTGAACTTCTTGTTGCCATTCTGTATATTTACAGTATGGTACTAAGGGTAATTTATTTGAACCTGATTACAAATGTATAGGTGGGTTACTAATTCCTGTTCCTCATTAGGTAACCAGCATTGACTCCCTAGAGTTCATCACCCCTCAATGCGATGAGCAAGATCCATTGGAGGGCCAAGAGAAGGAAAGTAAATAAATAGAAAAATAAATTTGTAATTTTCTTATGGCCCAGTGAAAAGATAGAGACACACGCTAAATCACATCCTCTCAATTATTTTTTAAAATCTCCCACTGCCCTTTTCTAAAATGTTGGCATGTAGGTACCTGCACAAGAACTGCACTGTGCTTCAGAAAAAAAAAATGCTTCACTTTCTTCCTTCTGCTCTTCCAATTCAGACTAGAGGGGGACCTCAGAGCTCAGCATTTGAGCAGAAACTGGAAAGTGTTTTGCAGTACCCTCTCTAAGACAGGTCGGACATGTCAGAGGAGATAAAAGTAGCATGCAGATATCTTTGTGTGCCCCAAATATTTCAGGGGATATTAATAACCGCAAGATAACTCGGGTGCATAATGAATTTACTGGAGAGAGCAGTTTTTACCCATGATTTCAACTTATCATAAAGTATCACAGAGGGTTAATGAACCTGCTGCAAAGCATAACGTGTAATAAGCAGATTAAAGATTTGTGTTTTATTTTGATAGCTCAGTATGTCACTGGTTTTATCATCAAGATTGTTTTGATACTTGAAATACATAAATAAATTACAATCCTTGTAATATAGCATAGTGAGCTATGAACAGTAATTAAAGAAGTAGATTCAAACTGCAATGCATAGCTAAGTCGTATTATGGTTTTTTAAATCGTTTGAACTGGTGGAAAATGATCTCTGAAAAGTATATTTGATCCTGAAGTTATCGCGAAAACCTATAAATAATAACTCTCAAAGCATGGCTACAAGGTTACAAAATGCTCCTTTAATGCATAACCCAACAGCGCACTGAGGATGTATATTTCATCACATTTTACGATTCGTGCTTGGCAAATTTGATAGACTGGTGTGTACATTTTCATACACACCCAACCCTTCTGTTATCATATGAAAGAGCACAAGCTAATTCTAGCTTTTTGTCCAACATCACTGTGCATTCTGGAACTTGTAGTTTTGTGTTTAGCCTTTAGGCATGGGATTAGAAATCCCTGTTTGCACAGTGCTTTTGGAAAAAAACAGCAGGAATGACTGAAGGAGTCACAGGTGACTTATTGCCGGTGGCAACTGTGCACACCTATCCCTTAATACCGAACCCCTTATTTTGTCACAGAGGCTTGCTCTGTTGACATAGTATTCTACCTGTGCTGGTGAGAGGTGCTTGCACATGTGTTGCCCCTACAGTAGCTCTTTCGTGAAGGTGGCTGTCATTGCTTCTTGTCTCCCATGGGATGTTGCGAGTCGTGTTTGCATTACTCCTGTTCATGGTGCTGTATCTGTTTTATGAGGTAGACCTCTACAGCTGCTGCTCATATTTTTCATGCTTAGTATGAGAGAATCTTGCAGAGCTACTACCCATACTGGACATGTTTTGCTAGAAAGGCTTGCGCTGCTTCTCACTGCAATGAACTGAAGTGAGAGTGATTTGAATGCTGATGTCCATCCTGCACCTTTTCTGTGCGAGGAAAGTT
Organism: Lissotriton helveticus; assembly: GCF_964261635.1. Classification (NCBI taxonomy): domain Eukaryota; kingdom Metazoa; phylum Chordata; class Amphibia; order Caudata; family Salamandridae; genus Lissotriton; species Lissotriton helveticus. Next base: position 455,953,098 of record NC_136070.1, on the reverse strand, counting down.
TGCAGTACCGTTGGTCGTGGTGTGCTGTTATTTCTGTGTAGGAAGCTTGCACAACAGCTGCTTTGCTATGCCTGTTGTGCATCAGGAAAGCTTGCAGTGCAGCTCTGTGTGCTATTTCTATTCTGCATGCATGCTTGTACTTGCACGAGACTTGAACTATTCCTGTTGGTGATGTACGTGTTCTTTGTGCGAGAATCTTGCTCTTGGCTGATTTGGTAGGTTATTGGAAGGTTTTAAAGGACACTTGTGCACTACGGCAGTGGGTCATAACAACCCAGTGAGGATGAGGATGTGAAAACTGAGGGTGTAGGAGTTAGGCCTCAGCATGTTGACGGAAAAAGACCATGAAAATATAACCTAAAAAGGAGGGAGAGAGAAGCAAAGTAAAATCGAAGGAGAAGAAACAATGAAGTGGAGGTAAAGGTATAGGCATCGCACAGGGGATTAAAATGTGAGAGGTAGAGTAAGAACAACACATCTAAGGGAAAAAATAAAAGGAGAGGGGATACCACATGAGAAAGAAAGCAGGTATAGAAAAAGGAAAAGCAAAAGAGAAATAAGAAAGGGGGTAATAAGCAAGAAACACAAGATGAGGAAGACAAAGACAGGAAAATTAAAGGGAAGGAAAATACACACCTTAATAATTCACTCAAAAAAAACATAAGTTTCAGGGACGTTATAGTTAGTGGAACATTTGACTCATATAAAATCAGAGAAATGTGCCCGTTATAGTTAGTTGAGCTAACTATAACTTGTGCGCCCGCAATGCACTGCTGATGATGTCACATATTACATCACTCATGACATGGTCAGTGAAATCACTGATGACATCACTCATGACATCATCCCTTGAATCTGTGTTTCTGTAAAGGTTAAATATGTTTTATATATATATGCCAAGGTGTATTGAAGAATGAATGCATTTACAAGTGCCTAAAGGAATTATTTAGTATGTGCGTGACTGACTGTTTAAGCAAGTGATTGAACGTGTCTTACTGAATGCATGGGTTAGTGATTAAACTGTGTAAAAGTCTGTTTTAGTCTCTCCTTTGGTGTGTAACCAACTGCATGGATTGCTGAATAGCTACATCAGTGTCTATCTAGGTTATTGATTTGTAGTCTGAGTATCTCAATGGGTCCCTGAGTGTCTGTGTGGGTGGGTGCGTGGGGGGGTGTATGAGTCTGTGCATAGATGTCTGAGTGGGTGATTCAGTGGTTGTATGTATTAAAAAGTGCATCTGCAAAAGGCTGTATGGCTGAGTTAGTGTGTCTATGGGTGTGTTGGTGAGTGAATAAATGTCTCAGTGGTATATCTGTGAGTAACTACATATGTTTTAAGGCAGTAGATGTGAGAGTTGGAGTATATTAATGACTATACATGAGAGTAAGTTATTTTAAGAGTGGGTGTATAAATAATTGTCTGCTTCTATCAGTGATTGTATAAGACAGTAAATGTGTTAGTATCTGTATAAATAAGTGATATGGTATGTCTAAAAATAATGAAGTTGGTGTGAATAACTGTATGCATCACTAAATGGGTATGTGATTGATTCTTTGCATGACTCACTAGGTGTGTGAGTAACTCTATGGATGAGTGGCGGAGTGTGACTGTATGTATAGATGTATGAGTGTATATTATAGTTCTGTGTTGATGAGTAACTACAAGTATAAATGACCGAATTTGTGTGTAGACCTAGGAAATAGTGAGTGCTATGTAGTATATGGCATTCTTCTGTGTATCGTTTCAAAAATAGTAGTCAACATTTTAGAATGGGTGTATCAAAGTTTACATTATAGCATCAGTATGTGCATCAGATTGCCACGTGCATGATGTCATGAGTGATGTCATCAGTGATGTCATTTGAGATGTCATCAGTGATTTCATCAGTGATGTCACTGACCATGTCATGAGTGATGTTATATGTGACATCATCAGCAGTGCATTGTGGGCATGCAAGTTATAGTTAGCTCAACTAACTATAACAGGCAAATTTCTCTGGTTTTATATGAGTCAAATGTTCAACCAACTATAACGTCCCTGAAACTATGGTTTTTTTGTGAATTTCTAAGGTTTTTAAATGCTAAGTCCTAACTTTAATGTGCCTAAAACCTATGGTTTTGTCAGTGAATTTCTGAGGTTTTTTAAATGTTAATTTCATATTAAAATTTTTCTAAAACCTATATTTTTTCAAATATTCTTTTTAATATTTTACAACTCTATTGTACTTCTTTTTTTAACTTAAAAAATTATGTAATGTTTTATATCTTCCCCCAAAAATATGTATATATTTATTTATTAATTTATTCATAGAAAACTGCACTCCTATACCGGTATCGTACTAAGATCCATCACCACGCGAATTCTATCCGCCATATTGCTAAACTCGTAAATGATGTGCATTTCGTATCCGACGACTTCATGGCACCGCATCCCGCCTAACATCATATACACATGAAGTCACCCCAGCTGCTACTTTCGTATCCCATGGGTACACAGTACCAAGCCACGCGTTACATCATGTAGGTATTGGGTCACGCCCGCTGCGCTTTGCGTATGCGACAAGTACACGCTGCCGGGCCCTGTGTTACATCACAGATGTACGGTGTCGTGCCAGGTACACCATTCCCTCTTTTCTTTTTTGTCTCAAAAGTATATCTAAATAACTTTAAACAGTATATGAGAGCAAGCGATAATCTAAACTATTTCAAACATTTATATAGTTCTAACTGAAATAAACTTATATTATGATAAATATATTTTGTCAAAACCACATCGGGTGCAGCCTCCTTGCTGCTTGGTGCGTGATTGCCATGTGACCTTAAAAAAAGCATTTGATTTCCCAATGTAACAGTTGTACGACCCCACCCATTGTACTCATTCTCTCTACAGCGTTTGATGAGAGACTCCTCTTCTGCTTAGAGAGCTTATTTGAAAAGTTTTTTTGTTGTGTACACATATCTTATATATGTGTGTGCACATTATTGTGCTCCTTTTCGGCCTGGGTATTCGTGGCTCTAAGAAATATCAGGAGCCACGGGCAGCGTGCACATCCTGGATCACATGTGACAAACAATAAACAGCAATGTGTAGATTTCTTTTGCTGTACGCTCTGTTGTCAGGCTTTACCAATATACTAATGTGTTATATGTGAGACTTTCAGATTCACATTTGACATGTATTTCTTGACTGTAATGAGTGTTATAACTGTGTATGACGTAGCCTCACTGCTGATCCTACCTCCATCCGACCACATTCACATGTGTACGCTCCGCGACAGCAACACTTTCAATAATACCACACACCATTGACATGTCTGCGCATATCCCCAACCTTAACAACGACATGTAATGTTCACCATTCAATATTTTCAAACCCCATCTCATTAACAACAGTTTCCGCCCTCCTGACACATGCTACACTAATGTAAATTGCACAATCTGCGAGGTCAAAACTACAAAAGAAACACACATAAGTACACTGCCTGGCCAGACAGGAACTGAACAACGCCCAGGTCCCTGGAATAATTATTCACACCCCTACGCTGGCCTGCGTACGCAAGCCCAGCCCACTTTGCGTACGTATAAATAGGATAACCACAATGACGCATGTCCCTCTTCTTCCACACTGCCTCAGGTTATATGATCGCAACCACCTCGCATATCACAATGCGCAATAAGAAAAAGGGATCCATGAGGTGTACACCATCCTGGCAATCAACACGGGATCTAAATTGTGAGCCCTACTGCCCGTCGTCTATGAAAGGGATCCATGAGGTGTACACCATCCTGCAATCATCACCCCATCTGAATTGTGAGCACTGCTGCCCGTAGTGTTTACTCCCACAACAATGACAGCTGGTAAGCAGAGCGGCCTGGGTGCACAGGGCCTCCACTTGAGCACGGTGCGGCGGGACAGGTGGGGTGGATCACCCTGGCTGCGCAGGTGCGAACAAACGATGTTGCTGTGCGTAATGATGTGATCTCTGACCTGATTCAGTCTCATTTCTGTCTCATTTTAAAGACCTGCTGGACTGTACTGTAGGCCTTAGCCAGTGGGCAGCGCTGCCCTACAGACACCTCTTGAGCACGGTGCTGCGGGAGGGGTAGAATGCATCAGCCTGAGTGCGCACGTACGAATAAGCGATGTTGCCGTGTGTAATGATGTGATCTCTGACCTCATTCGGTCCCATCTCTGTCTCATTTTAGGGGCCTGCTGTACCATACTGTAGGCCTGAGCCAGCGGGCATCGCTGCCCTACTGATACGTGGCGTTGGCTTTTTGGGCACTGTAGTGAGCTCGTTACTAAGTGTACATGCACACAGGCTTCCGCCACTGCATTACACGCACACATTATGTTTCTAGCATGCACTCTATTCCTTTCTATATATACCTTCGTATAACGTATTATTATTTAACCTTGTGAATTCTCGAGCACTCCAACTCCTCTTTGAACGACGATTACCACTAACAGTTGGTAGATCGCACTTCAAAACAAAGGATGCACTCAACTCCTGTTTTCTATCGAGCTTGAAATAAACCTTCCTTTACCTCCAGACGTTTCCACCATTAAATTATTTCTCCCTTTTCAGAAATTCAATTGATTGCCTCAAGAAGGGCAGAGCTGGAGCTGACCATGCAATGATGCCCTGGGCATTCTGACACCTTCCATCGTGGTATCAAGACACCACCCCTGACTGGAGACCTGGCCTACCGTACAAACGTACCCCGGACTCGAGCTTGCAACAACACGTCGTGGGACACAGCGGTGGTGGCAGGTGAGCAGTGAAGCCTTGGTCTGCAAGACCTACAATTGAGCACAGTGCGGGGGAAGGGGCTGGGGTGCAGCACCCTGGGTGCACAGGTGCATGCAAGCGATTTTCCCGTAGCCAATAATTTAGGACTATATTATCAAAGAACGGCAATAACATTATTGCCACTTTAGCAGCCGGAAACTGCTGCTAAAGCTGTGATAATGGGCTTGATAATATGCCCTTCTGAATTCCCATAGAAGCCCAGGTTCACACCAGAACATGGGCTTCTATGGGAATTCACAAAGGCAAATTATCAACCCTGTATCGCCGCTTTAGCAGCAGTTTCCTGCCGCTAAAGTGGCGATAATGTTATCGCCGTTCCTTGAAAATATGGCCCCTAATCTCTGGCGTCATGTGTTTAATTTTAACGACTTGCTGACCCACACTCTTTCGCGCGGCCGCAGCGTACTAGACAAACGGGTGACGGTAGGGTAAACACTAAGGGCTGGGTGCAGTAGGCTGACGCTCTGTATCCTCCTCCCTCTCTTCTTTGGACTCTCCCTCCCCTTCTACCTTCCACCCACTCCCCCTCTCTCCCATTCTCACTAGCGTCCTTTTATTCGGACTACCTGTCTTTACCTCTTCCACATAGCACACATACTTATGTTTCATTTTTGTCTTGCAGGTTTCCTACGCTGCTTTCACTGGAGTCCAACCCACATTTTTTTATTATACTATTTGTTCTATTAAACTTACATTTCTATTTATTTGTCTTTTAATAAAGGTTACTTTTGTTTTAAATAAATAACTGAGTGTATAGGTCTTCTTTTTCTGGCAACTCTATTATTTATTGTGAAAATCATCTGTTTATAGGAGATTTTATGAGCAAACTTTTCTAATGTTACAGTGCACCTACCAAACATAATGTCACTGACTATTAGACAAATGAAGCCTGGGTAACTCTACAATTGCAAGAGTTCTATGAGTGCATCACTTTATAACACCATAAGTACTGCCTGTGCGATTACCGAACAAATAAGACACTGCCTAGGACCACCAGGGCTTCAGGGACTGCCGAGGTCCACCCTGCATATTTAAAGTTGAGTTCTGACATCACAATGCATACTGCCCTAGAGTAAGTACAGAGGAGAACTACAGCCCACAGAGCACAATTAAGCTGTTTTTCTTCTTATCAGTTTTTCTAAATGAACAGTTAAAGAAGTTATTTATAGCAAAACTTGTATTTTTCCAACTCAATGCAATTATAAGCAAGAGAGAATATCTCTTCATGTTTCTACACATTCTGAGCTACATCTTTTAAAACAAAATCTGAATTCTATTAAACTGACTCTAAAATAGTTTTGCAACAAATATATATCTGCTTTTTGTTGTGCTTAATTTTACTCTAAATATTTTAATATTATTCTTTATTTTCCAAACATCGTATCTCTTTCATGTGAAAGGGCACCAGAGCACAAATATTTGTGGTTGTGGGAAGTGTTAATGTGTAAGCCTGTATGATAAGGAATTAAGTACCACCTGCCGTACATCATATAAATCAATCAAACAGAGGTTTGTAAAGCGTGGCTACTCTTCAGTTAGAGTCTCAAGGCGCTGAGGATATGGCAAGTCTCCTTGGTGTTCCATGACCTGATAAATGAACTCAGTCTTCTGCCTCCTTCCTCTATATGGTAACAGAACTCCTTGGTGAATTGCAATATCTTTATAATGTACTGTAGGGGGTAATTTATCCCATATATAATACATAGATAATACATAGATAGAGAAAGCCTCCCTCTAAATTCCTTATTACAGGCAATCTGTGATATCTCGAGTCACCTGCATTAAAGAACAGACATTTCTGCCAGAACCCATGGCTGACGTGAAAAGACATGTGACAGAGCATAATTAAAGCTGCACTTTAATGGAACATCGTTTCAGCCACTATGCAACAAATGGCAAATGGTGGCTGGATGGGCCCTGTATGACAAAGACTGGCAAAAAGTGCTAGAATTACCCCAAAATGTATCTTGCAATGCCCACTTCAAATATATCCAAATCAATATATTACATAGGGAGTATCTGATTCCTCAAAAAGTAAACTCAATATTACAAAGTGTAGCCTCCTACTGCCCCAGATGTCATCACCTACAAGCAGATTCAGACATGTGATCTGGGATTGTGTACCAATGACACTATTTTGGGAAGATGTGTTGGGGGACATTGCACAGATGGTAGGTCACACAGACCACATACAAACTTGTTTGCTGGTACTATTCACCAGTCAAAAGAAGATAAGTTTGCTACTAAATTCATTGACCTTGCCTTCCTGGTGTCTAAAAGTGAGCAACACTGAGGTGGAGAAGAGAATTAATTGCATGGGCAGTGACAGAAGGGAAATCATTGTGCAATGAAGAAAAGTGAGGGCTCTGAAAATGGCCATTAGACGAACAATGGGAAGAGCTTAGCCGGGACACTCTGCTAGAGTAGCTGAGCGCTTAATAAAACTTATGATAACATAACATAACAGATACATAAAGACCAAGCCACTATTAATAAGTAAATTAAACAGGACATACCCAAGTATCCTAATTAGGAGGCCCCTGGATAGATTTTTTTTTTAAATGACCACTACCACACACATCTCAACCACAAGGCTAAATAGGAAGGGCAAATTACATCTAGAACCTCGGACCATAGTTGTAGACAACAGATAAACCCTTCCCAGCGAACATTGACTATAGGTTTTGAAAAAACGTATTTGGCCTTAAGACATACATAGCTACAAAAGCAATGATAGAGACCACGTTGCATGTTAATGCTGACACAAGAGTTATGTAAGAAATTGAAGCATTGGTTGGGGTGGTGAGAATCCACCTCCAAGCTCGGAGAAGGAGAAATTTGCATTTTGTGCACAGCGAAGGTCCCTAGCCAGTTGGGTACTTTTCATGCCTTCACCAAGTGAATATTATTAATCTTTTTCGAGCTCATATTCCTCCAGCAGGCTGCTTCTGAAGAGGGCTCCATGATGCCGGACACCTCCTAAAAGTGCTCCTCAATTGGATTTTCTGCAGAACAGTGTCACAGAAGAAGCCTGCATTTTGGGCCAAGATGCAACGCACCACTGTTGGACCGACTTGGCAGGTTTTGTCCTAGTCTCCTGCTGATACCTGAGTAAAAAGTTGGCAAAATGTTTCTAACACCAAAGTGTCAGAAAGCTTTAGAAGGAGTGCACTTTGATACAAGACAAGGGTCTAGGACCTTGGGGTCAGCACTTGTGGGTCAAGACTTACTCAAGCAGAGGCCAGTAGCAGGGTCCAGGGCAGAACCAGTTGGAGCTGGTTAGCTAGGCAGTTGCAGGAAGGCCACTTGAAGCTTGTTGTGTCACTGGAGCATGACCAGGTCAGCTTACTGACACTTAGAGTCACTTCTGTGACCCTGGAGTTGAGGCAAGCAAGTCTAGTATTCTTTCAGGTTCTTTAGACAGCAGGGAAGTCCTTCTTTGGATTCTTCAGAGGTCCAGGAGTGATCTTAGAAGGGTACTAATGGTGCCACATTTATGCCCAGCGGCAGAATGTGAGTGTGGGGAACTACTGGCCCCTCCTTAACCAAGGGAGTAAAGGTTTCCTAGAGTGAACTTACCACATTTTGCATTACTTCCTCTGTATACCATAGTGCCCTTCTCTACCTAAATACACAATGGTGGAAACTTTTTTCCCCTGGTCATATCTCCCTGACCCACCCAGAGGTGGGGCAATGATAATGGGCAAACCTTCACTTGTGGTCATTCTAAACCAGTTCTGTTTCAGCCTTGCCCTCCACTGGGTTTGGAGCAGAACTGACAATCAAGACAAAGGAAGCCAGGCCTAGGTGTGAGCCACATCTGCCAGTGACAGGGTAGGTACTCTAAGATTAGAAAAGGGATTGTACATTCCCCCATGCCATCCCGCTCGGGGAAGAAAAACACCTCTAAACACCAAAACCTTCCATCCACTCTCTGGCAGCAATACACATAACATCACAAGAGATCCTTTAATAGTTAAGCGACCGTGAATACTGGCAACAAGGCAAATTTGTCTTAGGTAGGAAAATGACAACTTTCTTAAAGGGTTATTTTCAAAATAGAAGTATAAAACTCAACTTTACCATTAGGTTAGATTTTAAAATTCTTTTGAAATAAGTGATTGGATTATTTTTTTAGCTGCTTCCAAACCACAATTAAGCATTATAAGATGTTATAATGTAACCCACCCTGTGGTACAGCTAGCCTTGCAACTGAGAAACATGACTTTGGAGGTTTTTCACTGCCAGGACATATACAACGTTAATAATGCATGTCCTATATTTTAAATACCCTGGAGTTTTAGACTTTGCAAAACCTTTATTTTGCCTGGTTGAAATGGCAGTTTAAAACTGGACACTGTGTTATAATGTTACTCAGTTTTTCCCTGTGAAAGAACTAACCTTGCAACCGTGTATGAAAACTTTGGAGGTTTTTCACTAACAGGACATGTGAAAATTTTTATATACATTTTAATATAAATGCCCTACTTTTTAAATACCCTGCACCCGGCACTGTGGGCATTTAGGGCCTACCTGAGGAGTGACTTATATGTAGGTGTAGGCAGAATTGGAAGCGCTTCAATTGCATAAAAACTCATCGATAAACCACGAATTTCCACAAGTGGCGTAACTTGGGACATCGCGCTGCTTGTGCTGATGTTTAGCACCGGGAGCTTTTTTTGCACTGTAAAATCAACACAAATGGCACCACATGGCACACCAGAAGGTGCTGCTTCTTTCTGCCGCTCAAGTAGATTTTCTACTCCAGTGGCAGCTTTCTTAACGTGAGTGGCAGCTTTCTCAATGCAAACAGTAGCAACCTGCTGCAACCACCCACAGCGAGAAATCTCACCAGGCGGCGTTCTATCAATCGATTTTCGCTCCCTCTCCTTCGCACTTGGCAACTCAACGTTGACCAGCCGCACATGAGAAAAACCTCCACCAAGCAGTGGTAGCATGGTTTTGCTTGAACTCAGTGCTCCAAGCAGAGCACGGAGTGGACAAAATTCCATTAACTTCACTGTTGGAGAGGAGTTTCTCAACCACCCCTACTTATAAGTATTAAAAAGGAAGACCTTCTGTCACTGATCCCTTTTTTGGGGCCATAGAATGCTGCACACTTCACTCCTGCTAGCCACTGGCAAAGTGCTTGCACTCTCACTTTTAAACATGATAAAATTGCATCCTGGGTAAACACTTTTAAACTGCAATTATGGCCTGGCTAAGTAAACCTTTTGTCAGGCCTAAACCTTCCTTTTTGATTCTTATAAGTAACCTCTACGGTAGGCACTAAATATGATAATTTTGAAATACCTAATTGGCCCTTTTAATTCACCAGTAAGTGTCTAATATATAATACAACATGTACCCAGGACCCAACCATGAAATGCTACTAGGGAGCTGCAGCACTCAGTGTGGCGCCACTGAAGACCAGTGTAAAACATGTCCATAGGTCTGCCATTGAACCCTGGGTTTACAGTTTTAGACTGCCATTTCTACCTGGCAAAATAAACTTTTTTCCAGGCTTAAATCTTTATTTATAATATGTATAAGTCAACCCTATGGTGGTCCCAAAATGCCTATAGAGCAGAGTGCAGGGTTTTTAAAAAAGAATTATATTTAAAGTTTTGCACATCTTGGCAATGCCTGCGCTTCTCTGCCCTGTTCCATACAATAATGCCAACTCCAGAGGCAGTGATTCACTGAACGGTGGCAATGTGTATGCAGACTTGGGGTTGGTCACAGCTGCAAACCTCAGAAGATGCTGGTTCCCTCACCCTCTGTAGAGGGAGTGTGGGCAGCTAATGATCCAAAATGTGAGTGATAGTGCCATAAAAGGGGTCACTGAAGAGAATTTACCCAAAGCCACTTTCTATGTTATATTTATTTCTTTTGTACTAAAATTCTATCAGACAGACACAGCTGTAAGGTCATTTCTAAAATAGATGGTGAATCTGAGAAATTGCTCACCAAGTTCTGCTGTGTGTAGCAGTGCAAAATATGGAAATCATCAAAAGCCTATTCTGCTTGCGTTCATCAAGGGTTCTACTCCCATGAGTGCCCAATTAATCCTCCCATTAAGTCTGCCCCCTAAATTAGGGGTACCTGTTAGAAATGTGGTTTCTGGTTGGCAGACGGTATACACCCTATCAAAGCAGGAACAACTCTCCCCATGGGAAGTGACAGCACACCCTGCTCAACTTCTGGTTGCTTGGCACAGAACACTCAGGTTTAACTTAAGAGACAATGTGTAAAGTATTTGTGCAACACTTCAAACAAGTGCACAGTGAAAACATCGCAAAAATACTCCACACCAGGTTAGAGAAATTGATTAGCATTTTATAAATAAATCATTATCAAAATGACAAAAATCGAATAGGTAGAACTTGTTTTGTGCATTTTTAAAGAATGAACTGTAGAATAGTGCTTAGAAGCAATAAGCATCGATTTGGGATATCTGGAAGCGCTGAACCAGGGTGTAAAGTTCAATAAACCATATAATTGTAAAAATAGGTTTATTTCAGGAAGAACACAGGAGCAAGGTAGGACGCAGTCTACACAGGACTTCTTTCCCCAGAAACTGTCACAGCAGAGCCAGGGAATAGATCCTGCTACATGTACAATCTATAAGAAGATTAAGAGTAAACAATGCTAAAAGAGAAGGAGAACAACATGACACAGGGAAAAGTCAAAAATTCAGGCCGATAGAGTGCAGGCCAGATACATGGACCCACTTAGGTCCTCTGAACAAAAGAACATTGAACCTGGTTTGGGTCGATGTCAGGAAAGATGCGGGATGCAGCCGAGGCCGTGTGTTAGTTTCGATCCCACAACAGAGGGAGATGCATGAATTTTCTCCCCGTAAAGCTGGCAATGTGTCGGTTTCGAGGGCAATGCACTGGTCCTGAATGCAATGTATCAGTTCTGCTCTTGTAGCAGAGGTTGCGTCAATTCCAGAGGCAATGTGCAGGTTCTGAAGGTGATGTGCCGGGCCCACTCAATGCAACGAAGAGAATGCACCAGTTCCAATCCAAACAAAGGTGAAGATGCGCCAGTTCTGATCCCCTCAATGGCAAACATTGCCTGGTTCCAATGAGGATGTGTGGGTTGGTTGAAGAGACACCTTAGGCCTCATTTCCAAGGGTCCAGGACTGGGGTAGCACTACTTGGCAGGGCAGACTCACGTATGACAGAGTCAAGGTGCAAATACTGGTAAGTTGAAAGTCTTTTGCATCCCTGAGACTTCAATCAGGAGGCAAGCAAGTAGGGCCTGGGAGTCACTCTGGGATCACGTTATACAGGTCCTGTCCTTTTCACCAAGGCAGGGGAAAAGCAGTCAGGAGGGCAGCACAGTAAGGCAGGAGTCCAGCAAAGCAGCAGACCAGTAGAGTGACAGTCCTTCAGCAACACACCAGTCATTCTTTCTGGCTTTACAGGTCTAGAAGTATACTGAAGTGATGGTGTCAGAGGTTCAGTACACTCATCCAGTTGTACGTTTGAAATTGGGGAGACTTAAAAGACTTTGAAGTACACAGAGGACATCCGTTCATGCCCTGGCTACAAATTCAATAGAAGGGGGTATGTAGCCCTCTGTGTGGGGACAGGACACAGTCTAATCAGGTGTAAGTCTGAGCCTGTGTCCAGCTCCTCCCTCCCATCCTGCCCAGAATGGACCATCAGGATGTGGATGACCCATCAAGTCAAACGTAAGCTCTCTTTGCATATGGCTGTCTAGAGGGAATGCACAATGCCCAACTGTCACCCACCCCAGACATGTATTCAGAGACAGGCAGCAGGCACAACCTGGCTAAAGTAAGAACATTTCAACTTTCTAAAAGTGGCATTTTCTGAGTTGCAACTTAAAATCTGACTTCACCATAAGATATGATTTTAAATTGTGAGTCCAGGTACACCAAACTTGAAAAGTCAATCTCTTCACAATTGAAAATTATACTTAAAAGATGTAATAAGATAATCTCAATGTTATCCTATAGGAGAGGTAGGACTTGCAGTAGTGAAAACGAATTTGAGAGTATTTTACCACCAGGGCATGTAAAGCGTAAAAGTATATGTCCTGCCTTTTGATTCCATTGCACCGTGCCCTCTGGGAAACCCAAGGGCTACCTTAAGGATGACTTACATATATGAAAAGGGAAGGTTCAAGCCTGGCAAGAGGTTTATCTTGCCAGGTCAAAATTGCAGTATAATTGCTCTGCTATGTCAGGCCTGAGCCATGGTTAGAGGGTTACTTAAATTGGTGACACAATGAGTGCTGCATGCCCACTAGTAGCATTTGATTTACAGGCCCTGGGCATATGTAGTGCACCTTACTAATAACTTATAAGTAAAGTAAGTATGGCAATTCGGGATGAACCAATATCACCATGGTTAGGGGAGAGAGTAGAAGCACTCTGGCACTGACTAGCAACAGTAAAGCTCTAAAGCCAGCAAAAACGAGATCAGTAAAATGGATGAGATAGGCAGAAGGTTTGGGGGAAGACCTCTCTAAGGCTGTCAGGTCAAACAGTACCAATAACTCTGGGTGTTGAGGTATTGGAGTATTACCAGATGTATCCTGAAGGTTCATTAAGAAATGAGAAATTACTGGGGAATCACTAACCCGGGGTGAGGTTCCCATGGTAATTCCTCATTTCCTCTGAGAGTTCCATCTAGAGGTTTAGGCTGCTTCCAGTAGCCATAACGTTCTACACCATCGAAATTATAATGACCTTCCAAGGAGGCACAAGATGCCATGAGTCAAACTGAAAACCTTACAAACTCCCAATCAGGAATAATGTTGTTATCACTGATAATCACGGTAACACCATATTCACAGCATTAGAGAAAAAAGTGTCATTGGAGCTTCAATGTCTCATTGGATACATTGTCTGATTTGACATGGAGTTAACAGCAAGTCAAACTTACTTATGTGAAAATATTTCCTGGATCCTGGTGGTGCCCCGTGTAAAAATCTTTTTTGGCTCACCCCCCATGACCTCCTACTCTACAGATTCCCAAACTACCAGCCTCCAACAATGCCCCTTATCTCGCCATAATCCCTCTCTCACATGCATTTCATTTTTTTTATTGCACTACTCATACCAGTCAGTGTAGTGTGCCAGAGCACGATCAATATTCACCTGAGTTATCTTGACATTTTTATTGTTGCCTTAAAACTGCAGGACACACAAGGAACTCTGGCGACAGGTACTTTTGAATCCATACGGTATTTCTAAACACAGAGCCCCACCAAGCTCGGCGCCAGGTGCGGCTGTACCGGTCGCACCGCCCTAAGCCGGCACCGTATATTGCTGCTTGTCTTAATGCAGTTCAGCGAAGCTCCTATGTTAAAACACATCGTGTAATATTCAGCAAACCCTTTTTTCTATAAGCACGAGTCCCCGCACTGAGACCTCAAAAACTCATAAAAAAGAAACAGTGAAGAAAAACATCACTAGGAACGAAAAACTGAAACCATTTTCTGAGATACCTGTTTCAAATGTCTTACTTTTAAAAAGTAATAACATTATTTCTCTGGTGCTGGCTTCATCGTTACAGCTTCCTCTCTCTACCTTCGACTTGCTGACTGAAACAATCAAGAATATAGATCAGCCAAGGCCAATACAAATTCAAGACTGGAGAAAGAGGGCGGGGGAGGTATTAAAGAAAGGCTGCATGAGAGTACTTTGGAAATGTCTAGCAATGCATTGTTAACATCAACATATCAAAGAGCTTAGAATGTAGATCAGAAAATGTCAAGGCCTACAATCTCCACTGCCAATCAAATGCTCTGTAATTAAATGCAGTCAGGATTACCTATCCATTTGTTAGATGTACATACTTGTCAATGATATAGGCAACTGTTCAAGCAGAGTTCATGAGATTAAAGACGTTTAAGATGTTTGTCATGGTATTAATTTCGAACCGTTATTTAAAAGTCCAAAGCAGAGAAAGTGTTTCTATAAGACACAGCTGTGATGAACGAAAATATAATATCATAGTAAATATTATTGATTAAGAAGGTTCATAACAAATCCAGGTAAAACAAAAAGACACAAAAGCTTCAGTTACATTTAGAATTTAGATGCTCTGTCATAGTCATAGTCAAATCCTTTATTCGATCAGATACAAAATTATCATAAAAGTACATAATAAAAAGCCTATTTTCAATATTCATTTTCAATTAAGGCAATAAAATAATTCATTTCATCCATAATTAAAAGGTAAAAACACTCAAGAGTTTTCCAAAATATAAAACCGCCCATTACCCTATCAGATCTCATATAGTATACACTGGTTATTAAGTGCTCTATCCAGTGACTAATGCTATCACCCTCTTTTTTTCATGCAGGCCCATAGGAACGAAGCTAACGAAAACAAGTCAAGGGGTCATATAAACTTAAAAAAATATATAACGCCACCCGGCATTGATTAAAATTCATTTTCTGTAATAGCAGTTTTAGGTAGTCATTCCTCTCCTTCTCCTATAGCCTGCAAACTAAAACTAAATGCAAATCAGATTTTTTTTAGTTTGTCACATGGGCACAGAATTAGATCAGCATGATTATAGGTTTTATCAGGGTAACCTATCATAAGTGAGATCATGTTCAAACGAAACCTCATCGGTATAAATCTGTGTTGTGCGTTTGTGACATCTACCAAGTTAAAAAATAATCCTCTCTCTGCCACTGGGGGGTTTGAGCTATAGATTGCAACTATGTGCTTCTTTCTATGGTGTTCCTTACTCTCCTACTCTGCCCTTTTCATTAACACAATTCTAATATTTTCCTTTGAGACCTTTCTGCATTCAGATGGGTCCTTAAACAGTTGAGCTAGACCAATTTTATTCAAGAGTGTTTATACATAGCCCAGCCATCTGGACCTCCTACAATTATCCATTTTCAAACAATTCTTGATTATTGTTTGCGTCAGTGGGATTGTGTCCCTTTGCCAAATTGAGTGCCACAGAAGACTAGGGGCCAGTTTTATGTGTCTGTTATATAGGGAATTCCCAATTCTGAATGTAAAATATAGTTAGATGCCGAAACGGGGAGGCCAACCAGGGATTTAAAAAACTTGTTTTCAATATTTTAGAGGGCACCAGTATCTACATTGCCCCACACTCCAGCCCCGTTCGTTACTGCTGCCTTAACTTTGGCCTGGTAACATTTTTTTATTGGTATAAGCGGTCTGTCACCCAATTTTTTAGCAAATGTTTTTACAGCAGACAGGGTTCTTTCCATTATACCCCTTCTTCCTTCCACTAACCTTGTCCATGACAAGTCCTTATCAATGAGGACCCCCAAATAAGGAAGGAGTCCACCACCTCAATCCTCTCCTTCTCTACATGGAGATAAGGTATTCTATCTCTTTTTCTTGCACCCACTATAACTGCAAAGGACTTAGTGTGGTTTACCCTCAGGTCTAATGAGTCCATAAAAGATACATATGAGGACATCAGGTGTTGAAGGTCACACCCTGTCCTGGCGATCAACACCGCATCATCTGCGTATGCCAAAATAGGTAGGGGTTGCAAATTAAATCTTGGGACATCTCTTGTAGTCTTGGTAAGGGCCATTTCTACTCCATTTGTGTAGATAGAGAAGAGAAATGGAGCAAGGGCACAACCCTGCCTTACTCCTCTGGCACTTTTAAATAAACGTGTGCATTCTCCATTTTTTGTGTATTGGACCTAAGCCATAGCTTTGGAGTACAACTGACTAATAAAAGTCAATATTAATTGTTCAATCCCCATTTCTCCCATAATAGTCCACAGCTTTTCATGGACCACACAGTCGAACGCTGCCGACAGGGCCATGTATATTTTCCCCTCTTTCATCCTGGTATATTTTTCTATTATAAGTGCCAAGTTCAAGCACTGATCTACGGTGCCCCTTCCTGGCTGGAACCCGTATTGGGCCTGGATTAAGATGTTGTTCTCCTTGGCCCATCCCTCTAACTTAGAAAGGAAGAGCCGGTCCATAAGTTTAGCTGTTTTGTCCAGTAGGGAAATTGGCCTATAGTTTTTTAGATCGGCCCTCTCCCCTTTATTATAGATAGGGACTATGACACCTGCAGACCAAGACTGAGAAGGACCAACTCGGATTACACCATTCATGACGTTCGTTAATCGGGGTGCCCATAGCTCTAGTGTTCCCTGAAGAAAATCTATTGGGATACCATCCGGTCCTGGAGCCTCACCTGAACTGCACGACATCAAACTTTTTCTTACTTCCATAAGTGAGAAGAAGAGGGGAGCTTGATGACTTGGTCCCATATTAACAGATGGGATTTGGGAGGATGAGGTAAAGATGTTCTCGAAGTGGGTAACCCATGATTCCTCGTCTACGTTATTATCTAATGTAGGATAGACATCATTTTTAAAGTGTGGTGCATTTATTATCCTCCAGAAATCACTGGTATTACCCATTTTTGCTGCTTTATTGAGATCCTCCAAAATTTCTTCTTTTATAACCTTCTCCCTATTTCTCCTAGTGAGTTTATATGTGGCCCGTAGTTCCCTGATTTCATCTGGGATTCTGGGTCTGTTTTTCAGAGCATGCATTAAGGCTCTCCTTGCTTTTGTACAGGAGGAATCAAACCTGCCCCTTTCGGGTCTCTTGTTTGTTTCTTTTGTACGTGTAAGAGCCAGTTTTACCTTCTCTAGGAGATCACAGAAGGCCTTCACCATTTCTCCTCCTTCAACGTCTGGATCTAGGCAGAGCACTATATTGCTTAATGTAGTTGATATGATTTTTGCAGTCAATTTAGGTTGATCAACATGAGCCCATTTTAGTTGTATGCCTTTCCTTCTAGACACTATTGGGGGATCAACAATTTGAATATTTAGAGATTTCCCTATAGATACTTTTATCAGTAATGACAAAATGTCATGGTCGCTAAAAATTGTAAATTGGTTTGCCGACCTGGTGACTATGAGCAAATAGGGGCGGTGACTAGCATATAATCAATAGTGGACTCTAGGTCATTCCTTTGGAAGGTTCCTGCCCTGTTCCCTGATGATGGTTGTAGATCACCCATCATTACCATATTTCTTGCTAATAACATCCTATTCAAACAGTTGCCATATTCATTGTGTACAAAGTGATTTATAATATCACCCCCAAATCCTCTAGTCCAAATATAGGAACTGTGTTGTATTTGCAGGGGTATATATTAAAATCACCCACCCATGCAACATTAAAAAAGTCATTTCTGCTATTGGCTATGGCATGTTCTACAGCCTTGTCAACCTCACCCACAAAAGCATGTCTGTTTGGGCCAAACTCATTATTGTAGGTATAAATTAAAAGCCATCTACCTTCTTGGTGTATCTCCAGTGTAAGAATATGGAAGTTTGCACTTGAGGAATCACATTTTATTACCTTCCCTGGAAAATTGTTCGGGTTCAAAGTCAAAATGCCCCCCTTAGACCTTCCTGAAGATGAGGGTTTAGCTGGTGTTTGATAAGAACAATATCCGTTTACATAAGTTGGGTCAGTAGACCATGTCTCCTGGAAGCATACAATTTTGTGTCCTTGCCATATTTGTAACCAATTCTCCTCGCTTAGTTTTTGGGAAATACCCGCCACATTCCATGAGGCTATATTAAGGAGGGCTTGAGTGGCCCCCTTTTGTGGCTCAGTTAGATCAGGGGTTATTTCGGTAGAACAAACCAGCAGCGCCTGGCTCTTACAGTTAGTTTGAGAGATTTGCTAAGATCGGTGCAGTCAATTACACGCTTCCAGGTCAGTTAATGGGGCAAAGGGATTCTCAAGAGTTAAACTTTGCGTCATAGAGAAATCCCCTGTGAACTTCCAAGGCTGGTTCTCTCTCTGAAATAAATTGGTTCTTTGGAGTGGCAGATAACATGGTTTATAAAAATAGCCTAATGGTAACACAACAATTTCAGAGTTCTTTATGGTCATATTACCTAAATATGATCTGTCATTAGCACTCTGTAGGACCGAACAATAGTTACGCACATTGGAAAAGCTCAATCTTGAATACTGTGAATCTTATTAGAATTCATTGGGGTGAACATATTTACACTTAATGGGCATGTGGTGTCCTTGATTGTAAAATACAAACCGTTGGGCAATGGAAAAATTCATATTTACTCCAAAACATATTAGTCAATTGTACTAAAAAAGGTTAGAGGGTACACCTTTTATGCAAATCTCCAAGCTTTTGAACAAATTGATGATGGGGTGGGGGCTACCTAAGCGAGACAGTTACTGAAGGGACCACCAGTGATAATTGAATGGGAAATGTGCAAAATAGGTTGGTTTTTTTTTTCAGAGAGAGAAACTCTGTTTATTTAGGCCATAGTCTTTAAACAATGAGGTCGAAATAGAAATGCATCACATCAATATCAAAAACCGTACAAAGTTTATAAAATCAGGCTGTTACTCTCCATGCCGCTTCCTATGTGTTATACAAATTTAAAAAAGGCATTCTATGGGTAGCACAGACATAAAATCGTTAAAAAAGAATTTTAAAAGACATGCTATACATAATAAAACTGGAAGTTATTACATTTAAAACGAGGCCATTTCCATATGTTTTTCATTACAGTACTATCTGATGTCTTATGGGCTTGCAATCCCTCGTATCTTAGCTTTTATTTATATCTGGGAATGCGATACGAGTAGGTTCCTCAATTTGATTTCTTTTGCTGTTCCTGCGCTAAACGATTCACCCCTTTCAGATAATTCCCAAGTGCAATTGCTATATCCAGATTTTCCATTCCTATCAGTAAGTTTGTCGCTTGTACACGTTGTCTTATGCCATGTTTTTTAAATAAAGGTCGTAAGAACCGTTTTCTCACTTCTAGACATGTCAAGCAGTCAAGTAGTATGTGCAACATTTCACACTTGACCCGCAGGCCACATTTACATGTACCATCTGGATATAACATTTCTGCCTTAACTCTTCCCTCCATTAGCCAAGGGATGGTGCCAATTCTGATTTTCAGTATCTCCCACCTAAGTCCGTAATTTGGCAAGGTTTCTAAGTATGGGTACCCTGTCTCGTTTTCCCAAGATTCTATCATATTTACAACTGATTTTTCGTTTCTTAGATATCCTATATCCTGCCTTCTAGAGTACTCCCTTCCTTGTGCTCTGAGTGCACTCTTCGTGGACTCCACATCAAGGGAATTTTGGTTTACTCCTACTTTTAGGTTCCCAATTATTTCCTTTATTTTTCTTTTTGCGTCTAATGCCCATCTTAGATTACTGTGGCGGATTTCCTCACTACACAAATGTGAGACCTTTTCCCCTTCCCCCTTGGATTGGCGTTTCCAGAATCTTACCATCGCCATTTTGGCCTGAGTATTCCATCCGATCATATCTGTTTCCAGTCTAATTGCCTGTATCATTGATGACTTTGGCAGTGACAGTAATGTTTTCAGGGCCTTACCTTCCTCCCGATCCCAGCCTCCCTTTCCGCTTAGAAGGAGCACTTCCGCACCATACAGTACTTGGGGCGGTATCATATGCTTTTAATATCGGTTTGTGTGACATATCCCCATAGTTTTTATTGAATTTTTTCAGGCCACAAATGGAGGAAGATGCTTTTGCGTTTTGGTGTTCCAAATGTATATCCCATTTTAAAGAGGATTCAAACCAAAGACCAAGATATTTATATCCTTTTACCGTTTCTAATTTTATTTGATATAGGTACCAGCTAAAACTCTTGGTCCCTTTTCCGAAGCGCATGCTCTTTATTTTTTCCATGTTCACTATCAGCAATTTATCCTTACAGTAATCATGGAATGCATTTAATTTTCTTTGTAGCCCGAGCTCTGTTAGGTCAGTAATCACAAGGTCATCTGCATATAGCAAGCATGAGACCTTTCTACTATTCATTCTCGGGCTCATGCTTCTTTCTACCTCTAGTGCTGCTGGCAGATCTGCTAGAAATATTGAAAAAAGGAGCGGAGCTAAGACGCAGCCCTGTCTCAGCCCATTACCTATTTCAATTTTCCTTGTCAGTGCCCCTTGTGTGTCTTTAATGACTTTGGCCCAGTTCCCTCTATGTAATTCTTTCAGGATTTCAAGTAAGCACACCGGTATTTCATATTTAACCAGGCACTCCCATAGTTTCCCCCAGTCCACCGAATCAAAGGCTGCCCGGTGTAGTGTAGTTCCTATTTTCCCTATAGGCTCTGCGCATTGGAATAATATAAGCAGCAGTGTAGACGTAGGACTGAGGTCATCTAGGTCTCTACTGACTATATTAGACTTAATTAGTTTTGCCAGCTAGCTCAGAGGTCACTAGAAACTTTCTCAAATGTTCAGGAAAGAGTTAACTCTCCTGATTTAGACAAGAAGGAATTAGCTTCGGCCAACCGCATAAACATGACAAATTTGCTCCCTCAGAATAAAGAGTGTATCTCTAGAGTCGTGTGAAAACAACAGACAGCTATTTCACTCAGTCAATCGTGCATACTTAGTTTCACCAGAGTGCAGAGAAATAGAGAGACGGGCGTTTTCAATAAAAGGTGTTATTTAATGAGCAGTCTTCTTTCTCATGCAAGAGAAATGAATTGCCACAATTGCAATACTCATCACGAAGTAAAGTGCGTACAGTAAAAGGAGTAATATGAAATAATACTGTAAAAGCATTGATATGGTTTCTTAGCCATATGACACTTTAAAATGGATAAAATATATACATACATATAAACATTGACTAACGTACTCAACTGGTGCTTCTAAGATACGCCTACCCCGGTGTACCTGACCTAAGCCTAATACATGGGAAGGAGTAAGTAAGTTGCAGTTTAAGTTAAGTTGGTTTTTGCCAAGAATCTGAATCAAGAAATCTCTTTAAGGCTTTAGTCAGCTCCGTACCTTGGTTCTAGAATGTAGGAGGTCTTGTATCTCTCTCTCAGGACTCGATCTCCCAACAACCCGCAAGGGTGACTGGAAACACCGGAGCTGGATTTTCTCGGCTGGAGAAAAAGACAGCGTCTTTCTCAGTGTGTCAAAAGGGAGGGGCGGCTTCCTTCGGCTCTCGCATCAGCTGGGCGTCGGGCAAGTAGATAGCCGCTCTGCTCCAAACCACCGTGTGTTTGCTTAAGGCAACGTTGGTATATTTATACCTGAAAGGTGCCGGGTTTGACGTAAGGTTGGACTTAAGACGTCACTAAGAACTAAAAGTTCTTTCTGGACTCCAGGAGTTCTTGTGCAAATCAAAAGCAGGGGGAATTCCCGGGATGCTGGAGGCGTGGTTTGTTTAAAGAACGCGTTGTACTTTCTAGGAGTCTAGGGGAGTAGCCTTGCCGTATTTGGACTGCATGGGCTATTACCCAATATATAGGTATGATTCTTTTGCCTTTATAAGGATACTATTTATTATAACCACATAAGGGCATAAATTGGGAATATCGAATTAGGGTCCTAGATAGAAACACAACACCGGAAGTCGACGAAGCAGCAAAACAGGTTCCCCTTTTGTTCTATTGACTTCCGGGCAAGGGCCCACAGGGCATAACAGTGATCCACGGTGGAGTGCCCTTCTTTAAAACCCCCCTGTTCCACCGGGATAATTGAGTTCTCTTCTACCCAGTCCTTTTATTTGCCAAGCACTATTTTGGCAAATATTTTCTCCCCGATGTCCAGTAGATTAATTAATCTATAATTTTTCGGGTTGTTCATCTCCCCTTTCTTATGTATTGGCCTTATTATAGCCCCATTCCAGTTATCGGGGAGTTTCCCCGTGTCTAGAATGACTACAAACATATTTTCGAAAAATTCAGCCCACCAATCTACATGAGTTTTGATTATTTGAGCCTGGAGGTTATCTGGGCCTGCCGCTCTTGTGAGATTCAGACCCTTTATTGTCTTTTTAACCTCTTGGGCAGAAAAAACGGGTTTTATATCTGCTACCAGACCGCTCCAGTCTGTGTACAGATTTTCTTTCCCGGTCTTTCCCTGGGCTACACAGATCCTGTAAATACTCCTCCCATGCTACCTCTTCTACTATGCAGTTCATTTTCCCTGGTTGGCGATCTGCTGCGGAGTGGACTAACTACCAGAAGTGGCGTAAATTCTTAGTTTCAATTGCCTTGAGTAATTTTTGCCAGCATCCCTCTTTAAATTCCCTTTTTGCCCTTCTGATAAGCATGTTATATTCTCTTTTTAGGCCCACTAGGGTGTTTACACTATCTTGGTCTCTCTTTTGCTTATTGCGCTGGGTCAATCTCCTAACTTCCCTTTTTTTCTACTGGCATTCCCTTGTAAACCAGCCGGTGGGTTTCTCTGTCTTCTGGCTTTTCGCTTTGTTTTTATTTTTGCCTCTATTTATATTATTTAGTCCTATACTAAGAGTTTGAACCACTTCCTCAATTTTTCCTACATACCATTCGAGGTTTCGACCCCTTGCTGTCTTCAAGTCTAGGTTCTGTTGTAATTTTATTAATCTGGCAACATATTCTTCCGTGAGCCTAGTTGTGCTGCGTCTGGGATAGTCCACCTCTTGTTCCATAACCTTTCGGCCAGATTCGAAGTGCACATCCGGGATCTCCAAGACTACCACGTTATGGTCACTTCCATCTCTATTCACAATTCTAAATCCCGAGATTAATCTAAAATTCCAAGGTGTGGTAAAGGCATAATCTATGGGGCAGATTTGAGAGCCTGGTTTAAATGTTTTTTTGGCGGGGCAGTCTAACTCGCATCTTCCATTTAAACGGAACAGGTTTTTAGTTCCCAGGAGGTTTCCCAACTGCATATCTCTAGCACTAAATATACATTCAGGGAAAGTTGCTGGTGGTATTTCATAGGCCTCCAATATGTTTTGAAACCAACAATCTACATTCTTGGGGTGAAGTTTGTGATTAAAATCGACCACCAGAATAAACATATCCCTGTAGTATTTTTCACAAAGGTAATCTATATCCTCCTTGAAGAGAGCCGTTTCCTCTGCATATTGCTCTGTGGAAGCCCATTGCATGTACACATTTATCATTAGAATTGTATCCATTTTTATGCACCCTGATAGTATTATTCTACATGCCAACAACCATTTGCATTTCACATTTATTTCAGTTACTTTCTTCATGATCTTAGTCGATACCAGAGTCATAATTCCACCAGCAGAACACCCGAATCTACATTTCTTTGCAGGTCGATTTAGCTGGTAGAAGCCATCAAAAATCGGGGTCTTGCCACATAGCCAAGTCTCCTGGATACACATAATTTCTGTATTTTCCCCCAGTTCCCTTATATTATTTTGTTTCAGGTCATTTCCTAGGCCATTTATATTAGAGGAGATTGTCCTTATGCTATGTGGCATAGTTTTTCCCTATTCGATATCATCTAGCCAACCTTCCTCCCCGCGGTCTTTAGTATGTTTCGATGAGGGTCTGCCTGGTCAGACTCCTTACTCCAGTTTCCCCACCCCTGTGCCACCTCTTAGTTGTTTGCAACTAATTTTATATTTCCTAGCGGCATTTCTTCCTCATCCTCCTAATCACATATCCTAACCTGTCTCTTTCCTAGCCCTGCGTGGCATTTTAGAAAGTTGGTTCCCTGCCATCCCTTTCCTTCTACTTCTACTAAAACTTCATTCTCATTTAGTAGGCGGATACCTTCATTTTGTAACTCGTTTGCTGCCTTCTCAATTGTGTCTTTTACCAGGTTTGAGTACAGCGTGATTCTAGTGATCTCTTTTCCTTCTCTATTTTGTCTAAAACCCACTACCCTAATGTCGCTCGTTCCTATCGCTTTCAGCTTCTGGCATTTGGAAAAGCCTTGCAGGAGTTGTGACCTATTCAGGGGCCGCCTCTTACCTAACTTTTTTTCCCCTAACCTTAGCGGGATTTGTTCAAGGTATAGCCTCATATTATCGTTTTGATCTTTCCTTGCCCTGATGGGTACTGGAGGTTCATTCGTATCGGCCTTTTCTGACTGGATATAGGGTCTGTTTACTCTCACCTCCCGTGTTACCCAAGCCTCTAAATGTCCTCCCAGTTGCTCCCCCCCCTTCGCTGGCCTATGTGTTTGTTGTCGACTGTCTTCTTCTGGGGTTTGGGGTTATTATCTGGTCCTACACCTTTTCCCTGGCGTTTTGTGTTGTTCGATTTTGGGATGCTTAGGGACCCTTTATTCCCTTTCCTGTAATCCTATCTTCCTCTTCCGTCATCACTACTTCCTCTCCTCCGAGGAGGGGCTCACCTTCCTTACTGGTTTACTTCCTGCACCTCTTACTCTATTTATTGGCCCACGTCTTGTCTGCTCTGCCCTTCTTATTATCCTCATTGACCACTTTGAAATATATATCTGGTGGCCCTCATTGGGTTGTTTGTCGGTTTGAGGTGGGGCCTCCCTCCGCGGGTCAGGCTCAGGGTTAGGGATTTTACCTGCCGTACTTGGTGTATGCTCATTTCCCTTTGGGTATTTTACGGTTTCTCCCTGTGCCTGATTTTGGGGCTCCGGGTCAGGGATTTGTCCTATCATGTTTGGCATATGTGATTTAATCCCCCGCAGCTCCCCCTCTATATTAGCAAGATATGTCTTCTGAGTTTTTAGAATAGAGTTATTAGACAAGGTGACCTCTAAGAGGCCTTGCAAGGTCCTTTGTAACATTAACATTAGGTCCAGCATTGATGTAGCTGACAGAGATGAAAGATCGCGATTAGGTTTGAGTTTAATTCAGATGTTTTATCCAGTTCGGCACAGTGTCTTGAACTGGTGTTTCCGGCTTCCGATGGGCATTTATTTTGACTCCTATTCTGACTTGACCTTTTACTCGGGGAGGTTTCTGTTCCTTTCTCCGTTCCTACCCGAGGGATTGGGCTGTCCAACGGTATCGGGCTGTCCAAGGATCCTCCCTCCACTTCATAGGAGAAGGATAGACGTGGTGATGATGACAGCCGTGGCGACATTAAGCCCCCGTGATCTAATAAGAGCTGTAGTGATTGATTGGCCAAATTGAGGGAGTTGGACACGTGTATCTCCAGGGGTAGGGATGCACCTACGTTCTTGTCCCCCTCTTGACTTCCATTCAGGGATGCCACTTTGCTTGTTGTAATGTCTTTGGATTTTGCAGGTGTAAACACCTTTTTAAAGTGCCTCCCCATAAACCTCTTTATTGAGTTTGAAGCTGCACTACCAAGGGTTTTGGCCGCCACCTTTGGTCTTTTGGCTCCTTTTTTTTTTAGCTTTCGGTGTTATTTCAAAACACTCACTGCTCTCTTCCAAGTAGCCCGGGCTTGTCGCATTTAAAGCGTTTGCTGCGTTAAGTCTTGATCTCAAGTTGTGTTCCATCGGTTTTTTCACTTTTTTTGTGGCCATGGTTGACTTTCTCCCAGCGCTGTTAGAGCTCTCCGGGGCTTGGTCTCCCTTATATCCCCTGATGAGTTCTGTTATATCCTTACCCTATCTTCTGTTGGTCCTGCTACTCTACTCTACTCACGAATCTGCTCGCGGCACTTACGGCACTTTGCGGCACTTCGCAGCACTTCGCGGCACTCACGGCAACCCCGAGATGCGGGTTCCTCGTCTCCTTCTTTCCCTTTCCCTCTCCCTCAGCTCTGCTCACAGTGTGTGACGTCAGGCGGGGAGAGGGCGGTACTGCGGGACAGTCGTTTCCGGCACGGGTGTTTCCAAGATTTCCGACGCGGGCAGGTAGGCAGGCAACGTGATCCATCACAGAACACAGAGGCTATTGTGATTGGTGCCCCAGTTCCCTAATTGTACTATTTCCTGGTTCGCTGGGAACAATAGGGGAACAATGCCCACAGGGGGACCACACAATCCCCTCTCTGTACTCTCCACATATGCTTTTTGTGGGCTGGGCTGGGCTGTTGAAACCTGCCGCCTAAAGTTACCGCTTAAAAGAAACCTGTCGACTAATGGCTAAAATCTGAAAATTGCCTCGAGACTTTACAGGCATGCCAAGATGGAGCTGGAGCCAGGTAGGCCCAAGTACCTTCTCTGTGGCTCTATTAACCTCTAAGGGTGACTGGGGTAAATCCCAGATCAGGCTGCACGGATTTATAGTACCTTGGGGACTTGATCTAATACGAGGTGCATTCCGGCTGTCTCTCTAGTCCAGTGAGGTGAAGCTGAGAACAGCAAACAATAACAAACTAAGTGCCACTCTTGCAGAATGCAAGTTTTTAAGGTGCTCCCACACCGAGCTGAACGGTGAACGGTGAAACGGTGAAACAAACCAAAAAAGAGCTGCACGTGCAGTGTGGAAATCGTTGTGCTGCTCCTGGCGCACACCAAGGGAAAGTCAATAAATCAGGCTCAGCTGCTGCAGTCTATCTGTTGTATTTTGGAGGGGTGCCCACAGAGTTTGCTCCTGCAATCTCTACAGGGGTGGAGTGGGTGTGCTCCCGCCGCGCACCGAGGGAGATAGGTGCACCGAAGGATAGAAGCTCACTCCGCTGCTCCCGCCGCTACTCTCCTCTGCTCGATGCTCCCGCGGCTGCTCTCCTCCGGTCGCGGGACCCGCCGCTACTCTCCTCGACTCGCAGCTCCTGCAGTTGCTTTCCTCAGCTCCTCTACTCTGTTACTGCTACAGCCCGTCACTGCTACAGGCCGTCACTTCCGGTCTCACTCCACGTAATGGGTACAGTTTTTCTATTATGTTTTTGAATAATGCATTTAGCGGAGTTAGATATAAAATGCTCATGACAAAGTATCCAAGTGAATTCATAAACCTGTTAATTATAGGTTGTGGTTTTGGGAGCAGTTGATTGTTTAGGTATATCCCAAATTTTAATGACAAGTTTATTGGTAGATGGTTTACCAGGTACATTAACACAGGAAAGGGATACATCAGATTATTACAAATACAGAGTGGGTAAGCACTCAAGGAATGGGCAAAATAAGATAACCTTTAATTTGGTGACAGTAAAATAAACACATTTAGAAATTTGTTTACATTGGTCATTTTGCAGCTTTCCAATTATGACCTGTATAGGGATGGGGCTATTTCATAATTATAAACATGAGGGCAAACAATGTAATGCCATTCAGGGAAATGTCCACTTCTTATGGTTGATACAAGCATTGCATTCGTCAATTGCTGCTGTGCAGGTGAGCCTCCCTAGGTTGGTAATATCAAACACAACAATGGTGAGCCCCTAAAAAACAAAGTTATACACTGGGTCAGGTACGTAAAAGGATGTAGATCCGTGATAAGGGAGGACATCTTGAGGGCAAGAAGATTCTTCTTGACCAACAGCACTGCAGACGCAGTAGAACTTACCATAGCAAATGAGTCTAGTGCACAACCTAGTTGCCCTAGAAGCTAGAACTTGTCAACCACCCACTAAAAACATTCAATCGAAGTTGAACATCCCATAGTTTGATGGTAACAA
This sequence comes from Lissotriton helveticus, assembly GCF_964261635.1. Lineage (NCBI taxonomy): Eukaryota > Metazoa > Chordata > Amphibia > Caudata > Salamandridae > Lissotriton > Lissotriton helveticus. The sequence continues at coordinate 455,924,940 of NC_136070.1, read as the reverse complement.
CCAAGACCGCTAAGATGCCTCTAAGGGACCCTCCTCTCTCGTCCTTATCTGATTTGGACCCCATTTTTTTTACATTGCACATAGGACGGGAGGGCCTACCTTTAGAAAATGAATCAACGACTTTCAGTACTCAGCGTGTTCTAAAAATGGAAGATGATCTCCATGCCAGAGACCCCATTATATGTATCCATCCGACTACCCATGCGGCCGAAACTGCTGCTTTATCCCCCCTACATATCATCCCATAGACTGCAGATAAAAGGAAGCTCAAAATAGCGTCATGGAATGTGGCGGGCATAAGGGGGAAACTAGGTCTCCCCCATTGGCTTGAGTTCTTTAATCAGCATGAGATCTGCATTCTGCAGGAAACTTTTTTTTTTATCCCAGGGTTTGTGTCATTCTACAAACCGGCAATCCCCTCAAAACATAGCCACCCCTAAGGAGTGCTGCTTATTATGATTAACATCACACTAAACTGTGACACCAAGGAGCTGCCCACCAAAAACCAAGATATTCTTGGGGTAATGCTACTGCGTTATATGTGCTAAAAAAAGAGTGTAACCAAAAAATGAATAAATGGATACGATACAACCTATACCACACTAGATCTTAGATGGATGTTCCAGGTGTACAAGTCAACCCATCACTTGCGAGTAAGGGACAACACCTCACCTGGCAACCGCTCAGGACATGAGGAACCGCTCTCTCTGTCGGTACCCCGGGCTGTACAAGGCTGCAACAGGAGGCCTTTTGTTAGCACATATAAAGCAGTAGCATTTCACATCTAGGTCCTGAAGAATGCTAGACACTTGTAGGGTCATGAGAGACTAAACATGTAGAACACTGTTGTAGTTATTATGTTAAAACTGCTTTACTTACACTGTTTATAATCCTGACATCAAGAGACATCCATTAAAGAATTTTTCATCCCCTGATAGTCTTAGCTCAGTTTTGCACACTTTTGCTTTAGTTTGCACTGTGCTCATCACTTACATACAACATCAATAGCTCTTCATCCTGGGTTTTAGTAGCCCTAAGATAGGGAGATCATCCATAAAAACATCGGTTTGCTCCTCCCTCACAGTGAGAGATTCTTAGCCCTCGGCTGTTCTAGGATTTACAGCCAGGAGGAGATCCCAGATGATGAAGCATGTCACCTCAGTGAGTGATGGGATTCCATCCTTTAAGGTAGGACTTCCTGTGTAGGTTCAGTTCTTTGGTACACTATAGGCATGTATGTCATCATAGTTTTAGGTGGCGTTCGGACACCCTCGGACCTGTTTGTTGTGTATATGTAGATTGGGGATTTAGTCTGAGCTGGTCTTTAAACTTTTCCCTCTGGCCCTCCTATCCTGGTTTGTACTGTTACTTTTCATTAGGCTACATGAAGAGAACTTTGCCAGGGTAATATGGGGTAATCATGGACAAGTCCCCAATCCCATTAAAATACAGTGGGGGTTCAACAGGGTTACGTCCTGGCCCCAACCTTTTTCTCACTTTACATCAACCAAGTGGTTGAGCTTTTATCTACCATCCGAGCAGACGCTCCATCTTTAGCACACCAAAAAATTGCCACTCTCCTATTGCTTGTTTCAAAGACCCCTATAGGCTTACAATTGTTTTTAAATCAATTCAAGCTTTTCTGCAATGGGAGGAGCCTGGAAATAAACACCCCCAAAACTAAGCTAATGCTGCTGAACCCCCCCATTAGTCTTTCAAATGAACTCTGCTCTTAGAGAATACTCCCCGAGAGAAAGTGAGCTCCTTCGCTTACCTGGAAATCAAATTGGATGGCCTGGATACACCATCTCAACAAGGCCTACCTAGAAATCTCCCAGGTAACAGGGGCTCCTGGGAAGCAGCATTATCTCTCTCATACCATGCCAATAGCATCTGGGCTGAAACTATATAGCTGAAAGGCTGTGAGCAGCGCCCTTTATGGGGCAGAGTTGTGGGGCATGATAAAAGTAAGTGACCTCAGAGCTACGGAGAAGAATTTCCTCAGAAAGCTGGTATCTCTCCCGCAAAGCACCACTCTCTGTCCATTACAGCTCAACATGGGCATTAAACCTATTAGTGACCTAGTGAAGTGTCACCCCTTGCTATTTTGGCAGAGAATGGTCACCACTCTGGAATTGACACCCTATGCTGCAGCTTTTAGGTCTGTGCCCTAGATACTACAAACAAAAAAGGCTGGATCGAACATGTTAAAAGACCTATATCCAGCAATGGCCTATCAGGACATAATATTGGTTGTCCACCAACCCATACCAGTAGCCAGATCAAACTATTATACTGGGAATGGGTTGAGCACAATGCATACTCTAATAGCAATCAGGGCAGATTTAGAGACTTTAATGCCTTCCTAGAAAGCTATCTTGATATTATCAAGGTGTCAGCTGATAGGAAGCTCTACATCCAATTCAGGCATGGTAGTCTGCCAATTATTGCACTTACAAATTCCTGGCTGATTAACAAAGCCCAGCCAAAGGGCTGCCCCTGCCCACACAAATCAATAGGTCATGTTCTCTTTGCTTGCATGGCATATGCAAAGCCTAGGGGTAAATGGTTAGCCCCAGTTTGTAAACAACTTGGGACTCGAGACGCTAGAGTGGCCCTGCACATATTGAAATCAGATCTTGGATGATTAGAAGGAAGGCACGATTAATCCCTTTATCCATGTCTGAGAGCCAGAGATGTGACGACCTTCCCTATCAAGATCATTTGCCATAGTGGTCACTAATTTTAAAATGTAAATAGTCTTTTTACCCTTTGTTAGATTTGGGGGTATCTAGTTGGCACATGTAGGTACTTGTGACAAATAGGGACCCTTGCCTCTAGTCAGGGTAAGGGAGTTCACTCCTAAAATAACCCCTGCTCACCCCCTTGGTAGCTTGGCACGAGCAGACAGATTTATCTCAGAGGCAGTGTGTAAAGCATTGACCACATACAGTAACCAAGTGACAACACTACAGATGGATGCCACACAGTTGTATTTTGAAAATAAGTATTCTTTATATAGATTTAACACAAGACCATAAACGACAAAAATCCACAATACTGTACTTAAGATGGTAGATTTAGCTTAGTTCTGTTCAGTTCCTAGATTGCAACACTTTAAGTCAATGTACCTTGCGATGCATTGCGCTTCCACAACAAACAGTGTTCCAGCAATGGAAATGCGGCAAAGTTCCGGGGAAAGAAATAAAGGCATGAAGATCTTCCAGATGCCGCACGCTTCTCTGATGTTCCGAGAAGTCTCGGCTTGATTCCTCAGCTGCAGCGGCGACACCCTTGTTCAGAGATGCGACGACGGCGGCTTTGGCGGCGACACTCTTCTCCCTCGATGCGAGATGCTTCCCCTCGATGCGGCAACTGCAGCAGTGATACCCTTGTTCAGAGATGCAACGACAGCGACTCCGACGATGGCACGCTTCTCTATGGATGGGAGGCGCTTTTCTTGATGCGGTGCAATGTGTCAGCTGCAGCGGTGACATCCTTGTTCAGAATGCGACGACAGCAGCTCTGACGGCAGCACGCTTCTCCGTGGATGCGAGGCTTTTTTCTTGATGCGGTGCAATGCGTCAGCTACAGTGGTGACATCCTTGTTCAGAAATGTGACGCAGCGGCTCTGACGGCAACACGCTTCTTCTTTGGTGCAAGATGCTTCTCTCGATGCGGTGCAATGCATCAGCTACAGCGGTGACACCCTTGTTCAGAGATGCAACCGCAGCGGCTGCGACGCGCTTCTTCTTCAGTGTGAGACGCTTCTCTCGATACGGTGCAATGTGTCAGCTACAACGGTGACACCCTTGTTCAGAGATGCAGCGGCTGCGATGGCGACATTCTTCTTCCTCTTGAGTCACGCTTCCAGCTCCTTGCGAAATGCAGTCCCTCAGAAGGCCCAAAATAGCAGCAGGCACTTCCCAAGGAACTCGGGGGAGCTGGGGGTTGAAGTCTGTTGTTCCTGAGACTTCAGCAGGAGGCAAGCTCTTTTAGAAGCCCTTAGAGATCGTTACAAGTTGATGGAAGTACACAAAGTCCCTTTCTCCTCTCTTTGGCAGTCAGGCAACCACTGCAGGCCAATACCCCAAGCAGAACTTCAGCTTAGGGATGGTCTCTCCTCAGTTTCTTCAGGTTCCTCTCCTCAGCAAAGGTTTCTTCTTCTTTGTCCAAAAGTGATCTAAATTCTTGGGATCAGGGTCCCACTACTTATACCCCAAAATCCTTTATCCTCTGAAGGCAGAGGGGCCCTTGCCCAGTCCAAACCAGTTCTGGGGCACTCTGTTGACATGACTCCTTCTTTCCTTTCACAGTGCAGGGCAGAAACATCAGACGCCCCACAGGAGGTGGACCCAGCATTGTGGAGGGAAAGCACAGGCCTGGAGCACTTTGTTGACAAGATTCCTTCTCTTCTTTCACTGCGCAGGGCAAAGACATCAGCTGCACCCCAGGAGGTGGAGCCGGTTTTGTGGAAGGCAGGCACAGCCCTATTCAGGTCCCAGGTGCAACTCCTCCACCCATCTAGATGCAGATCTCTCTATTCACCACTGGGCTGACTCATTCTGTCTCTTGGAATCCCCCAGCCCTGTCACTCAAAAACACCAGACAAGGAATACACAACCTAGCAGAGACAGGCTTGGATAATTAGACAAGAAAATACCTACTTTCTAAAGGTGGTATTTTCAAACACAGAATGTTAAAACCAACTTCACTAAAATATGCATTTTATCATTCTGAGTCCAGGCATACTAAACTCGAATTTCTACCATGTTCTCTGTGTCAATTAGGATTATAAAATGTAATAATATAACTGCCCAATCTAGCCTATGGAGAACAGGTAGCCTTGCAATAGTGAAAAACTAAAATGGCTGTAATTCTCTATTAGGACATGCCACACATATCAGGGCTTGTCCTACCTCATACTTTCAATGCACCCTGCCCTTGGGCCTACTATAGGGGTGTCTGATATGAAGAAAAGGAAAGGTGTAGGGACTGGCAAGTAGATGCACTTGCCCAGTCAGCATGGCAGTACCAGACTGCACACAGGCTCTGCCTTAGACACACTTTTGCAGGCTGCTTTTGTGGGTGGCACGACCAGTGCTGCAAGCCCACAAGCAGCATTTGGTTTACAAGCCACGCACTAGGGTCTGACAGTAAATTAAATAGGCCAATCATGGAGTCACTAATCCATACATCAATTTACAATAGGAAGAGCATATGCACTTTAGCACTGATCAGCAGTGGTAAAGTGCCCAGAATCATAAAATAGCCAACAACAGGTCAGAAAAAATATAGGAGGAAGGCAAAAAGTTCATGGATGACCCTGCAAAAAAGGGCCAAGTCCAACCCCCTTGAACATCAACACATTCTAATTCTTTCTTTTTCTGTGTTATTGTGAATACTGGCGTTTTTAAACAATCATCTTAATCTTGTTGTGTAATGTCCATGTTTGTAAACCTAGGGTCTGACGACCGCACAATTTTTTATGTATTCATTTGCACTATAGACAAGGGACCCTGTCACTCTGTACAGTAACCTTTAGCTCATCTGTGGCCTGAAAGCTATGAATTAAATGACAATTGCTGTGCTTAGGTATCCCTTGCTTGATGCTACAGTCCAGACAACTTGTGTTATCTTTTAACTGTATTTCTTTTCAATACTTACCTGCATTTTGCTTCTTAAACATGAATGTATGATATCTGTTCTGAATGTTTGTATCTTTTATTGTATTTTACCAAAATAAAGAGTTTGAATATGAATTAAAGCAAAAGCACACACTGATGACATTGCAGTTCATTCTAAATAGCGAGACTGGCTGGAAAAGCAAGATTTGACTCCCTGCCCTTTCCCTCACGTCCAAAAGAGGACATCCGGTAGCTAAACACTGAGAGCAACAGGAGAGCCGGCTGACTCCAGAGGTTTATCCTGATTCGCTGGAAACATTAGGGAGCTGAGGGACGAGTAGCAGGAAACCCCACCGGACGCTACAGAAGTAATGAATGCCCCTGGGCTGGTGGCGGTAATACCATCTCCCCCAACACTGCTCTGCTAATTGACGCTCCTGTTGGGTACTTTGGCAAGGCCTGCTGGATACATGATGACAGGTGGCAAGGGAGAGTGAAACATGCAACAGACCAAGTTAGATAAATATATCCTCCCCAAGGAGCAGGCGACAAACAGGGAGACTACAGACCAACACTCGTCTACAACCCAGTTACTCCCTGAGAGCAAGACCATAACACTCATGATATAATGAAGGTTATACGGGGAGTGTGCATGTCCCTAGAGACCAGGATTGACTCCATCATAACGTAGGTCATGCTAGTACAACACGTGGATCTGGGCAAAAGGGCTCCTGAGTGAAGGAGGTGGAGGAATCGACAGCCACCTTACCGGTTGATACCTGGAAACTGAAGGCTCAGGTCGGTGAGCTTCAGACCATCACCAAGACCCTACAAGCGTGGTTGGAGGACTACAAAGGTCGAGCAAGGGCAACAATATTTGCATTTTTGGAGTTCTGGAACATTCTAAGGGATCAGCAGGTGATTTATTTGCTGAAGATCTTATCCTAAAAAGGCTACAGCCATGTGGCCTCTCCAAATACTTTTCAGTGGAGAATGCTCGCTGTGTTTCAATTACTCAAACCTGGCATTATCGTATAAATGGCATGCAGTGCCCCCCTACTCACCTACCAAAATGCAACTCTCACTTTCTTCCCAGATTTTACGTTTCATATTCAAAGGCTACAACGCAGTTCCCTCAATGTCAAAAGAGCTTTGAGAGATTGTAACATAAAATACTCAATGATTTTTCCAGAAAAACTGAGGGTTGCCTCTGAAGGCAAAACATGGTACTTCACGATGCCTCAGAAACCTAGGATTGGCTTGAGCAATGGAGGACAGTTTGAGGCCCTAAATGCCAGACATGCCCCAGATAAAGGAAATAAGAGATCAGCACATTGGGGGGGCTGAGTGACTCCAGGAGTCATGGAGAATGAGACAGCTCCCCACAAATGGATGAGCTTTGGGACCCCACAAACTGAAGAACAATCTTGCCTGCTAGTCAGAGTGCCTGGACATTGTTTGTTTCTGAATTATATACACCTGTCATCATTATTACCCAACCTCCACTTGCAAGGTAATGACTCAACCTGTGAAAGGCAGCTAATGGGTTGTAAAGCGCACAAACTGAGTGTGAAGCAGCATGGGCATGGTAAAAACATTCCTTTTATTATGGGGGTATAGACAAGAGACTCTGTGGTATAGCCACCTCTAGCTGAATATGTTATGTTGGGGAGACAGGCACTCTGCAGAGTTGGGGGCGGGCTGTTTTTGGTCCGTTATGCATGGAAGCAGGGAGTCGGGGATTTGAAGGGAATTTGTTCAGTTTTGTATTTTCTGTTCTAGTTTCAGTGTTCAAAGTGTGGCACACTGTTATTCTCACAGCCTATTCCCCCTTGCCATTACTGATTGTGATAACACACCACATTTGACGGGAGCTGCTCATTGCCCAGCTCGTCTTTGCAACTGTACAAATACCTACAATGACTCCTAATATCAAAAAAATGTTGTGAAATTTCAAAGGACTAGGGGACAAACTTAAAAGGGGGTAGTGCTTCAATATCTTTAGAGATACGCCCCTGATGTGGTCCTCCTTTAGGAGATGCATCTGCAAGGTAACATCTACAACGCATTAGATAGATGGAGGTACAAGATGATAGTACATGTAGGATACATCTCGGGGTCCGGGTGGGTAGGCATCCTTATACGTAAATCCCTGCCATTCAAAGTACAGAACACATGGGCGGATCACTATAGGAGATATGTGGTAGTCATGCTCAATATCACAACTATCTATATTGCCCCGAAGCTACACAGTAGGATATGCTCTGAACTGATTACCCTACTGCTATGACTTCCCAAGGTCACTTTGATATTGGGCAGCAAATTTCAAGGCAGTCATCTGTGAGACTACAGATCAGTGGCCTCCGAGACATACTGGCCTATCAGGTTGTCCTTTAGCTGATTTTTTAATGACCCTTGAACTCATTGACATGTGGTTAGTTTCTAAACCTGTAGAGCTCTAATATGCATTCCACTCTGGTGTCCACTGTAATCCATGGTGTATAGTTTATATACTTACCTTGCCTCACCTGCTCCCCCGTTTTCGTGACGTTCATCACCATGCATTGGGCATATTGGATCACTCTGCTGTTTGGGTGGTCTATGATTTACCTGACCAAAGTGCTCACAGACAAATTGGGCTTAACCCCTAGTATATAAAGACAGCCCACATCCGAGCGGCACTCCAACCAATAAAAATGAATTCAAGGAAAGTGAGGGTTCAGTAGACTCGACACGAATGCTATGGGAGATGTACAAGGCTGGTATAAAAGGTATAGGGGGTCTCATTTATATCAGGACATAAAAACACAGAAGGGAGTGTTTGGAGACATGAGAGCAGGATATTCATGTCTTGGAATCTGACGTTTCAGGTTCAGACTCAGTGAATATGCAACACTGTTTAGCCTTGAAACAGGAGTACAGAAACATAGCTATTGAGGCAGTGAAGCCCACTACCTTGCTACCAACATCATCTTTATGAGGTGGGAGATAGGGCAGTGATGCTCCTAGCATGGCAAGTTGGGAAGGAGAGAGTTAAAAGATGGGTAGTTGAAGTATGAACTGCCACTAGAGAGTGGAAACAAGGTAGAAACGGCATAGCAAATACCTTTGCACAAGTATACTCCCCGACAGTAACGACCACAGCTGATGAGTCCCGTAAACTGTTGTCTGACTTTCCACTCCCTAGCCTTTGCCACTCCAACAGAATGCTACGGGAACAGGAAATTATGGAGGACAAGCTAGTGCAGGGAATCTGGGACCTTAACTCTGGAAAGACAGTGGGTCCCAATGGCCTCCCAATTGAGCTATATAGGCTCATGGATGACAATGGTGGGGGATGCTGTTGTTAAGAGTTGCACTCTATTTTGTGTTTTCTTAGTGCTGAAGGGCGTTTGTAAACCACTGAGGGCCATATTTATGACCCCAGTTTCTCGTGTTTGCACCACGAATCATGGTGCATGTGCAATGCAACTGAAAAATGAGATTTGTGAAGCCACGCAAGGCTACTATGCGTGGTGCTGAGTGGCTTCAACAATCTCGAGTAAAGCAATGCAGCATAAATCGCTGTGTTGCCTCACTCTGAGCTAGGGATGCATTCCATGGGCTTTTCAAGGGTGTTCCCATGCAACTCCTATGGTTTTTGATGCATTCCCAGATTTACCAGAACTAGTAAACCTAGGAATGCGGTTGTACCCCATCCCAATTGCACAGCGTTATTCAAAAAATATCCATCACAACACAATTTCCAATGCAATTTTATCCCATTATATCCAATGTTTTTGTTTATGCAAAACTTTACCCATTTTACACATAAGGTTTCGTACTCTCCCATTTCTTCTGATGCTCAAGACATGCCCATCCAGGCCTTTTTCAAAAGCATGGGGGAATGCAGTGTTTTCGTCTTTGGTACACTTGGTCGCATAAATCCAATGCATTTCGGCTCAATAGAACTTATTCATGGGTAACTATAACGTTAAAAAATTATAATAATTGATTTTATAGACTAAAATCGGAAAGTGCTTGCATTTACATTCAGTTCAATGTTTCAAAACTCCAATCCATGCAACTGGTGTCACCCGTTATTTTCCCCCAAAACATAATAAAATCCTAAAGCTGTCCAGTGACGTGTCCCCATTGTGTTTAACAAAACTTCATGCCTGCCCTCATAAACTATTCAACCAGTGTCACTATACCTGAGTTTTACCAAAACAACTCAGACCTTTTACTCCAAAAACCAACTCATGGAATACCAACACTGCTTTACCATGTACCTGCATAATCATCCCACTGCCTTTAACGATGCTAACGCTTCAACCACTTTCCAACCTTTCTCGTGCAAGTGCTCAAATACCATCTCCCATGTCCTTCTCGCCATTTCAATTCTACCTTCCAAACCACACCCATGTTAATTTGCTAAGTGTTTCTACCTGCCCATTTAAACCCCAAAAAGTACACCCTAATCCACTAAAATATGTTGTGCTTGAAGTTTAAGGATCAAATGCCCCCCCCTCCCCTTTCAACAAGGTATTTTCCTGTGGGATGGGAATCTGGATGACACCTCAGAATAAACAACTTTCACAGATTCATTTTTGTCCTCTTTTAACCAGCTCTGGCTTGTGCAGGTAAGAGAGGTGGTGCGGTTGGGCCAGGTGGTGGGGATTTCCACAGACGACGATGAGGGAAAATTAATTGTTTATTTCATTTCCCCTTGTCGTCGTCTGTGGAAATCCCCCCTTCACCTGGCCCAACCGTTCTTACCTGCATGAGCCAAGGCTGGTTTGTACTTTTTTTACTTCTTTCTACTTCACACCTTTACTCTCTCTATCATACTGTTCATTAATCCTTATAATGAAGTAGTATAGATTAATTGCTAATCAGTCACAATAATTTAGCTATATCAATCATCTACCGTCATATGTATTCGTCTACTCATTGACAATAGCAATCTTTCCTTACTTATCCCTTCTAAGTTTGATACAAGCTTGTGTGCACTCATTAAAACAGAAAATAATTCACTCAAGTTCTCTGTCACTATAACACATTCCTATGGTAGAACACCACTATTTTTACAAGTGGGTTCTAAAATTCAAGATTTTAGAACTTCATTGGGAGGTCCATCAAGAGCGGGTTAGAGATATTCCTAATGGATTATTTAAATGAAGCCAAGTGTTGATTTTAGGTGATATTGTTTGACAAGTAAATATTTCTTAAGAAGCTCTTGAGTACTTTAGTAACCTAAATTATCAAGGGTGTCCAACCTATCCCCGCTATTACCCACAGTTCAGTTGAATAGTAATGCACATGGTAAAAAAAAACCTCAAATCAAAGTTAGTTTTATAATAAACTAGCTTACCCGTTGTGCGTTGCTGCGATCTCAGAAGAAAGGAAATTCAAGGAAACTCGTCATGATAATATTCAATTTACATTGTGTCATTTTTATTGAAACATATTCATTTTATTCGAGTGCTTGTGGATACAAGATTTTTTGTTTTTCCGTCTTGTGCGTACATCAGAATTCGAAAGATTATAAGGGCCCTGGGGAGGCCGAAATTTAAAAAAATATTATGCCAGAAACCTTCGCGGGAGTGTACTCAACAACTTCCCAAAGTTTCCTGGCGATCAGATGAATGGTGTTTTAATTCTATTTATTTATTCGAGTGCTTGTGGATACACAATTTTTTGTTTTTCCGTCTTGTGCGTACATCAGTATTCGAAAGATTATGAGGGCCCTGGGGGGGGCGATATTTAAAAAAATGTTATGGCAGAAACCTTCGCGGAGTGTACTCAACAACTTTTTAAAGGTTCATGGTGATTGGATGAATGGTGTTTTAATTCGATTTATTTATTCGAGTGCTTCTGGGTACATAATTTTTTGTTTTTCCGTCTGGTGCGTACATCAGTATTCAAAAAATGATCAGGGCCCTGGGGGCCGATATTTAAAAAAATGTTATGCCAGAAACCTTCGCGGGAGTGTACTCAAAAATGTCCTAAAATTTCATGGCGATCGGATGAATGGTGTAGTGATGCATATGCCAGAAACCTTCGCGGGAGTGTACTCAACAACTTCCCAAAGTTTCATGGCGATCGGATGAATGGTGTAGTAATGCATAAAGCGCAAACAGACAGACAGACAGACATACATTCGTTTTTCTATATATATAGATGTGGCATTTGGGTGCTCTAAGGGCATCTGAAGGTGGTGAACAGCTTTCTTGAAATGAGCCGCTTTCACAACTCTGTTACACCACCCCACCGTACACACAAACACAGACACTGCATTTACAAACATGCACCGTATATATGAATAAAGTTGCCACTTTTACTCGAATCACTTGTATAACACAGGTAAAGAAATGCGCACTCATATTGCAGGTGAATTTCTTAATTTTGTTAGCCAACAGCACTGAATAACAAGGGCACGTTTCGACCGGAAGATCTTGTTCACATTAGACATGCAGTTAATTCATCCTAATTTCAGTTAGCCCGTAGCACTCAAAATAATGAGCAAAACTATCTGCAAATAGTTTTAGGAAAAAAGTGGTGTTTGAGTTCTGTAAGTGCTGCTGAAGATGGGGCACAGGTTCCCTCAAATATGGGACTTTCCCAAACCTATTATGCTAGCCCACATACAAACACACACGTTGCATTTACAACATGCATTTTCAAACGTCCCATCAAGAGTCTCATTACAGAGAAAAACAAACCAAAAAACTAAAAATATGAGCAATGTATTTTATTGTTGTACATGGTATTCGTCAAAACACATCCTGGGGTGTACTTTAGCAACACAAAGGACATTTTGGACGTTTCTATCCAAAGATTTCACTCGGTTCTGTCAAAAATATGAGGCTAAAAAAATCTGCGCTATTGATTCTCTTCGTAATTTATTCATGGCTATCCTTTTGCCATGATCTAGTGGCCCATCAATACATCCTGAATAATGTATTTTCAGCCGGGCAGTGTTATGCTGGCCACGGACAATGCTTTATTTGTTGCATCAACTGCCTTCTGCCCTGCTTATCAGTGTTACATAGACACTACAGCGAGGAGTTTTTATTACACAATAAGAAAAGAGACAAGCTTCATGAACCGAAGAACTGTCGTTTTACAAGCCATTTGCTCATAAAATCGATAACCAGCAGGTAGGTAAGTAATGTTTTAGGGTAAAATAACTGTCTGCCTGTCTGCTGAGACATGTCAACTATTCAGTTAAACATGGCTTCTTCTGTATTTAGTTGCTGACATTTCAGCCATTGGATAGCAAGTGAATTTCTTAACCGAAAATTCTAGCTGGCTTATCACATATTTTAATCTTTTTCTACTTCACCCGTATATTCCATTGTCGAAAATATCTTGTGCTGAAACTGAACCAAGCAGAAAACAGTTATAAATGGACAACTGTAAACTGTAGTTTTACCAGAGTAATCGGGTCTACGGATGAAGAAGTCACAGACAGGCCGAGCCCGACAGTAATGCAATATTCAGAAAAGATTAAAAAAAGTTATACAGAAATTTATGAACACATTTCTGGAACAGACCTTCAGAATTTCCCTTTTTTGAGAAAATGTTTCTCTTGTCATATATGCATATAGACCATGTTTTGCTGATGTGTATGTTTGTGCCTTCAGGGTCACGTTTGTATTATATAAAACTTTTCAAATAAATAAATAAAAGGAATATATGCTTGTGATCAATGAATAATGGTGGGTGGATTGCGCAGTGAGATTTTTAAACATAATGCAGATTTATATCGACCCTTTTTTTACTAATCTAACAGAAGCCATTGTCCTGACTCCTTCCCCCCTGGTTTGGACCGATCACTATTTGGTTTGCATCCATTGCCCTTTGCATGAGCCGCACCGTAAATCTACGGTCCGTTCAATCTCTAGACGGTGTTGGTCTAAACTAAAACTTGAGGATTTCTTCCATCTGTTATCCTCCGACCCGCCTGTCTTAGCGGACAATGTTGATGAGGGCTATGATCGTCTTTGTGAGTGGGTCACGAGGGCCCTTGACTCCCTTATTCCGATAGTTTCGGGTAAGTGTGGGTCTAGGGACCCGAGTCCTTGGTACGATGATTCATTGCGGGCATTGAAAAACATCTGCAGACGTGCCGAGCGGGTATGGCGTAAAGCCTATGCTAGTGATAAAAAAGCTTTGTATTCTGCTGCTGTAAAAATTTAACACCGAGCAGTATGCAGAACCCATGCGGCATACTATGCCTTACAATTCCGCACTAGTACCAACCCCTCCAAAACTATCTTTAAAGCCCTGAAAGATCTGACTACCAAAAAAGTGATCGCGACACACCAGGGCTCTATTGCTCACTGTGATGCCTTGGCAACGTTCTTCCTGGAAAAGGTTCATGCCATCTACAGAGCCTTTCCGATGGCTGCCCCCCCTGCTATTGGCACCCTTATGCCCCTTACCTTGGATGTGTTACACTCCTTCCCGGCACTAACGTCGGTGAGTTTTGGTAAGTTGGCCCAACAGGTTAAGTCAGGATCCCCGGCTGACCCTCTTTGCCCGGCTTTGTTTAGTTACCTACCGTCTATTGGCTTGCCACCGGTCTGCTCCCTAATTAACATCTCTTTAACATCTGGCGTGGTCCCAGTGAAGTGGAAACAGGCGGTAGTTGTGCCCATCCTCAAGAAACCAACTCTGGATGCCGCTAAACCTGAGAACTACCGTCCTATATCCCTTCTCCCGTGGCCTGCCAAAGTGGCTGAGGCGCATGTCAACTCTGTCCTTTCTGACCATCTTCTACAAGCTAACATCTTGGACAGGACACAGAATGGTTTTCGGGCAGGGCATAGCACGGAGACGGCTCTACTGTATATGGTGGAGCACCTGCGTTCCGTGCTAGACGCGGGTCAAACGGCGGCACTGGTGCTATTAGACCTAAGCGCTGCCTTTGATACCGTGGCCCACCCGATCCTTCTGCAGCGCCTGGCGGAAGCGGGTGTCACTGGTCCTGCGCACCAGTGGTTCCGGTCTTTTCTTGCCAACCGTTCTTTCTGCGTTTCCGTTCCACCCTACCAGTCCAAATTCCATCCTCTGGATCTGGGGGTCCCTCAAGGCTCCTCGCTGAGTCCCACATTATTCAATCTATATGTGAGACCGCTGGCTGAGGTTGTCAGGCATTGGGGCATGACTATGGTGTCCTATGCCGATGACACCCAGCTAGCGGTTATAATCAGCGGGGATGCGGAGGTGGATGCCCCCAGATTCCAGGACGGGCTTAGGGCGGTCGCCAGCTGGATGACGTCCAACTGTCTCCAGCTGAACGCTGGTAAGACGGAGGTTATGATCTTTGGCAGGCAGACGGACCTCTGGGGCGACAGGTGGTGGCCATCGGACCTGGGCCCCACACCTACTCCGGTCGCTCAACTGAAAAATCTAGGAGTGTGGCTTGATCCATCTCTTTCTTTTGAATGCCACACGAAGCGCACGGCGGCCTGTTGTTTCGGCATCTTGCGGGGTCTTCGACCCGTATTAAAATTCTTTGATGCGAAAACTAGGCAACTTGTTATCCAGGTCACCGTGATGTCACGCCTTGATTATGCCAATGCCCTTCTATTGGGCTTAAATCAGGCGGAACTCACCCGCCTACAGCGGGTACAGAACGCAGCAGCAAGAGCGGTCGTGGGACTGCCCAGATTTTGCTCTACGACCAATACCTTGCGCACGCTGCATTGGCTCCCGATCGCCCGGAGGATTCCGTTTAAAGTTCTTTGTCTTGCTTTTAAAATCATCAAGGGAGCACCTGCCCTGATTCTCGCCAATCTCCTGTCTCGGTACACCCCGGGCCATGCCCTACGATCCTCTGATCTGCAACTAGCTGCTGTCCCCAGGTTCAAGCGCTGCCGGGCCGGCGGCCGTTCGTTCCAAGTTCGTGCCGCCGTGTTATGGAACTCTCTTCCTTTTGAGATCCGGGCACTCGGTGATTTGTTTTCCTTCCGGCGGGCAGTAAAAACCTTTTTATTTCCTTAGCCCCCTTATCTTCCTTCCGTGCCTTGTTGTGTTGTGCTGCTACCTGGCAGGCGCCGGGACGCTCCTTTGCTGGAGCATCTGTGCGCCTTATACATTAGCGTAACATAACATAACATAACATAACATAACATATGTTTATGATACATGAATAAAGCGTGTGGGATGGTTCAGTGAGCTTACTGCTTGCCATTGAAACATGATGTAATTGGTGTTTCCAAGGACTGAATCACAGCAAAGACTGACTTATGCATTCATCTTACCGAGATATGTAAATGGAATGCCATTAAATTAGTTAATGGTAAAAGCAGTTATTCACACTGCGTACAAATGGAAGACGTTCAGCCTAAGAGCTGCATAAAGGAGCCAATCATTATTGCACAAAACCAAAAACACATTTATGTAATGGTTGTTAGAAATGGGGTAGCCAATTCTACGGGGGGTAGCATGGTGCAGAGCGGGCAGGCCAATCTCCTGAGGACATGTGTGAAGCATCCACGCAGTACCCACAGACAACACACCAGGCAACACACCAGGCACACCACAAAAGAGACACAACACCAGTTTGGATGAACAAGAATAACTTTAGTATTGTACTAAAGATGCGCACATAAAACACAGTAATCACAATAGGGCACCAACTGGCGCCAGGGCAATGTAGAACTGACATTACCATCAACATTCAGTCCCGGCTTAGAACAATTAGGTCCAGAAGTGACTGCATTCGAGCTAGTGGTTCTCCAAAAACTTGTCAGGACGCTCCGGTTCATTCCTAAACCATCATATAACCTAAGTAAGGATGAGTCAATAGCTTTGAAAGGATTATCTGAAAATAACAAACTGGTCATTAAGGGATGTGACAAAGGAGGAGGGATCGTCGTGCTTGATTCAGACAAGTATGAACGTAACATGATTGCCATGCTAGATGATAACTCCACTTACTTAAAAATCAAGTCTAATCCATTAAATGATATCATAAAAAAGATACGACACTTGACAGATGAAGCCCTTAATAATGGAGATATTAGTGTTAAAGAGCATGATTTCTTGAACACTAACAAAAACAAGACAGCGTGTATCTACGGGCTCCTGAAGATACATAAGGATACTAACAATCCTCCTTACAGACCGATTGTATCTACGATCGGAACCCCAACTGAATCCCTGTCGAAGTATATTGACAATTTTTTAAGGCCTCAAATACCAAAAATCCAATCATATGTCAGAGACTCTGGACATATGATCAATAAAGTTGAGAATCTGGATTTTATGTCAAATAGAGATATATTGGTCACAATGGACATTGAGTCCCTTTATAGCAACATCCCTCTGAGTGAAGCCATTAGAGCAACAGATTGGTTTATTGATAGGCACAATATAGTCTGTCCCAAAACATTTCTTATTGATTGCCTTTTGATTGTTTTAACTGACAATGTCTTTGAATTTGGAGATCTGCTATACCGCCAACTTAAAGGGGTAAGCATGGGTGCATCGGTTGCTCCCTCAATAGCGAACATATACATGTCCGCCTTTAAGGATAGGTTCATCCACAATGAGTTGGCCCCCTTTTTCGAATCTGTTTCCCATTGGTCCAGATATATAGATGACATCTTTTTTGTCTGGACCAATGGGAAGGAGTCCCTACTGAAATTCTTGGAGTGGATTAACCTAACTGATGAAAATTTAAAATTCACAGCCCATTATAGTACGGATCAGGTAGAGTTTCTGGATTTGCTAATTAGAGAAAACAATAGTAAACTAGAAGTTGATCTGTTCACAAAGCCCACGGCACGCAACACATTGCTTCATTTTAGCAGTTTTCATCCCAAACGTCAGCGTGAGAGTATCCCCTTTTCTAAATTTCTTAGGGTCCGCAGAAACTGCATTAATCTTGTAGATTATGATAGGCAGGCTGCTATTATGCGAAGAAAGTTTCTGGATCGTGGTTATCCACACAGGCTCGTGAGAAGCTCATATAAGAGAGCACGTTTTTACGACCGCGATGCCTTGTTGACACCAAAAGCCCTGCCCACAAAGGATCAACTTGTTTGCGTGACTACTCATTCCACTTTGAATGAGCGTGTGAGACAGATTATTAATGCAAGTTGGCACATTCTGAATTGTAACCCCACCACTGAGAATGTTCTAATGAAACCTCTGTTTGCGCACAGGAGGAATAGAAACCTGAAAGATAAAATTGTTCACTCGAGATTTGGCACCAAAATGGCCAACAATATTCTGAGTCAGAGATCGTTATTGAATAATCTTCCAATACGTGGAACAGTCAAATGTTCCACTTGTAAATCGTGCAATAATATCAGTGGAGGTGCAGAGTTCACACACAATGGCTTTTCTGTGAAGGCCAACGACATTTGGAATTGCAAAACGGCGAATGTTGTCTATTTTATTTCATGTGCGTGTGGCCTTGGCTACGTTGGAGAAACTTGTAGATCAATTCAAATACGTCTAACTGAACACCATTAAAACAAAAAAAGTGACAGCACCTTTGGTGAAACACTTTCTTCACAAGAATAACAAATCAGACGACTTCCGATGGCGCATCCTAGAAAAAAAAAGAACTCCGGATGGCAAAGGTGGATGCGCCATCAGAAAGAAAAGGGAAGTCTACTGGATTTTTGTCCTCAATACCTTTAAGCAGGGATTAAATAGTGAGATTCCGTGGGAGAATGCGATAGTTTAATCATCCCATTACACTATTATTAACATAGTCCGGAATATCTCTCTATTTCCGCGATTGTACCTGTGAGATTTATCAATATATGCCAGTTCGCCCCCCTTTTGGACCTTGATACATATATGACTCGAGTAAATCAATTATGTTTTTGATTTTATAAGATCTCAGTCATTGGTTGTTATGAGTTATAAAATAAAGTAAAGTAATGCCACTTGATATATTTTATAACTCTTTATATTTCTAAACAGATCCATTTAACTGCCATAACTAATTTACAACTTCCGATATAGTGATCACAGCTAAACTATTATTTACTTTCGTACGGTAGTCTGTCTTTATAAGTTAGTAACAGACTAATCATACGGACGTATTAACCTGACCGAATACTGGTTGAATGTAACTGGCGCTTTAAGGATCTGAAAGTTGCTAATCAGGTGACCCCGTGTAAGGTCCTTTTAAAAGGAAGCTAATTACTATGGCCGGTGATATCTTTCCTAACGGTCACGGAACGCCGACTGGCTTCTTCGGCAGTTCTCTGCAACAACGCCGTTAGAATTCCCGCTACTAAATTCTACTGGTAAGGAAAGTTTCAGGAACCTAACTCGGGTATTTTTACTTTGTCGTCAGGGGGCATTTGTTGTAGATAATAACTGGCTGTATTTTGATATACAGAAATATACGGAACGAGAGACAGAAACAAACACGAAAGCGGTGTTCCGAATCCATTGATTCTTGTGGCCCCTGACATGATTATTTACCATGCGGGTTTAGAACGCAGACGCTTCATGCACGTTCAGATGTAAGTGTCATTTTTTTATCGATTGAATAGTGACTTAAGAGCAGTCAATGGTATACGCTATTATAGCGGTAACGAATATCTCTCTTCTCTTCTTCTGTTTTCATGTATTGTGGAATTCCTACATGGTATCTGCAGGTTCGTTTAAAGGAAAAGAAAAAGAAAAGGGAACTTATGCGAGACGGAAAGCGTCTTTTTTGTTTTAACTGGGTGCATATCCAACACCTATAGGAACTTTCTTCCTTTTTATTGATAGGTAAGCATACTTGGTAATTAGTGCTGCAACATTGTGTTCACGACCGAACAACATAATTAGGGTAGTTAGATTAGATTTAGTAAAAAGAACTGATGGCTATTATTTCTTCTATCTAGGACAATCGTAAATACATAAACAGTGGGACATTATATGCTTGTGCTGGACGCAGGCAGTGAATGGCCATACAATTGGTGGTCGAATAATTGTTTTAATTTTCCTGGGTAAGTGTATTTAGCTACAGTAGATTTATTATCTTCTGGATATATTAACTTCTGGCTTATATATGTTTGACGGAACTGTAATATAATGATTACCCGTCCTTCTTAAGGAATATACTAAGGAACATGGTATTTCTAACTGATGCAGAAACAGAATAAATATGCACTACATGATTGAGCTCATGGTTTATAAGGAAACATAGATTTTTTTATTACATCTGAAGTTAGTCAATAATAAGTATTGACTTCTGTTTACAAATATACTGGCAATATTTCCAAATTTGAAACCCAAGAACTGTCCGAAGATGTAATTTAATACAAGGTTTCGAATGTGGCCTTTAATCCATCTTATTTATTCCCTCTCATGTGATATACCCAAGCTGACCAATTTTAATACTGTCATAATTTCCTGAACTGCTTTCCCCTGAACGGATATAACAACTGCTCAAATATACATGAATAAGTTTTGTAACTTGTTTGGCGAACATTAAATGTCATAGCAAGTAGGGAAGTCTGATTTATGTACAACTTTAAAATTGCTGAATAATGAGTTTTTAATGTTCATGTTTTTAATGTTTATGTAATTATGTTGTTTATATAAGTATGTGAATATTTATATGTTTCTTATTTTGATTATATTATGTATTTCAGAAATATTTTGTGGCTCCTGAAGAAGGCTTTTCTTCAAACGCCGAAACGCGCGTCGAGATAATATTGATTGCCACTCCTCCCCCTCCGCCTTTTGGTTTTGTTTTTGTATGATTAATTCTTACTATTGTGAAAATTGGTTATTCTGTCATTGTTTGTGTAAATTTGATGTATTTAATACATGATTTTTAAAAAAAAGAAAGAAATATTATTAAAAAAATAGAGTTTTTAACAATTGTGTAGATTTTTTTGTCCTGTACCTTCCCTCTGCTAGTCAGATTTGTTGATATACTATACACACGGCCAGGGCAATGTATACCAGGGGGATTATTTACAGAGAAAATGGGAAAAAGAAGAAAAAGGCAAGTCCATTAGTTCCAGGGCTGAAATAAAGACAAGCGTTATCAATTGACATGAAACATTAGCAATATAACGTGAGGGGAACAACCTCTAGGCAACATTGCATTGTAGAAGCATAGGTAAAACCATTCCTTTAGAACACAGGCGACATTTCCTCATAAAAGCATAGGTAAGGGAGTAATTCAGGGAGAACTCAATTAACATTTCCTTGGGCAGAAGTAAAACCACTCTTGTAGGGAAACAGGCAACATTTCATTAGGCAGGCTTAACATCCCCTGGCCTAAGCAGGTGCAGTCAACTAACACAGTACTTCCTGGGTCTCTCTGAGATGGAACCTTACATTATACCCAGGCTCTGGGATGGGCCAGTGGAGCCCATGAACCTTTACTTGTATGGCACCTCCAGCACAGGGACACCGTTGGCAGAAAACACTCCCCTAACCAGAGGTCCCTATGAACACCACTCAGTCTGATAGGGCTGTTAACGCCCAGTTCAGGGGCCTTGGTGCTTGGTTCCTGGCTCTAGGCCATCAGTCATTCAACAGAGGCCAACGGGGCCCAACAACTGTCTCCCATGGGGGGGGGGGGCGGTCCGAGGCCCTCCGCCCGCCCACCCGGGGTATTACTTCCTTCCTCGGCCCTCCCAGGGCCCTGGCGGCATGCCACAGGCTGGTGGTGGGCGTTTCCGGCAGTTGGGGTCTCGCATTCCCACGTGAGCCCCCTCGCCGGTACCGCAGGCTTCCTTGGACGTCTTCCGCCCTGGGTAGCCCCTCGCACCTCTCTCCGGTCGCAGTCCGGGCCTCCGGGGCCCATGACCAATCCGGTGAGAATGGGGCAGGGCGCCCCCGCAGCCGCTGATGGCAGCGTGGCCTGCGGGGGCGTGGTTACAGGGCGCAATCGGAGCGCGTTGGGCAGGGGGCGTGGCTGGTGACATCGCCGGCTCCCCCACCCATGTGACGACTCCCTTGCCGGCTTCTAAGGCCTAGCGTGGCCTTTCCCGAGATCGCAGAGGCCCTCCCCAGGCCCTGGGGGCCACCACGGGAACTCCTTACACCGGGGGCCGGGCGGCAGCAGTGATTTCAGCCCACAGGCGCCCTCCAGGCCAGCACCTCGGTGAGATTTGGGACGCAGAAGAGCCCCGGGCTGCAGCGGTGAGTCGGGGAAACACAGCGCTATTTGGCCACAGCCAAGTCTAGCGCCAAGGGGCACGGCAGCAGTCCTGGCAATAGCGCTTTGTGGGCAACATAGATCTCTAGAGTCACAGCGCTTCTCAGGGGGGTACAGCAGGAGAGCGCTTTAAGGATCACAGGGCTTAGGCAGGCACACATCAGGCAGCAACACTTCCCAGCACCCAGCGCTTAGTAGGCACAGCGCTTCCTGAATTCAGGGCAGGCAGTCTCAACAGCAAGCCTCAGGGTAACGCTCCGCACCTCCTGGGGGGGGTCCAGTCCAGCCCCAATATGGCGGACTCCTCTGCTTCAGGGGCTTTTAGGCACAGCGCTTGCGTGGCGCAAGGTCCCAGCAGTTTCAGGCACTCCTTCTCCAGGGGCCAGGGAACAGAGCAGCAGGAACTACTGGGCCAGGTCAGCAGTTAGTGGGAACTCATCAAAACAGGGCGGTAGGCTTTCACCATCCTCCACTGTAGCGAGGCCCTCCTCCTACACAGCAGCCTGAACTCCTGTGGTGGGGCTTCCACTAGCCTGGGGACAGTAGAGGGGTTCTAGATGGGTGCAGGGTCCAGCACAAAGGCCCAAGTGGTGGTATCCCCTGGCAGCAGGTCCCCTCACGTTCTTGTCCCTGCTCTGTCTCAGCACATGGTGGCACATCCCCCTTATTTATATGCCCCTCACCCCACCTACCAGGTAGTGCCAGAAGCTTCTGGAATCCTCCGGGGAACTGGCTCAAACCTACTCAGGGGGAGGAGTAGAGCACCCTGGGTCCCAGGCTTTCCCTCCAAATACTGGGGTGACTGGGAACCGAACATCTAGACCGCTATCCTACTGCAGTCAGGTGGCACAGCACACAGCCATGGCATCCATTTTAAATGCGACATTTCAGTAAGGTGCATTTCCACAATATGGGTATTAGCGGTGCGCACACCATTGCGTCACATTTAACATTAAACAGGGCATCTCATACCACACATGGCCTATACAACTTTATTTACCAAGGGGGAGACATCCTACAATAGGGGGGGTGAAAAGTGCAAATGTTTGGGGAAAAGGGCCAAGTCCAACAATGGTACATTTAATTTGTCTTTCTAGAGCCAAACAGACACCTCTAGGCGCTTTCCAACACTAAGGAATTCTGACGTTTAGAGCCATGTGAGGTAGAAATTAATATGGATGATTAGGTGGCCTTAAACTTTGGACCCTTTCGTGGTGGTGTTCAGGGGGTTTGCTAGCAGTGTGAGCTGATGGGTATATTTTTAAGCATAATAGCAAATGATAACCTTTTAACATGATAGTGCTATATGTCTTATGAAGGCAGGGTACAAGAAATTGGATTATTATTTTTGAAGGCTCTGAGTCCTTCATAAGTAATAGGTCCACAGCTGTCTCATTACTGCAAACCAAGTACACCACTGAAAGACTTTACTCTCTCAGGGTAGTAAAGCAGAGCAGTTCAAGCCCTACTCAAAGAATGTAGGGTGGGCTAGTGATCTCTATTTGCTTGCAAGAATAATTTTTTACATTCTTCAGGCCACATAAATGCCGCCACAAAACCAATCACTACGGGTCCCTGTACTCCAGGGCCAAGAATCAAGGATCCTGCTACAGGAGTGTTTTTAAAACATCAGTGAGCCTCTCCACGGCTGCATTGTCAGTAGGTCCTGAGACTTGAGACACATGTTCCACGTAAACACCCGGGTGGGAGGCTGCTGCACCTACTGTAGTGTCTCCAACAAGTCTTAGCGAACGTAGTAGTGACCCTGCACATTCCAGTTCCTCCACAAGCAAACAAAAATATACAAAGGAAAGCCCTTGAAGGGCAATATGCCGTGGTCTTCGCCGGGAGCAGTAAATCGGTAAAGAGCGTGTCCATTCTGTTCTCCATGACCTCGCGCTGTGCATCCTCTATTCTTTTTAATCCTTGCATTTTGAATCTTTCCAAAGCCAGGTTTCCTGTCCCCTCGGATGCAGTACCTGGAGTGCATCTGTGGAAGGGTCGCACAGGGAGCCCACTCCCTTGCAGCCTGGATGGATCCTGCTGCAGCACACATCAGCTGGGCGCAGAGGTGACACATCCCTCTCAGTGCTCCCGTCCGTGTGGAGCGGACCCACTGCGCTTTGCTTCCACACAGTGGGGGAGCAAGGTTGTCTTCGGTGCCTCTCATCTTCTGTGTCCCGGGGGGGTGAGGTCCATGATACATTTGGGACTCACTCCGGCTGTCCTCAAAACAGGGTCCTAGGGCTGGGATCCTGGGCCACAGTAAAATTATGCTGCCCTTGGAGGGTTAGGGGCCACCAAGTTTGAACTTGTGTTTTTTGGGAGTGGGGGGGGGGGGCAAGCATGCCCCATTCCCGATGGTTGCAAAGAAATAATCTTGCGGCGATCCTCAGGGACTTGGTCTTCCACTGAAGGATTCAGGAAAAAATGACTGAACACTATGCACCCATTTTTGTGTTTCATTCTTTTTAATGCCATCATTTTAAAAACCATAGCTCTGGCACTATAGGGCAGATCTTGTTGATCTTTGTCTTTGTTTGCTTCTGGTGGGCAGTGCTATTCACCAGTGGCATTTTCAAGAGGCTTCCTGGCCTATAACGAGCACACTTTTCAGGCAGGGACCCGGTTCCTCTGGCTCCCTGTGCCAATCTTCTCCTCTACCTTGATACTGGTGCTCCTTTCCTTCTGATGAAAACATCTTGTGCAGTCCCTCCACAACCAGCCAGCAGATCAACCTCTGTCCCATACTTCCCATGTCTCCTCCTGGCTGTCTGTAATGACACCTGGGGGGATTCTTGTCAAGGTCTTCCCTAACTGGTCCTCAGGGGGCATGAAGGGGCAAGCAGCACTTGCCCCGTCCTAGGATGCCAACAAATGAATAAATGTTCCAAGAAAGTGCATACTGTGTATTCAGTCACTTATGGTTAAATTCCTTCAACATAGCAGAGCTCCTCTGGCGTGGTTTCTGCCCAAAAATACAAGGCATTGAAAATATATCTACTACAACTGACAAGTGAAAGTAGAACCAAAGTTCACAAGCACTGTGTTCACGTCAATATTGTTTTCAAAACTCAAATTTCATCTCAATTCCAAAACTTATCCATATTCTGTGAATATTAAATCACAAAGGTGGTGCTTAATTAAAATTCTAGGATACTACATCATCCATTTGTCAGCCCTGTTCCTACCCTCCGTCACAGAATTCGAGGACAATCCAGTATGTTGGTATCAGGTTTTCTCTGTGAAGAGCTCCTCTGAGGGCCTAAGCTCAATTCCTAGCTGACAGCACTGCAAAATCCCTTCTCACTAAAGATTCAAATGGGAACCTCGCCTGTGTTGGATCTAGAAGTCTGGGCTTTCTCCTTTGTTAAGGCGGCCTGGGCACCCAGCCCAGGTACAGAGTGACAGCCAATTTTCAAATGCAGATTATCCCCATGTACCTTTCTTTTAACGGCAGCTAGGTCAAAAACTGACAATAGCTTATTGTGTGTGGAGAAGCCTATGTTCCCTTTGGTGGGGAGTAAAGTAATTAACTTTGCCCAGCAGGTGGGACCAAGACCTGGAATCTGATCGAAAACTGAGCCAGATAAATGTGGCAGTTCTTCATGTGCCATAAGATGTAGATATGGTGCGTTGGAACCTGTATATTCAAAAGTGGTGTGCATGTTTTGATCCAATTTAACACCTTGCTGGATTGTGTAGGCCTAAGTAGAGCCCAATTGCACTCTAAGGAAGATTTCACCTATATGTATAATACTGTGAAAACACTACGGATTTTCAAGTAAACTCTACTGACCTATCTATGAATGCCCACCAATATTTTAAGACCTACCCCAGGTCAGCAGAAATCCTTGCAACGTAACTTCTGTGCCAGGCTAACTGTGCACAAAATGTTCACGTGGATTGTATGAACACATAGGGGGAAACATGGCGGCCTGCTGAAGCGAAGGGTCGGTACCCTAACTGCAGGGCACGGAGAGAGGTGCAAGGCATGCTCCGTCGCAGTCCAGTGGAACGGTTCCATGGCACAGGAAGGGACTACTAGGAGGAATGATTGCTCTGCTTACTTATGTATGGAGGGAAGCACAAATGTTGATCCCTGGCAGTCTGTGATCTCAGGTGGGTGTCAGCATTAGCCCTGGGAAGTGCGCGTAGAGTGGGAAGGAGGTGAAGGTAGAGGCAATATGGAGAAAGAAGAAGAGAGATCCAGTTTGGCAGCAGGAGGGCGCAGTCATGGCAACGAGGAAGAGGTCTCCAAGGAGAGAGACATCAGGACCAGCTTTAAGAATGGAGAGGTGCTCAACTCTCAGAAAAAGTGAAGAGAGAAATATATTTTAGGTGGATAACACTGCAGTTAAGTAGTAAAATCAAGTTAGGCAGTAAAATCAAGTGGTGGGCCAGTTTGCCTGCACTTCAGAAAAGAACTAGAAGTGTTGGAGGACATTGAAAAAATACCAAAGTGTAGTGGGATAACAGCCAGACTAAGTGCTGAGACCAATATAACTAAGGAGAAGCTGGTGAAAATTATTAAAATAACCAACTGTAAACAACCACCAGTAAAGAAAGAAACGACCCATAGGAAGAAAAGAGTCAGTTCCCCTTTAGGTGACTCGTTCTCTCAGATCCTCTTTTAAGGGTAATACAGATTGACAATCAGGGAAAAGGGGGGGATAGTAGGGGGCACTGGCAGTTTCGGCCTGGTGGTAAAATGATCAGAGAGGCAGACAAATATAAGGCTAGGAGCCAGGGAGATTCTGTTAGGTGTTGTGGAGATGATAGCAGTGCAAAACAGAGCAACGGTCCTCAGACCAACAGCAAGGAGGTTGTACAGCCCAACAGTGAGAGCATATGCACTTCAAAGAGATATGTAGCTCTACATCAGGATGAGGGAGAGAAGAAGAACTAGAGACTCGGGATGGGGGTGTAGCAGTTGGGAGAGCAGTAGTGGCAATTGGGAAACTGCATGATTCCCATGAGAAGCTAGGGGTCAATGACAGTGATAAGGCAGGATTCCGCAGATTTTTGCAGATGAAGAAGGGATTTGTGATCTTTGTAGCTAATCAGAGGGGGATATAGGAGGCTTGTGGGGACCTTGACAGAAAGTGAACTGAGGTGCTAGTGAAAGAGGTTCTGGTGCTTGAAAAGTTAACTGATTTGAATTCAACAGACATTGTGAGGTTGAAACAAAAGCCAAAGGAGGTTCTAGAGAAGATGAGGAACTTGGAGAATAATGCGAAGAGGAATTATATATGAATCCTCAATGTAATGGAAGGTATAGAAGGGGGAGATCAAAAAACTTTAGTGGTGAATCTTTCAAAATGCACAGTGCTACCTGGGGATTCAGATATTGACTTCTCCCATAAGAGTTCAGCATGATCCCTTAAATTGAGCAAAGGGTGAAGAAAAACTAGGAAGATTTCTGTGCATTTTCTGACTTGTGGTGTAAAGGAGAAGATCATGGGAATGAGGCTCCAATCCAAAGCACTGCAGTGGGAAGGTTTAAGTTTCAGTATACATTCTTACCTATCAGACACAAGACAGGCAATGGTAACTGGACAAAATAATGGAGGCAGTGAGAGAGTTAGGGGTGAGAGTTAGTTTGACATTCCCTGCACTGCTGAAAGTAATGTATAAGAATAGAAAGCAATATTTCCAAAGATCGGGGAGTAGGTAGTTCAGTTTATTAATAAAATTGAGAAAGTGTTGATGTTGAAATGCAGTGAGGAGCATGTAGTATGTTGGGCCGTGCAGGATAAAGGCTCACATTTATTACGTTTAGTTAATGTCAAGGAAAGTAAGGGGAAGGGTTTCCCAGGGTGAGGAAGCATGAGTAGAGGTGAAAGGGTGGATGTTGGGGTCACCGGGTGGGGAGTTTGACCCTAGAAAAAGCAAACAAAAGTACTCAATTGACTGCTATGTGTGCCACCAAGTAGTCCATTGCAGATATAAAGGGAAAATTGTGGAGGCAGGAAAAGTCTTGTTTAGAATAGGGGAAGGGCAGATTAATGGGTCAATACACATATTTCTTAACCTGGACTGTCAATGGGCTAAGAACCCAGAAGAAGCAGCACCAAGTAGTTTAGCATTTAGAAGAGTATGATGCATCAATAATCATCCTTCAGGAGAGGCATCTCATGAAGGAGGAGTGTATGGTGCTTTTTAGTAAAGAGCATAGGATGATGCAGAAAGCAACTACTGATCAGGAATGCTGCAGCAAAGGATGGCGATTTTGGTGAGTGAGGGTCCAATACAGAAATCGAGGAAAGTAGGGTGGATGGAAAGGGGAGATGGGTTGTGGTGAAATTTTGAGTACAGGATGCAATAATTGTGTGTACTGGTGTCTATGGCCCAAAAGTAGATCATCTAGCCCCATTAAAAGAGCTCTTCATGAGTTTGTTGGACTATAGCCCCACTATAGTGATAGGGAGAGATTTTAATGTCCTGACTGATAACAGATTAGCTGTGTCAGCGGCTCGTTCTCAGGTACACTCTACAAAATCGTGATCATTTTATCCCTTCTGATGAAAGATCTGGGGTTGTGTGATGTGTGGAGACTGAGGTCAGGTGATGTAAGATGGATTACTTTCTCTTCCCAAAAAAATTTGATCATTTCTCTAGATTCATCGTTTTTTTTGTTGGATAAGAGAGAAGCAGGAACTGTACAGTGTGAAGAGCATCAACCTACAAACATTTCAGATCATGCAATATTATATCTGGACTTAAACGTCACTTGATAAAGGCAAGGAAGGATTTGGGCCTTGGATAGGAGGGTCACAATATGGAAGATGCAATTCAAAGGCTGAACAGCTTCTTTAAGACTTTTTTATATGTGAATATTGACACAACTAGGACCCATATTGAGTGGGATGCTTACACGTCATTCCTGAGAGGTCAGGTTACTAACATTATTTATTTTCAGAACAAGCAGAGGTGGACTAAGATTACCAGTATGGAGCAGAGGAGTGAAGAGTTGGAGAGTTTTGACAGGAATGGAATATGGAGGTCAGGAGAAGATGAGAGGTAGAAACTGCAATGACGGCCTCTCAGGAGGCCCTGAAAGGGTATGTGTCAGAGGCAGAAAGTGCAGAAGTGGGAAGTCAGTAAAATCAGTCATTATGAGTATGGTGAAAAGTATGGGAAATTGTTAGTAGGGAAAATGAAGGCTGACTTAGCAAGGAATCATATAAGGGAAATAAAGGATAATACATCAGATAACTCACAGAGCATGACAAGGGATATTAGTGATGCATTTTATTAATTTTTTAGAAATTTGTAGCGAGAAAGAGATAACCTGGATAGTGTGCAATTGAGGTAGTGAAAGGTGATGAAATGCGATTTTACTGAGTCAGGAACAGCAGTTGAGTCCAATGCAGGAAATAACAACAGAGATGATTGACATAGTATTAAAACCCAGTAAAGAAAGGGAAAGCTCCAAGGCCAGATGGGATATCAGTAGAGCTGTATGTTGCTCTGAAAGACGTAATTATTCCAATTTATATTCTGAGTCAGAGATCGTTATTGAATAATCTCCCAATACGTGGAACAGTCAAATGTTCCACTTGTAAATCGTGCAATAATATCAGTGGAGGTGCAGAGTTCACACACAATGGCTTTTCTGTGAAGGCCAACGACATTTGGAATTGCAAAACGGCGAATGTTGTCTATTTTATTTCATGTGCGTGTGGCCTTGGCTACGTTGGAGAAACTTGTAGATCAATTCAAATACGTCTAACTGAACACAGATCGGCCATTAAAACAAAAAAAGTGACAGCACCTTTGGTGAAACACTTTCTTCACAAGAATAACAAATCAGACGACTTCCGATGGCGCATCCTAGAAAAAAAAAGAACTCCGGATGGCAAAGGTGGATGCGCCATCAGAAAGAAAATGGAAGTCTACTGGATTTTTGTCCTCAATACCTTTAAGCAGGGATTAAATAGTGAGATTCCGTGGGAGAATGCGATAGTTTAATCATCCCATTACACTATTATTAACATAGTCCGGAATATCTCTCTATTTCCGCGATTGTACCTGTGAGATTTATCAATATATGCCAGTTCGCCCCCCTTTTGGACCTTGATACATATATGACTCGAGTAAATCAATTATGTTTTTGATTTTATAAGATCTCAGTCATTGGTTGTTATGAGTTATAAAATAAAGTAAAGTAATGCCACTTGATATATTTTATAACTCTTTATATTTCTAAACAGATCCATTTAACTGCCATAACTAATTTACAACTTCCGATATAGTGATCACAGCTAAACTATTATTTACTTTCGTACGGTAGTCTGTCTTTATAAGTTAGTAACAGACTAATCATACGGACGTATTAACCTGACCGAATACTGGTTGAATGTAACTGGCGCTTTAAGGATCTGAAAGTTGCTAATCAGGTGACCCCGTGTAAGGTCCTTTTAAAAGGAAGCTAATTACTATGGCCGGTGATATCTTTCCTAACGGTCACGGAACGCCGACTGGCTTCTTCGGCAGTTCTCTGCAACAACGCCGTTAGAATTCCCGCTACTAAATTCTACTGGTAAGGAAAGTTTCAGGAACCTAACTCGGGTATTTTTACTTTGTCGTCAGGGGGCATTTGTTGTAGATAATAACTGGCTGTATTTTGATATACAGAAATATACGGAACGAGAGACAGAAACAAACACGAAAGCGGTGTTCCAAATCCATTGATTCTTGTGGCCCCTGACATGATTATTTACCATGCGGGTTTAGAACGCAGACGCTTCATGCACGTTCAGATGTAAGTGTCATTTTTTTATCGATTGAATAGTGACTTAAGAGCAGTCAATGGTATACGCTATTATAGCTGTAACGAATATCTCTCTTCTCTTCTTCTGTTTTCATGTATTGTGGAATTCCTACATGGTATCTGCAGGTTCGTTTAAAGGAAAAGAAAAAGAAAAGGGAACTTATGCGAGACGGAAAGCGTCTTTTTTGTTTTAACTGGGTGCATATCCAGCACCTATAGGAACTTTCTTACTTTTTATTGATAGGTAAGCATACTTGGTAATTAGTGCTGCAACATTGTGTTCACGACCGAAAAACATAATTAGGGTAGTTAGATTAGATTTAATAAAAAGAACTGATGGCTATTATTTCTTCTATCTAGGACAATCGTAAATACATAAACAGTGGGACATTATATGCTTGTGCTGGACGCAGGCAGTGAATGGCCATACAATTGGTGGTCGAATAATTGTTTTAATTTTCCTGGGTAAGTGTATTTAGCTACAGTAGATTTATTATCTTCTGGATAGATTAACTTCTGGCTTATATATGTTTGACGGAACTGTAATATAATGATTACCCGTCCTTCTTAAGGAATATACTAAGGAACATGGTATTTCTAACTGATGCAGAAACAGAATAAATATGCACTACATGATTGAGCTCATGGTTTATAAGGAAACATAGATTTTTTTATTACATCTGAAGTTAGTCAATAATAAGTATTGACTTCTGTTTACAAATATACTGGCAATATTTCCAAATTTGAAACCCAAGAACTGTCCGAAGATGTAATTTAATACAAGGTTTCGAATGTGGCCTTTAATCCATCTTATTTATTCCCTCTCATGTGATATACCCAAGCTGACCAATTTTAATACTGTGATAATTTCCTGAACTGCTTTCCCCTGAACGGATATAACAACTGCTCAAATATACATGAATAAGTTTTGTAACTTGTTTGGCGAACATTAAATGTAATAGCAAGTAGGGAAGTCTGATTTATGTACAACTTTAAAATTGCTGAATAATGAGTTTTTAATGTTCATGTTTTTAATGTTTATGTAATTATGTTGTTTATATAAGTATGTGAATATTTATATGTTTCTTATTTTGATTATATTATGTATTTCAGAAATATTTTGTGGCTCCTGAAGAAGGCTTTTCTTCAAACGCCGAAACGCGCGTCGAGATAATATTGATTGCCACTCCTCCCCCTCCGCCTTTTGGTTTTGTTTTTGTATGATTAATTCTTAGTATTGTGAAAATTGGTTATTCTGTCATTGTTTGTGTAAATTTGATGTATTTAATACATGATTTTTAAAAAAAAGAAAGAAATATTATTAAAAAAATAGAGTTTTTAACAATTGTGTAGATTTTGTTGTCCTGTACCTTCCCTCTGCTAGTCAGATTTGTTGATATACTATACACACGGCCAGGGCAATGTATACCAGGGGGATTATTTACAGAGAAAATGGGAAAAAGAAGAAAAAGGCAAGTCCATTAGTTCCAGGGCTGAAATAAAGACAAGCGTTATCAATTGACATGAAACATTAGCAATATAACGTGAGGGGAACAACCTCTAGGCAACATTGCATTGTAGAAGCATAGATAAAACCATTCCTTTAGAACACAGGCGACATTTCCTCATAAAAGCATAGGTAAGGGAGTAATTCAGGGAGAACTCAATTAACATTTCCTTGGGCAGAAGTAAAACCACTCTTGTAGGGAAACAGGCAACATTTCATTAGGCAGGCTTAACATCCCCTGGCCTAAGCAGGTGCAGTCAACTAACACAGTACTTCCTGGGTCTCTCTGAGATGGAACCTTACATTATACCCAGGCTCTGGGATGGGCCAGTGGAGCCCATGAACCTTTACTTGTATGGCACCTCCAGCACAGGGACACCGTTGGCAGAAAACACTCCCCTAATCAGAGGTCCCTATGAACACCACTCAGTCTGATAGGGCTGTTAACGCCCAGTTCAGGGGCCTTGGTGCTTGGTTCCTGGCTCTAGGCCATCAGTCATTCAACAGAGGCCAACGGGGCCCAACAACTGTCTCCCATGGGGGGAGGGGCCGGTCCGAGGCCCTCCGCCCGCCCACCCGGGGTATTACTTCCTTCCTCGGCCCTCCCAGGGCCCTGGCGGCATGCCACAGGCTGGTGGTGGGCGTTTCCGGCAGGTGGGGTCTCGCATTCCCACGTGAGCCCCCTCGCCGGTACCGCAGGCTTCCTTGGACGTCTTCCGCCCTGGGTAGCCCCTCGCACCTCTCTCCGGTCGCAGTCCGGGCCTCCGGGGCCCATGACCAATCCGGTGAGAATGGGGCAGGGTGCCCCCGCAGCCGCCGATGGCAGCGTGGCCTGCGGGGGCGTGGTTACAGGGCGCAATCGGAGCGCGTTGGGCAGGGGGCGTGGCTGGTGACATCGCCGGCTCCCCCACCCATGTGACGACTCCCTTGCCGGCTTCTAAGGCCTAGCGTGGCCTTTCCCGAGATCGCAGAGGCCCTCCCCAGGCCCTGGGGGCCACCACGGGAACTCCTTACACCGGGGGCCGGGCGGCAGCAGTGATTTCAGCCCACAGGCG
Source organism: Lissotriton helveticus (assembly GCF_964261635.1). Taxonomy (NCBI): domain Eukaryota; kingdom Metazoa; phylum Chordata; class Amphibia; order Caudata; family Salamandridae; genus Lissotriton; species Lissotriton helveticus. Next base: position 455,891,846 of record NC_136070.1, on the reverse strand, counting down.
CCCTCCAGGCCAGCACCTCGGTGAGATTTGGGACGCAGAAGAGCCCCGGGCTGCAGCGGTGAGTCGGGGAAACACAGCGCTATTTGGCCACAGCCAAGTCTAGCGCCAAGGGGCACGGCAGCAGTCCTGGCAATAGCGCTTTGTGGGCAACATAGATCTCTAGAGTCACAGCGCTTCTCAGGGGGGTACAGCAGGAGAGCGCTTTAAGGATCACAGGGCTTAGGCAGGCACACATCAGGCAGCAACACTTCCCAGCACCCAGCGCTTAGTAGGCACAGCGCTTCCTGAATTCAGGGCAGGCAGTCTCAACAGCAAGCCTCAGGGTAACGCTCCGCACCTCCTGGGGGGGGTCCAGTCCAGCCCCAATATGGCGGACTCCTCTGCTTCAGGGGCTTTTAGGCACAGCGCTTGCTTGGCGCAAGGTCCCAGCAGTTTCAGGCACTCCTTCTCCAGGGGCCAGGGAACAGAGCAGCAGGAACTACTGGGCCAGGTCAGCAGTTAGTGGGAACTCATCAAAACAGGGCGGTAGGCTTTCACCATCCTCCACTGTAGCGAGGCCCTCCTCCTACACAGCAGCCTGAACTCCTGTGGTGGGGCTTCCACTAGCCTGGGGACAGTAGAGGGGTTCTAGATGGGTGCAGGGTCCAGCACAAAGGCCCAAGTGGTGGTATCCCCTGGCAGCAGGTCCCCTCACGTTCTTGTCCCTGCTCTGTCTCAGCACATGGTGGCACATCCCCCTTATTTATATGCCCCTCACCCCACCTATCAGGTAGTGCCAGAAGCTTCTGGAATCCTCCGGGGAACTGGCTCAAACCTACTCAGGGTGAGGAGTAGAGCACCCTGGGTCCCAGGCTTTCCCTCCAAATACTGGGGTGACTGGGAACCGAACATCTAGACCGCTATCCTACTGCAGTCAGGTGGCACAGCACACAGCCATGGCATCCATTTTAAATGCGACATTTCAGTAAGGTGCATTTCCACAATATGGGTATTAGCGGTGCGCACACCATTGCGTCACATTTAACATTAAACAGGGCATCTCATACCACACATGGCCTATACAACTTTATTTACCAAGGGGGAGACATCCTACAATAGGGGGGGTGAAAAGTGCAAATGTTTGGGGAAAAGGGCCAAGTCCAACAATGGTACATTTAATTTGTCTTTCTAGAGCCAAACAGACACCTCTAGGCGCTTTCCAACACTAAGGAATTCTGACGTTTAGAGCCATGTGAGGTAGAAATTAATATGGATGATTAGGTGGCCTTAAACTTTGGACCCTTTCGTGGTGGTGTTCAGGGTGTTTGCTAGCAGTGTGAGCTGATGGGTATATTTTTAAGCATAATAGCAAATGATAACCTTTTAACATGATAGTGCTATATGTCTTATGAAGGCAGGGTACAAGAAATTGGATTATTATTTTTGAAGGCTCTGAGTCCTTCATAAGTAATAGGTCCACAGCTGTCTCATTACTGCAAACCAAGTACACCACTGAAAGACTTTACTCTCTCAGGGTAGTAAAGCAGAGCAGTTCAAGCCCTACTCAAAGAATGTAGGGTGGGCTAGTGATCTCTATTTGCTTGCAAGAATAATTTTTATATTCTTCAGGCCACATAAATGCCGCCACAAAACCAATCACTACGGGTCCCTGTACTCCAGGGCCAAGAATCAAGGATCCTGCTACAGGAGTGTTTTTAAAACATCAGTGAGCCTCTCCACGGCTGCATTGTCAGTAGGTCCTGAGACTTGAGACACATGTTCCACGTAAACACCGGGGTGGGAGGCTGCTGCACCTACTGTAGTGTCTCCAACAAGTCTTAGCGAACGTAGTAGTGACCCTGCACATTCCAGTTCCTCCACAAGCAAACAAAAATATACAAAGGAAAGCCCTTGAAGGGCAATATGCCGTGGTCTTCGCCGGGAGCAGTAAATCGGTAAAGAGCGTGTCCATTCTGTTCTCCATGACCTCGCGCTGTGCATCCTCTATTCTTTTTAATCCTTGCGTTTTGAATCTTTCCAAAGCCAGGTTTCCTGTCCCCTCGGATGCAGTACCTGGAGTGCATCTGTGGAAGGGTCGCACAGGGAGCCCACTCCCTTGCAGCCTGGATGGATCCTGCTGCAGCACACATCAGCTGGGCGCAGAGGTGACACATCCCTCTCAGTGCTCCCGTCCGTGTGGAGCGGACCCACTGCGCTTTGCTTCCACACAGTGGGGGAGCAAGGTTGTCTTCGGTGCCTCTCATCTTCTGTGTCCCGGGGGGGTGAGGTCCATGATACATTTGGGACTCACTCCGGCTGTCCTCAAAACAGGGTCCTAGGGCTGGGATCCTGGGCCACAGTAAAATTATGCTGCCCTTGGAGGGTTAGGGGCCACCAAGTTTGAACTTGTGTTTTTTGGGAGTGGGGGGGGGGGCAAGCATGCCCCATTCCCGATGGTTGCAAAGAAATAATCTTGTGGCGATCCTCAGGGACTTGGTCTTCCACTGAAGGATTCAGGAAAAAATTACTGAACACTATGCACCCATTTTTGTGTTTCATTCTTTTTAATGCCATCATTTTAAAAACCATAGCTCTGGCACTATAGGGCAGATCTTGTTGATCTTTGTCTTTGTTTGCTTCTGGTGGGCAGTGCTATTCACCAGTGGCATTTTCAAGAGGCTTCCTGGCCTATAACGAGCACACTTTTCAGGCAGGGACCCGGTTCCTCTGGCTCCCTGTGCCAATCTTCTCCTCTACCTTGATACTGGTGCTCCTTTCCTTCTGATGAAAACATCTTGTGCAGTCCCTCCACAACCAGCCAGCAGATCAACCTCTGTCCCATACTTCCCATGTCTCCTCCTGGCTGTCTGTAATGACACCCGGGGGGATTCTTGTCAAGGTCTTCCCTAACTGGTCCTCAGGGGGCATGAAGGGGCAAGCAGCACTTGCCCAGTCCTAGGATGCCAACAAATGAATAAATGTTCCAAGAAAGTGCATACTGTGTATTCAGTCACTTATGGTTAAATTCCTTCAACATAGCAGAGCTCCTCTGGCGTGGTTTCTGCCCAAAAATACAAGGCATTGAAAATATATCTACTCCAACTGACAAGTGAAAGTAGAACCAAAGTTCACAAGCACTGTGTTCACGTCAATATTGTTTTCAAAACTCAAATTTCATCTCAATTCCAAAACGTATCCATATTCTGTGAATATTAAATCACAAAGGTGGTGCTTAATTAAAATTCTAGGATACTACATCATCCATTTGTCAGCCCTGTTCCTACCCTCCGTCATAGAATTCGAGGACAATCCAGTATGTTGGTATCAGGTTTTCTCTGTGAAGAGCTCCTCTGAGGGCCTAAGCTCAATTCCTAGCTGACAGCACTGCAAAATCCCTTCTCACTAAAGATTCAAATGGGAACCTCGCCTGTGTTGGATCTAGAAGTCTGGGCTTTCTCCTTTGTTAAGGCGGCCTGGGCACCCAGCCCAGGTAAATGAAATGAAATGAAAAAGAAACTTATAAAGCGCTCTGTGGCCAAGCGGCTTCCTGGCGCTAAGGAACACATCAGTATCTGCCTAACAGGAGCGGGAGAGTATTAGCCCGGGAAAGCCTGAAGAAAGAAAAAAGTTTTAAGGGCTTTCCGAAAGTGGGAGAAAATGGGAATGGAGCGGATAGGGAGGGGAAGAGAGTTCCAGATCTGCGGAGCGCGCACAGAGAAGCGGGTGCCCCCTGTGCGGGACTTACGGAAGCGGGGAACGTGAAGGAGAGAGAGGGAGGAAGATCGGAGGGAGCGGGGAGGGGCATGGGAGGAGATCAAAGAGTTGATGAAGAGAGGAGCGGACCGGGCCTGTGCCCGAAAGGCCAGGCAGGCAAGTTTGAACTGGGACCTGAACTGAACGGGGAGCCAGTGAAGGGTTTTTAGGGCGGGAGTGATGTGGGAGAATTTTGGAAGACGAAGGACAAGACGGGCCGCCTGGACAGAGTGACAGCCAATTTTCAAATGCAGATTATCCCCATGTACCTTTCTTTTAACGGCAGCTAGGTCAAAAACTGATAATAGCTTATTGTGTGTGGAGAAGCCTATGTTCCCTTTGGTGGGGAGTAAAGTAATTAACTTTGCCCAGCAGGTGGGACCAAGACCTGGAATCTGATCGAAAACTGAGCCAGATAAATGTGGCAGTTCTTCATGTGCCATAAGATGTAGATATGGTGCGTTGGAACCTGTATATTCAAAAGTGGTGTGCATGTTTTGATCCAATTTAACACCTTGCTGGATTGTGTAGGCCTAAGTAGAGCCCAATTGCACTCTAAGGAAGATTTCACCTATATGTATAATACTGTGAAAACACTACGGATTTTCAAGTAAACTCTACTGACCTATCTATGAATGCCCACCAATATTTTAAGACCTACCCCAGGTCAGCAGAAATCCTTGCAACATAACTTCTGTGCCAGGCTAACTGTGCACAAAATGTTCACGTGGATTGTATGAACACACAGGGGGAAACATGGCGGCCTGCTGAAGCGAAGGGTCGGTACCCTAACTGCAGGGCACGGAGAGAGGTGCAAGGCATGCTCCGTCGCAGTCCAGTGGAACGGTTCCATGGCACAGGAAGGGACTACTAGGAGGAATGATTGCTCTGCTCACTTATGTATGGAGGGAAGCACAAATGTTGATCCCTGGCAGTCTGTGATATCAGGTGGGTGTCAGCATTAGCCCTGGGAAGTGCGCGTAGAGTGGGAAGGAGGTGAAGGTAGAGGCAATATGGAGAAAGAAGAAGAGAGATCCAGTTTGGCAGCAGGAGGGCGCAGTCATGGCAACGAGGAAGAGGTCTCCAAGGAGAGAGACATCAGGACCAGCTTTAAGAATGGAGAGGTGCTCAACTCTCAGAAAAAGTGAAGAGAGAAATATATTTTAGGTGGATAACACTGCAGTTAAGTAGTAAAATCAAGTTAGGCAGTAAAATCAAGTGGTGGGCCAGTTTGCCTGCACTTCAGAAAAGAACTAGAAGTGTTGGAGGACATTGAAAAAATACCAAAGTGTAGTGGGATAACAGCCAGACTAAGTGCTGAGACCAATATAACTAAGGAGAAGCTGATGAAAATTATTAAAATAACCAACTGTAAACAACCACCAGTAAAGAAAGAAACGACCCATAGGAAGAAAAGAGTCAGTTCCCCTTTAGGTGACTCGTTCTCTCAGATCCTCTTTTAAGGGTAATACAGATTGACAATCAGGGAAAAGGGGGGGATAGTAGGGGGCACTGGCAGTTTCGGCCTGGTGGTAAAATGATCAGAGAGGCAGACAAATATAAGGCTAGGAGCCAGGGAGATTCTGTTAGGTGTTGTGGAGATGATAGCAGTGCAAAACAGAGCAACGGTCCTCAGACCAACAGCAAGGAGGTTGTACAGCCCAACAGTGAGAGCATATGCACTTCAAAGAGATATGTAGCTCTACATCAGGATGAGGGAGAGAAGAAGAACTAGAGACTCGGGATGGGGGTGTAGCAGTTGGGAGAGCAGTAGTGGCAATTGGGAAACTGCATGATTCCCATGAGAAGCTAGGGGTCAATGACAGTGATAAGGCAGGATTCCGCAGATTTTTGCAGATGAAGAAGGGATTTGTGATCTTTGTAGCTAATCAGAGGGGGATATAGGAGGCTTGTGGGGACCTTGACAGAAAGTGAACTGAGGTGCTAGTGAAAGAGGTTCTGGTGCTTGAAAAGTTAACTGATTTGAATTCAACAGACATTGTGAGGTTGAAACAAAAGCCAAAGGAGGTTCTAGAGAAGATGAGGAACTTGGAGAATAATGCGAAGAGGAATTATATATGAATCCTCAATGTAATGGAAGGTATAGAAGGGGGAGATTAAAAAACTTTAGTGGTGAATCTTTCAAAATGCACAGTGCTACCTGGGGATTCAGATATTGACTTCTTCCATAAGAGTTCAGCATGATCCCTTAAATTGAGCAAAGGGTGAAGAAAAACTAGGAAGATTTCTGTGCATTTTCTGACTTGTGGTGTAAAGGAGAAGATCATGGGAATGAGGCTCCAATCCAAAGCACTGCAGTGGGAAGGTTTAAGTTTCAGTATACATTCTTACCTATCAGACACAAGACAGGCAATGGTAACTGGACAAAATAATGGAGGCAGTGAGAGAGTTAGGGGTGAGAGTTAGTTTGACATTCCCTGCACTGCTGAAAGTAATGTATAAGAATAGAAAGCAATATTTCCAAAGATCGGGGAGTAGGTAGTTCAGTTTATTAATAAAATTGAGAAAGTGTTGATGTTGAAATGCAGTGAGGAGCATGTAGTATGTTGGGCCGTGCAGGATAAAGGCTCACATTTATTACGTTTAGTTAATGTCAAGGAAAGTAAGGGGAAGGGTTTCCCAGGGTGAGGAAGCATGAGTAGAGGTGAAAGGGTGGATGTTGGGGTCACCGGGTGGGGAGTTTGACCCTAGAAAAAGCAAACAAAAGTACTCAATTGACTGCTATTTGTGCCACCAAGTATTCCATTGCAGATATAAAGGGAAAATTGTGGAGGCAGGAAAAGTCTTGTTTAGAATAGGGGAAGGGCAGATTAATGGGTCAATACACATATTTCTTAACCTGGACTGTCAATGGGCTAAGAACCCAGAAGAAGCAGCACCAAGTAGTTTAGCATTTAGAAGAGTATGATGCATCAATAATCATCCTTCAGGAGAGGCATCTCATGAAGGAGGAGTGTATGGTGCTTTTTAGTAAAGAGCATAGGATGATGCAGAAAGCAACTACTGATCAGGAATGCTGCAGCAAAGGATGGCGATTTTGGTGAGTGAGGGTCCAATACAGAAATCGAGGAAAGTAGGGTGGATGGAAAGGGGAGATGGGTTGTGGTGAAATTTTGAGTACAGGATGCAATAATTGTGTGTACTGGTGTCTATGGCCCAAAAGTAGATCATCTAGCCCCATTAAAAGAGCTCTTCATGAGTTTGTTGGACTATAGCCCCACTATAGTGATAGGGAGAGATTTGAATGTCCTGACTGATAACAGATTAGCTGTGTCAGCGGCTCGTTCTCAGGTACACTCTACAAAATCGTGATCATTTTATCCCTTCTGATGAAAGATCTGGGGTTGTGTGATGTGTGGAGACTGAGGTCAGGTGATGTAAGATGGATTACTTTCTCTTCCCAAAAAAATTTGATCATTTCTCTAGATTCATCGTTTTTTTTGTTGGATAAGAGAGAAGCAGGAACTGTACAGTGTGAAGAGCATCAACCTACAAACATTTCAGATCATGCAATATTATATCTGGACTTAAACGTCACTTGATAAAGGCAAGGAAGGATATGGGCCTTGGATAGGAGGGTCACAATATGGAAGATGCAATTCAAAGGCTGAACAGCTTCTTTAAGACTTTTTTATATGTGAATATTGATACAACTAGGACCCATATTGAGTGGGATGCTTACACGTCATTCCTGAGAGGTCAGGTTACTAACATTATTTATTTTCAGAACAAGCAGAGGTGGACTAAGATTACCAGTATGGAGCAGAGGAGTGAAGAGTTGGAGAGTTTTGACAGGAATGGAATATGGAGGTCAGGAGAAGATGAGAGGTAGAAACTGCAATGACGGCCTCTCAGGAGGCCCTGAAAGGGTATGTGTCAGAGGCAGAAAGTGCAGAAGTGGGAAGTCAGTAAAATCAGTCATTATGAGTATGGTGAAAAGTATGGGAAATTGTTAGTAGGGAAAATGAAGGCTGACTTAGCAAGGAATCATATAAGGGAAATAAAGGATAATACATCAGATAACTCACAGAGCATGACAAGGGATATTAGTGATGCATTTTATTAATTTTTTAGAAATATGTAGCGAGAAAGAGATAACCTGGATAGTGTGCAATTGAGGTAGTGAAAGGTGATGAAATGCGATTTTACTGAGTCAGGAACAGCAGTTGAGTCCAATGCAGGAAATAACAACAGAGATGATTGACATAGTATTAAAACCCAGTAAAGAAAGGGAAAGCTCCAAGGCCAGATGGGATATCAGTAGAGCTGTATGTTGCTCTGAAAGACGTAATTATTCCAATTTATAAAGGTGTATAAAATCCTGGAATGGAAGGTCCAGTTACCTGCCACTTGGCATGACATAACCATCAGTTTGATTTTGAATCTCAATAAGCCTCCTGACAAGTGCGAATCCTACAGACCAATCTCGCTTCTGAATTGCAATTACAAGATCTTTGCCTCAACTTTGGTGAGGAGATTGGCAAAGATAGTGAGTGGGTTGGTACACAAGGATCAGAAGGGGTTTATGCCAGTGAGATTTATACATCGACTAACACACATATTGGCGGAGTCTATATATATGGCAATGACATTTTCAGTCCCACTGTCGGTGGTAATGCTGAATGCTGCCAAGGCCCATGATCAGGTGAACTGGCGTTATCTGACTGAAGTCTTAGCATATGTAGGTCTGGGAATATCTTTCTACAGGGTGATCCTGTTGATCTACAGCTCCCCTAAGGAAAGGATTTTGATAAATGGTGAGTTGACAGAGCAAGTAGATATCCAAAGAGGGAGATGGCAGGGTTGCCCCTATCCACGCTTCTGTACATTGGACTGTTGGCACAGTGTAGTATAGATCCTATATCCTCTGCTCAGTGGAATAATACACACTATAATTTTGAAATAGGACTGAGGTCAGTATGTCTCTATCGAGTACAATAAACTTAATTACTTGAGTGTGCGAGCTAACTCAGAGGCCACTAAAAACTTCTCGAATAAACAAGGATGGATTCATTTCTGACAACCGCATAAACATCACAACTTTGTTTCCAGTCAACTGATCTGGGTTTAATCCCATGAGGCACAGGGTCAGGCTAATTTGCATATGGCCATGCCTGAACTGAGGTGGTGGAGTGAGCTAAAGAATGATGATGGATTAAACCCTAATCACTTGACTGGGGGTGAGTGCTTGCATTGTTCAACACTCCGTCCATCGTCCCCTTTGGTTTTGCTTTGTTCGCCCTAAGTTGACAGGGTATGCCACTTTGCCACTGGATTCAAGCTAGCCTGGCTGATGATGGCTGAATATCCAGAAACCGGTCCCAGGATGCTTGTTTCCGGTCCAGGGAAGACATGGCTTGGCAGTTCGGGCTGGACTGCTCCCATGAGGCACAGGGTTAGAAGAGTTCAAGATATAATAAATATACACTTTTGTGGTGATCACCACTTTTCCCACCTCTCTTTTACCATGTAATTGGAAGGCAATGGAAACAACTTGGTCTCACTAGGATCAGAGATATGTTTTTGTCAAGGAAATGTATTTACATCTACAGCAGAACTTTGGTATACCTGCCAGTTCATATTTTAAGTATTTACAAAATTAGGAATTTTTCACCAACTTAGGGCAAGTCTTTCTTGGACAAAATATCCCTTCTAGAGGCAATTTACCGGAGAGTATGCCAGATGATCATGAGAAGACCAAAAAAAAACTGGGCTAGGAAATTAAAGGAGAGAGACACCAAACTAGATATGTCCCTTGGACTAGCTTCAAAGATCTTCCTCTCTGCCAACTTGAAGGTTCAACACTATAGGACAATATTGAATTTATATTCAGTTAGCAATGCGGCGAGCGCAAGATAAGTTTTTTAAAATTTATTTTCCCTCAACGTCTTCTTTCAACTTCCTCCACACCCTGCCCCACTGCTCTTACCTGCACGGGTAGCTCCTCATTTTGCAGTGTACTCACCCTGTTTTGTGAGTAGGTAACCTATTATTGACTTGCAAAATAGGGTTTGCGATTTGCTATTGGGAAGCAGCATTACAAGGGCCTACTTTCCTAATAGCAAGTTGGAGTGGCATGTATGACTGGAATGCAGTCGCAAAACATACATTTTTTTACCAACTCCATGAAGAAAGTGGGAACCCATTCGTAAATGGAAAAGGGTCCCAATGGGACAACTTCCCCTTTGTGAATGTGGGCTCCAACGTTTTTTAAGAGCAGGCAGTGTTCCCACGGACCTCTACCTACACTTAAAAAATTAAAAGGAAACTTTTCATTTTTCTTTTTAAAATGCATCCCATTTTCCTTTAACCAGAACGGGCTGCATTTCAGGAAACAAAGTTGCTTTATTTAAAAAGCAATCACAGACACGGTGGTGTGCTGACCCCAGCAGGCCACCATCCCTGTGATAACAGACAATTCCCAATGGGTCGCAAATTGTTACCTACCTCATGAATATTAATGAGGTAGCTCATTTGCAACCCCCATTGGGAATTTTCTAAATCTGTATGAGACACATTAGAACATTTCATTTGGGGACTCGCTAATTGCAAGTCACTAAAAACTGCAATTTGTGACTCGCAAAATGAAGTGGTCGTACATCTGGCCCTAGATTTACAAATATGGGGAGGCGTAGGATTCTGACGCATTCCCAGCTTTTCAAAACATTGTAAATCTGGGAATGTGTCAGGTTCCATGGATGTTGCGTGGCAACACACACAGCAACACCCATGGAACAACCCTTTCACCCAGAGTAATGCATAAATGGGGCAATTTACCGGACATACAGGGTGACTTTAAGTGGCCTTGTAAATATGGACAAGCTCACTGGACTGCCAGTGCGACAAAAAAAATGACACGCTGGCAGCGGAATGAGCTTGGAAAAAATGAGTCCCTGAACTTTAACATTTGTGGAGTAGGATTCCCACTTTTTGTCATGAGTTTAATAATAACTTACAGTACAGATGAACAGCATTTATTTGTATTTTGAATAGATTACAACCAGGGACTAATTAGATACATCTTAGTTTAAATAATCATATCCAGAGTGTATAAAGAAAAAATGACATATATTTGATGCCATTATCTTAGCCAAACTGTAGCAGTAATGCGAAAGCTCTAACGAGTTAGCATAATTTGCCCATTCGCTGTTTTTTTTCCTTTCTCAAAAGAGGATTTCATTGTGCATAATTAGAAAACAATAATTTCTTCCCATTTAGCACTGGTTAAGTATTGTCTGGAATTGAACAAATCTTTGTTTTATTGTAATGAGATGATCTGCAATAGTGACAGTTCATGCGCTCACCAGGGATTTCCGTGGCTCATAAAAAAATTTCTGCATTTTAAAGTAAGTTCAGTTTTATAAACACATAATTGCAGAGAGTCCAACATAAAACCATAGTAATTGTGTAAACAGGAAGTGCCTGTTTTAGGGTTTGTCATAAAAGGGTATCCTCTGAGGAGAAAGGTCCAATACCACACAGAGATACAGATTTACAAAAAAGTCACAGAATGCAGCGCAGCAGCCAAGAATGCTGCGCTGTGTGTGTGACAGGGAGGGAGAAGGAGAGAGCCATTTCTACAAAGATATGGCTCTCTCCTCCTCTCTCTCTTGCGCTGATTTAAGCTGCAGTGTGGCAGGCACACACCTTAGCACCATAGTGCTAGAGTGTGTGCCTTTCCAGTACAAAATACTATATGTAGACACATTTTAAAACTTTTACTACTTTTCAAAGTGGAGCACGCATGCAAAGTTGGAAAAGAAAGGAGAAATAAAAACATTTCTCCTCTTAACATCTCCTTTTAAATTGATGTAAACTTTGGCGCTAAACCCTGTCTAATATTGTTTGTAGATAGGGGTTTGCATCAAAAGGCATGGGTGGTAGCATGGGAACGGCCTTGTACCAGCCATGTAACGCCCACTTGGCGCTAAGTAACGCAAAGCAGTGCTTCCTGCAGCTTTGCGTTACTTTTGGGATACTTTCCAGTGCAAAACAAATCTTGCACTGTAAAGTAAAGCAGGGAAAAATATTTTGTGCTGGTTAGTGTCACTTTAGTGATGCTAACCCAACGCAAAATATTAATGAATCTAACGCTTAGATTTTCATTCAATACACTATCCTTATGGAGGAGGAAGTTCTGCCATTGCATTCCCCTTTAGCATTTCCTCGACCCATTGGAGTATGCCATGACTGTGAAATTTTCATGATTTGCCTTAGCATATCTGCAATGACTGCAGCCATACTCTTCCTCAACACTAAATCAATGCTTCCAAGCTGTTCCCATCTATGAAGTGTAAAGCTTCATTTCCATCTCTGTCGTCAAAGGTGAGAATTCATACCTGCAAAGCCTACCATAGGTTCCGTTTTGATATGTGGTCTCCATTTGAGTCCTGCATATGAGAACATATACATTTGTCTTAAGTACTTTGACTTTTGTGCTCTCAAATTGCTATAGGATCCTCGTCTTGTCCTCCATTCCTGTGGTTCACAGATTGTTTTTTTTTATTTTTATTACCAATATTTTCAGGTTCTGAGTAAGTGTGTGAGAAGATTTCTTGTTACCACCCAGCTCTCACTTATGACCAAAGTAGACAAGAAGTGCCAAGTATTTTAAATTGATGGACATCAAAAAATGTGTGGAAAAGCATCTTTGAAAACTAGGAAGGATCTACATCTGACTTATTGTGGAAGGTACCACAAAATAAGGTCAGATTACAATCTCGCTAGGAAAGCCCTCTGTACGACCCTGATCCGGAGAGCTTTCCAAGCAAATTGCACTGTGCGAGTCCAACTGAAAGAGAACGATGCAACCGTATGCTCACAGACTCGGTCCGCTCGGACTCCCATTGAACTCTATAGGAGCCCGTGTACTGACGCGTTATAGTGATAATAAGAATGATATATTGACAATTGGCTCCATTTGGCATAATTGACTCCATTTTCTGTGCTGACTCCATTTTGTGTAACAGACTTCATTTTCTGTGCTCGCACGTAGCTGCAAAGTGGGGAGGGGATGTTTTCGCTCTTCACTTGTTTTTGCTCCTCACTGATCAGAGTGAACTGGAACATGTTGTGTGGGATGCATGCTTGGTACCTTTCAGGGAATATGCGGAAGGTACAGCTCTGTCTTGGAGTCAGAATAAAGAAGCCGGTCCAGCTTCCGTCTTGACCTTGACACAGATCAGTACGGCCAGCTGGGTTTTCACAACAGAAGAAAGGGGTCGAGGTTTCTAGAATCTTCGCCTCACGGTGTGTAAAACGTATTAAAGCCAGAGAATGTTGACAGGTGGATTGGAGCTCACTTGCAGGGTAGAAGTACTGTCACAAGTCTAACTGAACCTGAGTCCCAGTCAAGAGTCCAAGCCGAGATGACAACGGGCTCGCCAGCTTGAGTTGGCAAGGATGTCGAGTGAACGATCGATGAGGTGTTACTTACTTTGTGTATATAATTTCTGCTACATGCATATATGCTACATGTTTTTCTAATTTTGGGCTTAAGTTACTTGATATTGGAAGTCTGCATTAACCAATATATTTTGCCTTCCTTTCTAAAATATTGAATTAATAAACATGCATGTGTCACTTTAAATGCACCTGAATTTGTTTTATTGCCTTGCCTTAAGAGTGTTTTATAGCATCATCTTTTGGGAGTGCTGTTTTACATGTGTTATTTAAAGGTGCAGCAGTGCATTTGCATTGCAGGAGCACAGGGCTTAGGTGTGTCCTATTCAGTCACATTACTAGCACTACACTCGTACACAGGCTCCCATAGCAAAAAGGGGTGGGTGGGGAAAAGCGTACACACTGTGGTGGCCACCCCATATTGCCCGCCACACCGTGCATGCATGGATTGGTGGATCCATGAGCACCCCCTTGACTGATGCAAAGGGCTCCAGGTGAAGGGTGAAGGGGGGCCTGCTTCGGCCCCCCAAAGACCGATTCCGACAGCCATTTCATCTCGCTGAGACTGAGGTGATACAGCTGACCAAATCACGCATTGTACTCGCTTAGTCGGAATCCAGCTCCACTGCGTGGCACGATTTATCTGCGAACGTGTTGGTCGGGCAGGATTGGGTTCCTGAAATGATCTTGATCCACGCGGACAAGATCTTCACATCGTACTTGGTCGTTCGGAGTGGGTGACGACTCAGTCGGAAACATTGGTGCCAAATTGGATTTGTACGTTCTGGTACCTGTCAGGAAGCCATCCTAACAAGATTGTTTACGACCGAGTCGTCACCCTCTCCGAACGACCAAGTATGAGGTTAATGTATTCAATGGTTTGTGGTTCAGCCTGAAAGAGATTGTTGGTGTTGCCTTAGTGGCACTTCCACCCACTTCAACCAATAACCTAAATAATTTCTTACAGTCAGCGAAGTTATTTTGACTCACAGGGAAAGGTGTTGGATGCCTTTGCGCAAAGAGACAGCATGTACATAGATGCATTGAGTGACTGTGCAAAATATGCTTATGTCAAAGGACAGGGTAGGGGTCTTCCACAACATAGGCATACCCCAAAGTGGCCAGTTGCACAGCTCATGTGGTCTACCAAGGGACTCATTTTACTGCTTGTGCAAATAACAGGTTCTGTGGAATATTCACTGTCCAGCATTCTGATTCTGCAGCTCACCGCTACATTTTATAGAATTTACTCTGCAACACACACATGGGCTTTCCTACCATATGGTGACACAAATTTTGTTTAAATGAGTTGGATTATAAAATATAGAAAGTATCTTTGGAGGTTTTGACGAAATTGAAAATTCTGGCACCCAACCTTACACAGCCTGTATACAGAAAACTATGTTCAAGCTACTCTAGCATACCCCGGACGTGGGTATTTATACAGACTGCATCCTCTGAATCACATACCTGTCTACATCTCATATCCTGTCCTTCCATAGTTATGCTGGCTGCTTTTCTGGTCCCCTGACAACATTCCCTAGCTACATATGTTACAATGATAATGGCAATGATACATAATCTAGTGTGCCTTTCCTTTGACCTTCAGACTAAATGTCTTCTACCTGTTTTTATAATAATGGCCAACTTTTTTAATCAAACCACAATCTCACCCTAATCAGAGATCCTCTCTGCTGCCATGGCCCCTTAAGGTGCACCCTTCATGTTCATGTTTCCTTTTAGTTGAAAGCATGGTGTAAGAAATTGGTTTGCTGATTGAGGTGGGTGCAAAACTCCATAAGCAGGAACCACAATTCTTGTCAGGGTGAAGTCACAGGCAATGCTAAATTAACCTTTGGTCAACCCTCGGGTAGCTTGGCATAGAAAACTCAGGATTAACTTAAAGCCCATGTGTAAAGTATCTGCGTTACACTCAAACAGTAACACAATGAAAACACACACATTTTCCGACACAGATTAGAACAAAAGATTAAATTTACAAGACCAAAATGCCAAAAATCCAATCAGTAGAACCAGAGATATGCAGGTTTAAAGATTTCAGTGAAAACAGTGCCAAAAGGCACTCAGCGCCATCTATGAATATCTGGTCACGCTGGACTGGGACAATGTCATAAGTTCAGGCTGACTGTATTGGAGCGTGGGCTGGCAACAGGGACCCATTTAGGCTCGCTGAATGAGAGCACCTTTCATCCTGTAGAAGAGCATTGCAGGGTCTTGCGTTGAGGATGCTTCACACAGCCCTGACAAGGTATCAGTTCTGGGGAGCTGCGAGGCTGTGATGCGAGGTACTGCATCATCATTGAGGAGGCTGCCGACATGGGGAGCTTGTGATGACGAGTCCGATGCTAAGGTGCGTCACACACCGGCTGATTCCGAAGAAGATGCAGGGCTTGCTATGTTACGTCCTGAGTCATCATCAAGGCTGCTGTCAATGCGAGGTTTGTGTTGCAAGGGTCTTGGTCTGGGATGTGTTGCACAGTGGCAGTTCCGATGCAGCTGCCGGCTGGGAGGTCAATGCAGAGTCCTAGGGCTGGCAGAATACTCGCAGCAGAGGCTATGCATATGTTTTGTTTGTGCTTGTGTCGCCCAGCAGAGGTAATGCAATGATTCTGCTGGATCCCCAAATAGACTGTCAGAGCACTTTCAGGCCCACTTCCAAGGGTTCAGGACTAGGATGGCACCATTTGGCAGGACTCACAGTTGAAAAGTTCATATGCTGGTTACAAAAGACTAGCCCCTGGAGTCACTCTGGTGGTCCTATGTTCAGGTTACAGTCCAGTCCATCTCACCCAGGCAAGAGGACAGCAGGCAGCAGTCCTTCCGAGTAGCTGTCTAGCAGAGTGGCAGTCATCTCAGCAGCACAGTGGTCCTTCTTCCTGGTAGAGTCTTCCACAGGTCCAGAAGTGTACTGAAAACTTGGCGTTTGAGGGCAAATATTTATTTCTGTGCCTCCTTTGAAGTGGGAGAAGCTTCCAACGGTTTTCCTTTGAAGTGCTCAGGCTTCCTGACTCCCCTGCCCTTTCTCCAGACCAACTACAGGTGGCATGCAATCCTTTGTGTGAAGGCAGGACTCAGCCTATTCAGGTGCAAGTGGAGTTGTGCTTAGGTCCATCATCCCATCATGCCAGTCATGGTCCATCCAGGTACACCTAAGCTCCATATTGTGTGTGGCTGTCTAGAGGAATACACAAAGACCAACTGCCAACTACACCCAGTAATGTGACCCAGAGACAGGCTACAAGCACTAAATGGCTAAGGCAGGAAAATATTAACATTCTAAAAGAGGCATTTTTAAAATTGTAATTAAAAATCCGATTGTAGCATAAAAGAGAATTTTTAATTACAATTGCAAGGTCATCAAACATGAACTGTTTACTCATTCTTATTCGGAAATTACAACTTACTAAATGTAATAATCAATGTATCCTATGGGAGAGGTAAGTCTTCCAATAGTGAAAGACGAATTTAAGAGTTTTCTATAACCAGGTATGTAAAACCTAAAAGTACATGTCCTATTTTTTAAATACATTGCTCCCTGCTCGGTAGGCCTACCCTAGGGGTGAATTATATGTATCAAAAAATAAGGTTTGGGCCTGACAAAAGATGTTTTTTTCCAGGTCAAAATGGCAGTTTAAAACTGCATACACAGGTTGCAATGGCAGGCCAGGGACATGTGTAAAGTGCTACTTAAGTGGCTGGCACAACCATTGCTGCAGAGCAACAATTAGCATTTAATCACCAGGGCCTGGGCACATAGTACCACTTTACCAGGGACTTATAAGTAAACTAATTATGCCATTTGGGAATAAGCCAAAGTTACCTTGTTTTAAGTAGTGGGCTCATGCCCTTTAACACTGATTAGCAGGGCCAGGCCAAGATGGTGCCCTTGTGGTTGCTCCTTAGCGAGCTCTGGAGATATGCTTGGCAGAAACATCCTGCATTCTGCCTCACGGTCTTCCCTGACCAGCATCAACCCCTCGCTTGACCCATTGAAGCTGGGTGATGGGCACCATGTGCCTGGGCAGCTTTACATGTGACCCGCCAGCACTGCAACAGGAACCATGTGCGGAGTGAACACCCTGGTCGGGTAATTGCAGTAGGCCTATGACTCTTCCTGCGGGTGGTTGGCTGGATTTGAATCACCTGTGACTGCAGGAAGCATTGGGGAGGAGATTGACACCAGTTTGGAGAACATGAGACTGTGGGCCTTGGAGGAATGCCTGCTTTGGGGCAGTGGTGAGATGGTGTGTTGCCTCTGCTACACCCCAATCTTCCCCCCTTCTGATGGAATGCTAAAGCTCTATGAAGTGACCATGGAATAGACTGCTAACAGCCACAAGGGAACCCCATTGAGCTGCCTTCAACTGTGTAATGGGGGAATGCACAGGCCCCACAGCGGATGGTGGTGAGACGCCACTGACTTTGAGAGACCCCCCTGGTTCTTCTGGATTGTGGCAGTGGCCGCCTGCCCCAACGTTGTATTGGTATCCAGGGGATTATCGCTATAGCCGAGATGCTTCACACCCCCTCGGAGCTCTTCAAGATGCTCCTGCAAGTCATTATTGATGTCAAGCAGACATTGGAGCCTAAGCTGGATGTATTGAGAATTGAAATAGGGTTTTTGCATGCGGACCATCAAAAACTGGTAGACCATGTAGATGTTACTATCCAACAGACATGTAGTCACAGATACAGGAATTGGGGACTGCTGTAGCTACCCTGGAAGCAAAGCCTAATTACACAGAAGCCTGTCCTAGGAGTAATATTGTGTGTGTTACAGGCCTACCAGAGGAAATGGGGAGCCTTAGCATGGAGCTGTACCTTGAGTACTGGCTGGTGAATGCAGTTTTGGGAGAGAAGATGTCAAACCTTTTCTCAGTGGAATGGGTGCATAAAGTGGTTGCTCGATAACCCCCACCTTGGCCGCCCCAGCCCAGTCGTGGTACAGCTGTCAAGGTGAGGTGTACCCTTCTTCGGTACAATCATATGCTGTTTATTGTGATTCCAGTGCTGCATTTTCCCTTTTCTGTACTTTGCAAGGTAGGACCTGGTACTTGCTTGTGTTACCTGGAGGAATAGGGCGGTGAGGTATGGTTGGGTGGACTGGAACCTGACCTCGAGCGATCGCTGGTGGCTGAGAATTATTCAAGTATGATTTCCATCAACTTGTTTGTTACAGAGGATTCCCTAAGTGCACTCACGCTAAACTATACTGATGAGACTGAAGTAGTCTGGGGTTGTTTGTGTTTCGATATAGAATCTATATCGAAACACAAACAACCCCAGACTACTTCGGTCTCATCAGTAGATGAGACCTGGCATGCCAGTCGGACTCCTGGTTTCTATTGGTGAAAGACCAAGACTCATTTGCAAATGGAAGGTCTATGTCTAGAGGGCCAAAGTGGGGGGGGGGGACTGGTGGATTTGAGCTTAAGCAATCGCAAGTGATTGATATTAACTCAAGCATTCCTTCATCAACTTGTTTCTCTATACTTTATCATTAGAATTAATTACAGTTAAACCTATACACCATTATTTCAATTTACTCACCTTCTTTTAAGTAAAACTTTTAAATATACAAATATTGGCTCATGTTTATTGTTGGACTTGGCCCTTTTTGCAGAGTCATCCCAAAGCTTTTTGCCTTTCTCCTAGCCTTTTCTCTGACATGGTGTTGGTGGTTTTAGGACTCTCTCTCTGCAATAAATATGGTAAGATTGATGTACACCTGTTTGACCTATTTAATTTACCGGTCTGTACCTTGTAAAGTAGTGTCCTATATACCCAGAGCGGTAAATCAAATGCTACTGGTGAGCTTGCAGCGCTTATTGCGCCACCCACCAAAGTAGCCTTTGCTCACAGTGTTACTGATGGTGTGACGTGGCACCTAAAGTGTGTTTCATGTCCGTGAACCCCTTTTACTGCATGTCGGTCACCCCTAAGGTAGACCCTAGCTAGCCCTATGGGCAGGGTGCATTGTAGGTAAAAGATAGGAAATGTACCTTAAGTGTGTGACATGTCCTGGTAGTGACAAACAGCCATTTTGGTTTCTCACTACTGTGGGGCTGCCCTCCCATAGGAATGCATTGGGAATTCCCAGATAAGTGTTTCAGTGGTAATTCCTGACATGAGAGGCACAGCGTTGTCAAGTTTGGTATGTTTGAAATATTAATAATAAATGCTACGCAATGGTGTGCGCAGATTTATAATAACTATTTTGGAAATGCCACTTTTAGAAGTTGGCATTTCTGTGTGCTATGTGTCTGCCTGCCTCATGTGAACTGCAACATAGTGCTCCAAATTCCCCCTGAACCAGTTGCAGCTGGTTCACCCAAAGCCCTGTGCTCGCCCTGACAAAGGGAGTATAAGTATAGGGGCTTTGACCCCATGATTTTGAGCTTGTTCCTGTGCTGGGGGCTGCTGCTGCTGGGCTCCAGGAGGAACCGCCACAAGGGACAGCCTTCCTGCTGGAGCGCCTTGTGAGCTTCCCTGCCTGAGCCCAGCCTTATGCCCCTAAAAACTTTGCTGCTGGAGCTGGGACTCCTAGAGCCTTGTGAGCGCTCTGATTTCTAAATTACCAGAAGAGAGGAGCTGGTGATTGCAGAGCGCTATGCTGCAAGAAGGATTTCAGAGGGAATCCCCAGTGTAGGGATTCCCCCATGCTGGTTCGTGGAGCTGGAGCCCACCCGGTATTGCCGTGGTCCCCAGGTGCAGTGGGGACCTGCCCCCGCCTTTTGGGTATTTTTAGCGACAGAGCGGGAGCCCACCCTGCCCTGCGGAGCCGCTGGGTTGTGCCTCGTTAAGCGGGTGCCCACCCCACATTTTAGTGTTTAATTACCGCGGGTGCCCACCCTGCATTGGGAGGAATTTCGGCGGGTGCCCATCCCACATTTCTGGCGATATGCGGGTGCCCAACCCGCATTTTGGTGTGCTGTACGGCGGGAGCCCACTCCGCACTTCACAAAGAGGAAAAGAATCACCGCTGTGACCCGGCACAGGCGAACCGGAAGCCAGACGCCTGTTGCCTGACTAGAGGCGGAGCCTCACCCTTGGAAGTCAGAGGGGAGGCAGACGTATTGCAGCCCGAGCAGAGCTCACGTGAGCTGGTGGTAGCCCCACGTGGAGGAGAAGCCAGGTGGGAGCCCCGCGTGGAGGAGAAGCCAGGCGGAGCCCCGCGTGGAGGAGAAGCCAGGCGGAGCCCATCCCACACTGGTGACCAGCAAAGAAGAGTGACCAGATTCCTGAGGGCTCTCCCGGCCCATTCGTCTTCTCCACAACTGCTAACAGGAGCCTGCGCTTCCGAGCAGCAGCCCGGAGAAGAGACCAGTAGAGCCACCCCGGTGAGTCGGGACTGACATGCATGACGTAGGGGGCCAAAGTAGGGACGCTTGTTGGTGCCCCTCAGGCATGGTGGGTGCCAGTGTCCTCATTTGCTAAGGGCCACCAGGAGAAGCCCAATGAAACGGGGCTCCTCAGGCACAAAGAGTGCCAGTGCTCATGTGGGCCAGTCTTGGTTGGCTTCACAGCTGCGCCGCCGTTGCGGCCAGTTGCAAAGTGGGGCACATTGTTGGCAGGGTCCCAGTGGGGGTCCAGAGGGCCCAGAAGTGCCCGTGCCTCGTTGTTTCGTTTTTGCTCTCCAGTTACGCCGCTGTAGCGGGCAACTGCAACGTTGGGGCACAGTTGTTGTAGAGAGTCCCGGTGGGGACCCAGTAGTGCCAGCCCCATTCGTTTCCTTGGGGGCATTTCATTTGAGAAGAGAGGGGTGAGTTAAACTCCTGCCCTGCCCCCTGCGCTTTGTGCACTTTGGAGTTTGCTGCATTGGCAGCCCAGCCCAGACTATATTCACAAAGGGCATGTGACCCCCAGTGGAGGGCTAGATTGGCCTGGGGACAGTTGGGTGATGTATGCACCTGGTAGTAGTGTACTGTGGTGCACTGCTGATTTAGGCCTAATGTGATATTGCGTAATATGTTTATGCCTAAGGTGATTGCATAATATGATTTATGCTTGGGAGGCCTATGAAATAATGTGTTATGCTGGTGAGGTTTGGGCCTAACATATTTTATGCCTAATGTGATAATGCTTAGTTCATTATGTTACCAGTAATTACTGGTTGGGTTTTATACTTAACTTTTCTGACGGTTCTGACGGTGGCCCAATTGGCCCTGTCATGTGTATATAATCCCCTGTAAATTTATACCTGGTGCCAGTTGGCACAGTGTATATGTGTGATTATGTTTCTAATGTGTTTATGATAATACAAGGGCTATTTTTTTATATAACCTTGTGTGGAGTTTCTTTTGTAGTGTGCCTTGTGTGTTGCTGCTGTGCGTGTGTGTTGCGCAAACGCTTTACAATTTGCCTCTGGGATAAGCCTGACTGCTCGTGACAATCTACAAAGGGGGTGAGCAGGGGTTTTCTTCAGCGTGTAACTCCCTTGCCCTGACTAGAGTGGTGGTTGTGCCTGGCTTTGGCACAAGCCTTAGCCAACCAGAAATCCAAATTCTAACAATTATAATATTCCTTCATTTGGGCGTCAGGTGTATTTAGCAGCATGTACTAGGTGAATGTTTTAGCAAGGGAGGAAAAGTTGCCTCATTTAAGAATATCACAGTAAAACCGTTTGGAACATATAAATATTTAGAGAGGAAGTTCATGCTTTATCAATTAAAATATGTCTGAGATAAATAATGAGAACTAACAGTGAAAATCAAAATCTTGAGTTAATTAATTTTTTCCATTATTTCTTTTTTTTAATATCTTTATTTGATTTTACAACAATTTACAACACCCTCTCCCCCCCCCTCCCTCCAGGTCAGACAGATCAAAAAGAGAGAAAAAAATACCAAAAAGCAAATACATATAAGAACAGAAATAATGTCATTAAATCGCAAGGAAAAAATTATATACACAGTGATTGCACAGTAAAATAAAACAAAAAAAACATATCGCCCAATACAAAAAATACATAAATAACCACAATTACATCATTGCAGAAATCACTGTTATTCTTTTAGAATACTAAGTATTACCTTGAGATTGAGACCACTCAATTAAGGGAGACCAAATATTTTGTCCCTTTATCCTTCGCTTCCTAACTTTTGTTTTATATATAGTCATTTCTAGATTAAAAATTACTAACAGTCTAGAAAACCATTGTTGGAATGATGGAGCAATGGCATCTAACCAGGCTGAAGCTATACAGATTCTTAATACCGCCATTGCAATAAAAATTAATTCATAACCCGTTGTCTGATTTGTGCAATTCGTCACCCCCATAACAACCATTTCATCGGACAAAGATATTTCTGTTTTTAAAACCAAAGTCAAAAAGCTTTCAATACTTGATTTTAAAGAAGTTAAGCCTACACAGGAGGAGAATATGTGTACGCAATCAGCATTAGGTAACATACATCTGAAGCAACACGTCCCCCTCCCACTCCCCCATTTGGCTATTCTGTCCGGAGTGTAATACATGAAAAAGCACATTTTATAAAACTGCGTCTGAAGTTTAGTTGACATAAGAACAGTTTGCGACAGAGTATAAGCATATTCAAATTCTTCCGTTGTGATAGTTATTTTACTCTGCCGTGTTTGCGCTGTTTTCTCAAGATCATCCGGGTATTCCATTAATAAGAGAGAGTACATCCCTCCAATCCTAATTTTTTTGTGAGTTACTAAGTATTTCAGCTATGTCTATCTTGCCAATTGGTATGTTAGCCTTAGTGTGTCGCAATATGAAATCTCTAATTTGGAGATACTTAAAAAAAATTCTCCATTCCAAGTGAAACTTTTCCCTCAATTCTTCAAAGGAATGCAGCCTTTCTGTGGAGAACAAACATCCTAAGTGGGTGATACTGGCTGCATTCCACCTATTAATACAAACGTCCCTAAATATTGCAGGGAGAGCGGGCTTGTGCAAAAGAGGTGTGTAGAATGACAAACACCCTATACCCAATACCTTTCTCACAGCTTTCCATACCTTAAATCCGCCCTCCAGTGTCTTAAGTCTCACTTTTTTATGATAGCTGTCATAGATATATCTCCAGAGATAGCCAGTGCTTTTATAGCCCAGAATTAACTGATGGATAGATGGGGCATCATCAGCCGGGGCCGACTCCATCCCATCTAACTGAAAAAAGCTTGGGACTATATAACAGTACCGTGGCCCAATAGTATTCCTTCAGATTTGGAAGGGCAAGACCTCCTTTTTCTTTAGAAAGCATCAAGAGTTTATAAGCTCGTCGGGGTTGTGTGTACACCCAAATAAAGCTTGAAAAGGTACGCTCCATTGCTTTGAACCATTGGTCTGAAATTTCCAAATTTATTGCTCTAAATATGTAGAGAATTTTGGGAAAGTAGACCATTTGTAATGCATTCACCCGGCCGATCAATGATAGGTGTATCGATGCGACGAAGATCTTTCTGCATAGCATCTAGCATAGGTTTCAAATTTTGATCAACTAGAGTTTCTAATTTGGAGGTGATGCAGATACCTAAATAAATTGCCTTATCCGTTACCCGAGAGTCCCTCATATCACATTTGTTGTTTAAGACTATTTGTGTTTTTCCTTGGTTCAGTGCGTACCCAGCAACTTTCCCAAAAGCTTTGGCTTCTATTTCAATAATGGGCATAGCTGAGCTTTGATCGGAGGTCACTATGGCGATATCGTCGGCATACGCCAAGGTTTTTGTTAAATATCCTTGCATTGTGATGGGAATTATGCCTCCGTTGCATTCTAATCAGCGGATGAAGGGATCGATATAGATTGCAAACAGCAGTGGTGAGCAGGGGCATCCCTGCCGAGTTCCTCTTGAAATTGACAGCTCTTTAGAAAGACTGCCATTAACCATAACCGCGGCCTGGGGATTGATGTATAATTTCTGAACAGCCTGTATGAACCCACCAGGGACATTGCACGCCACAAGAATGACCAGGAGACCCTGTCGAAAGCCTTCTCAGCGTCGAGAAGTACTAACGCCATAGGGTCTCCTGTCACCTCGGTGCTCTCAAACAGGCTGATCACCCACCGAATATGATTTGTAGTTTCCCTCCCGGGGACGAAGCCGAATTAAAATTTGGATATGACTTTGTGAATGATTGGTGAGATACGATTAGCTATTAGTTTGGAGTATATTTTTGAATCAACATTTATCAAAGTAATAGGGCGATAAGAGCCAATTTGATCCGGGGGTTTATGCTTCTTGGGGAAAATGACTATTTTAGCCCTAGACCAAGAGTTGGGGGGGCTGCCCCCCTCTGAATAGATATGTACATAGATCTAGTAATATATCTTTAAATTGATCCAAAAAATAATACATAAAATTCCAAAGGAATAGTATCTAATCCGGTTGCTTTACCTCGGGGAAGATCCTTCACTGTATTTATTATTTCATTTAAGTTCGGGACCACCTCCAGGTTTTCCTGGTCTTCCTCGCTAAGTTTGTTAAATGTATCTATGTCCAGATATTCATTAATCTTCCCCAGGTCGGCTTCACCCGCTTCTGTATATAAGGTGCTATAAAAGCGCCAAAATGCCTCCCTGATCTTTCCTGGGTCAGATACCAGGCTTTCTACTGGATCTTGAATCTCATGTATGATATTTTGTGAAACTTGCTGTCTCATCCGTATGGCTAATTGATGACCGGCTAATTCACTAGCCTCATAAACTTTTTCACGGTGAATAGTAGCTTTTTTGATTGCTTTGTCAGTATAGATATTTGTGATAGCCGCTTTGGCGATAGCTACCTGATACTGAATGTCAGCGTTTTTGTCTGCCGTTAAACAATCTTGTGTTGCCTTTACAAGGTTTTCCTCAGCCCCCCTGAGCTTCTCCTGTAGCTCTCTGAGAGACTCTCTTGCTAGTTTATTAGCCCTAAGCGAGTATTGCATTGTTTCTCCCCTAATCCCACACATAGTTTACAGATGTGCTTCCATTGTTATCTTCTAAAAAATTGACAATCCACCCTCTCATATGATCACAGTAGTCTTTATCAAGAAGCAGGGATTTCTCAAAAGTCCATTATTTTTATGAAATAAAATATATAAATGTATTCATAAGGTGCATTACATTGATGTCCCGGATGATGTGCAATATTTTCTACTATGAACTGCACACCAAGTACAATGGAACAACTTATGAACATTGAAACAGAACAAATGTTGAGACTGATTGGCACCTGATATTAATAAAAAATGGCATTGATCTAGAAATGTGGTGTTCATTTACTTCCATATTTGTTTTGATTTGCACACCTCATTTTACATATGCTTAGTTTGCCATTCCAGAACGTTCTAAAGGAATCTTGCCTCTTACACCGCATACATTTTAAATTAGTGAGTATTTTTTTTAATTTTGCTGAAATAAAGCTGGACCTTTCTGCAGATCTTTTATTGTGAATCAATAATAGAGAGAAGTCTTTTGGCAAATGCATCAAGAAAGTGTTGCTTACATTCTGGATCATTCCGAAGGATTATTTCCACTCCATTGGCTTCCATCCATATCATAAGTGTATTAGGAGTATTATTCTGCTGTAAAAAGTACCTGGATGTAGCGCTTGATTCGCTCAGTGTACCAAACCAGAGTTTTCCAACGCTTACCCAGGAGAGGTGGTGTGGGCGTGTAACCCCAGCAAGCAGTTACACAACAATAAAACTCCAAAATGATTATCCTACCAATTTTTTTTTCTTATATAAAGGAAAAGTATTTTATAATAAACACACTGCTAAATATTATGCATTAATTACAAATATACACAATCAGGTAGATGAAAAACCTCTGGTAACACCCTCAGGGCAGTTCACCTCAGCAAGAAGCCCTGAAGCCATCATCACAAAACCCGTCACCTATACCAGATGCAATATCATAATATAAGGGGATGTCATCATCAATAAGGCTGGCCTTCTGTCTTTGTCAGGATGTCACCACACTAGTAAATGCAGAAACATGTTGTATTCTACCCTGACAACCAATTGGGATAGTACTAACATTAATTACTACTCCTAGCAATATAAAACTTCACATTGTCAGCTTTCAACATTGCCCCCAAAAATTATAAAGAAAAACAGGCCCCCAGAGCCTTATTTTTACTTTTCCTATGTTGTTACTACAACTTTAGCAACAACCAATCAGGGTCTCCATACTTCATAGCTTATGAGCAAAAGCTGCAGCTCCAGACGTTCTTGCATTAACAAAGGTCTTCTCCCTGAGGTTTCAATATAATCCCCCTGGGAGACGGTGGGACACATTTGGGTTTCTTCTGGCACTTATGACAGTCCCTAAACACCCCACAAATCAGTTGAGGATACGTACGTCCATTCTAGGGCACCAACAAAGCAAAATATGCTAAATTTCGGAGCACCCTAGAGGGTACTGGCCACCTCATTGCCTCAAGCTGTGAATTTCTTTTTAGCAGTTTCACCACTCTGCAGGGAGACTTTTTTCTATTTGTTGTAACTACACTTTATTTGCTTAAGGGTTGGGCATCCACATGCTTTTTTGTTGGGGGTTGCAGGGTTGCCCAGAAGCCTGTGACAAGTTCCTCCTGCCCAGCTGTCTCAATCAGGCCAGCACAAGAGCCAGCATGTGGAGCACAGGTGAGATCAACTGAACGGGTGCGCCCTCCTGCAACCATACATGGGCACAGGTGAGCAGAACATACACACAGCTCCTCTTTCAAGGCTCTGGTATGCCCTGGGAGCCACAAGGTGGTCCTTTCTTAGTCCCTGGGGAGGTAGCCCCCATTTCCTGGGGACAGCAAACCATTTAGCGCTTTGGAGCTGTCTCCTCATTTGCACCGGACCCAGGCGTTACGGTTCCCGTGGCCAAGGATGGTTCGTGGAGGGTACCCCAGCATACCTCACCAGTCAAAATTTAGGAAATGATATTGCATCAATCTCTGCAGGCAGGGTTCTCCCCAGGGAAATTTAAAGTGTCAGCAGTGGAGCACTACGCGCTCTTTTTCTGCTCATTCTAGCTAGGGATCGAGCTTCAGATACCTTTTTTTCTGGCCCCATGGAGCTGATTTGCTGCATTTTTGTGCTATTTAGCTCCTGATTGCAAGACTCCAAGCCAGTCAGAAAGATCAATTATCTTCCTTCCCTCCTGGTTTACAGATGCATGAGCAAGATGCACATTTTCCTTTTCCACTACTTAAATGCTGGAGGCAAATTCTTTGATACTGCAATGACGACCAAGCAAGTGAAGCAGCTGTTTTTTCTCACTGCCTTTGGGATCGTCAGGAGATGCCTACCAACTGAGTCTGGGACCTGCATTTCCGACTTCACCAATTTCTTGACAAAGCTCAGACTGGAGGGCTTGCGTCCTTACCACACAGGGTCATATGTCAAGTAGGCTCTTTATAGTGTTGCTGTTCAGGTGCACCAAGCGTTGTGAAAGTGTTCGGGTACACATACTTTTATGGAGGCTCTTTTCTTTTGTAAGCATCTATTTTTATGATTATTTATTAATAGCCGTAAATTTACAGCACTTAGACGCCTCAGGGCAGTAATGCGCTTTATAAATCCAGATAACATAACATCAAAAGATGGAGGCCACTGTCCTATGCTAAGTGGTGTGGTTAGAGTCTTTAAATATCTAAAGTGCTGACGGTGCAATACATTAAATTGGGTAAAATTTGAAGAGGACCATCGCTTGTCAAATCTCAAGCCTAAGGAAAAAGTGCTTTTTCAAAGTTGTAAAACCTCCTGGACAAGAGTCCCTACACACAAGTGCAATAATATGAACATAGCAATGGATGGAAAATCCACTATTTGGTCCAACACGGGACTACAACCTCATGTTATCATGGGTCTTGGGAACACCCAAAGGGTTCTTCCCTTCTAGACTCCAGATTGCTTCAAATCAGTGTGCTAACTTATAAAAAGTCACACAATATAGGGGCTGCTATATTTCTCTATGAATGTGTAATGCCATATAATGTCACTGCATTTTCATTATGCTTCATGGAATAAGGTTAGAAAAAATACACAAATGTGCACAATCTTAATTTGCTGCCCGAAAGCAAGGCTTTATTTCCAGGCTGTTTCTTTCACAATAAGGTTATAACTTCAAAATGAAAACCACTGCTTTACCAATGAACTCGAACATCGTCATATGTTTTTATTCACCAGGATGGGACACCAATGACGCGATATCAATTCACTAAAGTGTGCAGGCGGGCATTAGCCTGCCTGGGGGAGGATGCCTCCCAGTTTTCTTCCCATTCCTATCGGATAGGGGCGGCAACCACAGCGGCGGAAATCGGCCTACCGTCAGAAGCAATTAAAAGGGTGGGTCAATGGCAATCAGCATGTTTTCAGCGGTACGTGAGGCCGGACCTCGTGTAGTGGGAGAGAGACGCCCAGGGGGCACAACAATTTGTGGGTAACAGCAATTCTCTCTTTCCCTCAGTTGATGCCAGTAGCCCGGTGCACATATGTTGGTGTGGGCATTCCTTGATTTGCAGAGTGGAACAGCAATTCCGGGGGTCCAGTCTGGAGGAATCACAAAAGGCTGCAGGGTTTACGCACCATTGGTTGGGAGTGGCGGGTCTAAAATTGCAGGAGGTGTTTGGCCATTTTGATCAGGCTTTACGATCTGGAGCATTTCCCCAACAGGACATAATAGTCATACACGCGGGCGGAGATTATATGGCGTCCATAGGAAGGCGCGGGGTGTGCGAGGCCCTGTTTTCGGTCATGGCTAAGTTTCGACACTGCATACTAAAGGCAACAATATTGTGGTCGGAAGTGATTCTGCGAACGACTTGTGCTGGTTAGGTATCGGTGAATGCCATGAACGAATCGGTGAAGAAGCTGAACCAGTCCATTAATAGCATTTTCGCAAAGTCATCCATGGGCACTATTAGGCATAAATTGCTACATGCTGGGATGAGAGAGTTGTTCCACGAGGATGGCAATCTTTATCCACACGGTACTGAGGGCTACTGCCGAACATAGTCAGCGCCAGGTTGAGGGGGGAGGGCGAGTGTGCCAGCGACCTTATCACCCTGTGGCGGAGCGCTGACAGTTAAAACAAAGGGGGCATGCGCAGCAATGGAGGTTCAATGACTGGAGGGACTCCAAGAGAGGGTACGATGGAACTGTACATTGGATAGGCGGGGAGGGGACTGACCTTTTGATGGTCCTGGACTCTACTGCCGAGGATAGGCGCAGGGATAGGACTCACCTGCCAGTGGTCCTGCCTCTACCTCCTTTTCCCGCAACATATGGACTGTGTGGACTATTTGGGAGGATGCCTGTGGTCAAGTACCTCGGTGGGCCGGTGTGCTATGCGGTGCCTTGTATTCAAGTAATGCAATGTTGGCTGTAGCGCGTTGGGGACAGCCGGCACAAGGTGCCCAGCTGATTGGATCAGCCGAGTCGGCCAACACATTTAAGTACATGTGTATGGCTAAGCTGAAATCAATTACAATGTTATGTTTAATTTCCTTACTGCATTTGATATATGGAGGTTGCAAAGTCTGTTGCTGCAAATTTGATATTTATCCTGTAGATTTATATGGTTGATGTGAATAAAAGTCAACGCCTTTGACAACATAACCGATTCTGGATATTCTTGAGTTCAGCGGGCGCTGGGAAGTGTAAGAAGGGTGAGAGACCTAGGGTTTCATTGTGCGCATACTAATATTTTAGCATTAACTCACATTCGGAGTGGAGCACAAAATTCACGTTCTTTAGTACTTGCACTGACTATTTGCATCGAGCTTTACTAAATGGTAACTACCAGTGCACACCAGGAAGTAGTAACACAGGGAAGTAGTCCAAATTCCAATTTTTTCTCAAATCGAGGTTAGAGATGCTATTGGTTGATGGCAGTTCACTCTAATATTTAGGGTACAGGCTTTTTACCTGTACTACTGACACCCTGGTCTGACTAGTGTCCATCTCTGCAACTGCACCTGTGGTGGAGATAACCAGTGGTACGCTTCAACATTTTTAATCAGTATTCGGCAGCAGAACTTAATACACTTTATCACTTTAAACAAGTACAGTTAGACTATACATATGGTTAACACAGTTCGTTATGCGAACAATTACAGCAACCACAGCAAAGGCTGTTCAAGATGCACAACCACATCTGACAATGCCAGCAATTGGTCCAGCCACTATTAACACAATTAGGGGTAAGTTTCCCATCAGACTGGAGGAGATTCCATTCTAGATTTCACAAAATACAAATCATCTTGAAGCGGTGTTTTCCCAAATGAGACCTCAAGATAAACACAGAATTCTCACAATGGAGGCACCGTATGACAAACAATGCTTTGATGAACAGCTGAAACAGCCTACACACACACTCTCTTTGCATTATGTGCCTTTTACGTTATGTGTCGCCCACATCACACAGAGTATATTGCCAACACACTCTTGGAGAGCAATAATACTCCAATAACAATTTTCTCCCTTCTTAAGGTCATGAAAGGCTCCAATCTGAAAGCCTACTCCCCTATCACCTCTAATATTCAATGCGATAAATTGTCCACTATCCCTCACTGAGACCGAATCTTTATGTTGGAAGATCAAATCCGGCTCCTCAGTTGACCCTCTGAGACCAGTTCAGTTCCGTCAATTTCATAATGTCATTTTACCAATAACCTGGGAATTGATTAATCTATCTCTGTCCTCTGCGTCTCTACCATCTGCTTGGAAACACGCCAAAGTAAAGGAACCATCTTATATCCTTCCGAACCGGGTAATTATCGCCCTATCTCTCAGCTCCCTTTTCTAGCTAATGCCATGGAATCTCATGTAAATACCATTCTTACAGAGTTTGTAGAACGAATTGTTATACTGGATGCCTCTCAAAATGGTTTCAGGTCCCGCCATAGTTCTGAATCTGCTTTAATGGCGGTGACCGAAGAAATCCGTGGCAGTCTTGATGAGGGCAACTCGGCGGCCTTGAATCTTCTTGATGTAAGTGCTGCATTCGATACGGTGTCTCATGAGATATTATTGCGTAGGATACAGGAGATTGGGATTGGGGGTCTGGCCTTAACATGGTTTCAATCCTTTCTGGAGGGAAGAACCTTCCAGGTCACTATGCCACCTTTTCACTCTAAGGAGCTTGTTATCCAACACAGGGTGCCGCAGGGCTCGATCCTGAGCCCTTTGCTCGTCAATATCTATGTACAGCCATTGGCATTGATAGACAGGAGTAGAGGGTTGTCATTGGTGTTGTATGCCAATGACACCTCGATGACACCCAATTAGTTATCGCCTTCTCTAAGAAACATGAATCAAACCTTGTTAAATTAAAGGATGATATGATGGCATTTGCTGATTGGATGGCAGCAAATTGCTTGCAACTAAGCAAGTCGGAAATACTTCTTCTCAAGAGAGACAGTGATATGTGGTCAGGGCAGTAGTGGTCGGTTAAACTCAAACCTGCACCCATACCTAAGGAGACGGTTATGAACTTAGGCATCTCAATTGATAGAAGTCTATCCTTTGATATTCAATCTAAGGCAGTTTCAGGTACCTGCTTTGAGCTACTGGGAGGATGGAAACCTCTATTGGGGGTCTTTGATCCTCCGTTCGTCATACCATCCTACAGGCCATCATTCTGTCTAAGCTAGACTATGGAAATTCTTCATATTTAGGGGCCAGCAAATCTTGTACTCTGCAACTTCAAAGAATACAAAACGCTGCAGCCCGGATTCTGCTTGCACTTTCTAAATCATGCTCAGTGTCTAAGTCCCTATCCAAACTACATTAGTTGCCAGTAGAGAGAAGAATTCAGGTCAATACTCTCTGCATAGCCCATAAAATGTTGTCTCATCAAGCTCCCACTGTCCTAGCTAATATGTTAGTGTTGCATATTCCGAGTCTACCTCTTCGCTGGTTGGATCAAAGGTTGGTCTGCATCCCCTGTATTCACCAAGTCAGAGCCGGGGGCCGGTCTTTTAAGGTGCTGGCGGCTAAACTTTGGAACTCTTTTCCCTCTGCAATTAGAGGACTCCAGAATCATCTAGAGTTCCACAAAGCCGTAAAGATATGGCTTTTCCCAGGGTAACTCTGTTACCTTTCTCGGTTCTGCTTTAACTATGTTTACCTGGTAGCGCTGGGACGCCCCATTGCCGAAGCAGCTATGCACTGTATAAAATCAGTAAATAAAAAAATATAAGCATGTCATGACAGAAAGAAGCAACAAAATAGCAGTTGGGCGTAACACTACTCTAGGCTAAGATTAATAGTCTTCCGTATTTTCAAGCCAAGCTCTTAGTTACAGAGGCCACGTCCCTTTGAGAGACCCCTCAGTTTTTGCTTCCATTTAACCCCTTGCACGCTGATGACGGAACCGCTCCGTCATCAGCTGCGGGTGCGCTGTGCTGATGACGGAGCGGTTCCGCATTGGCCCGCCCCGCTCGATAGAACGCTCATGCGCGGCGCGAATTCCACGCCTGCGCTGAAGGTTCTATTGAGCGGGGCGGGCCATGACTGAGCGGTTCCGTCACCAGCATGCGGCCGCTGCGCGGCCGCCCCGCCCCCTTCGCACTGCGGCGGAATAGCCGCCGCAGTGAAGGGGTTAAAATGCTGGTTCCTGTCTTTCTAGAATGTGGCACTTGGCAGAGTACTTGGTTCTTTGCCCTGCAATTGTAAAGGAGTGGGGCTAATTAATTACTTATTTCTATGTAAGAGCTGTGTTGGCAGTAAAATGTGTACTAACTCTAAGATTATCAGATGAGCATCAACAATGATCACATATCTGGATACAGGGCAAGGGAACAGGAAGGGTTTACAGGGAGAATGAAAATTAAACACAATAAACTGGAACTGACCAGCCATACAGGAAAATGATGTCAGAAAAACCTTATCAGTGATGGACCCTAGCTGACAATAGCATAAAAAAAGCATACATTTTGCAGCTCAGAAGAATGTTCTTAATAAAAAGAGATGAATGACAAGTACAGGCGAGTTAAATGCATGCAATGTAAATCAGCAGCTAAGCAATAGTGAATGATGCTTTGCCGACACAGTTTCACCTGGCCTTTCACTTCTTCAATAGGATCTGTGTAGTCCTGAGGGAAGCTGGAAAGATTGAATAATGGCAGATTATGCTTGCTTTTCCGCCACCTCATTTGCGTCTCTCCCCACTGAGAGGAAGTGGTGAAAACATCCACCTTTCCACTGCTTTAGGTTTCTGTAGATGCTGGGAAGATGTTGTAAGGCAGGTCAGGCAGTCACCTCCTTGCACCATGAGGACTCACACAGCAGTGAAAAACAACTTTGCTTAGGTGGAACTTTTGAGACCTGTTGTATATACCTTGTGGGCTCACAGACCGCCCACTGCTTTCCACTTGTTTTTTCCAAGGTCCTTTAAAAATCCTTTCTTCCAAGTGGTTAATCTTTCCTATTTGCCCCTCCTTTTCATTGGTTGTTCACTCCCACAGAGCGGTGCCCCAATGCTTGTATCCTTCCACTTGTCCCATAGTAACATCTGTTTAGGGACTACTTTTCCCTTTGTTTAAGAGCATTTGACATGAGCAGTGGATGTTTTCAGTTGCTAAGAGGTCCATTTCTGTAAACAGGGCTGTAAATCATGTTCTCATCTCATCACATTTGCTGTGCATTCAAATAACGAGGTCAAATGTTAGAGGTTGTTTTCCGAGGGGGCCCGTTTCTGCTCCCCCACCTCTGCTTTCAAGCACCGAGCTGCCCCAGCCACCCTGTTAAGTGCTGTGTGCACTGCCTGCCAGGACATGCAGTTCCTTGTGTGTTTTCAACATGCTCCTTTTGCCATACTAGTGCTGCATGGACTACATGCCCTTCCGTGATGATGTCTCCGGCTGGGTGTGCTGCTGTTTGTTTTCTTCAGCCCATGGCTCGGTGGTGATCGTGGTAAGTGACAGCTGCACGTCTGGTGTCATTGGCAGTGACACAGTCAGGATTTTATTTGCAGCATCCCTCAAGAGCTATTTGTTAGGAACTCCTGGGTCATATTGGTGCTTAGAAATGGAGACAATACTACTTTTCCTCCTAACAGACATTGGAGCCAACCCCTTGCACTATATGGTGGGAAAGCTAAGAAGCGGATAACTCAAACGTCTCAGAAGCTCACAAATAATAAACATACGAACATAACGTGGCAACAATAAAGGGAAATGTGATTGATATACTTGTGTATGCTGCAGCACAGCCAAACTAATTGTTGTGGACAGCTATACAAGTGCCAATTAACAGTATTCCACTGGTCGATTCCCATACTGGACGTATTTCACATAAAACGGTTCACACCACAAACACCGTAGGAGCAAAGCATGCATATGATAGTTTGTGGAGGTGGGTGCGCTTGGGAGGAGCCAAGGTGCGCAAGCTTTTAGTGTATGGCATCTGATCACACACCCCTCTTTGACCTTTTATGTGGTAGGAGCAATTTTGCGTGTCTCAAGCTTCATTGTTGTGATGAAAACCAATCACAAAAGATTACCCCTGACATAGTATGATCGAAACACAGCATTTAAAATTGAAAATAAAAGAAATGGTAGATGTCTTGAACATGTACTTTAACTGCCATTATTTAGTTTTACTTAGCAGAAAATAATATTCACAAAGCGAAATGTTTCTAGATAAAAATAAGCCCATTTGGGGAGATGGTGATGGCTCGCAATGCATTATGTTATGTTACGTTATGTTTTGTAATGTTATGCTGCTACCAAGTGTGTTATGTGCCTTCTGTTTACAACTGAACATTCCTAAAATGCCTACTTTTGCCACAATCGCTTCTCTTGAAAATGATGCTTGGTTTCTCATCTCTTCCAACACTCTAGTGTCCCCTTCCCTCCTAGTAACTCTCTTTGCTATCTGTGTCAGCCACTACCTCTTCATCAAACCCGTAGCCCAATCTTTTATGATCACAGCTTCTTCAGATTTTCGCTGCAGAATCCACCCAATCCTCTTGCATTCTTTACACACCTGGACTTCTATGCCTTCCTATATGGCAGAATTTGTGAACAGTAAGCAGGTATCGAAAAAATCTGTGGATTTCAATTTCCCATTAATGGATATATAGGTGAAGGGAGTGTTAAGTGGGTTAAAGGTAAGCCGAAGCAGTTTTTTTCATTAACATTCTGGATTCTCGCAACAAGCTTTAGGAGTGGTAATGTTGTAATTTGGGCAGCGATTGGGTTAGCATTAGCAGTAGCCATCCTGTATTTAGAAGTTATCTTATCCGTTTTGTGGAATCCATTTTGTATTTCTGGCAGCCATCTTGTTTGCCATGTGCTACCACGTGCATGCCATGTGCTCTGTCCTACCTTGCTGTTGTCTGCTTTTGGAATCTGCCTAGAGACAGGTTATATTTAGTTTCTTCTGCTTCACACATGCTCAGTTGAGCTTGCAGCTGTCCATGCAGCTGCTGTTAGTCTGTAACTGTCAGGATGTGTTCACCAGAATTAGCAACTGTTAGCTCCTCCCACTTGTTGACTGTGCATTTTCTGTATGACCTTATATGTACCTAAAACCTTCTTCTTGTACTTGTACCGCCTTCTTTTGAGCCCCTGTGTGTGTATAAAAGGACCAAGCTCCTTCCATTTAGTGTGCTACTTCATACACTACCGAAGGGTGTTGTGTGAATGTAGTTCGCCCTCATGAGGTTAATAAACTTTGTCTTTTATATTACAGTTTCCATGCCAACTTCTATACTATTGGTCTAAGGACTTGTGCAGAGAAGGGCGAACCCCTGGCACATGTTGGCCTAGCTGAGGTCCACTACTACAGTAATAGGTGTGGACTCTCCTAGCGCATCTTTCTCCATATTTCAAGTACTATCTGGCCTACTGCTCTATCTCTCATACTCATCTCCATCAAATACTCTGAATGCTACCGCCCTCATTCATCTCTTGTACAATGACAACTACCTCTTCACGTGTTTGTTCTGTATTCCTCGGAACTCACATCAAATTCTTCTCCAGGGGATCGTTCTCTCTTCCTCACTCCATCAGATTATCTTTAAATCATCCCTCCAGTCTCTTCAAGTATTATGTATTTATGGTCAAACCTGTACTCTTTAGATCATCTTAAAGTACCTGTTTCACTTACCGCTTACCTCACAAGTTCTTTCCGACAATTGACTGCCAGGAGTAAATGACTTGCAGTGTAATGTATTGTAGCAATGGATACATTGCAGTGCAATCACAATTGACACTTCTAAAAAAGTGCATTGGTTTTAGTGCTGTTCAATGTTTGTTAATTTTGCTTTTGCTGTACATTTTGTATCCCATAAGTATTGAAGTTGACTATCTGAGCATTGTGTGGAAATCAGTTCTTTGTAGTTTCACACTGATTTTACCTCCTTACCTTGTCTGAAATATTTTCATATTTCAACAATCCACATAAATACACTCCACACCATGTACCATAACTCTAATCATAATAAAAACAGACGGTCCTAAACTGATTTAGAGAAACACAAAGGAAGGAGAAAATCTTGAGTTTAGGCTGTTCAAATATTCAACAGCTGGTAATTAATACATATCACACAGAATCATTCATTAATGCACACCAGTAAGATACACCCACAATTTTCTAGTACATATCTTCATTGGTTATATATCAAAAGAAAATGTAATTTTACAAGGAGACGGTAAAGCCATTACCACATATTTCTAGAAATAAATGGGTTGCTCAAGGAAAAAAGTGCAGAGAGAAATGGTGCTCATGCCTAGGAAAAAAGGAGGAGGAGATGGTTTGTGTTGTACTAATTAACCAGTGTTGATTTCAAATTGTAAAAGCTACCTTGGCGTTGTACTGCGTTTATTTTGTTATCTCCCCCTCCTTTTTTCCTAAGCACCTTTCCTCTCTGCACTTCTTTCCTTGAGCACCCCATTTATCTCTAGAAATATGTGGTAATGTCTTTACCATCTTCTTGTTTAAATTATATTTACTTTTGAAATATAAAAATCGAAGATATGTACTACAAAGTTGTGGGTGTATTCTGTCTCTTTCTTACTGGTGCGCGTTAATGAATGATTCTGCTTGATATGTATTATTTACCAGCTGTTAAATATTTGAGCAGCCTAAACTCAAGATTTTCTCCTTCCTTTGTGTTTCTCTGAAATAGTTTGGGACCATCTGTGTTTCATATTATACTATACCCAGGTCCTTTGTCATTGATTGGGTTTCCCCATTAGTTTGTAATGGGTCTATAACTCCAATCAGCATATTTTCACTCAATGCCACAGTTCCAATTCAACTCCACACTATTCGCTTAACACAACACATAATTCAATTCATCAACACAACTACACAACACACCACATACATCCAATTTCCACCACATAATTCCACATCATGCCACAAAATTCAACAGCACACCATGGGCCATATGTAGGTAAAATATATTTACAGATTCCTAAATACCGAATTTTACCGATTCGGTATTCAGGAATCGGTAAATGAGATTTAGGTAAAATATCGGTAACATTTACCGATTCGGAAAAAAACGGAAAATGTGTTCCGAATCGGTATTTACCGAATCGGTATTTTCCTAATCGGTATATACCGAATCAGTATTTACCGAATTGGTACTTACCGGAACGGAGATTAAAAAAACAAGCAATTGAGGAATCAACCAATCTTGTGCATCTACCCCACCCCACAACCAGGAAGTGGCCACACCCATGCAGGTGCAGACAATCAGAACCTTCTGGAGAGCTGGGAGCGCAGAGGAAAGCAACTGAGCCACTGGCTGAACATTGCTGAGGAGAACTGCAGGATGGCATCCAATGAATCTGAGAGGGAAAGGAAAATGAAGTTCAGTGAAAGTGAGCTTCGTGTCCTTGTGGAGGAGGTCGTGAAACACCACACACAGATTTTAGGAAAGCAGTCCCTGCAGGTAGCAGAATCAGTGAAAAGGAAAATCTGTCTGGCAATCCAGGCGCAGGTGAATGCTATTGGGGTGAGCCCACGGGACATCGATGACCTCAAGAAAAGGTAGTTTGACCTTCGGATCGTCACCAAGAGGAAGCTGGCTGCACAGAGGAAAGAGACCAGTCTCACAGGGGGAGGAAGGAGCAGTGCCCGTGCCCTCACAGACCTGGAGCAGCTGGTTGAGTCAACCCTGGAGCCCGGGAGTGTGTCTGGAATCGGGATGCAGACAGCTCAGCCAGAGCTGCCACAAAACAAGGTAAGAAGCATGTACAGCAATCCCCCCCTTCCCTATCCTCCTTCCCCAATGTGGCTCTGTGACTCACACTCCAGTACAGGTTTTAGTATACACCAGCAATGCATTATGGGAGATGTAGTCAGTGAAACACCCATCATGACAGTCATCACACTAAACAACAAGGCATGCCACACACATCAGTCAGAAGCAGCAGAGGACATTGAGATAGTGTGACAGGAATGTAATTTAATATTTAAATGCAGGGCTGCAGGACCACTGAGCTAATGTCCATATCTGTCCACAGCACACCATGCTATTGGGGTGAGCCCACGGGACATCGATGACCTCAAGAAAAGGTAGTTTGACCTTCGGATCGTCACCAAGAGGAAGCTGGCTGCACAGAGGAAAGAGACCAGTCTCACAGGGGGAGGAAGGAGCAGTGCCCGTGCTCTCACAGACCTGGAGCAGCTGGTTGAGTCAACCCTGGAGCCCGGGAGTGTGTCTGGAATCGGGATGCAGACAGCTCAGCCAGAGCTGCCACAAAACAAGGTAAGAAGCATGTACAGCAATCCCCCCCTTCCCTATCCTCCTTCCCCAATGTGGCTCTGTGACTCACACTCCAGTACAGGTTTTAGCATACACCAGCAATGCATTATGGGAGATGTAGTCAGTGAAACACCCATCATGACAGTCATCACACTAAACAACAAGGCATGCCACACACATCAGTCAGAAGCAGCAGAGGACATTGAGATAGTGTGACAGGAATGTAATTTAATATTTAAATGCAGGGCTGCAGGACCACTGAGCTAATGTCCATATCTGTCCACAGGAGAGTTATCGCGCAGGACTGCGCAGGAGAAGGAGGGAAGGGCACCCTGTAAGGGAAGACCAGAGGATGCCAGCACAAGTGCAGGTCACAGCACTCCACCACCACCGGCACCAACACCACAGGCAGCTGCACCAACAGAGCCAGCTGCAACAGAAGAGCCAGCATCAACACTGCTGATTGACTCACCACCACAGCAAGCCTCACAACAATTTATTTATTTATTAAACTTATATGGCGCAAACAGCTACCCAAAAAGGGTTTCCCGGCGCCTTAGAGCACAGCACAGTGAGTGGAATAATACAACAGAGGTCGTTCAAGATTACTGATCGAACGACCAGGTCTTTATCTCTTTACGGAACCTGGAATGACTTCCCTCCTTTCGTATATGGAGTGGTAGTGTGTTCCAGATAGAAGGACCCAGATGGGCAAAAGATCTTCCTCCCATCCTGGAGAGCTTAAATCTAGGTACACAGAATTTTTCAGCTGATTGAGACCGTAGGTTTCTTTTTGGAATGTAGGGATGGGCAAGTGTCTGAAGGTATTTGGGAGCGGTACCTGCTTTGATTTTAAACATGTAGTTTAGGGCCCTAAATCTAATACGACTTTCCACCCTCAACCAGTGCAGTTCACACAAATAGGGGGACACGCTGGTGTTTCTAGGTACATAGCAAAGAAGTCGGGCAGCCGCATTTTGTACGAGCTGCAATCTCTTTGTAACTGCCTTGTTTGCACCCAGGTACAGGATGTTCCCGTAGTCAAGCCGGGATGTAATTAAGGCATTGAGTACGGTTTTTTGCATGGGGATAGGCAGCATCCAAAGGATCTTCTTGAGCCATTTTATGATGATAAAGCAGAGACCCACTACCTTGCTAGCCTGTTGCTTCATGGACAGTGAATTGTCCAGAATTACTCCCAAATTTCTTGCATGAGGCACTGGTGTAGGAAGATTCCCCATCTGGGCAGGCCAGTGTGATGTACTCCAGAGTTCTGGCTGCTTGCCCAGAAGGAGAATCTCCGTCTTGTTTCCATTTAATTTCAACTGGTAAGTTGTCATCCAATTGAAGATGCTCAGGAGACCATTTTTGAGAAGGGACGAAGAAGACGATTGGGAATCAGACAATGAAAAGACAATTTGCGAATCGTCTGCATACGTCATGAAGGTGAGGCCTGCTTTTTCCACTAGGTCTGTTAGGGGTCTGAGATAGAGATTGAAAAAAAAAAAAAAAAAAAAAAACCTCTCAGCCTCACCAGCATCAACATCACTTGTAGCGGTAAGCCCCAGGAGGCATGCTGTAGCCACTCTCTATATCATGGAGTCATCCACTGAGGACACAATGGGGGGGGTGACACACCAACTCGTCCATTGGAGGATACAAATGCTGGACTGTAGTCCACCTCCTAGGGTGCGCACAGAGGTGCGAGACGCCGCAGGGCCTGGGAGCACAGCACAGCTCAGCAGGGTGAAGGGGTCTTCGGAAGGCTGGAGGCCAGTATGGTGAAGGGGCAGCACCTGCAGGGGAAGGCAATTCAGTCAGTTCAGAGACAAATGCGGCACCTAAACCAGAAATGGTTAACATTGACAGGGGCATCAGTTCTATGGCAGAGGGCATCAAGGAGATGGCTGAGGGCATGCGGGACATGTCCCAGTCTGTGTTGGTGCTGTGTGACAAACTAGACGAGGCAGGGCAGAAAGGCGCAGGGAGAGGCAGTGTATGGAGCAGCACACCAGGGCAGTGAACCGCCTGGCAACTGCCACTTCCCTGCTCTGCAGGTGCTCCGTGGCAATGCAGGAGGGGCTTGTCCACTGCTACACGGATGTCACCAGGGGGATGGGGAAGGTGACATCTGCACTGGAAGTGCTGCTAACCACTCAGTTAGCCAACGCTGGTGCACTAGGTGTGGGGGAGAGTGATGAGACCACCAGCAGGAGCAGCATTACCCCCCCTGTACCAGACACCTGGAGGGGCAGCAGGCGGCATGCTGCGGGCCCTGGCTCAGCAGACAGTGAGGATAGCCAGCTGCAGGCATCCAGCACTGTTGTGCCTGGGCGCAGACGTTAATGCTGCCCACACATTTATGAACATATTTATGGTGAAGTAACCCATGACTACCTATTAAGATTGGCACCATTTGGACTGGCATGGTGTGCCATTTGTTCACTGTCGTAGTGCCCAGTTATTAAACTACGTCATGTACATGCAACGTCTGGCTGTGTCTCCTTACTTACTTAAAAACAGTTGCGTGTGATCTCTGCCCGTCTCTGTCTCCCATCTGTTGCTGGTGCCACTCCTGCTGTGTTGGGCTCAGGCTGTGCAAATTCATCATCATTATCCTCAATGTCTGTTAATTCTACTGCTGTTCCTTTCCTAGTGGAAAGGTTGTGCAGCATTGCGCAAGTTGCAATGATTTTACAGCAGATGAGGGGTGAGTACTGACGTGCACCTCCACTTTTGTGGAGGCAGCGGCACCTGCTTTTTAACAGCCCAAAGGTGTGCTCCATGACGCTGCATGTAGATTTGTGTGCCACGTTGTAACGTCTCTCACTCGGGGTTGATGGGTTCAGGTAGGGAGTGCGGATGAATGTGCGGGCGGCATATGCGCTGTCGCCTATGTGGAAAAGAGAGAGCCATTACTCACATGCACAACAACACCTACATCTGCAATATCTATCAGGGTGTGTCACAGTGTTTTACCTAGCAGGTATCCTTCTCCAAATTCCCCGCTGCCAGGCGTGTGTAGATCCCACTGTTCTGGAAGATGTAGGAGTCGTGGGTGCTTCCTGGGAATTTGGCAACGATGTCTGTGATTATGTTGGCAGCATCACAGATTACCTGCACATTTATGGAGTGGGTTGACTTTCTGTTCCTGTATATGTACTCAGTGGCTGCAGGTGGGCAGATTGGGATGTGCGTGCCATCAATACAGCCGATGACATGTGGGAACTGTGCCATTTGGTAAAAGTCAGTCTTCCTCTTCTCCAGTTCCGCATGTGTGTCAGGGAAGCTGATGTAATGATGCATTATCTGTATCATGGCCTCTAGGAACTTCCTGAAGAAATGGGACAGGCAGCTCTGGGACACCCCACCTATCGCAGCTAGCACCCCCTGGTAACTGCCTGATGCAAGCAGGTGTAGGCTACAGACCACCTGCACATTTGGTGGTATGGCGTGCGCCCTTGCTGTTGGGTGCTCCAGGAGTGGGTGCACGTCCCTAATCAAGTCCAGGATGGTGTGGGGGTGTAGCCTGTAACTTTCATGGATCTCTGCCTCAGTAAGTTGTAAGAGTGTGATCCGCTGTCTGTAGACTTGCTCCTCCCGTCTCCAGTTCCTCTCTCCCTGCTGCCTGTAGCTGTAGCCGACTTGCTATCACATAGAAAGCCGTCATTCTGATCACACTGTTGCATTTTGGGGCCTGTTTTATGGCCTGCACCTGGTTATCACCTGCTTTCAATCCATGGTAATTACCGACTCTTAAATACCGAATTTCATTAAATTCGGTATTTTCTAAGTTACCTACATCTCTATTCTCATTTTTACCGTTTCTTATTTACCGATTCGGTATTTACCGATTCATAATTACCGAATCCTTACTTTTGGACTCCTACATCTCAATACCTAAATACTGGTCGGTAAAGGCTAATTTACTGAATTTCGCCTGTTACCGACCGGTATTTAGCTACCTATATATGGCCCCATATAATTAAACTCCACTACATATCACTCTACAATACAAAACACCGTTCCACAGAATTACGCTACATAACACACAATCCCACTCCACATAATTCCAGTACACTCAATACCGCATAATTACTATCCACATATTTCCACTGCATGCCATGCCACATAATTCCACTACACAAATCCACTCCACACCACAAAATTCCCTGCCACACAATTCCACAACTAACAATTCCAATGCAACCCACTTAATTCCTCTCCACACCACATACATCCACTCCATCAAACAGATGGGTAAATGACATTGTCATTTACAACACCAATACCTCTAACTCAAGCAAAAGCGAGACCTGTTCAGCCAAGGACCATGCAGGTAAGAGCGGTGGAACCCGGGTTGGGGGAGATTTTGACAGACGATGACGAGGGAAAATGAATTATTTATTAACATTTGCCATCATCATCGTATGTCGAAATACCCCCTCACCTAGCCCCACCGCTCCACTGATCTTACCTGCACAGGCCGCTGCTGGACCTATTGGCTTTGCCAATGGTTGTTTTTCACTGCAGCCACTCATAGAGGAAAATTGGCGAGATTTACCTTCCAAACCATTGCCGATGACTTCCTGGGGATTTCTTTCAATCTTCTTTTCTGGATATGGAAATCAATGACTCCGATTTGATTGGCGACTAGTGTCCGGCAATCTCCTCATGTTAATGAAATAAAGTGCACCCCACATATAGAATGGGCAGTTTTGGCAAATACCGACTACACCTGTGGGAAC
This sequence comes from Lissotriton helveticus, assembly GCF_964261635.1. Taxonomy (NCBI): domain Eukaryota; kingdom Metazoa; phylum Chordata; class Amphibia; order Caudata; family Salamandridae; genus Lissotriton; species Lissotriton helveticus. The sequence continues at coordinate 455,848,249 of NC_136070.1, read as the reverse complement.
ACATTGCTTATGCAAAAAATAAAATATTCACAGAGTAATGCGCAAATTTGCTTTCTAAAATCGTTTCATGTCAGGTTTTGTTCATTGCAGTGCGTTTTATAACCCTGTTTATGCTTGGTGTGTGTCTCATACTCACGCTTCATTTATCTGAAGTAATTGCACGTTTGTTATAGTGGGTGTTTATAAACAAAACAATATTTTTACTGCATGCTAAACAGGTAATTTGCAATTGGTGTGCTTTAACTGTAGACTCTCGGTAGTCAATTTAGACTTCTAAATAACTATGTTATGATTAATTGGATAGCCATGGCCATAGCTATGCAGTCTGAAAGATATTCGTGGCTATACTGGAAATCATAGCTTTGGATTGTAAACACGTTTGCCCGATAAACCAATAATATGCACAGACAGAAAATACTAGAAACGTATCTTTATACTTGTCTTCCACTATCCATAACAATTATTTACAGCATTCAAATTTGACACATAGTATGAATTGTCTGAAGCTTTGGTGGGGAGGGGGTTGGGGGGTGAGGGGGGGGGGGGAATGCAGGGCCCTTACTGGTATCGCACCCCAGTTGCAGCGGCTAATTTTAGGAAAAACACATTCTGGGGAAAGTGAAATCAAATAATTTGGCTTCACCTATTGGTTTCTCAGCGTTATCTGCGTCATAAAAGAACAGGTGAACATGTTGTAGCACGAGCTCCAGGCACTTCCTAAGAGTGGCTCCCGGGGCGGAGAGTCATGGCTGTACTCTCTTTTGATTGGCGGGGTACCTAAGCCGTGCTAAATATGGACGCTCAGACAGTATGTATATACACCTCATTTTCATAAAACTTCTGAAAATGTTTCCCTCCATATTTCTATGGCTTGAGTTATCGTGGTAATCTGCAGAATCCGATAATATGGCAGAGAACAGTAATTTATTATTCCACTTTATCTTGTCATCAGCAGTAATTCTGCCATGGAATAATGTTGCCCATTGTATAAGCCTTTGAGGTGGGCAGGATTTAGGGGGTGATTACTATGCAACTTGTAAAGGCTCCTTGTGTAGTCTAGGCAATTAATTGTTTATGCTCATTTTGGCACGTTTAAGCTGTTTAATTGTTTTTTTTAAGCCATTATTAAATCAAAGGCTGAAAGGATTGCAAAGCTGGCTTCATTGGGCTTGATTCACAAACTGCATTCTGTACTGCAAAACTTATCACAAGGTGTAAGGTTTGCCTATACTTATATGAACAGAGTTCTCTGCCTCTACTGCGAAGTCTCCACACATGGAATATAGACTTTACTTGCAAATGTGGGAGGGACACAGATCCGTGGGTGGGAAAAGGGGCAGATTTACTACTATAGGCACAGGATAGGGAGGATAAGAGGGGTTTAGGCAGGGCCAGGAAGAGGTTCAGGGAAGCAAGTCACCCACCCACACAAGAAAGCCAATTTCTTTACTCTGAGGACGGAGATATGTAACATATGCTCTCATAGTAAGTTTACACTCAAAGTTTGTAAATAAACAATGAAGCAAACCTACTAAAAAGTGTGCATTTATTCAAAAGTATAATTTACCTTTGTGACTCAGGTCCTCCCTGCTAGCATAACCCAGAGAAAGGAGATAAACCCCTGAACGTGCAGCCAGTGCAGAGGTTCTCATTGGACCCATTCTCATTGTCACATTTGTTGGCGAGTATAGTTGACTAAAAAGACAGATCTAGAATTGGAAATAATAATAAATAATAATAATAATAATAATAAGGTAATTTATAAAGCGCCTGGTGACGCCATCCCGGCGTGTCCCCGCGCTGAAGAAAGCAAGTCATCAGAGACATACAGACTTCCCACAAACCCCCCCTCCCAATCCCCCTGCTTATAGTTTATATAAGTGTGTTTTTAGCATTGTTCTGAATTTAGTTTCCGATTCTTCCAGTCTTAGGGATGTGGGAAGAGCATTCCAGTTTTTTGCTACTATATATCTAAAAGAGCGCCCACCTAGTTTTGCTCTTTTTACACAGGGGATCGTCAGCAGCCCCATCCCCTCTGATCGGAGGGCTCTAGTTGGCTGATACCTAAGTACTAGGTCAAACAAATAGGGAGGGGCTTTACGTTGGAGTATCCTATGGCACATTAAGAGGGCTTTGAACATCACTCTCTTCTTGATCGATAGCCAGTGTAGAGCAGCTAAAGCTGGTTTGGATGCTGCTCTTCTGGGGAGTCGTAATACGAGACGGGCTGCTGTATTTTGGAGGACCTGTAGGCGCTTTAGCCCATGTTCTGTAGCACCCAAGAACAGAACATTCCCGTAATCCATACGGGAGGTCACCAGCGCCTGGGTCATAGTGCGTCTGGCCTCCAGCGGGAGGAAATCCAGGGTGCGATTCAATGTTTTCAGGACTCCAAAACATTTTCCAGCGAGGCGATGAATGTGGCCTTCGTAGGATAAAGTGTGGTCCATCCAAATACCCAGGTTTTTGGCTTCTTTACAGGGAACAGGTGTGGGACCCAGACACGTCGGCCACCAATCTGGAGACCAGCTCAAGTTGTTTCCTCCCACCACCATTACCTCTGTTTTGGATCCGTTTAGTTTTAGGCAATGAGCGTCCATCCATACAGCTAATGCTTGCATACAAGCCTTAAAATTAGATGCTGCCATTGCTGTTGCTTGAGACAGCGAGATCAGCAGTTGGGTGTCGTCAGCGTAGGATACCAATTCTACTCCGTACGCCTGCACCACTTCGGCCAAGGGGGTCATATACAGATTGAAGAGCGTTGGACTCAGGGCCGAGCCCTGAGGAACCCCCTATTCCAAGGCCATCTCTGCTGATCTGCAAGAGCCTCGCTGCACCATAAAGCTTCTACCTGTGAGGAAGGATTTCAGCCACCCCAGTGTGGAGCTGATGACACCCGCTTTGACTAGACACTGTAGTAAGATGAGTGAGCTACAGTGTCGAATGCCGCACTGAGGTCAAGCATCACCAAGGCCATGGTGTTATCGGCATCCGCCCCTCGTCTAAGGAACTCAGTCGCTCTCAGGAGAGCTGTCTCCGTGGAGAAGCCCACCCGGAAACCAGACGGCGAAGGGTGCAGGGCGTTCGTTTTTTCTAAGTGTGTCATTAACCATTTGCCACTTTCTCCGCAACCTTAGCTAAGTAGGGAAGCAGCGAAATGGGTCTTACATTTTCCAGTGAATCTTGGGCAATGTTGGGTTTTTTCTTTAAGGGAAGCACAATTGCTTTTTTCCAAATTTCTGGGAGGAGTTCCGTTGAAAAAGAGACCTGGAGTAAATGCCTAATATAAGGCTCCAATGTCAAAAGGCTATCTCTCATTACCCTAGGAGGGGCTGGATCGCGAGGGGAGCCCGATTTAATTCCCTGACAGAGGTTGCAGAGCATCTCCGGAGGAGGAACTGAGAAGGATGTCAGTCCCCCTTCTGTATTATCTACTGACCTAATTACTACAAAATTCGTACCGGCTGCAGGTTTGTTGGGGAAGGTAGCATATATTTTCCTCACCTTTCCTGCAAAGTACTCTGCAATTTTGTTAGATTCTGCTATTGAGTCGGTGTCCTGAGTGGTTGGGGCACGTATCAACGAGATCTCTTTGTAGATTTTGAAAAGCTCTTTGGATGAGTTTTCTGCTTCCCCAATACGAATCTTATAATGGGTGGCTTTTGCTCCACGTATCATCAGTTGACATTTTTTCTGAACCTCTTTGTATTTTAATTTACTCAGAGGGCAGAAGTCTATTCGCCATCTCCGTTCCATTTTTTTGCATGCTGATTTAGCCTCTTGTAGCTCCGGAGTAAACCATGGTGCTGATTTCCCTTTTCTGCACCCTATTCTAGCGAGGTGTATCGGGCTGTCTTATCAAGGGCTTCGAGAATGCGCTGTTCTAGCCTTTCGAGAGCGAACTCGCAATCGTCGCCTCCCGGTGGACCTCCTTCTAGTAACAGTTCGTTAAACACCTCTTGGGAAAATTGTTTCCACTTGCGTCGTTGGTATCTTTTATTCTCCGCTAGGTGAGAATCAGGGGTTGAAATGAGAATTTTGAATGGGACCAAGTAATGGTCTGACCACGGGATCGGAAGGGGGGTATCAGTCATTATTCCGTCCCAGCTACCAAATATCGGATCTAGTAGGTGGCCATGATTGTGCGTGTCAGAAAAGGGGGTGGTGATGAACAGAGTGTCTGAATTAAGCAGACCACTCTTACCCAGTGCAAAGATCAGGGCTTGATCCATCACCGTTATTTAGCTCACTGCCCCATCCCAGCTCAGAACATGGCTATATGCAAATTAGTCTGTCCCTGGCCCAGTACATCATGGGAACAGGGCAGACCAAACTACCAAGCCAATTCTTCACCAGAAAGGAGACAAGCTTCCGGGGACCGGTTTCTGGCATTTCAGCCGTCGTCGGCCCGGCTTGCTTGAATCCTGATGGAGCAGTGAGCAAGGGACTCATGTCTGAGTATACCCTGCCACACCTATAGTGGCCAAAAACGATTCAGAAAAGGGGGTGGTGATGAACAGAGTGTCTGAATTAAGCAGACCACTCTTACCCAGTCCAAAGATCAGGGCTTGATCCATCACCGTTATTTAGCTCACTGCCCCATCCCAGCTCAGAACCTGGCTATATGCAAATTAGTCTGTCCCTGGCCCAGTGCATCATGGGAACAGGGCAGACCAAACTACCAAGCCCATTCTTCACCAGAAAGGAGACAAGCTTCCGGGGAACGGTTTCTGGCATTTCAGCCGTCGTCGGCCCGGCTTGCTTGAATCCTGATGGAGCAGTGAGCAAGGGACTCATGTCTGAGTATACCCTGCCACACCTATAGTGGCCAAAAACGATTCAGAAAAGGGGGTGGTGATGAACAGAGTGTCTGAATTAAGCAGACCCCTCTTACCCAGTCCAAAGATCAGGGCGTGATTGTGCGTGGGCATATAGTTTTTTAGATCCATTTGTAATGCCTGTATGTCTAATATCAAATTGGTGGCTTCCTTATCCTGTTCATCATCAAGATGGATATTAAGAACTCCTAACAACAGAAATCTGCTCTTTCTGGTTGCTAGATGAGCAATGCCCTCCAACAAACTACATTTAAAGTTCTTTAGTCCGCCAGGGGGTCTATAAACAAGAATCCCTGATATAGAGAAAAGGGGCCCTACTGTTAGCAAGAAGCAACCTGCCTCACAATTGTCTATACTTATAGCTTCTAGGGTACATTCCATCGGTGATTTAATAACAATGGCAATTCCCCCCTCTTCCTTCACTCCTGTCCAATCTGACCAGTGAGTAGGAGGGTGGGATAGCTTCTATGATCTCTGGATCAGAGTCTTCCCCTAGCCAGGTCTCCGTTAAGAAGAGGAAGTCCAATTTACCATCCAGAAGGAGATCCCAGATCTGATTGCTGTGTTTTCTTAGCGACCTACAGTTTAGCAGGGCTCCCTGCATAAATCTATTGCTTGACCCGCTTAACGGTTCTCTAGTGACTCTAAAGGAACAATGTGCACAGTTGCGTATAGTGGGAGCTTCCATAGAGTGCCAGCAAGGCTCCTCTTTAGGTGGTCGTAATTTTAGCAGTTCCTGTTTGTCATACTGAAAGCGGATTTGCCCATTCTGCGCAGGGATCTTGACCCCAACCCCGTCCGGTCGCGGACGGGCGCAGACGGGCTTGATTTATGCGCGACTTCGGCGCGCATTCGTCGCGCCCGCTGCGCTCATCCGCTGCGCGTCCGGAAGTGACACATGATATATAGGAGGAGGAGTAGGACATCAGGGGGGCGTGGCCTAGCTGTATTGGGCGTGGCCTCCGGGGTCCCAGGTGATAGCGTTTTATCATTCGGGCGTTTCCTGCAGCAGCGCCAAGATCGGCTGCGCGGGGATGCCCAAGGGAGTGACTAACACGTTTCGAAGTGCCCAGAGGTAGAGGGTAGGTAAAAACACAGTAACAACAATTCTGTCTTTAAAAAGTCAATCTAATCTCGCTCCCGGCTGTGCCTCAGGAGAAATGCAGTCTTCTGACTCGCGCTCGTTCTCAGCGCGCCTTAAATGCTTTAGCGTGGGCTAGCTGTATTGGGCGTGGCCTCCGGGATCCCAGGTGATAGCGTTTTATCGTTCGGGCGTTTCCCGCAGCAGCGCCAAGATCGGCTGCGCGGGGATGCCCAAGGGAGTGACTAACACGTTTCGAAGTGCCCAGAGGTAGAGGGTAGGTAAAAACACAGTAACAACAATTCTGTCTTTAAAAAGTCAATCTAATCTCGCTCCCGGCTGTGCCTCAGGAGAAATGCAGTCTTCTGACTCGCGCTCGTTCTCAGTGCGCCTTAAATGCTTTAGCGGGGGGCATGGCCTAGCTGTATTGGGCGTGGCCTCCGGGGTCCCAGGTGATAGCCAAAGCTTGCTTAGAGTAAGCCAGAGACCGCAGAATAGTCCATATCTAGCTGGTAATTTCAGGATTTTACACGCCCTCGCTTCTACCAGGCCTTGGATCATGACAGCCTCAATGGGAAATGTGGAACCTCTCATGTTAGAAGGAGCAGTTTTGCTACATAAGAGCTGCCGAAAATTTAAAATAACCTCAATGCTTAGACGTACTGGTGAAAAGCCTCTTGCACACGTTGACACTGCACTAGAATACCTAAAGATCTGATCTGCAAGTAATCCTTTATCTAACAAATAAAGCCTTACTGCAATTTGAGCACTGGACAACGAATTCACAAGTCAGTAGGAGAAGACATGTTCCTTTTGGACAGTCCAGCTCAGCGGTTCTTAACTTGTGTTCTGGGGAACTTCTGGGGGTCGATAATGCTTCATAATTTCATGAGGACCAAAAGATCTCCTAGTCTTGAATTGTCGCTTTTGCGGTGACATATATCTTTAAAATGTTCAAGCTGAGTGTCACCCACAGTATTTTAATTGGGAGATTCGGTGGACCTTTTCAGCTGTCAGAAAACTCCCTAATGCTGTGAGGGTTTACCATGAGTCACAAGACAGAGAAGACGAACTGACTCAAGTGGGCAGCCATTCCACGCTAGAGTTCCCAGGCCCTGCACATCCTCTCTGTTCTTCTACATCTCTCACAATGTCGTGTGCTTACTATCCCACTACCCCTGAGTAAGGGTCTGTGGTCCAAGAGCCACACTCTGTCCCCACCGCCCCAGTTCCCATCCTGCTCTCATTTCCTAACTATGCTATTGCTCTCATTTGCAGTCACAAGACTTCAGGCCTTTAGCACTGGGACATCTAGCAGCTGACAAACATTGGGTGGGCGGTCTTTACCTTATTGCTGTCAAGAAACTACTTGCCTTTGCCCGAACAAAATGTGTCGACTTTTCCGTTCAAGGTACTTATTTTCTACATAGTATGCTTCATTAGGTATGAATTGTTTAAATAAGTATTTCTCACAACTAATGCTGAAGGGTATTATGAACCAAAGCGTGAGGTTTCCCCTTCTCCTATATTATTCACTCAGTTGATATGTTAAATTGCAATTGACTTAAATTGATGAAAAGGAGCGAGTCAACAAACTAATTAGGCAATTGATTGCTTTTTTACTTCTCATTTCGGATGAGAAATTTTTACTCTTCTTATTCTGCAGTCTGATGTTGTCCTGTTTGTTGATGAGCCATGAGCCCCCAGATATGGTGAGCGTGTCTGCAAGAGAAGCAGGGGTATTGGTTGTGATGGCTTTGTGAATGATGCAGCAAGTTTTGAAGATGGGGAGCGTCGGCAGGATGAGGGTGACATGATCATATTACTTCAGGCATTGCAGATGTGCTGTGGCATGTAGGATGCTCTTAAGGGATGCATTAGTACGAGGATCTGAACAGAAGCTTTTTTCACTTGCTATAGAAGAGAGAGCTGGTATTAGGTGTCTTTGTATTTGGCAATATCATTCTTGACCGTGAGGTTGGTGTCCACTGTAAATCCAAGTGACTTGGCAAATGGTGAAAGTTGGTGTTCGAAGCCATAAATATTCATTTAATTGAACTAGGTTTGTACTGTTTCTTGTTTGTTGTTCTTGACAAATTCTGTCTTGATTGGGTTGACCTTCAGCTAGGTCCTTGGCATCCAGTTTTGGATAATGCACAGTCAGTGTTTGAGACATTAGATGCCTATAGCAGAGGAGACTATCAATTAGAGTTGAGTAATAGTGGAATGACTGTTGTCAACACAACATGGCTACATGAGCAAGGCGCTCTGTCACAGGTTTTTGCCCATGCTGTAGTGGTGTCCCTGGGGATGTAGGGCCTGCAGAGCTTTTGATGCCTAGCAGCAAGAGACCCCTAATGATGAGGAAGGCATCACTTTGATGGCGAACATGACAGGAGAGGTGAGTTGGTGCAGCAGCATCAAGTCGGTTCCCTAGAGGCCTGGAAGAACAGCGTCACTGCCAAGCCTTCAAGGATCTGCTCAGGCCCTGCCACTGGATTGTTGGGGTAGCCATCTACCTTACTTCTGTTGTTTTTATTTAGCAATGAGCTTGGTGCTGATGAAGCAGAGGACAGGTCTGGAGTGAGCCATTCTGAGGTGGTCTGTAGGCCAAATTTCTACATGACACATGTCGGCACCATCTGCACCGCAGCACCATCTGCCCGACCCACTCTACTGCATGAACAAGCTTTCTCATGATATTATGACTCTGGCTAGCGTGAACATAGCACAGTAACAGCAAATGTAAGTGTAGGGCCTGCAGATACTGGGGCAGACAACACCCATGATTAACAACATACACTGTACAATGAGGAGTTGGGTAATACTGTGATATTGCAGTGTGTTTCCCGGTATGTTCCTAGTTCAGCCAGAGCCAGCCAGCGCATGGGAAATCAGTCATCTAATACATAACAAATTCACTAGCTAACAAATGGCATCCTGAAAAACAGTTATAAAATGGCAAGGAGGTCTCCTTATAAATCCAATTCGGGACAAGGAGCAGAAATTAGAAAAAATGTAGCGACGTCCCTAGTTGATCCTGGGATTTGGAAAAGGTATACAGTAACTCACACACCCATTAATGCCATAACCACGTGCCTAATAAATCACAAATAGACAAGAATATGAAACAACAATTAAAAATGATATTTAGAAAAATATTTTTCAATTTATTCAATGTTTTTTTTATAAAAAGAATTTATACATTCATACATAGATAAAGTGCCAATAATAAAAATGATTAAAAATGTGATGATTCACATGAAAAACATAATTAAAACAGTTGTCGACGCGTTTCGTTTTTTTGATAGCACCTTCATCAGGACAGAATTCATTCGTTAAGAAGTGGAATAGAGAAGACTTCAGACTTCGATTAGAAAAATCTTCCCAGAATTTTGGTCACCCTCATATAAGTAGGGGTATTTGAAGTTGAAGAAGGATGTCCTGTATAAAATCCTTTCTTGAAATATCCTTCAATATATTGAGAGGTCAAGGGAGCCACCGATTGTTTAAAGTAGATGCTTGAGGCGGCGACCTGATGTTTCCAGTTATAGTCGGCCTCCCTGCTCCTCTTGCGCCTCTTTATTTCCGTAAAAAAAAAAAACGGAAATACGGAAATAAAGAGGCGCAAGAGGAGCAGGGAGGCCGACTATCTCGAGAAAGAACCTGGTAATTAATGAAATCGGTTCTACATATGACAACCTTGATGGAAGCAACGCAGATTGATAAACGCGTATGAATTATTGCTATAAACGTCTGAGCATCCAGCCATGCGCTGTGGAACAAGATCTGCCCTATATAACTGGAAACATCAGGTCGCCGCCTCAAGCATCTACTTTAAACAATCGGTGGCTCCCTTGACCTCTCAATATACTGAAGGATATTTCAAGAAAGGATTTTATACAGGACATCCTTCTTCAACTTCAAATACCCCTACTTATATGAGGGTGACCAAAATTCTGAGAAGATTTTTCTAATTGAAGTCTGAAGTCTTTACTATTCCACTTCTTAACAAATGAATTCTGTCCTGATGAAGGTGTTATCAAAAAACCGAAACGCGTCGACAACTGTTTTAATTATATTTTTCATGTGAATCATCACATTTTATATCAATTTTTATTATTGGCACTTTATCTATGTATGAATGTATAAATTCTTTTTATAAAAAAAACATTGAATAAACTGAAAAATATTTTTCTAAATATCATTTTTAATTGTTGTTTCATATTCTTGTCTATTTGTGATTTATTAGGCACGTGCTTATGGCATTAATGGGTGTGTGAGTTACTGTATACCTTTTCCAAATCTCAGGATAAACTAGGGACGGCACTACATTTTTTCTAAATCCTGAAAAACACAGCATCTGCAATGGAAAAGCACATAATGTGGAAAACAAACAAATATTAAATGTGAAGGTCTTTCAAATGGCAATAGAAAAGTTGGCTAAGTTTAACTATTCAACATATCATAATGGCTAAATGCAGTCAACTACTTCGAATTGTAGGATTACTATGCCCACGTTATTTAGCAATGTAAATCACAGTTTACTTTTAAATGTGTTAATTATGCACATGAAAAATGTTGCTCTCCCACTAGTAAACCTGGGAATTGCATCAAAATTCTACACCTTCGCCAGTGAGGCATAACAAGGAGAACATATCATTATTTCTCCTCATTATTTCCTCTTTCCACATCTGCTGCATTTTGCAGCACACATGGAAAGAGGAAAACACCATTTAGGATTGTTTCTGTGCAGGAAGTAGTCCCTTCCTACACAAAAACAGTCCTGCCTGTACTCATGGTGCCAAGGTGGCTGCATTGGGGCTAGGCAGCACACAGTGTGCCAGCCCTAGGAGACAGCAGAAATGTGCAAATCTTAGTTACCATGGTGCATTTCTTCTGCCTCCCTTTCATGAAATGCAGCAGAACAAATGTGCTTGCTGCTCTGCGTTACATGAGAAACTAGTACATTTGTCCCCTAGTGTTTTGTAGTGATACATTGGGCCCATATGCATCACTAATGCTGCCCTTACGGCGGCCTAGGGACATATTGGTACCTCTGCAGCAAACCAGAGATTAAATGCAGCAACTAGAGCCAAGATATCTTGGGCTTGCTATTTGACCTAATGAAACCTAAAGTAACAGTAGGCCGGAGCTGTTGTCAACTTATACATTCGGTGATATGCATTAGCACTGTTGTGACTGCCCTATATATAAAAGTACACTACACAATAGTTATGTTGAAATCTGAAATCCTGTGTTAAACTTAGTTGCATATTGAGTGTGTTGGGCATTAATATTCCTTAGAATGATGAAAGGCCAAGTTGGCCCAGACAGGTGTGCCAGGAGCAAACAAGGAAAATGTGCCCTATCAGGATGTATGTGCTGCCCCAGGGCAGCAGGGAACTCACGCTGCACTGGGGGCAGCGCATTCATGTAAAAAACTGCTCCGTGTTTCACAGTGCAGGCGGCAACCTGCCTGCACTTCTAAGGGGAATTAGAGATCCCCTTGCAGGAGGGTGCAGTGATTGACTGTACCAGCCTGCAAGGGGATGTCTGCCGGGGGGGGGGGGGTCCTTGGGACACCATTCCCCTCTTTAGGGGACTGCCATCAGGGGGCACACTGTCTGTGCACCCCCTGACAGCTTGTCTGCATCTGCACCCACATCTATCATACAGCACAGGTACAGAGGCAAAGGGATGGCCTCATTTCCATAAGTACACGCACTCATGCAAATGAGGTAACACCTTCTGGTGATAGTGCTGGTACTATATATGCACCTGCGATATCAGTATTACAGAAAGGGCTGAACAGGCATTTGCAGCCCCTTCAGTAATACTAAACTGCACCGGGGGCGCAGAAAGCAGATACAAAAGCTGCTGCACCCTCGGGGCACTTGTGTAACACGGCCCATACTTACTACTTGCAGGTTATAGAAGATTTCAGCGGCAGGCATTTTATTCACTGGGCTATCTTGCAGGCTGATGCACCTTTATAGACCTATTACAGACTAGCAGTGTGTGGTGGGCAGTATGGCTCATTCTCGAAAAGATATCATTTTGCTGATGGAGCGTTCTAAACCTACTAATAAAAGGGCAATTTTCAGCTTTTTTGTTGTAACTTGGAAACATTGAGTTTTTGCAAGCTTATGCCTTACCTTGCATTTTTGAGGTTACTTCCCTGTTGACACATGTTGGCCTCTTGTCCTGCCATTATACACATAGTGGACCAACTACTACCTATGTTCTCAATAAACAACAAGGGTTTAGCTGTTAATGTGGACCATGCAGCATAACATGATAAAAATAAAACTGTGAAAAAACCACCCGTAAACAAATCTAACTTCCAGCTACGTAAAATGAAGCAAAGGGGCATATTTACAAGGAGCTAACACTGCTGCAGCATCATCTTTTTGATGCTGCAGCGGCTTTTTATTCGGCACCATATTTGCAAAGTTACGCTAAAGCCCTTTAATTTCACGTTTTCACTGCTAGCGCCTATTTTTCTTGTTGCTGGATCTGCTAGTAGCAGTTTTTGGTAATGATATGCAATGTAGGCATTACCTCAGATAAAGCATCGCAAAAGGGATGCAGCTGTATGTACAAGGATTTTCTGAAACGGCGCTACTTAATTAAAATAGGCGCTGAGTTCCATTAGCAGTAGTTTTCTACTGCTACGGAAAAGCAGGCATACAAATTACACATGGGCATTGGTATGAAAGTAGAGAACATACCCAAATCACTTTGGCAAGCTCAACTATGCCATGGATCTACTACTATTGCAGCTCGGAGCACCAAGCAGACCATCACAACCACCACCAAAGATGCAGCTCAGTAGAAGGGAGCAGACATACAGCCACAGCTTTACTCTCATTGGCCTCATGGAGGAGGAGGTCATTGACCATTACAGGCTTAGGAGGGAGTCCATTGTGCCCCTTCTGCACCAGATTGCACCAAGGCAGCAGCCAACATTGCAGCGCTGCACCAACATACCTCTGTAGCCCAAGCTACTGGCTGCTCTGCACATGAAGGTGTCTTTAACTTCCCAACCCACCACAGCATGAGTGGCAGGAGTATCCTAGGCACCTTCTCAAGGTTCCTCCCCTCCTTCCTCGCTGCCATCATGAGCCTCACATCCCAATACCTCTACTTCTCCAAAACCACAGCAACAGCAGGAGAACAGCAAGGCTTTTGTTCCATTGCAGGATTTCCACATTTGTGGGGGGGGGGGAAATAGACTGCACCCATGAACAATGCCTCCAGTGGCTACATCACATATCTTCTGCTCAAGAAGCACACCTATTTGATGAATGTGTAGACAATCATGGGCCATCTGGGTCTCTTCATAATGTCATTGAAAAATACCCTGGCAGTGCTGATGACTCATTTATCTTCCGGCATTCCGCCATCAAGGAGTGCTTCCAGGATGGGACCTATGGGAATGATTTACTAGTTGGTAAGTACACCTGAAGCACCTGACAGACCACATGGCAGTCAATTATGTAGGAATACATTGACATACCAGTCTTGGATTGAATGAGGCAGTGCATAAGTAGTTGGTGTGTTGTGACATACTTGCGCCATAGTACATGGCATATTCGCAATACAATCTTACATGTCACACATGTCGAGACCACCTACGCCACTGTGGGCCACATGTATAAGTGAACTGTGCTGATGGAGTATCACTATTCATGATGCTCTGGTGGAGCAGCTCCTCAAATCATATCAATGTGGCAATGCAAAGCCTGTCTGAATAAAATTGCATGGCCTCATAGGTATACAGTAAGGCAAGCTGCTGCGAAGTGCAGCATTCATTCACTCTGCATTCAGGATGTGTACAATGAGTCTTGTGGTTGCCTGTGCCATCCAACACCAATAAAGATCTCACACATTTTCACACAACCTATGTTCAGGGACTCTGGGACTGTGTGCAAATAGTGTGCCTCCCTCTGGGAGTTGAAATGAAGATACATAATAACATGTTTCTTTGTCATGTCCATTTACAAGGTGCCCCCCTGTATTCCGCATAAAAGGAGGGAATTGCATAGATTGTGTATTTTTGGTGCTGGAATGTGTCCCTTAAAGCATGTCATCATGTGAGGCCACTAATCTGACACATGTGCCCCATGCCACAGGGGGTTGTTGTCACTCGTCACTACCATGTGATGGTGCGTATGCGGTCAAACCGTGGATGTGCTGTAGTTATGAACAGGAAATGGGACGAAGTGAGCCCGTAATTACTTAATTAGACCACGCAATGTTATTCATCGGTGGAATATGGGGCTGCTTTAGATTTCACAAGCCCCCCACCTCCATATCTCCGATATCGAGGATATCGAGCATAAAGCTTGATGCCCATAATGCATCTGGGTACTACTCATATAAATTGCGGCGTACCGACAGCCGGCCATCTTGATTTGAATTTCGCAGAATAACGTGCAGAGAAAGAACGTTGTGAGAAGGTAAGAGGCCTCTACAGTAGCGCCTTTTTCCGCTGTGAATTACCGAACTGGCAAGAAGTCTCATAAGCTTCCTTTTTTCACTCGCCAAGTTCACGCATGCGGTAGAATCGCCGAGCTTACGGGCACACGAAGTAGCAACAAGGTATGCTTTACAATGTGCCCTTTCCAGTATGTTACTTACGAGGAGCCTTACTCAGCTTGATACATATTTTTGAATGCTTTTGCAGATTACAGGGTGATGGCTACACATTCCCCTACATTTAGCCGCTAGACGGCCCACTGAAGGTCAGTGCCTTTTTCATTAATTATCACGACGCCGCAGACTTGAGAAATGCCGCGTTATGTTAGATTTACACATATTTTGAATCTGTTTAGCAGGTTGCCTAAAACAATACGATTAAGCCCCCGGTGCCCCAAGAAATTGATGTATATACCTCCTCCTCCCTATATAAAGAACCTGGTATGTATTGAATCTTTATTTTTAACGATCAATACATGTGATGAAAAATATTAGAGGCTACCATCAGTTTAAGACACTAAAATTGCTTTTCTCCTTTGCATCTTACAGATACAAAGATTAAAAGCCCTGATGAGAGACCAGGGACACTTGTTCTGGCCTTGAAACGCGTCAGCAGTTTTGGAGGAATACAATTTCATTACTGTTAATAACTAGGACTAATGAGTCCAGTAAAATATCCGACTACTGTCATCTATTTGACAATATTCCCCAAATATCAGATTTCTTTATTCATTGAATGTTTGTTCATTTATTTGTGGACTTATGTAATGTATTGAGTTTTTTGTATGATGTTTGATGTCACTATAATTGTGTAAACATTGTTTCTATTTGTATGTTGAAAAGTGTTTAAGATTCTAATGTACAGTGTTTTTTTCTGTTGTTTAAATAGATAAGTATCTTTTGATGAAATATAAAATAATTGCCAATAAATCATTTTGCCAGGTTTGGATTGAATAAATATTTTTCCATTCCTTGAAAGCTTTTTTCTGAAGAAAGTGTGGTTGAGGCATTTTCTGCGTTTTCCATATACTAAGGCCTAGCCTTGACCACATATATAGACCTATCTCCTTAGGGACACAACGTAGTTATGAACAGGGCACATTCCACCACTTCCCTTCGGATCCAGGTCAGGGCAGCCATATTACATCCATTGCTGCCCAGTGGCAACAACTGGTAAGTGAGACCCAGTGTGTGCATTCAATAGTGTCAAAGACCCACACAAATGCAACACCTTGTAAAATGATATGTCCAAACACACACCCTGTTTGAGCAAGGCAATCTCTGTCTCTAGTCTGTGTGTCCACATATAAGTCCTATGGTCATGAGGCATAAAATGTATCCCAGACCAGTGAAACTGAGAAAATGTATGAACCTCACAAGATTATCTGTACCAGGCTACATTATATCACTCATGTCACATCACATCCTATGTGCACACAGTTGTGTTGCACACAAACCACTGCATCATTCATCCAAGGCCCCAGACAGTGCAGCAAGGTGCAGCCTCATGCACAAACTACATCTCCCATGGCAGGCAACAACACAGTTATCATGGAAATAATGTGTCTGTCTTGGAGCAACGCAGCACAGGTTCTGTCAGCACAGCCACAAACCCTGGGCACTGAATAATTTGGAAAATATAGCCTACACTGTCCACAAGCAGTTTGGCACTGTCCTGGGCGCCCCGGGCTGAAGTTATTGCTAATGCCTAGAGCCGGCCCGGCCTACCCCCTTGTTCAGGGCGTGGTGTAATCATAGGACCCTGAGGCTTTAGACCAGCCTCATTTCTTTTCCCCACTCTATCAGAGGTTCCCACACCATGCTATTTACATTATGTGTCATACCCAGTTCCAAGCGTGCCATTCTCAGTGCAGCTCTGAGCCAATTCTCATATGGGGGGGTTCGAGTCTTTCCGATCTCTCTGCGAGCGATAAGAATAAGGTTAAAAAAAAAAAAGCCACCTGTGTCTCCCTAAACCCACAAATAAGATCAGTGTCTAAGCCAAAAAAGATTCTAACTGTGTTCAAACTAAATTTAACCTTATAAATGCCCTCCATAGCCCTCTCCACATTAGCCC
This sequence comes from Lissotriton helveticus, assembly GCF_964261635.1. Taxonomy (NCBI): domain Eukaryota; kingdom Metazoa; phylum Chordata; class Amphibia; order Caudata; family Salamandridae; genus Lissotriton; species Lissotriton helveticus. The sequence goes on along the minus strand of NC_136070.1, from coordinate 455,831,766 downwards.
AAAAAAGGTCTAAGCTGGAACATTCATAAAATACATGAATGTCGTCAGCCTCTAATGTTCCACATCTGGGGCAACAAGGTGGCAATGTGGCAAACTTAGATTTTTTTTCGGAGTGTAGTACAACCTATTCAAGGCAAAGAAATGTTTTTTCTTAAGAGAGGCGGACCTGACATATCTGTATAGGTATTGGAGAGATGTTTCATATAATGCACCTGAAGAGGCCTCTGAGGCAGACGAGTTCCAGACAAGATGCAGCGAGGGTACCTGGGCTTCCTCCACCTCAAGCATTCTCCTATACCAATAACCCACTTCCCTTTTCCTATACCCAAGTGTTTGGAGGGCTGATTCAATGTCCCAATTACCGCCAATGTTCACCTTCTCAGCGGAAAACCAGGAACAGAGTTGTATATATTTGAATCTAGAAAAGGAGTCCCCAATCCTCAACCGCAGCACCTCCCAGGGAAGAACCCCTTCATATGTTACCAGGTCTGACCAGACTGTTATTCCTGACCTCCTAATAGAAATAGACAGACTGTCTTTGAGGCATATTGGTAGACCAGGGGATTCCCAGATTGGGGCAAACTCAGAATAATATTTTATGCCCCATCTTGCCTTCATTCTACTCCAAACCAAGAGAGACAGTTTCAGTACCTTGAGGCGGACCTTCTTATAGAACTTCAGGGCCCCAAACTTATACAGAAAACCGGGCCCGCCCCCTTCCTGATGAGCCATAATCCCCCGAATCTTATCCCAGTTGTATTCATCTGGGTTAGAGAGAAGACTACGGATGTTCTTTAACTGGAAAGCAAGGGCATACCAAAGAACATCTGGAAGGGCGAGACCCCCCTTTAACAGTCTTCTTTTCAATTTTTTCCACGATAACCTGGAATTTTTATTGGCCCAGACAAAACTTCAGATTTTCCCCTGAATTCTTCCCAGCATTTTATCAGGCGGCTGAGGCACCCTCATAACAACTTCTCAATACATGAGGGAAAATTGTCCCAAACCCCATGATGCTCAGAACATCCCATAAAAATCCCCAATTGACACGGTCGAAGGCCTTTGCAGCATCGTACGCCGCCACTGCCAAGGGCTCCGACCGTGCCACTGCCAAATCAATACTACCAATCAGCTGTGAAGTCAGCTCATGGATGTATCTACCAGGCATAAAGCCCTTTTGGTCGGAGTTAATGAGCAGGGGAACCAATTTAGCCAATCTTCCTGCCAAAATACTGGAGAAGATCTTATAATCCGCATTTAGCAGGGAGTTTGGCCTGAAGGAGTCCGCCTTAAGAGGGTCCTTCCCTGGTTTTAATATAAGGACAATTGTAGACTCCTTCCAAGACGGCGGAACCCTACCTTCCAGGCTATACACATAATTAAACAATTCACATAGTCTTGGTAACAAGGCATCCTGGAATACTTTATACACCTCGCCAGGGAGGGCATCAGGGCCGGCTGCCTTATTATTTTTGATCTTTTTTATGTGAAGTCTAACTTCTTCAACCGCAAATGGTCTATTAAGGATCTCACGACCTTCATCAGTCAATCTAGGTAGGGCCTTACTCTCCAACCACCGAAGTGTATTTGTGGAGCTTGGAGACTGTTCTTTGTTATATAGTTCAGAAAACATAGTAAGAAGACATTTTTCCATGTCCTCCTGTTTACAAGACACAGTGCCCTGATCGTCGATAATTAATCTATCGATATTATTCTTCACCCGGTCTGCTCTGATCTTACTAGCCAGGATTGCCCCTGCTCTTTCTCCGTACTCATATCTCCATAGAGTTCGCGGCGCACTGTGCTTTAACTTTCAGATCCAGCAACCCCCAATATTCAGACCAGAGACGTTCTAGGTCTACCAAGATCTGTGGTATATTATCTGCATGGGATTTTAGCCTTAAGCTCTCCAAAGTTAAGATTTTATCCTCTAGGGTTTTACATTTCAATTTCTCTTCCCTATTGTTAGAACAGATCAGACTATGAAACTGACCTCTAGTATGGGCCTTATAAGCATCCCAAACTACTTCAGTTGGCGCTGAGCCCATGTTGTCGGAAAAATAATTAATAGTAGAAGTGGACACCGTGGTGACCATATCCTGATCATTTAAGACTGCCCGTTTTAAAGTCCACCTGGGAGTTGTTGTTCTCCTAGCCACCCCCTTCGAAAGTATAAACATCACAGGGGCGTGGTCATATAGGATACTTGGCAGTATTTCTACCTCTACTAAGATGTCTAAACATAATCTATTACGAGGATATAATCCAGTCTAGAGGCATGACCGTGCTTTTTGCTAAAATATGTAAAGCCCGGCCCATTCCCATTCTTGGCCCTCCAAGCATCAATTGGACCAAGCTCATGCATCATATTTATCATGGCACGACGTGATCTCGGGGTTATGTTATAGCGGCTATATTTGGAGCGATCCTGTTGGGGATCAAGAAGGACATTAAAGTCCCCCCTATGACTATCGGGGTAATAGCCTCAACCAGATTAAACTGTACTTTTAGTAGACAGGAAGGATCGTCTATGTTTGGTCCATAATATGATACAATAGTTAGTTCACTTCCGCTAAAATCAACTCCTGCCAAGACCCATCTTCCTGACTGGTCCGTTAAACTGAACTTTATAATTCCACCACTTCCAGCTTTAATCAAAATGGCGACTCCTTTGTTTGCCACGGACTGCCTAGAGCAACAAAATGCAGCTACCCATCTAATCCTCCCAAATAGTTCCTTAGCCTCAGTAAAACTCAAGTGGGTCACCTGGAGAAGAATTATTTTAGCCGGAGACTGCTCCAAGTATTTTAAAATTAACCTACGCCTCCATGGGCAACGAAGCCCGTTAACATTCCAGGAGATACAAGGAATATTATTATCTGTCATCTCTTAATCTCTCCCCTTCCAAACCCTGGTGCGCCCATCTATCAAAGTAGAAGTTCCTATCAGCTATTGTGAAATGCCACGGACTGCCCGGAGCAACAAAATGCAGCTACCCATCTAATCCTCCCAAATAGTTCCTTAGCCTCAGTAAAACTCAAGTGGGTCACCTGCAGAAGAATTGTTTTAGCCGGAGACTGCTCCAAGTATTTTAAAATTAACCTACGCCTCCATGGGCAACGAAGCCCGTTAACATTCCAGGAGATACAAGGAATCTTATTATCTGTCATCTCTTAATCTCTCCCCTTCCAAACCCTGGTGCGCCCATCTATCAAAGTAGAAGTTCCTATCAGCTATTGTGAAATGAGGACACTTTTTTCTTTTTTCCCTTCCCCCTCCACCCCCACCCCCATCCCCAGCTCCTTCCTCCTTCCATACCACCCCCCCTTCCTCCCTGGGGAACCCTCCCTTTCTTCTTGAGCATTACGCTCCTAGACGGAACCCGCCCCCCGATCTGTATGGACTAAAAAAAAAAGATGCATACATAATGTGAGAATAAATCTTACTTGCTATATCAGCAGTAAATGCAGCGTAACATATGACAGTGGTGATGAAAAATGAAAAAAGAGGGAAATATGTATATGTCGTACTGACTCAATTTTATAATCTCGCTGTTATGGCAGACTTCCTCATATTAATCTTACCCCTACCGTCTGACTACCATCTGCATTGCCTCTCCACTCCCCTCCTTACTGCCTCCCCTGATCTTTTCAATCAGATTTTCCGCTTCCTCCATGTAACGGATGTTATGCATGTGGTTATTCCACATTACGCGGAGTGAAGCGGGGAATCTGAGCTGGGCACGAGCCCCCAATGAATTCAAGGGCACCAGTCCCTTGCCCATCTCCCATTGTTTCGTTGCAGTTATATGGGAGACATCTGAACGTATTGTAAAGGTGTTAGGGCTAGAGAAGGAAGTTGATCTTATTGAACCAGCTTCGAGGGCCAGGGACAGAATCCTCTCTTTAATGGCATATGTCAGAAAATTGACTAGGATCTTCCTAGGACGCTCCTTCGCAGGATTCCTTCTATACGGGTCCCGATGGACTCTCTGAATATCTGCCAATAGATCTTGATCGACATCGGTAGAATCCTTTAAGATTGTTGTTTTCAGCATTGCAACAATAAATGCCTTAATATCATTTCCCTCAAGATCTTCAGGCACATTCAGGAATTTTAGATTATTCTTCCTTGATTAATTTTCAAGTCTTTAAAGATCATCCTTCATTTCTCGATTTTGCTGAACCAGCTTATCCATGGTATCTGTGGAGGCAGAGATCGCTTCTTTAATCTTAGGGAACTCCGCTTCCAATACATCGGTCCTTAGTGAGACCTCCTCCACCTTCCGGGTCAAAGCCTCGCAGGAAGCCTGAATGGCAATCTGATTTGCCTTTGATATGGTAAAGCACTTCCCTATGTCCTCCTTCAAACCCAATAGAATCACTGCCAGAGTCCCCGGGGTAAAAGCTGTCGGAAGGGTATCGCTTATAGATGTTCCATTACTGATTAAGTCAGGACTCTCTTGATTACGATTACTTCCAATCTCCTTTTGATTAGTTGAGTCCTTCTTAGGTTCTCCTGGGCTGTACCCTGCTCTTCTTGAGTATCTTGAATGTCAAGGGCGGAGAAACTATTCTAAAGTTCTACTGTAGGGTGCACTATATCCAATACAGGAGATGAAAACATCAGTATCTTAGGACTAGCTTGAGATTACTCACCCTCAGTGTTAAGTAAAGGCTCTGTATGTGTCTTGCCTGAGGTAGCTTCTACTATTGCACTGACCGTGGTATTAGGAATAGCATTATTCGCAGCCAACTTCTTTGACCTGTCAGAGCCACTCGAGGAAAGAACCTTATAGTAAGATTTCAGTGATGGAGTTACTCTTACTGTAACAGAGGTTCCACCTTTTCCTCTTTTCCTGCCTTTCCTCTTCCGGGGGGGGGGGGATCTGCACCGATAAAGCCTCCCCTCCCCTTCCCCCTCTGGGAAGTAGGCTTGACTTGAATTATAGGAGGAGAAATAGGCGAGTTTAGAGGGGGCGATGTTATATTGGTGGCCCGGTTTCTTAATGTATAGCGAGCTACTCTCGCTTGGAAGTTGTGTGAGATGCTTGATGCCGAATCAAAGCTTGACTTTAACAGAGGAGCATCGGGATCACAAACCACTGCGCTGTCGCCGCATTTCTCCATACAAGGCTTCCTTTCCTGACCGTTGGACTGAGAGTCGCTAATGGGGTCGCTAATAAAATTAAGATTGAATTTGCCCCCAGTGCCTGATATGCCAAATATTTTGTTACAAGCTTTCCCCTCTTGTACCCCTGAATTACCCCAGCCCTTTCAAACCACGTGAAGGAGGTTAGTGTAGTATCCACAGTCTGGTCACAGCACCCATGAGGGGAATAACTGTAGCGGTATAGCCTATGAGCTTTACCAGAGGTCGTGCTCGCCACCCCTGCTGTTGAGACAGTTCCAATGAGCCTTCCGGTATTTCGTCGCCACAGCCTTGCGGCGCCGAGCTCCCGGAGCCAAGCAGGCTCTGCAAGGAGGCCGCCCTCTCCACTATATACCATCCGTGAGTTCCCAGAGCAAAAACTGCCAGCAATAGAATGCGAAATCGCAGAATCCCAGAATCACACAGCTGCTGAACACAAACTCGGCTCGGCACGGCTCAGCGCCAGAGTCGGCTCGGCTCGGCACCAGAGTCGGGGGGGGAGGGGGCGGACCAAAGATATGCTCTGCTGCCATGGGTCATGACTCCTCTGTAAAAACCCAAAAACAGAAGCCCAGTGGATCTACAATCATGCTCTATGCAGCCCCATGTCCATCATTGAGGGAATATTTGGAGTTATAAAATCCAGCTACCAGAGCCCTGACATATATGGGGGCAGATTGCTATACTAGCCACCTATGGTGTGTAAAATGATATTGGTGTGCTGCATATTGCACAACATATGTGGCAGGACAAATGTACCATGGGCTAATGACAATGGGGAGCAGGAACTGCCAGACGATGAAGAGGAGGAAGATTAGGAGCCTCATCGACCTGCACCACCAGTCACTAGAACACGGCAGAGGGACAACATCATAAACACTTTCTTCTCAGAACCATGAGTGATGTACATGATATCACACAATGATGAACAATCTAATTTTATTAATCTAGTTGTAAATAAATGTATTAGCACTACCACTGTGTATGCATTTTGATTCCATAGTCACAGGAAACACCTAAACATTCACATTTGTCCTGTTACTAATTCTCACACAGCTAATGTATATAGCTATGTGTAACACACAGCACTGAACATCATCTGATACAAATGAAATAGTGTGCATGAGAACTACCTGTTGCAGATAGTCCTCCATTTCCAGCAGCAATTAACACGGTGTAGTAATAACGTAGATGGTGTACAATGACTATGTGTGTGTGTGTCTCCTGCTACTAGCCATTTGGATGGCCTTATACTTTTGGATGATAATAGAGGACAGTCATAGTATGAGGACTTTGAAGTGATCCACATAGTATGTGCATGGGAACACAGTCCCAAAACTACAGTCTACTCATCGGTAACTGTATCCAAATGTCCAATCCATTATGTGATCTCATATCACATGTACAAATGTTACATACTATACTTTGCCAATGCAACAGTTTTGCATGTGAAACACCCACTGCTATGCACAAGCAACACAACCTTGCTGCAGAGTATAGTTATGGTGTGATATACCCAGCATTACTATAAGCAATATGTAGGAGTTCGCGCCAAGTCATGCACAGTGATCTATCATAGCACAATGAGCATGACTGAGGATCATGTTGGCCACAAATGAGGACACTGTAACTTTGCTGTGAGTTATGGCCCTTGGATATGAATGGCAAATACACAAACAATCACATGGCACCATCCATACATTCCCATCCAGGGGGGTTCAGCCAATTGCTACACACTCCCACATTTTCTCACAGGCTGTTGCCTCAACTGTGGCAGTAGCCTGAGCTGTCATACATGTGGATGCACTGACCCCATGGCAGTCTGTTGCATCCCTGGGGGAAGCTAGTTCAATGTAAATGGGTACCAAGATAAATTTAGCACACAAGGCACCTCTGGTAAGTTGTGCTTTTGTGCTACAACAGTGGGGCATATGTGAAAGGACTTGGAGCCGTATTGGGGTGCCACAAATTTTGCAGCTCTGTGATTCGTAATTTCCAAAATGCAGGGATGCGCTGCATCTACAAACATATGGCACAACTCTATGTTTTTCCGTAGCTGCCTAGCGCCAATACAGACACCCTTGCGCCATAGTGCAACAGTGTCAGAATTGCAGGGATGAATGGTTATATACAAAAAAAATCATTAATGGTGTTTTGATCTTTCTAAGTGTGCTGCAGAATGAATGCAGCATACATAAAAAACGCAAAAATTAACGCCTGTTTTTGAATGGGATTAGTTTTTGACACTGCCTCAGATTTACACAGCCTTGTAAATCTGGGGCAGCATCATTAGCGGTCACTGGTGGGAGTAGCTGCCGGGTGGTGATGTGGGGAGGGGGAGGGGCAGGGTGGGGGTAGTAATCTATGGATTATGGAGGATTACAGGTAAGTAAACATAATAAATAAAACAAATTTTGTTGCATGCACTGCATCACATTTGGGGATGCAGTGCACGCAACGAAATTCGTTTTACTTATTTATATGTTTACTTACCTGTAATCCTCTGTAATCCATAGATTACTACCCCCACCCTGCACCTCCCCACGTCACCGCCCGGCAGATACTCCCACCACCGACCGCTACTGGGCAGCATCAAAAAGCAATGGGTGTTGCTGTGAAACGCTCACAGCCACACCCAGTGCACGCCCCTTTCACATAGATACCTGAGTGACAGGGTATCATATTTACAAAGCAGCGTTAATGCATGCAAAGTAGCTTTATGCTGCTTTGTAAATATGGTGCAGTGCAGTGCACCACCGCAACATCGGAAAAATTGAGGATTAGGTGTGCGTAATCCTCTTGTATATATGTTATGTTAAATGTATTTCATATAGCACAAAATCACCTTCAGGCCTCTAAGCGCTTTTTGAGAGAGTGACCAAATCACTGACGGCTGCTGGTAACACAAGGCAGCAAACAAAGTTATGCTGTAACTAACGTCTCCCTAAATAGGAGCGTTTTTAGTTGTTTCCTGAATGTGAGGAGGGCCGGTTCCCTTCGAAGGTGCTCAGGTAGATTGTTCCAGATTTGTGGGAGCATGACAAAAAACGCTCTGCCCCCTTTGGATTTGGTGATGTATCAGGGAAGGACTAGACGGCAGGCCTCAGACTATCGCATTGTATGGCCAGGAACATATTTCTCCAGGCGTTCTTTTATATACACTGGGGCTTGGCCATAGATTTCTTTGTGGGCAATACAGAGGCCTTTAAATTGAGCTCTCTGTTGGTTGGGGAGCCAATGTAATTTATGTAGAAGAGGGGAAGCGGGGGTCCTTCTGGGAAGTCTAAAAATGAGCCTGGCTGCATCATTCTGCACTACCTGCAGTGTCTTAATACGTTTCTGGGATAGGCCAATATAAAGGGCATTCCCATAATCTAGCCTGGAGATAACAGTGGCGGATACAATTGCCTGTAGTGAGGCTGTTGACAGAAGAGGGAAGGGAAACGGAAATACTTTGGGCCACGGGCGCGGAGAAAGCGGGTTAGACGGAAATAGATAGAAGCGCGCATAGGGAAAGAAGCAGATTGGTGGAAAAAGGCGAAACGGAAATACTTTGGTATTGGGCGCGGAGAATGCAGAAATGACGGTAATGGTTTGAGGCGGACCTGAGAGGGAACTAATTGGTAATTTTGAGCGCGAAAGTAGCAGGTTCATGATTGGTTATAGAACAGTTCAAATACTGTTGTTTGGTGATAGCAAATTGCACGGTTGGTACAGGAGACGCCCGTCGCCATGGACTAATGACTTCCCATTTACGACATGACAGAATAGATAGAGGTAAAGAGAGAATGAATGTGCCCTTTACTCTGGACAGAACAGGAATGTGTGAGATTTGGTTACTGATGGAGATTTTTTATTTTATTTTTTGTCTCACTCTAAACTTTAGCAAAAATTGAATGCTGGATGTGGATGTGTCAAGAACAGGTGAGGTCATGCAATGGCATTTTTATATATTTTTCTGAACAGTTGCAGAAGTATGAGCATGTCCTTGAAAAATGTAGGATTTTTTTTCTAATAAATATGCATATTGGTTTACATATGTTCACAGTTATAGCAAACAAGGGGAACATTTGAGTCTACCTGAGCAAAGTTACATATTGGATGAGAACGGTGGATAGTCATATTGGTAAGCGGCGATGTGTATTTGTATTGTAAGTGTAGAGACAATAATGAATTAACATTATATGATGAGTAACCATTGGATGGGACATATACATTTTGTCTTCCCAGTGCACATGATAGGAAATATTGGAGGTAGAACAATCCTGGGGAAGTGATGTCCGGAAACTGAATAGTTACATTTAATAGGTGAGATTTCTTTGTTCGACTATGAAATAATCAAGTCTGCTAGTAGGGTGAAGATGATAGATAAGGAAGGTTTGAATGCTTCATTAACTCAGAAATAGGTATTGATTCAGGATGTAGAGTATACATCTATATGAATAACAGATGTGAATAACATGATAAACAGGATCGAGAACTTATTTATTGGAGAAACTTTGGGGAATGGGGTCAACCTAAAATACTTTAAATTAAGAATAGATATTCACTGATATCAACATGATATTTCCTCACAGATTTCCAGTACGGTCGCTTTCTGATTTTGATTGGGACTGGATCAAGGAAATTATATTTCTCATAAAGCTAATTTGAGGTAGGCGCTTGGTATATTATTTATTTACATGTGTAGAGGTGGACTATATCTGTGACCAATGTTTATTAGATAGTCATCTCTCTTAGAAATTTAGAATTTTAAATAAATTTGGTAAACATCATTTATATGTGAATAGAAATATGTCATGGGATATCACCAAATTTTGAAAAGTGTAAATAATGTTCAGTATGTATATAGGCAGGTGATAATTTGATCTTTGTCTAGTGCAATGCTAGCCGTTTAGTTGTTGTTTTTTTTTACAAACAGTGTAACTGATGTAAATGATTGATATATGATGACAGTGATGTAATGGTCTTTTTCTGATTTATATTTTTCGGCAGCCCTGATGATGTCCGTTATTGGACGAAACGCGTTGGCTGTTTGATGTATTGTTTTGGATCTACATATGCACATTGAAATGAACTTTGAATATTCTCGCCAGTTTTGGACTGATATAAGAATAAAAATATAATTTGGGAATCAACAAGTTGTGGACCCTGTGATATTTACATGAAGTTGGATCTACTCCCTCAATTCATTTAATATTGTTCAGTTTTGGTTCTTTGGACGGTGGATCCTTTTTGAGGTTGAGTGGACAAGGAGGAAGACATTTTACAAACAACTTTCAAATTTGGTGGTTTTCTGTGCCACAACTGTTTAGCCCTCACCGTCGCCTCTAAGAATATTGTGTTTAAACTTCTATGTTTATGATGACAGCAGTTGCTGTGACAACCACAAGTCGTGACTATGTTTTTAATGACCTTTTTCAATGGCGCCCGTTATTGTGAACAAGGTTTTTCGTTGTGAAAAAATAAACTACAGTGGCATGTTTCTAAGGTGTCAGCGCCTGGCATTTTTATACAGTGTACAGAATTGTTCAATTGTTCATATATATATATATATATATATATGTGTATATATATATATATATATATATATATATATATATATATATATATATCCACACACACTTATATTACCTACTGGCGGTCGCCAGTAGGTATATATAGTTAGGATTTTTTCTCTATGGGATTTTTGAAAATTCTATGTCTAATAACTTTGGCGTTTGTGGACGGAATTGGCTGAAATTTTCAGGAAAATGGCACATTTTGTTTCTGAGGAGCCCCTGAAAATTGGGGGGGGGTTCGTCCAGGGGGGGTCGAGAAAAAAAGGGGGGTCCCAAAACGTGTTTTTAACATTGAGTTTTCCATAGGGCGGTTGGCCTCACTTTTAGCCCGAACGGCTGAATGGATTTGCACGAAACTTGGCAAAATTGTAGGGACTGGTAGCCCGATGTGCCTTTTGTAGGTCTCAATATATGTGCTCCAGTGGATTTTGAGAAATTAACGTTTAAAAAAAGATATATATCTGTAACAGCGGACCGGGCAGCGCTCCGGTTCGCGTACTTTTCGCGCAACGGAGCTTTGTGAAGCGAAGCTGATTGGTTCTCCGGCGTCTGTAAACATTCCAAACAGTCCGTAGCGGCCGCCATCATGTCTCTCGGTAGGATCGAGAGACAAGAGGAGGCCAAAGCAAAGGGGCAAATGACCATAAGGGGGCATAGTAGATTCTCGCTGACCCCCTAGGTTTGATGTGGAGGTTTTAAAAGGGCCCCGCGGGGCAAAAAAAATAAAAATAATAATAATCGAACGGCTGAATGGATTTGCACGAAACTTGGCAAAATTGTAGGGACTGGTAGCCCGATGTGCCTTTGCTAGGTCTCAATATATGTGCTCCAGTGGATTTTGAGAAATTAACGTTCAAAAAAAGATATATATCTGTAACAGCGCTCCGCTTCGCGTACTTTTCGCGTTACGGAGCTTTGCGAAGCTGATTGGTTCTTCGGCGTCTGTAAACATTCCAAACAGTCCGTAGCGGCCGCCATCTTGTCTCTCTGTAGGATCGAGAGACAAGAGGAGGCCAAAGCGAAGGGGCAAATGACCATAAGGGGGCATAGTAGATCCTCCCTGACCCCCTAGGTTTGATGTGGAGGCTTTAAAAGGGTCTCGCAGGGCAAAAAAAAAATATATCGTTTTTTTTGTTTTTTTGCGTGGAGTGCGCCCGGTTCGCGAACCGGGAAGCGATGGATGACACGTAGGGACACAGAACATGGCAAAATTTACTTTTCCACATTCCCTCCTTGTCACTACGTTTCCATCAGGAAACATCAATATTCATGATACCATCTATCATTTCATATAGTATCATTTGCTCGTCTCGAATTATCCTGGAACGGGTTTTAGAACGGTGCTTGGGACTAGGAATACAAGAGGTAGCACACATGCCGCAAATCGCAGGGCCACATTGTATACAGAGGCAGCAGCTGAATATGATCGCTACTGCGATACCTAGAAAGGACAGGACTTTCCATCCCCATGCGGAAATTATATTCCAGAACCAACCGGACCATGTCCAGGTGCCTGGATCTTGGTGTAACAGATGGGCAATTTTATGGAGTCTGGTTATAGCTGAATAAACAGACGGCGCGTTATTTGGAATGAAAATGCAGCAACTAGATCCGAGGACTCTACAGGCCCCGCCCCTATCGGCCAGTATGACGTCAAGGACGAGACGATTCTGGAGCACAACAATTCTCATAAAGGATTGCTCTTCGGTTAAGTTACCTAGAGCGGAGGCAGTCTCATCTACTACTGCTTCAAGGGTTCTTGTTAACCTACGGATTAGCTTACTGTTTACAACTGTACCTAAATAAGGGAACACACCTTTATCAATATCAATGAATTGCTCTGCAGCAGTTTCAGTATAATCGACAATCGGGAGGTTTCTCTTGTGTCTAGTATGTACTAGGAAGGAATTCCTATGGTAGTCAGGTGGAGCTAGGAAAACAGGTGGCAGTAGGAAGGCAATGTAACAGGTTCCCTCCCAATCGAGGGGCAGACGAACATATGCAGTCTGACCACAAACAAAATAAGAATGACGTGAAGCTTTAAAAATAGATTTCCCACTGTCACTATACTGGATAATAGTAGTACAATCACTATGTCCTACGTGTACAGAACCATAATTACGAACACATAATTCGCCTTTGTCTGGTATTACTGAAATGGCAGGTGAGTCTGGAGTAGTATCAGACTGAACATTCAGGACCATGAAATTCGACGAATAATTACCTAATTTATACACTTCATTTTCTAGATCTAAACCTGTTCTGTGGGGGAAACCTTGCTTGTCTGGGAAACATGTACTGTTAAGAAAAGACATATCTGTTGAGGATGACGTTAACGTGGACCATGCCCCACACGAACCATTATGTGAAAAAGGATAAGGAAAAAGTGGCAGAACTCCCTTCGGGGTCTGGAAAGGGGGGAGTCGACCACACACCCAACAATTAGTGGCATTGCTGGTCTGGTGTGAGTAATGTAACATACGGATAAATGAGTTATTACGCATAGCGAGGCGATATGAATATTCGTGAGGAGGCAGATCACTAAACGTGTGTTCTACTGTAACATTAGAACGCTTATTTACATGAGGAACTGGGAAACACAGGAAAAATGCGTAACTAGTGCAGGAAATCAAAAGGCTGAGAAATAATATGAAACTTAGAAAAACGATACATCGGTTTGAGTTTTGACTAACTCTCTCACTATGGGGGTCTATTTTATACATGTCAGAAACAGTCTAACCGTTTCACCTAGGGGAGGACTTAGACAATCAAACTGACTGACTTATTTTACTAGACCGGAGTTTTTGCTTATACTCCTGCTGCGGAGTTTTCTCTACCAAGGGAGGGGTTGTATCAATGTTATTTGCGGGGCAGTCCTTAGGAACAATGTTTTGACAAGTCTTGATATCCTGGGAAATGTTTTTAAAGACCGGCTTTAATCCGTAGAATTTCTTGACGTGCGAAAGATGCACCCAGCCGCGGCGTCCTTCCAATTTCACGGCTGTACGGGTGGTGAGGAGGACCTGTCGGGGCTCCTTCCAACGTGGCTCCAGCGGACTTGATCTGTCAAAGTTCCGGACCATCACCATGGAACCTGGAACGATTTCATGCGGTGCCACCTCGGTATTGTCTGGAAATGCGGCAGCAACCTGTGAACGACATGAGTTGAGGGCAGACATCAAGGAAGCTAGGTAATCTGTCAGCATATTACATGAAACATCAGTAATACTTCGGGGTCTAGGAGTACCCCACATGTTAGGGGGGCGGCCGAATACGACCTCATACGGGGACAGACCTGATCTGGAATGTGCGACCATGCGCATATAAAACAAAGCGACTGGCAGAGCTACTAGCCAGTCCACACCCTTATCTTTACATACTTTGGCGATTCGGATTTTCAGGGTCTGGTTATGTCTCTCGACTAGACCGGCTGCTTCGGGATGGCGTACACAATGAAACTTCCACTGGTACCCTAACAACAGGGAAACGTGCTTCATCAACTCAGATGAGAATGGCTGACCGTTATCAGAATATACGACTCTAGGGAGTCCATATCGAGGGAAAAATTCACGAACCAACTGCTTGGCAGTGGTCGCGGCTGTGTAATCTGGGACTGGATATGCTTCTGTCCATCTGGATAAAGCACATACTACTACAAGGACATACTTGAAACCTCGACATCGCTCCATCTGAATATAATCCATCTGGAGGACCTCAAAAGGGTGGTCAGGGGGCTGGAAACCACCTTGTTCCACCGGGACACTTTTACCTGGATTAAACTGACAACATATCATACAGGTACGGACTTTCTGCTTGGCTGCAGCTCGTAAATGCTTGTTGAACCAAATGTTCTGGATACTGTCTAACATTGCTTTTTCTCCTAAATGTGCTGGACTATGTGCGGTATTAATGATGACTTGAACCATAGAGTCGGGGAGAAACCATGTGGCTCTACCCTTCGTTAACCATCCTTGATCTGTCTGGACCCCTCCTTGTTCAGACCATTTCTTGATTTCTTCGGGAGTAGCATGTAACTGGATATCTACGACATCTTGTGTAGGGTCCTTAACTGTCATACATGTAATCGGATCTGGAGTGTGTGTCAGGTTAACTGGAATGTCTAGAGTCTGTGCTGTAAGCTTGGCTGTGCGATCTGCTAGATCATTACCTTGAGAAATAATGTCAGTGACTTTCGTATGTGCTTTGCATTTCATGATAGCAATAGATGTCGGTAAGTGTATGGCATCTAACAGAGCTTGAATAAGGAGACCATGCTGAATCTTGGTTCCATGAGAAGTCATGAAACCTCTCTCCTGCCAGAGCACTCCGAAGTCGTGTACAACTCCAAATGCGTAACGTGAATCTGTGTAAACATTAACTTTCAGGTTCTTGGCGTGTATGCAGGCTTGTGTCAGAGCAACTAGCTCTGCTGCTTGAGCGGACAGGGTATCAATACGGTGTGTTTCAATAACTTCGGTGTCAGTAGTCACTGCATACGCGGCGACTAGTTCTCCTGTACTAGTTCTCATACATGAACCATCCACATAAAGTGTCAGGTCAGGATCTGGTAACGGAATGTCTATCAGGTCTTGTCTTGGCTTTGTCGTAATGTTGACTACTTCCACACAGTCGTGTGTGGCAGAATTTGAACTAACTGATGGTAACAGTGTAGCAGGATTCAGGACGTTGCAGCGTCTAATTTCTATGTGTGGCTGGAACAGTGTCAATTCATAACCTGTTAAACGTGCAATTGTCAAGTGCTGTGTTTGTGTTCGGTTTAAAAGAACTTCCACGGAATGTGGGACTTGTACTGTCAAGGTATGTCCTAAGACTATGGAATCACTTTGTCTGATAGCTAGTGCTGTGGCTGCAACTGACTTGAGGCACGCAGGCAACGCCTGGGCGACTGGATCTAGTGTGCTCGAAAAATAAGCACAGGGCTTGTATTGTCCTGCTTGATCTTGTGTGAGAACAGATAATGCTGTACCTTCACGTTCAGTGACAAAAAGTGTAAAAGGCTTACTGTAGTTCGGTGTAGCTAGAACTGGAGCTTGGCATAAAGCTTTCTTTAACTCGTTGAAACTAAGTGTATGTTCAGATGTCCAAGGGAGGACAGTCGATACGGCTGCCTCCTGTGTCGTTAACTGTATCAGTGGCTTGGCTAGAAATGCATACTGGGGAATCCATTGTCTACAATAAGAAGTAAGGCCGATAAAGGCACGTACCTCCTTCTGGGTTCTGGGCTGGGGAAGACTCGCTATCAACTGGATACGGTCTGGTGTCAACTGCCTACCCCTCTTGGACAGTAAGTGTCCTAAGTATACCACTTGCTGGACACAGAATTGAAGCTTCGAAGGTGACACCTTGTGCCCCATCTCGGCTAGGAAATACAGAACCGTGAGTGACGCACGCTCGCAATCACGTTCAGAACGGGCTGTGATCAGTAGATCATCAACATACTGGAGCAGGGCAGTGTCAGTTGGCATGTGAATGTTGTCTAGTTGTCTCTTGAGTGCTTGACTGTAAATACTAGGGCTTTCTGTGAAACCTTGAGGAGCGCGTGTGAACATATAGCTCCTCCCATTTAAACAAAATCCGAAAAGAAACTGGCTGTCTGGATGAATAGGAACACTAAAAAATGCGTTCTTGAGGTCTATGACAGTGAAGAACGTGGCTTCGGAATCAATGGCTGTCAATAGGGAAGAGATATCCGGGACAACTGGGTACTGCGGAATAATACATTTATTAAGTTCCCGTAAATCAATCACTAATCGATATACTGGGGGTGCATTTGGATCAGTACGTTTCATGACTGGAATGATCGGAGAGTTACATATATTGGAGTCAGTTTCTACAACTACTCCTTGAGCCATGAGCTCGTCAATAATTTTGGATAAGGCTGCTACAGCCTCAGGTGGCAATCTATACTGCCTGATTCGTGGTAACACTACACCTGGTTTCAGGGTCACACGATGGGGTGTGATTTGCATGTAACCTACATCAGTTGGACCTTGCGCCCATAAATGCTGCGGAACTTTAGACAGTCTTGAATCAAAATCTCGTAATACATAGTGACCCTTAAAGTCACGTAGGAACAGACGTATTCCCTCTGGGGAGCAGCAAATAACTGCACCTAACTCTTTCAGTGTCCTAATGCCTAATAGGTTTTCTGGACATGACTTAGTAAGTAATAGATCAGTGGTACGGGACAATGGACCTACTTCTAGAGTGACTGGCTTTGAAATCTCATTAACGATCGGCTTTCCTGAAAATCCAAGGGAAACATTTCTTGAGCCTGAGAGCGGAGCCCCTGGAACTTCGGCATGACTAATTGTGGTCCTACTTGCCCCTGTATCAATCAAAAACTTTCTGTCTTTCCCTAATACTTGACTGTGAACATAGGGACCTTCTTGATCTACAGGTATCTCGATGAGAGGCAAGCCTACCTCCCTCTCTAGGCTGTTTCATGAATATGGCTGGTACTCTGGATACTCAGACTGTGCATACTGGTACATCTGCGATGTAACGTGCTGTGTTGCAGCAATAGGCTGCGGTGCTGTAACTGTCTGTGGTGCATTCTGTGACTGAGGAGTCTGTGAAACTTGTTCTTGTCTAGGCGGACGTGGTCTTTCTTTAGTCTTACCAGTAGCTATGTTATGTTTCAGAACTGCACACTCATTTATAAAATGACCTGGCTGTTTACAATAATTGCAGTTCCCTTTAACGGGAGCTGCAGGATGACTGGCTTGATTCGGACCCCTCTTCTGACTGTCTTGAGGAACAGATTGTGCAACTAGTACTTTCATTTTCGTGTCTTTCATACGTTTTCTCTCGTGTTCTTGCTCTTCCCTGATTCTATTCTGGTGGTACTGGAGCATCTGCAACATCTGGGACGGAGTATTTGCTTGCCAGGTGCTTTCGACTTTCAAAACTCGGTTTTTGATTGGTGGACTTGAATTCTCGACTAATTTAGTAACAAAAAGGTGAGGGTATGACTCACTACTTGTCTTGAGGCCACTGTTGATACTAAAACATTTTTCAAACCTAGAATAAAAATCACTAATATCTTCATCTTGTTTCTGTTTACAGGCTGAGATTGCATCCCAGTCTTCTTTTCTAGTTGTCAATAATCTGGGTAAAACTTGAATCAATAATTCTGGTAATTCTTTACATTTATCTCCTAGACCGGTACCTGGTACTCGTATCTTATCTTCTGCTTCTAGGACTGCCCAATCGATCTTTTTCTCTCCCACCTCCCATTCTTTTTCCTTTAACTTTTCATACACCCCTGCGGGCAGCAGAACCTTTAACATTTTAATGATATCTGGGTAAGTGTATTCTCCCATACGGAGCATGTCTTTTAATTCTCGATGGAACCCTGCTGGATCTTTGTCATGACAGGGAATTAATTTCTTCATTTCAAGGAGTTCCATCTTTGTGATTGGAGTGTATACAAACACTCGCTGCATTTCGCCACCCGTTCCTCTGACTGGGTGGACTTCTCGTAACGGATTCTGTCTGTCTATGTAGAATGATTTACTTTCTGGGGGTGAGACATGAACAAAATGCGGGTTCAAGAATGTTCTTTATTTGTGACGCTGTTCTAGAATGACACTAATTAAATCGGTACCTAGACCTCTCCATCTGTACTGGAGTAACTCGTTCAGGATATCATGTAACGGACCTGGATCAGAGTGTTGACCCTCATACAGAGTAATGAGGTGCTGAATCATATACATACCCACCAGTCGCTGCTCGGCTGGGGGCAATTTCAGAAACATTTGTGCCACTATTTCGTCTGGAAAAGTGGTAGAATCAGTAATCCATCGGACTGCTGATCGGACTAGTTCTTGTTCATGCATAGTACTTAACTCACTATAACCGATTCGTGATTTCAGAATGTGATCGGTAGCTTGAAATACTTGTTCTAGGGAACCTTGTTCTGGTGCTAAATGATGGAAAGTAGACTTGGGTTCTAGACGTAAATGGCGATCTGGAAATCTAGATTTTCCTACATACGCTATTCTGGCAGTATTCTCATCGTCTTCCTCTTCAGGATCGGAGGTACTTTCTTTCTCGCTTACTTGTGCTGCTTTACGCTGTTCGTGTATCTTTATTATCTCTCTACGGATTTTCTTGTACATACTTTCCATGGCACTAATGGTATTGTGCTTTCCTTCGGCTATATTATCACTCCACTTTGTCAGAGTTTTCATTTCGGCTGGATCTTTAGACGGGTAATCTTGTTCTCTTATTAGACAATTAATTAAGAACTTTAATATCATACGCTGAATCTCGGCTTTCCTTTGAGACATGCCATCACTAATACTTTCTGGATCATCCCCTGTACG
Organism: Lissotriton helveticus; assembly: GCF_964261635.1. NCBI lineage: Eukaryota > Metazoa > Chordata > Amphibia > Caudata > Salamandridae > Lissotriton > Lissotriton helveticus. Next base: position 455,812,703 of record NC_136070.1, on the reverse strand, counting down.
GATGAAACGATATATTCTGTCTAGATCTTCTTTCATATTCGGCAGGGTGACTAGATACTCGGTCACTCTCCTTATGCGTACGGAATATAAAACCATATTAAATTCGCCTGGAACAGGGTCATAGACACATTCGCCAAGGGTTTGCCTGATTTCTGCAACAGACTTATTACTTTTAGGAGTACGCTGTGATGCTTGAGCATGTAATTCGAGTGCTGATAAACGCTTGTATGGCGGCGGGGTTTGAGGAAGACCTCCTCCTGCGGCCCCTAAACTGGAATCATCAACTGATGCTTTTCGTCCTGGCAGGGTCGGTAATTGTAACGTGGGCTGGACTTGTATGGTGGGCTGACCCGGGGGGGCTGTTAAGGGCACCCCGGTGTCTGGAGGAGCAGGAATTACCTGATTTACAGGGACTGGCGGAGCGTGAACAGGATTTGCATATTCGGGGACTGTGTCGTCCAAATAGGACGAGATAAAAATATCAGCTGCGGTCGGTTTGTGACGTAGCTTGGTCGGAACTAATGGTGGCGGGAAATTACTGGATGCCTCGGGGGTCGCTTTTGGCAAGCCCTCAGCAAGAAGAGGATACATACCCTTAATGAGGGCATGCCTCTGTCTGTCTGACTGTTCGGCTTTGACTCGTTCACCTATCTCGATTAATTCTCTTTCTTGGGCTCGTTCTTGGGATTCTCTACTTAGTTCTGACTTTCTGATTTCTTTTTCGGTTCTTTTATGAGCTTCTTTACGCCATAACTCGATGGCATCTTTCTGTGACTGTCTGGCTTTCTTTTTCCATAATGCTTCTTCTACTCGCATGATGCATTCAGCATCCCATGTACCCGATACGGGCCATCTATACTTTTCTTCTAACTGTCTGGTATACTCTACCCATAAATCTAGATACAATATGGCGCTTATGCCATGTTTCTGATACATAAAGTGACCTGGACTGTCCCTAGGCGGAACAGGAACTGCTTCTTCTAACAAACCCTTTCTAGTTTTTAACTGACGTAATCTCGAAAAGAGAGACATTGTAAACTTGAATCGGAACACAATACAATAGACGAGGAACAATAACAATTGGGAAAACAATTCAGGCATACCACGACATTGGAAATACATTGAACAACATCATAACATTACAGTTCGGACAGAAATATTACCTGGAATACTGAGAACAGAAACACAAGAATTTCTCGAGAACGGAACAGACTAGAGTTACTGGATGCACTGCTGAAACAGTACGGAACATACCGGTCCCATAAAGGGACGCATCAAGACCCGTATCCACCTAGGTGAACACTTCGTTAGTGGGCCTGGGTACCACCAACCCACGGACCAGAGTCAATTTAGATTGACCCTGTCTAGATACTACCCCAGCAATGGTACTCACCGGGCAGCAAGAACGGAAAGGCCTTGGACTGGACTGGACTGCTACGACGATGGACGACGAACTTCGGACTTCAGTTACGGGTGGGCCTCCGGATACCTCGGACCTTGGACTCTTGGCTTGGGCTCTGGTCGGGACTCGCCGCGTTCCTCCACCGTCTCGTTTGGATGCTGGACCGCCTCCTCCGTCTCCTCCGTGGGCCTGAGGGATACTTGAGGCAGAAATATCTGCACGTGGCCGGTATGGTTCCGTCACGGCTGCAGGGGTCAGGGGGTCGGCGTGGCTTCACCGACGCGTGGGGAAAGGGCAAGTCCCTGTTCGGGCGCCATTATGTGGTAAATAAATAAATAATACCCTATTTTTGACTAGACATATATCATAACAGATAGCTCAATAAATAAGAGTCAAGATTCGAGGTAGTAGGAGTTTGCAGGTTTAATACAGCATAAGGACAGGAACAGGACAACCTGCATAGGAACAGGGGCCCAGTAGGGCGACAGGGGCCCAGCAGCTGCTGGGGCTGGGTCTGGGATGAGCGCGCTAACTTTTGATAACAATACACGAGCATATATACATAGCGCAAACACATAGCATTACATTGCAGTAGGCGTAGCAGTGGGTGGAACAGAAGGCGTGACGCGTAGCAGTCGCGAAAGATAAGAGTAAAAGTAGGTGTAACTGGGCGTATACATAGACATGTGGTGCAGACGTAACAGAATATGTCACGAATGGGCGGAAACATAGGAGGGGGCTACCTAAGGAGCCGGGACCTCTAACCTGGTGGTGCGCGCAAACTGGCAATGACGTGTTACGAGGAGAAGCTGGGGGCTATGAACTCTGTGCTAGGAGCAGAGACTAAAGTCTGGAGGGTCGGAGCGACATGTACCTAAACCCTATCTAGTATCTGATGTTTAGGGAACATGTTGATATAAACTAGAAGTCATGAGGGGAAAAGCTAACTGACTCTAAGACTGGACCATGCATTATTCTACATGTAGTACGTGATGAAGAATATTAAATGACCATTAAATGCAGTATTTCTCTAACGTGGAGACGAGAAGGCTAGACAATGACGGAAACTATTGATGTAGTTCAGTAGCTTAGGAATGCAGAGAAGGAGGACTGAACTGATAACTGGAACTATAACATACTTTTGGCAGACTCAGAGGCAGAGCCAAGCTGCACCGGGCACTGCGAGGCAGGAAGTAAGTGAAAGGTCGAGGATACAGGTGGGGGCTGCATCGCTCCTCAGCGAGGCTTCAGGAGACAGGAGCTGAATCGGATGTCCGGGCCCTGTTGAGGCCTGGAAACGGGGACTTTATAATAGAATAACGTGCACACTGAGAAACATGGCAACATTACTTTACATAGGCCTGATATTCGTAGTATTCACGAGGACTGGGAAACTGGCATACTAGAGGTGGACACAACTATAATTGCGTCATTAATCGGACATGGTAAATAAATAAATAATACCCTATTTTTGACTAGACATATATCATAACAGATAGCTCAATAAATAAGAGTCAAGATTCGAGGTAGTAGGAGTTTGCAGGTTTAATACAGCATAAGGACAGGAACAGGACAACCTGCATAGGAACAGGGGCCCAGTAGGGCGACAGGGGCCCAGCAGCTGCTGGGGCTGGGTCTGGGATGAGCGCGCTAACTTTTGATAACAATACACGAGCATATATACATAGCGCAAACACATAGCATTACATTGCAGTAGGCGTAGCAGTGGGTGGAACAGAAGGCGTGACGCGTAGCAGTCGCGAAAGATAAGAGTAAAAGTAGGTGTAACTGGGCGTATACATAGACATGTGGTGCAGACGTAACAGAATATGTCACGAATGGGCGGAAACATAGGAGGGGGCTACCTAAGGAGCCGGGACCTCTAACCTGGTGGTGCGCGCAAACTGGCAATGACGTGTTACGAGGAGAAGCTGGGGGCTATGAACTCTGTGCTAGGAGCAGAGACTAAAGTCTGGAGGGTCGGAGCGACATGTACCTAAACCCTATCTAGTATCTGATGTTTAGGGAACATGTTGATATAAACTAGAAGTCATGAGGGGAAAAGCTAACTGACTCTAAGACTGGACCATGCATTATTCTACATGTAGTACGTGATGAAGAATATTAAATGACCATTAAATGCAGTATTTCTCTAACGTGGAGACGAGAAGGCTAGACAATGACGGAAACTATTGATGTAGTTCAGTAGCTTAGGAATGCAGAGAAGGAGGACTGAACTGATAACTGGAACTATAACATACTTTTGGCAGACTCAGAGGCAGAGCCAAGCTGCACCGGGCACTGCGAGGCAGGAAGTAAGTGAAAGGTCGAGGATACAGGTGGGGGCTGCATCGCTCCTCAGCGAGGCTTCAGGAGACAGGAGCTGAATCGGATGTCCGGGCCCTGTTGAGGCCTGGAAACGGGGACTTTATAATAGAATAACGTGCACACTGAGAAACATGGCAACATTACTTTACATAGGCCTGATATTCGTAGTATTCACGAGGACTGGGAAACTGGCATACTAGAGGTGGACACAACTATAATTGCGTCATTAATCGGACATGGGGAATAACATATGCATATTGGTCATGCACACATAACATATGATGGATGACACGTAGGGACACAGAACATGGCAAAATTTACTTTTCCACATTCCCTCCTTGTCACTACGTTTCCATCAGGAAACATCAATATTCATGATACCATCTATCATTTCATATAGTATCATTTGCTCGTCTCGAATTATCCTGGAACGGGTTTTAGAACGGTGCTTGGGACTAGGAATACAAGAGGTAGCACACATGCCGCAAATCGCAGGGCCACATTGTATACAGAGGCAGCAGCTGAATATGATCGCTACTGCGATACCTAGAAAGGACAGGACTTTCCATCCCCATGCGGAAATTATATTCCAGAACCAACCGGACCATGTCCAGGTGCCTGGATCTTGGTGTAACAGATGGGCAATTTTATGGAGTCTGGTTATAGCTGAATAAACAGACGGCGCGTTATTTGGAATGAAAATGCAGCAACTAGATCCGAGGACTCTACAGGCCCCGCCCCTATCGGCCAGTATGACGTCAAGGACGAGACGATTCTGGAGCACAACAATTCTCATAAAGGATTGCTCTTCGGTTAAGTTACCTAGAGCGGAGGCAGTCTCATCTACTACTGCTTCAAGGGTTCTTGTTAACCTACGGATTAGCTTACTGTTTACAACTGTACCTAAATAAGGGAACACACCTTTATCAATATCAATGAATTGCTCTGCAGCAGTTTCAGTATAATCGACAATCGGGAGGTTTCTCTTGTGTCTAGTATGTACTAGGAAGGAATTCCTATGGTAGTCAGGTGGAGCTAGGAAAACAGGTGGCAGTAGGAAGGCAATGTAACAGGTTCCCTCCCAATCGAGGGGCAGACGAACATATGCAGTCTGACCACAAACAAAATAAGAATGACGTGAAGCTTTAAAAATAGATTTCCCACTGTCACTATACTGGATAATAGTAGTACAATCACTATGTCCTACGTGTACAGAACCATAATTACGAACACATAATTCGCCTTTGTCTGGTATTACTGAAATGGCAGGTGAGTCTGGAGTAGTATCAGACTGAACATTCAGGACCATGAAATTCGACGAATAATTACCTAATTTATACACTTCATTTTCTAGATCTAAACCTGTTCTGTGGGGGAAACCTTGCTTGTCTGGGAAACATGTACTGTTAAGAAAAGACATATCTGTTGAGGATGACGTTAACGTGGACCATGCCCCACACGAACCATTATGTGAAAAAGGATAAGGAAAAAGTGGCAGAACTCCCTTCGGGGTCTGGAAAGGGGGGAGTCGACCACACACCCAACAATTAGTGGCATTGCTGGTCTGGTGTGAGTAATGTAACATACGGATAAATGAGTTATTACGCATAGCGAGGCGATATGAATATTCGTGAGGAGGCAGATCACTAAACGTGTGTTCTACTGTAACATTAGAACGCTTATTTACATGAGGAACTGGGAAACACAGGAAAAATGCGTAACTAGTGCAGGAAATCAAAAGGCTGAGAAATAATATGAAACTTAGAAAAACGATACATCGGTTTGAGTTTTGCCTAACTCTCTCACTATGGGGGTCTATTTTATACATGTCAGAAACAGTCTAACCGTTTCACCTAGGGGAGGACTTAGACAATCAAACTGACTGACTTATTTTACTAGACCGGAGTTTTTGCTTATACTCCTGCTGCGGAGTTTTCTCTACCAAGGGAGGGGTTGTATCAATGTTATTTGCGGGGCAGTCCTTAGGAACAATGTTTTGACAAGTCTTGATATCCTGGGAAATGTTTTTAAAGACCGGCTTTAATCCGTAGAATTTCTTGACGTGCGAAAGATGCACCCAGCCGCGGCGTCCTTCCAATTTCACGGCTGTACGGGTGGTGAGGAGGACCTGTCGGGGCTCCTTCCAACGTGGCTCCAGCGGACTTGATCTGTCAAAGTTCCGGACCATCACCATGGAACCTGGAACGATTTCATGCGGTGCCACCTCGGTATTGTCTGGAAATGCGGCAGCAACCTGTGAACGACATGAGTTGAGGGCAGACATCAAGGAAGCTAGGTAATCTGTCAGCATATTACATGAAACATCAGTAATACTTCGGGGTCTAGGAGTACCCCACATGTTAGGGGGGCGGCCGAATACGACCTCATACGGGGACAGACCTGATCTGGAATGTGCGACCATGCGCATATAAAACAAAGCGACTGGCAGAGCTACTAGCCAGTCCACACCCTTATCTTTACATACTTTGGCGATTCGGATTTTCAGGGTCTGGTTATGTCTCTCGACTAGACCGGCTGCTTCGGGATGGCGTACACAATGAAACTTCCACTGGTACCCTAACAACAGGGAAACGTGCTTCATCAACTCAGATGAGAATGGCTGACCGTTATCAGAATATACGACTCTAGGGAGTCCATATCGAGGGAAAAATTCACGAACCAACTGCTTGGCAGTGGTCGCGGCTGTGTAATCTGGGACTGGATATGCTTCTGTCCATCTGGATAAAGCACATACTACTACAAGGACATACTTGAAACCTCGACATCGCTCCATCTGAATATAATCCATCTGGAGGACCTCAAAAGGGTGGTCAGGGGGCTGGAAACCACCTTGTTCCACCGGGACACTTTTACCTGGATTAAACTGACAACATATCATACAGGTACGGACTTTCTGCTTGGCTGCAGGTCGTAAATGCTTGTTGAACCAAATGTTCTGGATACTGTCTAACATTGCTTTTTCTCCTAAATGTGCTGGACTATGTGCGGTATTAATGATGACTTGAACCATAGAGTCGGGGAGAAACCATGTGGCTCTACCCTTCGTTAACCATCCTTGATCTGTCTGGACCCCTCCTTGTTCAGACCATTTCTTGATTTCTTCGGGAGTAGCATGTAACTGGATATCTACGACATCTTGTGTAGGGTCCTTAACTGTCATACATGTAATCGGATCTGGAGTGTGTGTCAGGTTAACTGGAATGTCTAGAGTCTGTGCTGTAAGCTTGGCTGTGCGATCTGCTAGATCATTACCTTGAGAAATAATGTCAGTGACTTTCGTATGTGCTTTGCATTTCATGATAGCAATAGATGTCGGTAAGTGTATGGCATCTAACAGAGCTTGAATAAGGAGACCATGCTGAATCTTGGTTCCATGAGAAGTCATGAAACCTCTCTCCTGCCAGAGCACTCCGAAGTCGTGTACAACTCCAAATGCGTAACGTGAATCTGTGTAAACATTAACTTTCAGGTTCTTGGCGTGTATGCAGGCTTGTGTCAGAGCAACTAGCTCTGCTGCTTGAGCGGACAGGGTATCAATACGGTGTGTTTCAATAACTTCGGTGTCAGTAGTCACTGCATACGCGGCGACTAGTTCTCCTGTACTAGTTCTCATACATGAACCATCCACATAAAGTGTCAGGTCAGGATCTGGTAACGGAATGTCTATCAGGTCTTGTCTTGGCTTTGTCGTAATGTTGACTACTTCCACACAGTCGTGTGTGGCAGAATTTGAACTAACTGATGGTAACAGTGTAGCAGGATTCAGGACGTTGCAGCGTCTAATTTCTATGTGTGGCTGGAACAGTGTCAATTCATAACCTGTTAAACGTGCAATTGTCAAGTGCTGTGTTTGTGTTCGGTTTAAAAGAACTTCCACGGAATGTGGGACTTGTACTGTCAAGGTATGTCCTAAGACTATGGAATCACTTTGTCTGATAGCTAGTGCTGTGGCTGCAACTGACTTGAGGCACGCAGGCAACGCCTGGGCGACTGGATCTAGTGTGCTCGAAAAATAAGCACAGGGCTTGTATTGTCCTGCTTGATCTTGTGTGAGAACAGATAATGCTGTACCTTCACGTTCAGTGACAAAAAGTGTAAAAGGCTTACTGTAGTTCGGTGTAGCTAGAACTGGAGCTTGGCATAAAGCTTTCTTTAACTCGTTGAAACTAAGTGTATGTTCAGATGTCCAAGGGAGGACAGTCGATACGGCTGCCTCCTGTGTCGTTAACTGTATCAGTGGCTTGGCTAGAAATGCATACTGGGGAATCCATTGTCTACAATAAGAAGTAAGGCCGATAAAGGCACGTACCTCCTTCTGGGTTCTGGGCTGGGGAAGACTCGCTATCAACTGGATACGGTCTGGTGTCAACTGCCTACCCCTCTTGGACAGTAAGTGTCCTAAGTATACCACTTGCTGGACACAGAATTGAAGCTTCGAAGGTGACACCTTGTGCCCCATCTCGGCTAGGAAATACAGAACCGTGAGTGACGCACGCTCGCAATCACGTTCAGAACGGGCTGTGATCAGTAGATCATCAACATACTGGAGCAGGGCAGTGTCAGTTGGCATGTGAATGTTGTCTAGTTGTCTCTTGAGTGCTTGACTGTAAATACTAGGGCTTTCTGTGAAACCTTGAGGAGCGCGTGTGAACATATAGCTCCTCCCATTTAAACAAAATCCGAAAAGAAACTGGCTGTCTGGATGAATAGGAACACTAAAAAATGCGTTCTTGAGGTCTATGACAGTGAAGAACGTGGCTTCGGAATCAATGGCTGTCAATAGGGAAGAGATATCCGGGACAACTGGGTACTGCGGAATAATACATTTATTAAGTTCCCGTAAATCAATCACTAATCGATATACTGGGGGTGCATTTGGATCAGTACGTTTCATGACTGGAATGATCGGAGAGTTACATATATTGGAGTCAGTTTCTACAACTACTCCTTGAGCCATGAGCTCGTCAATAATTTTGGATAAGGCTGCTACAGCCTCAGGTGGCAATCTATACTGCCTGATTCGTGGTAACACTACACCTGGTTTCAGGGTCACACGATGGGGTGTGATTTGCATGTAACCTACATCAGTTGGACCTTGCGCCCATAAATGCTGCGGAACTTTAGACAGTCTTGAATCAAAATCTCGTAATACATAGTGACCCTTAAAGTCACGTAGGAACAGACGTATTCCCTCTGGGGAGCAGCAAATAACTGCACCTAACTCTTTCAGTGTCCTAATGCCTAATAGGTTTTCTGGACATGACTTAGTAAGTAATAGATCAGTGGTACGGGACAATGGACCTACTTCTAGAGTGACTGGCTTTGAAATCTCATTAACGCTCGGCTTTCCTGAAAATCCAAGGGAAACATTTCTTGAGCCTGAGAGCGGAGCCCCTGGAACTTCGGCATGACTAATTGTGGTCCTACTTGCCCCTGTATCAATCAAAAACTTTCTGTCTTTCCCTAATACTTGACTGTGAACATAGGGACCTTCTTGATCTACAGGTATCTCGATGAGAGGCAAGCCTACCTCCCTCTCTAGGCTGTTTCATGAATATGGCTGGTACTCTGGATACTCAGACTGTGCATACTGGTACATCTGCGATGTAACGTGCTGTGTTGCAGCAATAGGCTGCGGTGCTGTAACTGTCTGTGGTGCATTCTGTGACTGAGGAGTCTGTGAAACTTGTTCTTGTCTAGGCGGACGTGGTCTTTCTTTAGTCTTACCAGTAGCTATGTTATGTTTCAGAACTGCACACTCATTTATAAAATGACCTGGCTGTTTACAATAATTGCAGTTCCCTTTAACGGGAGCTGCAGGATGACTGGCTTGATTCGGACCCCTCTTCTGACTGTCTTGAGGAACAGATTGTGCAACTAGTACTTTCATTTTCGTGTCTTTCATACGTTTTCTCTCGTGTTCTTGCTCTTCCCTGATTCTATTCTGGTGGTACTGGAGCATCTGCAACATCTGGGACGGAGTATTTGCTTGCCAGGTGCTTTCGACTTTCAAAACTCGGTTTTTGATTGGTGGACTTGAATTCTCGACTAATTTAGTAACAAAAAGGTGAGGGTATGACTCACTACTTGTCTTGAGGCCACTGTTGATACTAAAACATTTTTCAAACCTAGAATAAAAATCACTAATATCTTCATCTTGTTTCTGTTTACAGGCTGAGATTGCATCCCAGTCTTCTTTTCTAGTTGTCAATAATCTGGGTAAAACTTGAATCAATAATTCTGGTAATTCTTTACATTTATCTCCTAGACCGGTACCTGGTACTCGTATCTTATCTTCTGCTTCTAGGACTGCCCAATCGATCTTTTTCTCTCCCACCTCCCATTCTTTTTCCTTTAACTTTTCATACACCCCTGCGGGCAGCAGAACCTTTAACATTTTAATGATATCTGGGTAAGTGTATTCTCCCATACGGAGCATGTCTTTTAATTCTCGATGGAACCCTGCTGGATCTTTGTCATGACAGGGAATTAATTTCTTCATTTCAAGGAGTTCCATCTTTGTGATTGGAGTGTATACAAACACTCGCTGCATTTCGCCACCCGTTCCTCTGACTGGGTGGACTTCTCGTAACGGATTCTGTCTGTCTATGTAGAATGATTTACTTTCTGGGGGTGAGACATGAACAAAATGCGGGTTCAAGAATGTTCTATATTTGTGACGCTGTTCTAGAATGACACTAATTAAATCGGTACCTAGACCTCTCCATCTGTACTGGAGTAACTCGTTCAGGATATCATGTAACGGACCTGGATCAGAGTGTTGACCCTCATACAGAGTAATGAGGTGCTGAATCATATACATACCCACCAGTCGCTGCTCGGCTGGGGGCAATTTCAGAAACATTTGTGCCACTATTTCGTCTGGAAAAGTGGTAGAATCAGTAATCCATCGGACTGCTGATCGGACTAGTTCTTGTTCATGCATAGTACTTAACTCACTATAACCGATTCGTGATTTCAGAATGTGATCGGTAGCTTGAAATACTTGTTCTAGGGAACCTTGTTCTGGTGCTAAATGATGGAAAGTAGACTTGGGTTCTAGACGTAAATGGCGATCTGGAAATCTAGATTTTCCTACATACGCTATTCTGGCAGTATTCTCATCGTCTTCCTCTTCAGGATCGGAGGTACTTTCTTTCTCGCTTACTTGTGCTGCTTTACGCTGTTCGTGTATCTTTATTATCTCTCTACGGATTTTCTTGTACATACTTTCCATGGCACTAATGGTATTGTGCTTTCCTTCGGCTATATTATCACTCCACTTTGTCAGAGTTTTCATTTCGGCTGGATCTTTAGACGGGTAATCTTGTTCTCTTATTAGACAATTAATTAAGAACTTTAATATCATACGCTGAATCTCGGCTTTCCTTTGAGACATGGCATCACTAATACTTTCTGGATCATCCCCTGTACGGATGAAACGATATATTCTGTCTAGATCTTCTTTCATATTCGGCAGGGTGACTAGATACTCGGTCACTCTCCTTATGCGTACGGAATATAAAACCATATTAAATTCGCCTGGAACTGGGTCATAGACACATTCGCCAAGGGTTTGCCTGATTTCTGCAACAGACTTATTACTTTTAGGAGTACGCTGTGATGCTTGAGCATGTAATTCGAGTGCTGATAAACGCTTGTATGGCGGCGGGGTTTGAGGAAGACCTCCTCCTGCGGCCCCTAAACTGGAATCATCAACTGATGCTTTTCGTCCTGGCAGGGTCGGTAATTGTAACGTGGGCTGGACTTGTATGGTGGGCTGACCCGGGGGGGCTGTTAAGGGCACCCCGGTGTCTGGAGGAGCAGGAATTACCTGATTTACAGGGACTGGCGGAGCGTGAACAGGATTTGCATATTCGGGGACTGTGTCGTCCAAATAGGACGAGATAAAAATATCAGCTGCGGTCGGTTTGTGACGTAGCTTGGTCGGAACTAATGGTGGCGGGAAATTACTGGATGCCTCGGGGGTCGCTTTTGGCAAGCCCTCAGCAAGAAGAGGATACATACCCTTAATGAGGGCATGCCTCTGTCTGTCTGACTGTTCAGCTTTGACTCGTTCACCTATCTCGATTAATTCTCTTTCTTGGGCTCGTTCTTGGGATTCTCTACTTAGTTCTGACTTTCTGATTTCTTTTTCGGTTCTTTTATGAGCTTCTTTACGCCATAACTCGATGGCATCTTTCTGTGACTGTCTGGCTTTCTTTTTCCATAATGCTTCTTCTACTCGCATGATGCATTCGGCATCCCATGTACCCGATACGGGCCATCTATACTTTTCTTCTAACTGTCTGGTATACTCTACCCATAAATCTAGATACAATATGGCGCTTATGCCATGTTTCTGATACATAAAGTGACCTGGACTGTCCCTAGGCGGAACAGGAACTGCTTCTTCTAACAAACCCTTTCTAGTTTTTAACTGACGTAATCTCGAAAAGAGAGACATTGTAAACTTGAATCGGAACACAATACAATAGACGAGGAACAATAACAATTGGGAAAACAATTCAGGCATACCACGACATTGGAAATACATTGAACAACATCATAACATTACAGTTCGGACAGAAATATTACCTGGAATACTGAGAACAGAAACACAAGAATTTCTCGAGAACGGAACAGACTAGAGTTACTGGATGCACTGCTGAAACAGTACGGAACATACCGGTCCCATAAAGGGACGCATCAAGACCCGTATCCACCTAGGTGAACACTTCGTTAGTGGGCCTGGGTACCACCAACCCACGGACCAGAGTCAATTTAGATTGACCCTGTCTAGATACTACCCCAGCAATGGTACTCACCGGGCAGCAAGAACGGAAAGGCCTTGGACTGGACTGGACTGCTACGACGATGGACGACGAACTTCGGACTTCAGTTACGGGTGGGCCTCCGGATACCTCGGACCTTGGACTCTTGGCTTGGGCTCTGGTCGGGACTCGCCGCGTTCCTCCACCGTCTCGTTTGGATGCTGGACCGCCTCCTCCGTCTCCTCCGTGGGCCTGAGGGATACTTGAGGCAGAAATATCTGCACGTGGCCGGTATGGTTCCGTCACGGCTGCAGGGGTCAGGGGGTCGGCGTGGCTTCACCGACGCGTGGGGAAAGGGCAAGTCCCTGTTCGGGCGCCATTATGTGGTAAATAAATAAATAATACCCTATTTTTGACTAGACATATATCATAACAGATAGCTCAATAAATAAGAGTCAAGATTCGAGGTAGTAGGAGTTTGCAGGTTTAATACAGCATAAGGACAGGAACAGGACAACCTGCATAGGAACAGGGGCCCAGTAGGGCGACAGGGGCCCAGCAGCTGCTGGGGCTGGGTCTGGGATGAGCGCGCTAACTTTTGATAACAATACACGAGCATATATACATAGCGCAAACACATAGCATTACATTGCAGTAGGCGTAGCAGTGGGTGGAACAGAAGGCGTGACGCGTAGCAGTCGCGAAAGATAAGAGTAAAAGTAGGTGTAACTGGGCGTATACATAGACATGTGGTGCAGACGTAACAGAATATGTCACGAATGGGCGGAAACATAGGAGGGGGCTACCTAAGGAGCCGGGACCTCTAACCTGGTGGTGCGCGCAAACTGGCAATGACGTGTTACGAGGAGAAGCTGGGGGCTATGAACTCTGTGCTAGGAGCAGAGACTAAAGTCTGGAGGGTCGGAGCGACATGTACCTAAACCCTATCTAGTATCTGATGTTTAGGGAACATGTTGATATAAACTAGAAGTCATGAGGGGAAAAGCTAACTGACTCTAAGACTGGACCATGCATTATTCTACATGTAGTACGTGATGAAGAATATTAAATGACCATTAAATGCAGTATTTCTCTAACGTGGAGACGAGAAGGCTAGACAATGACGGAAACTATTGATGTAGTTCAGTAGCTTAGGAATGCAGAGAAGGAGGACTGAACTGATAACTGGAACTATAACATACTTTTGGCAGACTCAGAGGCAGAGCCAAGCTGCACCGGGCACTGCGAGGCAGGAAGTAAGTGAAAGGTCGAGGATACAGGTGGGGGCTGCATCGCTCCTCAGCGAGGCTTCAGGAGACAGGAGCTGAATCGGATGTCCGGGCCCTGTTGAGGCCTGGAAACGGGGACTTTATAATAGAATAACGTGCACACTGAGAAACATGGCAACATTACTTTACATAGGCCTGATATTCGTAGTATTCACGAGGACTGGGAAACTGGCATACTAGAGGTGGACACAACTATAATTGCGTCATTAATCGGACATGGGGAATAACATATGCATATTGGTCATGCACACATAACATATGATGGATGACACGTAGGGACACAGAACATGGCAAAATTTACTTTTCCACACTGGGGAGGGTACTTTCTTGAAAATTAGTGAAAAAAGTTAGAGTAAAATAATAATTGTGAGTGATCAGATGTAGGGTAGCTCTGAGAAGAGCTTTTGGGTTTATGGTACATTTAGGTACTTATAAGTAGGTACCAATGCACATTCTTAAATTCAGAATGAAAATTCTGTTGCCCTCATCTGAGAAGTGAACTCCATCTCCTCTGTAGATATCTTGCATGTAGTAACGCAAGTTATTGTTGTACAGGGAGCCCATTCCATGGTCTCCCATGTAAGCTGAAACAGATTTGTTTACATGCTTCCTCGATTTCTCAATTTGTGGACAAAATTGGTTCGACCACCTCCATTTTTGTCTTTGGCATATATTTGAATATACCAAGGCAGTCTGAGGAAAAAGTGCCATCAATTGCTCAAAGGTGTCCTTTAAAAGCATTTCCAGACCTACCCCAGTCAAAGTGCCCAAATCATTACCTCCACAGTGCACAATTAACAGGTCAGGTTTTGGCAAATGCATAAAGGTTTTCACCAATGGTATCAATTGGTGACATTTTAATCCTCTGTGGCCAAACCACTTAATTTCCACATCTTGTAAATTGAGGTTAGGTAAATTCCTGTTTTCAGCGTACCTCTGAGCCCAATAGATGTAACTATGTCCAACAATCCAGACAGAAAACATGGCGAGAGAAGGTTCTCCTGCAGTCAGATGAAGTGTGGCAATGAAATGGCAGTTGAAAAAATGAGAGTGTAAAATGAAAAAAACTGAGGAGTTTCTGTGTTAATGAAGCAGTAAGAGTGATTGGTGGATTTTGATTGCTGAAAACAGAAAGTTAGGGTGCATGGATGAGTTCGTTGAAAGATGTATTTTGAGTGGCGAAGAAAAAATCATTAAATGAAAGATTGCACTGGATATGCAGGTGCACTGAGAGTTCAGAGTTCAATTGCAACATTGTTGTGTGAACTTGGAAACACCAGAGGTCTTGCAAGAGGTGGTTGCTATGCAGAAAAAGCAGAGAGGGGGCAGAGGGGGGAAGGGTTTTGATTTGAAAAAAAGTGAGGGAAGAGTTTTGATTGGGTGACATGAGAGATATGTGTGAAGAATTACAGCATTTCTGTGCTTTTGATAGCTGCAGACTCTGGAGTGCATACCTTTTGCTCTGCTGAAGACAAATTGGTGTGTTTCTGAGACTGTTTTGAAACTCAAAGTATTTGCTAAGGTGAGAAAAGATTTCTTTAATTTAGATAGAAAATAGTGTGCTTTAAGGAGAAAATTATGAAGAAAGTTGTGTTTTTCAAATGTTGCTTTGTCTCAAGTGTTTTACAAATAGATTTTGTTTCTTTGAGAAATTGTAATTGGAGAAAATGTGAAGTATTAGTACTGACAGGGTTTTTATGTGCATAGGAGCTGTGGAGTGTTTTCAAATTATGACTTGTAAATCGTTTTTGAGAAAAAGCAATGGTTTTAATATTGATGACAAGGACATAATGGTGTCTGCTTCTTTATAAGGTAATTGAGAGTCTCTGATGTTATTTTTCCCATTTCAATGTAAGAAGTTTGTCTGTGGAGCAAATTGCTTGTAAATATGCTCCCACCTGTGCATGGCAAATTTAGATTTTGAATGTTTGCGTTACATAGGCATGTTAAAGGTGACTGAAACATGCTGCAAAGGCAATCAAAAAACGCTTTTATGTGTCTTAAGGACATTTTAAGTCATTTCCCCATGTGCAGTGTTTTCAAATTATGAGTTGAAAATCGTTTTTGAGGTAAAGGAATGTTTTCAAAATTTATGTGCGCCATATGCCCCCAAATTTCTTTTTCAGGGGTGCAGCAGGGTGTTCTTGAGACACCCCTGCACCCTCGGAAAAATTCGTAATTTGCGATGAGGTAATTGCTAATCGCAAATTGCACCTTCATTCCTATGGGCCTCCTGCTGCATGGAAATGAATGGGTAATTTGTAATTAGCAAATAGCTCATCGCAAACTAGGAATGGTAAAGAATCGCTATTTATTCCTTAGGAAATGCAAAAAACTTTGATGATACATATGGCGGTTCATCTCTAACAAGATAAGAAGCATAGGGATAGATTTATGATGACTGGCGCATCACCAGGGATGTGTTAGTCATTCTTGCCGCTGTTCCGTCACCTATGGTGTGCTGCGTTTACAATGCGGCGCATCATGGGGCAAAAACAGCACAGATGCGTGACGTATCTGTGCCGTAAAGGTGGCGCATTGCTGGAGTTGTATCGCAAGTGTGATGAAGCTCCAGCAAGGCTCAGGGGTGCCCCTGTCGCAGGGTTTCTGTTCTCACACAGAACTGTGGACAGAGGATTGGAACCTCGGCGAATTAGGGTGCCCCAAAACTCACCTTAGTAATCAAAAACCCCTTAGCAAGCTAGGTACAGTGTCACATTGGATATAACAAACTCTCAATGTTTAGACAATCCAGAATATGAACTTATAGTACCTCAGGATACGTGGAACTCATGAACAGTCGGTCGTTATATATTTCTTAGAAACCAGAACATGGAGTTAAGAAGAACACATGTGTATTTGAAATGTTTATTTACTAATGCCGTCTTCTCAGGCGTAGTATCTTAGATAATACAAGTACACATATTATCAGTAGCAAAATTACCAGCATAGTTACTAGTACATAAAAAGCGAATGGTGACAGTATGTTAACATGCTGTAAATGAATAAGAGTTAGCAACACTTATAAGCAGCCGCGGGCCGTGGAGGGAGTTACGGTGGGGCAGGGAGGCGGGGAGGGGGAGGGGCAGGGTGGAGAGGGCTCCACCCTGCCCCTCCCCGCCTCCCTGCCCCACCGTAACTCCCTCCACGGCCCGCAGCTGCTTATATCTCACCCTCCCTAATAGACATATTATATTATTTGCTAAGAAGGTCTCTTTGTGTTGGTTTAGGGCGTGCCCATACTTTAGTGTCTTAGATTTGAAGGAATCACATCAGCATACACCAGCTCTCTCTTCATGTGAACCGCATCAAGTGTTGTGTATGTGTGTTCGGCAAAGCAATATAAAACCCGCCTCATGCCCAGAATTGGCAGAAGCTGCACTTATGTTATGAGTATGAAGTCGTGGAGATCAGACCTCATAACAATTCTGTATCGTGTTGTTCTTGAAACTTCAGCACTCGCTGTACAGATATAGTTTAACAAGTAAAGCAGATAGTAGAGCAATAACATATTATTCTCATGTAAATCACGATGAACTATTAGGTTGAAAGCTAAAGCAACAACTAAGTGTCGTGTGCAGAAGTTGCAAAAAAGGAAAAATGGCGTTTAAACCGGTAATGAGCCCATGCTAACTTAACACGGTGTAAAGATATCCAGGATCTACATGACACCTCCCCATGATCCGGAAACGAACTGAATAAGATAATAGAAGTGCCATCTCATGAGAGCAGATTGCAACTTTATATGTGCACGGTCCGCAAGGTAAAACATTAAAAACTAGCAAAATTTAATGCTAAAGAAAAATAAAACAGCCAACTACTTTATCGAGGCTTAAGCCAATTGGCAAGCTAAATAATAAAAACTTGACAAATAAGTCAATGAATTGTCAATGAAATGCTAGTACTCAGCATATCAAACATGAAAAAGGTCTATGACATAACTGTGTATGCAAAATAAGCTGCAACAGCCTCTAATAGGAAGTCACCGTCTTCATCCGAAAAGAGTTCAGCCATCCAATTTAAAAGCGGAAAAGAACATACGTGCTCTCCCAGCACCGGATCCTCTATCACCATCAGAGGACAGCTCGGTGGGTTTTCAAGAAAGCTCTGTTCCAAGAAAGACTGTGTTGCCGCCAGTAAATTCCAGGGACCAATTAGTCCATGCATCAATGCCACAGCCATAATCCTTTCGCCAGGACAAACCAACTCGTGAGTAATGATAGGAGTCATCAGCTGATTAAAGTCGACGTCAGGAGAAACCGGTCCGCAGAGACACAAATCAATGGCCCAATCGAAATCACAGGTCAGGCAGTGAAATACAGGCTGGACACAGGTGAAGTAGGAGAATCGAAAAGATAATCCATATGCCGTGCTTAATATCGCCAACGGCATTGTGCCATAATATTCAAGCATGCGATTGCGGAACAGCGTCAGCAGCTGCAGGGCGGGAGCTTGCACAGGAGGGACATCCATATTTAAAAATGTAAAAAAGCACAAGAGCGTCCGTTGGTAATGCAAGTAAAAATGGGAATCCACCAAGCACAGTGGAAAAAATAGAATGAAAGAAAGCAGGGATGACTCCAAAGATTTTCTCAAATGAAGTCACGAGACCACTGGTAACAACTTTAAAAAAGTGCGCCAGGCCCTTTGTGGAGGACGCGTTAAAGATAGTCCGAACCATGTCGCTGAAATGCAAAGGCGAATCAGTATTTAAAAGGGTCTGCACCTCTGTACGGGTGTTCGCTATGTGAAGCACGAAAGTTTCACGGGCCGAACTCAAGGCCACCACTCTCTGAGACAAAAGAGCTCTTATTCTTGCCATGCCGTTGAAATGTACTCCCAAGGTTGGTATTTGTGGCCAGATTGAAAACTCCCTATGTTCATGTGTGGGAGGAAATAGAACATTTCTGCAGCAAATAACCCGTTCACTTACTGTTACGATAAAAGGAATACTTTTAATTAACCCAGAACAATCTTCATTATTGAGCATCAAAAAACTACCATTTTCCAACAACTTGAACGTGGGGATGATAGCAGGAACTGGCGTGCCTTGCAACACGCAAGCCATATTTGGTCGGTGTTTGTTGCATGAACCGTGTAACTGTATGTGCCTACACATTAGTGAATGATCTGGCGTCTCAGTGCATTCCTCTCCATTCAGATAAACTTCTTGATCATCTTTGAAAATCTGTATGTGTATGGAAGCGACCAGACCTCATGAAGAAAACCACTACCTAAAGGTTCATAACGACCTATTGGTATATATTTCATACAATTTGAAAACTTATATAAAGCAAAAGGCAGCGTTATTAAACCGTGGATAAGGCACGTTGCCAAAGCAGCCAACCTTTTGGATTTATACTGGAAATGTTAAAGGAAGAATTACGGAGTAGGGCCTGTAAATCTTTAATGGACAACCGAGTAAAATTACTCCATCCCTCTAACTCCGGGATAGTAGGGGTGTTTAATTTTTTAGAAGTAGCCAATCCAAAGCATTTGGTCTGGGAAATTGTTTCATTCACAAACAACATATGATTTGGGATGAGACATGCACGGTGCAAAGCCTCAGTGCCTTGTACCTGCCAGGTTCGTGAACCCCAAACTGATGTAGATCCTGGATATCTTTACACTGTGTTAAGTTAGCATGGGCTCATTACTGGTTTAAACGCCATTTTTCCTTTTTTGCAACTTCTGCACACAACACTTAGTTGTTGCTTTAGCTTTCAGCCTACCTGCGTCAAGATCTATGCCTGCTTCAAGCAGGCGCAGGGTTTTGATGCAGCTTTGTCCTATCTGATTGTAAATGCGGCACACCGTGGGTGGCAGAGCAGCGGTGCACGTTAACTGGTGCATCCCTGGGGATGTGCTAGTTAATATAAATCTGCCTCTTTACATTTAATTATGTGCAGGGGACACAGAGTCGGTGAGGTTTATCCAAGGTTAAGAAGAGATGAGTCCTGTTCAGTGAAAAATTGGAGATAGGCTTCACCTCCTCTGCTCCTCAGCATCGTTGGACATGGTTAAATAATAGCTGCAAAATGTTACTCTTGTTAAACAATTTTACTATTATAATCTCTGAGATTTGTCTCTTACTGTGCAACATCTCATTGTTGTTATCTTTCTTTAAAGATAAAGACAACATCAACATGAGCGACAATCAGCAATCAGTTGATTTCGACCTCATCATTGAACTCGTAATTGAAACATCAGTGGATGTTGATCCCTTGGATGATTTCAATCCTGAGGATGAAGAAGAACGTGATGAGGATGCAGATTTGTCAGAATTGTATGACATAGGATGGGAAGCTGACGTGCTTGAGCCTATGGAACTATAAACATTTATTTTATAAATTTATAATAAATAAAAAGTAAATATGTAAACCGTTTAATTTAAAAATAAAGACACCTTCAAAAACAGGTTATGTGTAGTGTCTTCAATAAAATATTAAAATATGGTCATAAAATTAGATCAGATTCATATATAAAACAGCACAGGTAAAATGAATATAAATTCCATTTCTTTTCTGCTATTTCTGTATTCTAAATTTGCCATGTACAAAAAATTCTTCTATGTAAAAATGTTAAGTAGTGTGTTAAGTTTTTGATGACTGTTATTAATTTACTGTTGGGTAATAGTGGTTAATAACATTTTTTATTATATTTTACCACAGATTCAACTGCAGATTATTTCAAGATTTTAGGATGCCAAGCAAAGAAAGAGTGAGAAAGGCTGCAAAACGTCAAAGACAGCAGGTGAATGAAAAAAAGCAGCAGTCCTCTAACAAAAAGATTTGTCAAGTCACCAAGAAAGCACCGGGTAAGAGTACAAAAACATTCATAAGAAATATCTCTAGTAAAAAAAATATTACTACAGAAAATGTTTCAGTCCAGAAAAGGAGAAGCAATTCAAACGGTAAGGAAAGGCCAATGAGAAATGTTACTGCTAGAGTAAGAGATAACTCTATGCATGAAAGGAGAAGGAAACAACAGTTTAGGGACATTCGTAAAAGAATGTTCCGCAACAGGATAATTGGCAATTTGTTAAAAAATATTAAGAAAGGTCAACAGAAAGTGGTTTTTTATAAGAGAAAAAAAATAGTTGAGAAAGTTATTGATCAGGCATTTGAAATTAAACGTAAGTTATTTATTTTGACAATCAATAGAATTAGGAAGCTAAACAAGGCAATTTATGATTTCAAAAGAAATAGTAGATGGAAGAGAATAGTTAATCGTAGTAATTTTTGTGAAGTTTTTTCTGGAGAATGGATGCATAGTTCAAGCTCTGAGGCATTTTTTAATGAGGAGAGTTATTTCCAGGATAATGATTTGGTGCATGCAGTTGACACCAGTGGTCGAGCTTATGAAGTGAAAGATGGTTGTCCAGTTGAAAAAGAAAAACTTGTGACAACAGAGATAGAAGAGGTGTTAGGTAATGAGGTTTTAGGGAGACGTCCTAAGGGTCCTGTGTACACCTGGAAGTGTAGTAGTATTTGCAGTGTACGACAGGATTCCATCAATTTGCTTTGTGATTTTATACGGTCATTTAATAAGAAAAGTTTGAAGCAGAAAATGAAGTTGTTGCAAGAATTAGATCCTTGCAGAGTGAGAGAAGTGATAGGTTTGCATGGTCATTCACTGGCTTGTCTTTCCAGGAGAGTATGCCAGAGTGTTTTTCATCATTTCAGGATGCTAGCAGTGCATCATAATAAAGTGAGGAAATTAGTTAGAATGTTGTATTATGCTAAGAGTCCAGCAATTATGCTTAAACAATTATGCGCTGCTCTTTTGCATGGTTCTGAAATAGATGTGAAGAATATATGTGAAGAAATTGAGTTTTGTTACTTTGGAAGTAAAGAGGAGAATGTTGAAATTGACCAAGAAGAAGAGAGTAATGTGGAAGATAGTGTACAGGTTTCCAGTACAGATAATTTCCAGAGGGAAATTGCGACGTTTGAGGTGAAATCAAGTGAGAGGCCAAATTTCACTTGTGTGTGTTGTCGACGCACTTATTATAAGAATCAGACTAAGTTAGTGGATTTATATGGAAAAAGTGAAAGGGAAAATAATAGTGAATGGAAGGATTTTACAACATACTTGATGGTAGAAAATTGTTTTGATTTGGGATTGGATCAACGTGTGTGTACTTATTGTTGTAACAAATTAAATCAAAACCAGATGCCTGCTAGAGCAGTTCATAATAATCTGGAATTGGTTGAGATTCCTTCTGAATTGAAGGATTTAAATACTTATGAATCTATTTTGATTCAAAGTATCCATCCCTTTCAGGCTATTGTAAGAATGGAGCCAAAGACAGGGAAATTGCCTCCATCAGATTTACAGAGAGGATTAAAGGGAAGAGTTGTTTATTTGCCTCTAGATTTGAAGAAAAACATTAACACAATTGGAGTAGAAAAAGTGGAAGCGGAACCTCTTGTTATCTTAGTTAATGGGGTTCCGACAAAGAATAAGAAAATATGGCAAGATTTAGTAGATGTTAGGAAAGTCAAAAGGGCAACATTGTATTTGAAAAAATATAATAAATACTATAAAAATGTATATGTTGCAGAAGAGGAAGTAAGTGAGGAAGAGGATAGCGATTTGTGTGCTGGTCAAATTGAGAAAGTAGAACCCTGTACTAGTGAAGAAATATATGAACATTATAGTGTTCATCCTTTTCATTCCAAGGAAGTCATGGGGAATGCTATTGAGTTGTTTCAAATGAAACAAGCGAAAGGGAGTCCCATTAGTGTTTGGGAGGAAAGTTTGGAAGCTCGGTGTTTCCCACAGCTTTTTCCAACAGGTCAGGGAGGAAGATATGATGAGCGACCTCATCAAATTCCTGCTTCTGAATACCGGACTTTGCGATTGTATGCAGGAGATCCTAGGTTTCGACAATGCATTCCTTATTTGTTTCATCTCCTGTTTGAAAGCGATCTGTCTGGACTGTCATATGCAGTGAACCACATCTTGAAAAGTGGTATACACATGCAAAACATCTCGGCAAGTGACTTTATGGATAAAGTCAATGTCCAAGACAGTATTTTGGATTCTCCCCTGATTAATCTCATGGCGTGTCAGCGTGGTACTAATGAGTACTGGTACCGTCGTCATGGTGATTTAAAATGTATGCTGAGGAACTTAGGAACTCCCACATGGTTCCTCACTTTGAGCTGTGCTGAGTATGGCTGGGAAGACTTACTTGAATTTCTACGAGAGGCAAATGCTAACGTAGAAAACATCGAATTCAAGACACCCGGAGAACTGTGCTCTTTGGATCCAGTCAATGTATGTAGGTACTTCAATCATAGATTTGAAGGTATGATGTCTTTCATCATGAATAAGAAGAATCCACCTCTTGGAGAGGTGTTGGATTTCTTCTGGAGGAAGGAGTACCAAGCAAGAGGTGCTCCTCATATACATATGTTGCTGTGGATCAAGGATGCACCTAAATTTGGAACGGATGCAGAAGACTCAGTGATGAGTTTCATAGAACAGTATTCTACGTGTGCTGTTCCAAACGCAAAGGAGAAAAATAGCCTAAGAGAAAAAGTTCTACGTTTCCAAAGCCATCGATGTGGAAAGTACTGTCGTCGTAAATTCCGGAACAAAGACAAGTTCTACACCAAATGTCGTTTCGGCTTTCCACGACCGGTGATTTCTAAAGGAAGAGTGAACAGTTTGATGTCTTCGCTGCGACATAATGTGATGAAGAAATCACCTAAAAACACATACAATTTGAAGAGGAACGAAGAGTCTAAGTACATCAATGACTACAACCCGGTGATTTTGTCCATGTGGAATGCTAACATGGATATACAGTTTGTGGCTGATAACTGTATGGCTGTGGCTCGGTATGTGACATCTTACATCACCAAAAAAGAGAAGACAGAATTGAAGGATATGTGGGAGGACATTTCCCATGAAAAGAGCCTCAGCAAGAAGTTGTACAGTTTCAGTCTGAAGATGTTGTCGCATCGAGAAATCGGAGCTTACGAATGTTCTGACCGGTTGTCTTCAGCAAGTCTCTATGCCAAGTCCAGGAGTATCGTTTGGGCGAGTGTTGGTCTTGCTGCAACGCGTAATCGAGTTCTGAAACCTGTGCGGGAAATTGAGTATTTGGCGGAAAAGGAGCCAAACAGTACCGACATTTTGAAGAGCAACATGTTGGATACATATTATCCAAATCGAAGCAGTCACCTCGAGAATGTTTGTCTGTATGAGGTTCTGCAAAATTACATATTCAAGAGGAACATCAAAGAAGATACTGAGAAAGGAGTGTATGCTGTAATAGGAAGTGAGGGATGTCTGGTCAAGCAAAGAAAATGCCACTTGATAAACCATCGAAAATTGAGTGGCGAATCTCCTGAAAAAAAGGAGTTTTTCTATTTAGCACTTTTGCAACTTTTTAAGCCTTGGCGTGCAGAAGAGGAACTGCTTGGAGATTTCCTTTGTTACGAAGACTCATTCAATGCTGCCAAGGAGACCATAGAATGTCATGCTTTTCCCAAATATGTAGAAATGTTGAATGTGGAAATTGAGCAGGAAGCAACGATTGCAGCCGAGATTGCCAGAGACAGTTCTCAGGACAGTCAGAGTTCTGCTTCATTGAGTCAGGATCCACTAGGAGGACCTCTTATCGAAAATGAAGCTGCCACTGCTATGAATGAAGTGGAAAGAGCCATGGCACATGCTCAGGAGGATGCGGTTAACTTAGAAGAGTTGGAAAGACAACTCAACGTTGAGCAGAGGAAAATATATGACGAACTTACCATGCAAATTGATCATGGATTAAGTCATGACAAGAAAGAGTGCTCATGTACGTCGTTGAAGCCTGTCCGACTGTACGTGAGTGGAGAAGCGGGAACTGGAAAAAGTTTCCTTATTAAAGCAATTTCATGTTATTTGCAGGAAAGGACAGAGTCATCGCTGTCTTGTGTTGTCACCGCTCCAACTGGACTGGCAGCACATAACATTAAAGGGATTACTTTACATCGTTTACTGATGCTGCCAGTGGAGCATGACAACAAATTAGAATATCACAAGCTATCTGGAGATGCTTGTTTTGAAGTTTCAAGAGTCTTGAGGAAAATGGAACTTCTTATCATTGACGAAGTGAGCATGGTTTCCAATGTCATGCTTGCCTTTGTGCATTTGAGAATGCAAGAAGTTCTCAAAACAGAGTATGATGTGTTATTTGGTGGCAAACACATTATTGTTTTCGGAGATCTTCTGCAGCTGACACCAGTGAAAGGGCAACCTGTGTTCAAAATGCTCACGCATGAAGATACCAGGAAGTGCTTAGGGAGCATTGGCAACGTCAATATATGGTTAAACTTCAATTATGCTGAACTGCATGAAAATATGCGTCAGGCAAAGGATGAAGTTTACAAGACTATTCTACAAGATGTTAGAATTGGAAAAGTGACCGAGCATGGGAAAGAAGCTTTACATGCACGATTACTGACAAATTTATATCCAGACGAAGATGTTGTGCCTGAGAATATTTTTCAGAAAGTTACTGAGAAAAAATCTGGAATATGTTTGATGCCAACTCTTGCAGAATGTGCCAAATTCAACAACAAAATGTTGCATTTAGAAAAGCAAGAGATTGTGAAACTGGAAGCTATTGACAGAGTAGAGCATATGGGATCAACAATTATTTTGTCTGAGAATCTGAAAACAAAATTGGATTCATTAGAGAAGAGTATATCTAAAACTGCGGGTTTTGAAAAGACTCTGAATGTGTGCTTGAACTGCCGTATAATTTTAAGAAGGAATTTACATGTTGAAAGAGGTCTGGTAAATGGATCAATGGGTAATGTTGTTGATTTTGTGAAATACAGAAATAGAGATGGAATTGAATTTTTAAAAATTAAATTTGATGGCATTGAGGAAGTACAGCTAATTGCTCGTTGTTCTGCTAGATTTTTGCTTGTAAAAGACTTATATGTTCGTCGTAAGCAGTTTCCTGTTTGCTTGGCATATGCGGTGACAATCCATAAATCGCAAGGTTTAAGTGTAGACTGTGCATTGGTGAATATTGGCAGTTCTGTGTTCAAGGAGGGTATGGCATATGTGGCATTGTCACGAGTTAGAACTTTATCGGGATTGTACTTGATTGAGTGTGATGTCACAAACATTTGTGCGGATCTAGATTGTGTTAAGGAATACAATAGGTTAAGAAGAGAGTATGCGCCACATTTGCCTCAGTATCCTTTGTTTGAGAAACGTGTAGTAGGCCGGAAACGAAGAAATGTGACCAATACTGGGGAGGTTGTAGCAAAAAGACGAAAAGTCGATGAACCTGAAATTATAAGCAGAAACAAAAAGGATTCTGTTGAAGATGTTGTTGGTTTTCAATTTGAAAACAGTTCTGGTGTCAACTGCTATGCTAATGTAGTGGTTAATGTTTTGTTTTCTCTAGAAAATGTAAAAGAAGAGATTGTGGTCAATTCTGATCAAAGATTTTGCAGTTTGTTAAATTCTGTGTTAGAGAAATGTAGCACTGATAGAACAAACATAGAAAGTGTGTCTGAAATTCGAAATCTGTTAGACAGATGTTCAGGCCAAACACAATTCTCTCAAAATAGTCAGCAAGATTGTCAGGAGTTTTTAATGTATATGCTTGATGTATTGCATGATGAAGGTGTAGATGTAGATCACCTGTTTGGGCTTTCTTATCAATGGCAGCATGACTGCGAGAACTGTAGGGTATCAAGTACTACTAGTGTAGACTCAGAAAGATTTATATATTTAACTTTGCCAGACAGTAAATCAGTCTCTTTTAATAAGCTAGTAAAAGCAGCTGATCATAACATGGAGTGTAGCCAATGTAAATCTGAAATGATGTCCACATTATTTATACGAACATATGGCCAGTATGTCATTTTAATGTTCCAACGATGTAGGCCTGATGGAACAAAATTGACAACTTTAATTAAAAATGTTGTGGCTTCACAGTTGTCAATATCAGGAAGGACTTTTGTAACTGTAGCAATTATATATCATGATGGTCCTTCAATAACATCAGGACATTATACAGCTTATTTAAAGTGTAGAAATGGCTGGTCATTCTGCAATGATTCTGTTTTAATTTTCACAAAAAAATTGCCGTATGACCTTAAAAACTCTTACCTGGTGTTTTTAAAACCAAAATTTTAGGGAAAGAATCTCGGGATGTGCTCTGAGGAATTTCAAGAAGTTCTAATGGCTCCTACACGATTTGGCCTTGAGGATAAGTGTAGTACAGAGACATAACTTCTTACCATAACACTGGACGTCATGGAGAAATACGTGCACTTTGAATGAGTTCAGAAAAACTGTTTCTTTTTATAAGCTAATTGAAGCAGCCAATCAAAACATGGAGTAGAGGGAATGTAAGTCTGCAATGCTGTCTACTGTTTTACATTGCTTTGTCATTAAAAGTGATGTAGAGAATTAAATAATTGTACTAGTCATAAAGGTAGTGTAAGTCTGCTTCATAGTAAGCAGTATCAGTGTGATAGGAAATGTAGAACATGATTGAGCAAGAAGGGGAAGATATTACTAGTCCAGGATTGTGAAAATGATCTTCAACATTTTAATTGTGAAAGTTGCGGAAATACAACATGACGGGATTGGCTTAAAAGAATTCTAAGAGTTATAAATGGCTCAGACACGATTTGGCCTTGTGGAAACGTGTGGTAGAGAGCGAGAAGTCATTTATTGTATGTAACATGTTTTTGAAAACGATGGAGGTTTTCTTTCAGAAAGTGGCGGGTTGAAAGTAATAACAGCACAACACAGTGTAAGCTGATCATAGGACATCCTTGGCCGTCATGGAAAGTAAGTTAACTTTAAGGAGTTCTGAATTCTGATTTGTTATGTTGTATGGGTTTTTTAAACACAATCATTTTGATTGTGTTTTTTTTCCCCGCTGTTATATGATGAATACCTTCAAGTCACTGTTTTAGTGAAATTTGATACATTCTGAGAACATCAAAAATAAACCATTTAACATGTATAATTAATTCTGTTCTGTTTGCATTTATGATGTACATGTAGAACTGTGTAGGAGGCATGGAGAAGGTGAGGCTTCTGTAAGTGTCAAAGTTGTTGCATACAGTGCTCATATTCTACGTAGTCTTTTATATTTCATTACTTTCACTGTTTCTGACTGATCTAAAATTTTTTTTTTAAAAAGAACAGTAAGTATAAGGGAAGGAAACAGACAGTTATGTTAAAAGAAACACAGCTATAGGGAATAAACTAGGGATACTGTTACCCGCAATCCTCTGCTGATGATGTCACTGAGCATGTCATGAATGATGTAATATGTGACATCATCAGCAGTGGATTACGGGTAATAGTATCTCTAGTTTACTCCCCTATAGCTGTCTTTCTTTTAACATAACTGTCTGTTTCCTTCCCTTATACTTACTGTTCTTTTTAAAAAAAAAATAATTTTTGGTTCGCTTCCGGTTCGCGTACCGGGGAGCGAACTGGGAAGCGAACTAAGAGAAATAGAGGTTGGCACAGTTCCAAATATTGTACCAATTTTTTAATAACGGGGAGGTAGTTCTGAAAAGAACTTTTTTTTTATTGTTTTTGTTGTTTTATATTTTTTTATTATTTTTCTGAACTTTTTTTTACTTTTTTTGAATTTTTCTGAACAGTTTTATATATTTTTTTGTTTTTTTTCGGAAGGGGCAACGAAAACGATTCATTGTAAAGGGCTCAACAGGAGCAACAAAACAAAAAAAAAAGAATTTATTATTTGGGGCGTTTCGTACAAACTTGCATATGATAGTCAATAGCTCTGTTGATCAGAGTGATGCTACTTTCTCCGTAGCAAATGAATCCACTGCAATGTACGCAGACTTGTTTTACTTCACGAAATCTCGTTTGTATATTTGGCACCATCTCCCTGCCCTCTGGTCCCGTTACTTCCGGTACAACAGATCTTCTGGCCATAATAGGGAGATTATCTAGGTCGTTACGAAACTGTGCAGCACTGTAGTTGTTAGGATGCCACCTAGTCATATGGCGATGCATTGTGTAGTTTCCGAAACTGTATTTTTTGTCGGTCCCTCTGGACAGTCTATCTTGACATATAAGGCAAGTTACGTATCTTGCATTTACTTTTTTCTGACCTTTGGGAATTTTACAAAATTGCCAAATGAAGTTTTCTTTCCGGTGAGACGTCCTGGGCTCCTCAGGCAAAAAGTGCCTCTCTTCGTGCTCGTCGTCCTGTTCCTCTTCTTCCTTTTCTTGCTGAATTATAACTTCAGCAGGTGGTCCACTCTTCCTTGGATGTGGTGGAGGTGGTGGGGAAGCACCAGCTAAAGCTACTAAAGAAGCCATTGCTCACTGGTAACAAAGGGTCTTTCTCTCACAATGATGAAAGTCAGAGTGAGGAAAGAAGGAGGGATTTTCATCATTTGGGAAAAACAATAGTTCTCAACCAATGAAAAGTGTTCATTTTAGATTATATGACCTAGTCTTACATCATTAGGAAACCAAAAGTGAAATGAACCAATGAAAAGTGTTATTACCAAGTCACATGACCTGCTGTGTTTACGTTACGCGCTTTGCAGGGCCTCCCGGTTTGCTTCCAGAAACCTGTGCTTTGCGACTCGGTAAGCGTACCAGTTCGCTAACGTAGCACGTCATATGACGTATCACGCGACAACGCGAAACGTCATGCGGACGGGAGGCGTCACAATGTTCTTTTCTAACGCGGCAGTTGCAGTAAAGAAACGTTTACCGGCTCGCGGTCTATTTCGCGGCATCAAGGTCAGCTAACGGGAAGCTTCCCGATTCGCGAAGCGGGAACGAAGAAAAAAATATATTTAAAAAAAAAGTTATTAATAAACATATAAAATATATTTTTGGATTTAAAGAAGAATACATTTTACAGCTACAGATATTAGCTGTTAAAAAACCAATGAAATTCACTGAAAAAACCATAGGTTATAGACCATATATAGTTAGGAATTAGCATTTACAAAACCTTGAAAATTCACTGAAAAAACCATAGGTTATAGACCACATATAGTTAGGAATTAGCATTTAGAAAACCTTATTTTACTCACACAAAACCATTGAAATTCCATATATAGTTAGTTGCACTAACTATATATCGCGCACCCGCAATCCACTGCTGATGATGTCACATATTACATCATTCATGACATGGTCAGTGACATCACTGATGACATCACTGATGACATCTCAAATGACATCACTGATGACATCACTGATGACATCTCATATGACATCACTGATGACATCATGACACACCAATACCAGTTACTACATACGCACTCACTGATTCCTACGTCTACACACACATTCACTCATTCACCCATACAATCACTCATACATACAGTCACTCATTATTACGACACTATCATATGCACTCATACACCTATGCAGACAGTCACACACTGCCACTTATCCATGGAGTTACTCACACACCAAGTCAGTCCTGTAAAGAATCAATCACACTTCCATTTCTTCATCTATACAGTTAAACACAGAACACCATACTTCAGTGACATCACTGATGACATCACTAATGACATCTGAAATGACATCACTGATGACATCTCAAATGACATCACTGATGACATCATGACACACCAATACCAGTTACTACATACGCACTCACTGATTCGTACGTCTACACACACATTCACTCATTCACCCATACAATTACTCATACATACAGTCACTTATTATTAGAACACTATCATATGCACTCATACACCTAGTCAGTCCTGTGAAGAATCAATCACACTTCGATTTCCTCATCTATAGTTAAACACAGAACACCATACTTTTCACACATATACTAACACATACTTACTCTCTTATACAATCACTGATACAAGTACACATTGATATGCACAGAGTCACACACCTCCCAGCCAGCCACACACACACTCAGTCTTCCATACATCCAGTCATTCTTCAATATGTAAAACGTATTTAAACTTTACAAAAACACACAGACACTAGATGATGTCATCAGTGATGTCATTTGAGATGTCATCAGTGATGTCACTGACCATGTCATGAATGATGTAATATGTGACATCATCAGCAGTGGATTGCGGGTGCGCGATATATAGTTAGTGCAACTAACTATATATGGAATTTCAATGGTTTTGTGTGAGTAAAATAAGGTTTTCTAAATGCTAATTCCTAACTATATAAGGTCTATAACCTATGGTTTTTTCAGTGAATTTTCAAGGTTTTGTAAATGCTAATTCCTAACTATATATGGTCTATAACCTATGTTTTTTTCAGTGAATATATATATACATATGTATACACACACACACATACATATATATATATATATATGCCAAGGGCGAACCTTGCCCGAGAGGTCAGCGGTGTGCTCCCACATCCTGTTGTCTATTTAAAGTACTCCTGTGAGTCATTGAGCTGACGAGCTTGTGGATGAAGCACCTGCGTGCCAATGAGAGGTAGCGGACCTGATATAATGTTTGGCAGCCTACTCAGCAAACCCCAAAATAAAGACTGTATTTTCTACTGATGACGGTTAATAAACCAGAAACACGTGTCTAGAGATCAGCACTATCTGTGCCAACCTTGGCGAAATACTCGAAAGAATCGAAGCGAGCTACAAGAGACTGCATTTACCAGAATGCCAGGGGCGAACCTTGCCTGAGAGGTCAGCGGTGTGCTCCCACATCCTGTTGTCTATTTAAAGTACTCCCGTGAGTCATTGAGCTGACGAGCTCGTGGATGAAGCACCTGCACGCCAGTGAGAGGTACCAGACCTGATATGATGTTTGGCAGCTTACTCAGCAAACCCCAAATTAAAGACTGTATTCTCTACTGATGACGGTTAATAAACCAGACACACATGTCTAGAGATCAGCACTATCTGCGCCAAACTTGGCAAAATACTCGAAAATATCGGAGCGAGCCACAAGAGACTGCATTTACCAGAATGCCTGGGGCGAACCTTGCCTGTGAGGTCAGTGGTGTGCTCCCACGTCCTGTTGTCGATTTAAAGTACTCCCATGAGTCACTGAGCTGAGGAGCTTGTGGATGAAGCACCTGGGTGCCAGTGAGAGGTACCGGACCTGATATAATGTTTGGCAGCCTACTCAGGAAACCCCAAAATAAAGACTGTACTCTCTACTGATGACGGTTAATAAACCAGTAACACGTGTCTAGAAATCAGCACTATCTGCGCCAACCTTGGCAAAATACTCAAAAATATCAGAGCGAGCTACAAGAGACTGCATTTGCCAGAATGCCAGGGGCGAACCTTGCCTGAGAGGTCAGCGGTGTGCTCCCACATTCTGTTGTCTAATTAAAGTACTCCTGTGAGTCATTGAGCTGATGAGCTCGTGGATGAAGCACCTGCACACCACTGAGACGTACCGGACCTGATATAATGTTTTGCAGCCAACTCAGCAAACCCCAAAATAAAGACTGTATTCTCTACTGATGACCGTTAATAAACCAGAAACACATGTCTAGAGATCAGCACTATCTGCGCCAACCTTGGCGAAATACTCGAAAATATCGGAGCTAGCTACAAGAGACTGCATTTACCAGAATGCCAGGGGCGAACCTTGGATGAGAGGTCAGCGGAGTGCTCCCACATCCTGTTGTCATTTATTTTACTGACTTGACCCACACATCAGCATCGGTTTTTTCGACCGATTGCTCTTCTTAATGCCATGGAGCAGTATATTATAAATACAATGCTAACATGATGTTACAAACCTTCTTACCAAAGCCGTAAAGGTTTGGGCATTCTGCTTACAATTTCTTGTGAATATATCTTTAAGTTTGCATCAGTTGTAGCATGCATTGACAAGCTATACCACCAAACCCTGCTAATTGAAGATTTAAAAATTCCACACCATATTTTAGGCCTCTAATCACTGAAGCACTGAGATAGCATACACTTTTGAGTGGTGCAGGATACGGGGAGAGGAAGAATGGAACTATATAAGGGAGCCTAGAGCCTGCAGCAGGTAACACCCTTTCTCCAGCTGTATGTTGGGAGGGCAAGGACTAAAAGACCCATAACCCACCTGTTGGAGGAGGCAAGAGAAGAGTTACATAAGGGTGCCTGGTGTCCGTAGCGCGGGACACACATTCTCCCACTGTCTACTGTGGAGGTAGGACTACTAGGACAAGAACCCTTCCATCGAAGGAGGTAGGAAGAGGAGGGAAGGAGCCACATAAGGTCACCTGGAACCCACTCGTGGGATGTACTTCCTTCCGCTGTCTACCGTGGGTGCCAGGACAAGAAGGCTTATAAAGCTGCTGGTGCAGGAGAGGGGAGGGGAGGAGAGGCGCTACCTAAGGGTGCCTGAAGCCCGTAGCATAGGGTGCGCTTTTTCCTGCTGTCTGCTGTGGGGAATAGGACTACAAGGCCCATAACCTTGGTGATTCAGGAGGCGAGAAGAGGAGCTACATAGGAGCACTGGTAGTGCTGAATGCGCTCAGGTACACTTGGGTATATGCCCTAGCCCATCTGTGTCCATCAGAGCCTGGCAGAGGCCAGGCTGGGCCGGGCCTCCTCTCTTGGCCTCTTTCTTCTGCATTTGGTGAGGTTTAATGTCTTTTTAAAATGGGTAAGCGAAAAGCTCCTGTTAATAACCCTTTGATTCTTTGCCATTGCCACATCTCCCCAGACTTCAAAACGCTCAACTGGCTTTCCTTTGAAGCAAGAATCGAACTAAAAATCTCCTGCATGACACAAAAAGCTCTACACCACAACACCCCGAGTTACCTGGCCCAGAAACTCGAGCTCTCGTGTGGGAACAGACCCTCTAGGAGCGCCAACAACCTCCTTCTGAAGCCTCAAAGATTTTCTAAGAAGAAAACATATAATCGCGCTTTCTCTGGAATTGCTCCACGGATTTGGAATGCACTACCCCCAGAAACCAGACGCAACCCATCATCTGCATCCTTAAAAAAAAAGTAAAATCCCTACTCATGACGAAATTCACGTGAACATTTTCTCGGATACCTGGAACATTCCAGCTGTAACATATGTCTTTATCTCAAATTACTATGTTTCTTTTGTACTATGCTTCGTTTGTCTAACTACCTGACTTGTGAAGCGCTCTGATACCCGTAAGGGTCAATCAATCAATCAATCAGGTCATTTGTAGAGCGCACTACTCACCCGTAGGGTCTCAAGGCGCTGGGAGGGGGGGGGTGCCGCTACTGCTCGAACAGCCAGGTCTTGAGCTTCTTCCTGAAGGAGAGGTGGTCTTGGGTCAGGCGCAGATTGGTCGGAAGTGAGTTCCAGGTCTTGGCGGCCAGGTAGGAGAAGGATCTTCCTCCTGTTGTCGCTCTTCGGATGCGGGGGACGGCGGCGAGGGCGTGGTTGGTTGATCTGAGGAGGCGCTTGGGAGTGTAGAAGTTGATCCGGTTGTTGAGGTAGCTCGGGCCTTGGTCGTGTAGGGCTTTGTGCGCGTGGGTGAGGAGCCGGAAGGTGATTCTCTTGTTGACCGGGAGCCAGTGCAGATCTCTCAGGTGTCCGGAGATGTGGCTGCGTCGGGGGATGTCGAGGATGAGTCTCGCCGAGGCGTTCTGGATCCGCTGGAGTCTCTTCTGGAGTTTGGCGGTGGTTCCGGCGTAGAGGGCGTTGCCGTAGTCCAGTCGGCTGGTGACGAGGGCTTGGGTGACCGTCTTCCTTGTCTCGGTGGGGATCCACCGGAAGATCTTACGTAGCATGCGCAGGATGTTGAAGCATGACGAGGAGACGGCGTTGACTTGTCTGGTCATGGAGAGGGAGGAGTCCAGGATGAAGCCCAGGTTGCGTGCGTGGTCCGTCGGTTTGGGTGCGGTGCCCAGGGCGGGGGGCCACCAGGAGTCGTCCCAGGCGGAGGGCGTGGAGCCCAGGATGAGGACCTCCGTCTTGTCTGAGTTCAGTTTCAGGCGGCTGGTCGTCATCCATTCGGCTACGTCTCTCATCCCTTCGTGCAGGTTGGCTCTGGCGGTGTCGGGGTCGTTGGTCAGGGAGAGGATCAGCTGGGTGTCGTCAGCGTAGGAGATGATGTTGAGGTTGTGTTGGCGTGCGATGGTCGCGAGGGGGCTCATGTAGACGTTGAAGAGGGTGGGGCTCAGTGAGGATCCTTGAGGGACGCCGCAGATGACTTTGGTGGCCTCTGACTTGTACGGTGGTAGGCGGACTCTTTGTGTTCTTCCGTCGAGGAAGGAGGTGATCCATTCCAGTGCCTTCTCCTGGATTCCGATGTTGCTGAGGCGCTGTACTAGGGTGCGGTGGCAGACAGTGTCGAAAGCCGCGGAGAGGTCCAGGAGGATGAGGGCCGCTGTTTCTCCGTTGTCCATCAGAGTTCGAAGGTCGTCGGTGGCGGCGATGAGGGCGGTCTCGGTGCTGTGGTTCGCTCGGAAGCCGGACTGTGAGGGGTCGAGGGATCCATTCGTCTCGAGGAAGGCGGCCAGCTGTTTGTTGACGGTCTTCTCGATGACTTTGGCCGGGAACGGGAGGAGCGAGATGGGACGGTAGTTCTTGAGGTCGGTGGGGTCTGCTGTAGGTTTCTTGAGGAGAGCGCTGAGTTCGGCGTGCTTCCAGCTCTCAGGGAAGGTGGCGGAGTCGAAGGAGGTGTTGATGATGTCCCGCAGGTGGGGTGCGAGGACAGCGTCGGCTTTGTTGAAGACGTGGTGAGGGCAGGGGTCAGTCGGAGATCCGGAATGGATGGAATTCATGGTGCGGATGGTGTCTTCGGTGCTGATCGGGGTCCAGGTGCGGAGGGTGGTGGTGGGTGGCGTCGTTGCGGTTGTGGCTTGCGTTGGTTGGTTGTTGAAGCTGTTGTGTATGTCCGTGATCTTGTTGTGGAAGTAGGACGCGAGGGAGTTGCAGAGGTCTTGCGATGGGGTGATGTCGTTGTTTCCGGCGCTGGGGTTGGAGAGCTCTTTCACGATGTTGAAGAGTTCCTTGCAGTTGTGTGCGTTGTTGTCCAGCCGGTCCTTGTATGCATTTTTCTTGGTGGCGCGGATCAGTTGGTGGTGTTTCCGGGTGGCGAGCTTGAGGGTGGTCATGTTGTCCGTCGTTGGTTCCCTTCTCCAGGCTTTCTCGAGGGCTCGACAGTTCTTCTTGGAGCTCTTGAGTTCGTCGGTGAACCATGGTGTTTTTCTGCTGCAGGATCTGCTGGGTGGGGTTCTCAGAGGGGCGAGTTCGTCCGCGCAGTCGTTGATCGTTGGTCTTGTTCGCGCTATACAAAACATTTAAATACATAAATAAATAAAGCTCTGCATCATTAAAGACCAATAGTCTCAAGACAGCTAATAAAAAGTGAATGGTTAACCATATCAAAAGTGGCGGACAAGTCAAGACGAATAAATGCTGCTTTCTCTCCCTTGTCAAGTATCATTCATATTTCCTCAATGCTACCACCAGGGCCAACTCAGTACAATTGTTAGATCCAAAACCATGTTGCGAGGAATCCAAAAGATGGGTTGAGTTCAAGAAGAACAGAATATCCCAATTCATTGCTTTTTCCCAAATCTTGGCCGGCAAGGGGAGACACAAAATAGGCCGGTAACTCTTCGCATCCTTGGGTTTTAGGGAGGGTTTCTTTATCAGTGGGAGTACCAAGTAATTTTTCCATGATGCCAGAAATTGTCCTGAATTTTGTTCAGCAGTTTGGCAAGATAAACTGACACTGTATTGTAAACCTCATTCAAAACACTGGGAGGACAGGGGTCAGAAGGCACCCCAGATTTAGTGGAGTCAATGAGATTATCTACTTTCTCCATGAAAAGGTGGGTAAACTTAGCAAAAATATTTTGAGTGATGCCTGTATAAGCTTCTTGAACTTCTGTGGAAGTATTTGTGATAATGTGAACATCAACTGATGAAACACTGTGGGGGTCATTAGGATGGCGGGCGGATTGCCCCCGCCATCCTCAGCTAAATGATCCCCCCGCCATATTAGTATGGTGGGAGGACCGTGGCGGACAATGCCGCCACGAAAGGCATGCGGTCTTCACTCTGGGGGCTGGCCCCCAGAGTGAAGGAGAGGTGAGGGGTGCACACGGGGGGTACCTGTGGTACCCCCTGCATTTACATAAACAAAGCTTCAGGAACCCTCTGGTGCCTGGCGCTTTGTTTATGTAAATGCGTCACATGTATTTTTAGCATTGTGGCGGACAATGCTAAACATGCATGATGCGCCCGCCACAGTGGCGGGGGCATTCCTAATATACTCCACGGGACCCCCACCCTTATGGCGGGCGGTCCCAATCACCGATAGGATGGCGGGCTGCTAATGACCCCCTGTGATTGGAAGTAAAGTCCTGAAAGATAAGATTCACCTTAGCCTGAAAAAAATCAGCCAATTTATTTCGATAGGATTGGTCAAGGTTGAAAGCACTGTCATTACTGAAGTTGGATAGAGATTTTCTGCTTTAAATAGCTCCCTTGTGGAATCCTTTGCAGAACTGATTTTGTCAGTGAATTGTCTAGATTTTGTAGAGATGATTAAAGGCTTATACTCATTAAGGAGAGAATTTTATTTGATTTTTTTCCTCAAGGCAGGAATCATTCCTCCACCTGTGTTCCTGGTATCTACATTTCTGCTTGAGATCTTTTACCTCCTGGGAGTGCAAAGGATCTCTCCCTATGACCTATCACCGTTTTTTCAGGAGCCAGTAAGAAGACTGCGGAGTCAATCCTATTTGAAAAATGGCGGATGCTGTTTTAACATTACATCCTAATATGGGATTGGAGCTCAGGATAATATTATTGAGTACTCTAGGGCGAATTTTGAATGTAATAGAGATATTGCAACTGGAGGAAATGTTTGACTGGCACTCTTCACTGATTCTATCCAGGTTCAGGATGTGTCCAATGCCCTACTGATTAGCCAATTGGGCAGTGCCCCTTACCGGACAGAATTTCAATCAATACGTTTAAAGCCAATGTCACTCTATGGCCTCTTTGTTTACACATGTGATTTGAGCTGCAATTAGTGGCCCAATGCCACAATCTTGTTTGAAGGTAATGAATCTACCCAATTTTAAAATGGGTGACTAAAACCTCACTACCTGTTATCGTCCAATATCACTTCTCGACTCAACACTGAAAATAATGTGAAGATTCTCTCGTACTCAGCTGGAGGTTTGGTCCGAGGAGTGTGGGTCCCTTCCTGACATCCTGTACAGTTTTCACCAGAGATTTGGCAGAGAAGAGCAGTACCTCAATCTACTCTTGCTACTTGGGAAGTATACTAAGGTTAAAAATAGGTCACTACATATGGGTGTAATGGACTTAACCACTGCATTTGATCTAGTGAACCATTCAACACTATGACAGCTGATTAACTCAATGGGGATTGTGAAAACCCTCATTATCATCTTTAAGGCCATTACATTATGCTACTTATGCGAGGGTTTGGTATGGCACTAAGGGAGCTTGCAAAGATAAGATTGGCTTGTTAAGAGTGGTCAAACAACTGTATATTTTAGTGCCCTTTTTATTTTCTCTATGTAAGAACGGCCTCGAAAAGTTTTTAATTAGCCTTGGCAAAGACTGCCCAATTGGGAAGATGCTCAGTTCCTGTACTATTTTGTGCGGATGATGCTGTGTTTCTTTCTCGGGCAGCTAACGGAGTCCAATACTTACTGGATGCCTTTGCCCTTTTCATGAACAACCTAGCTTTGAGTATCAACCTAACAAAGTCTTATGTTATGCCATTGGTAATAAGGCTACCAAAACTTGATCCCATTACATAGATAACAAAGCATTGGGGAGCGTAATGCAGTTCTCTTATTAGGGTATTCTTTTTGCCTCATTGTTAGATTGGTGGCATTTGCTTATCATCAGGACACAATAACAGTTAAGCTTGACTGCAGCTGTGTTCAGATTTACATCTAAACTGGGAGCCAAACCATTCAAAGAGATGACTTATATATACAAATCTAAATGCACATTTGGGGTTAGGGATTGGGGTTATGAAAACCTAGAGCCCCTTCAGAGAGTTGCAAACAACTTTATCCATTCCTATTGGTTGCTCCATACTCTTGTCCCAATTCTATCTGGTTTGCCCTATATCATTGACATTGCAAATGTTCTACTGCTTTTGTTTTGGGTATCAGTTGGGGCTAAATCTGTAACAGGGGGGGCATATTTACAAGCCCCTTGCGCTCAAGGGGCTTCTAAATAAGCTCCAGGTTTCTCAAAGGCTCAACAAGTGTTTGTCTTTGGATAACATGAAAGTCATACCCTGGCTTAATTCTATAAAACAAACTTTGGTAACATTGGGGGACCAAGAGTTGTTTGAACACCCTGAGCATATTAATAGGCCCACTAATTTAAGAGTGAAGCATTTATGTATGAGTATCAAAGGACATAATGAACGTTATTAGAAAATCTGAAATTAGGAGTTAAAGAACATTCTGCGCTGCCAGGTCAATAGGCCCTCAACTGTATTTATTGTCTATTTATAATGTTCAAAACAGGTTTTACTTAACACATCTTAGGCTGAACATTTTACACTTTCTTCTCTGTGATTGGCACCTGGTTTGGAAACTTGCCCGCCTGCCCTTGTGAATATGTGTCCACTAAAAGAACTTTACACAATATGTTATTTTGCACAGTGTACGGTTCTTGTTGAAGAAGATTTTTTGTCCATCTTTAAAAGATTTTAACATCAGGCAGCAAAAATTGACAGTGCTCTTTATTCAACAGCTTCATATAGAAACTGTCTGCATGGCAGTTCTTAATTTTATATGCTTAGCCTTAAAAATCTAGAAAGTTTATGGAACTCAATATTCCTCATTCCCCCTGAGTAACTGAATGTTATAATTCTCTCTTTGTTTTATCTGGTTTGTTTCATCTATCATTGTTTGCATTGTTGAGCTTTTATGGATTATTTTCAGCTAAACAAAGTTTTTCTACAGCTGAGTATGTTTACTATTTTTCTGTATTCACAAACTCCAGGCCTGGTTCACAAAGGTGACTTTCACCTTTGAGTAAATTTACAATTTTGAGTAAGTTTACTACTTTTCAGTATTCACAAACTGCACTTTTATAGTTACTTACACTTTTTGTTGTAAATCCAGCTCTACACATGACCACCCACTGGTACTTCAACACCCTCCTATAGAAACAAATGGAGGTAGGGAATAACATAGAATCCAATAGGAAATAGTGTTAATTGAACATAAATATTTAAAACTGTTAATAATAGAAAATAAATATAAATATATGCTAAAAATATATAAAAATATTAAATATTTATTATTTCAATTACAAAAAAAGTAAGTATTTCTATAGTCCCTTTTAATAATTATTAATGCACATTAAACAATGTGTTCTTTAAGTGGGAATTTATTTTTGAACTTAAATCTCAGAAACATGTTTGTAATTTTATTTAACATATTAGCATTAATTACATTTTTAATTTAAAACGAATTTAATGGTGCGGTAGCACTTTCTTGTTCTACATTTAAAGTAAATATATAAAATGAATGTACAATAATATTTAGTATTACAGCTTAATTTCGATTTTCCCTATATTTAACCATAGGGAACCTCCTCAGTTGGGCCAGAGATCTCTGCAAAAGGCTATGATACCTTTGTAAATCAGTCCCAACGTTTTCAAATAACAGAATTGGGGATCTCTAGCAAATTGAATGATAAAACAAAGAGCCGGATGTACCCTCCGAATCACTGAATCAGACGGTGTGTGACTGCTCTAAAACTGTATTTGCTTGGTAGTAAATCCATTTTAAGAGTCAGTAAGGTTTATGGGCTCCTAAAATGGGTTAGTAAATGGATACCAAATTGCAGTTTGGAAAGAAAATGTTTAGAGTGACCCTTTCGAAACTGCAATACAGTGCCATTTGTATCAATGACTTGAAACCGGTATCCAAACCATTGATACATTATAACTCCCAAGTTGGGCTCATTTCCAAAAGGAAAGGGTTTCCCTTTGGACCTTTTCCCTTTTGATAATCTGGGCAGCAACTTCAGGGTGAGTAGACAGTGGTTCAGGTGACCACTGTTAACTCTCAACTGACGTTTTTCAAAATTGATTTTTTTTTAAGGCAGCCCACTATCTTTAAAGAAATAGGGTTGCTTGAAAAAAAAAGGTTTTCAATTTGAAAAGCAATAACAGGGAAAGTGATCATTATCTCAGTAATTGTAGCTGGTTGAAATAGGTACTATATTGACACTTTCCTGAATATCATTAAATAGACAGGTTGGTCTGCAACCCACTATGATTCTTTATTTTGCGAACTAACCTATTAGTACATCAGTTTCACTGGTATAAAAATTTGGTGAACTTTTGAGCCCAGGTTTTGAGTACATCTGGCTTACAGCTAGCTGTTTGAAGAATATCACAAAATACTTTTATTGAACCCCCAAACTGGCTGAATACAGGACAGAGCGGCAATAAATATTGGGATTTCCCGGTATAAGCAAACTGGCTTGGTATGCACAAATGTTTTCACACCTGAGGCAGATATAGCCTTTGGAGCAATCTGGAGGTAGCATGCAGTAGAGTTTCTCATAAACAATTGGTTAGTAGGTATAGGGAGGGCAAACTTGCCTAACTCCATTTAAATTCTGCCACCGGTTCTCTAACAGCTACATTTCTGATCATAAAGGATACCTATAATTTGGAGCAATGCTTAAACTATATGTTCAGTTTAGGCTTCGCTAGGAAACTATATGTTCAGTTTAGGCACAGTTCTGTCCCTCTGCGTGTATTCTCTAACAAATGGACCTGCAGCTCTGCTTTGAGGTGACCTGCATGAAGTATGGAAGTGGAGACTGAACTCCATGTATTTTTATTCTGCCTGGGATATAAAAAAATTATACAAAGATGGCTGGTGCAACTGTGTGGGCACCTGGGTACAAACCCGCTGTGAAGAAACTTTTAGACCCTGAAGTATAATGCCCAATTACCAATTGTCTACGCTGTATCTCGTTTTTTATCTTTTATGTAGTAGGCCCACAAGGGTTTTTTTAGGAATCAGTAATGGACTAACGCCCACATGCATCAACGATTTTTGCATTCGCTAACGGTGCGATTCGTTAAAATCGGCCGTTAGCGAATGCAAAATCATGTTTTGGGATGCATCATACTTTTACTGTTTTCGCATTTTAAGGATTCGCATATATGGATTGCGAATTCCTTAAATATTCACATTTTCTAAGGAATCGCTTTTTAAACGTGCAAAACTGCATGCATCAAAATTCGCAAATTGCGATTACTTAAGAAATCGCAATTAGCATTTCTTAATTTTAGAAGCACTTTCACCAGGTGGTATTTCTTTTCCCAAACTTGAAATCAGGTGAAACTCATTTGTAGTGCATAAAAGGTCTGTGGAAATGCTGCTTACACTTTTCTATCATGGCTGCTGTCATTGCATTTGCACGTCGGAGGAGGTTGAGAGCTGCTGCAAGGGGGAGAAGGATGCTTAATGACAGGATTTTTAGAGTGCGCATTACTTTGTTTGGGAAGACTGAGGCAGAAATTTATGACAAATACAGGCTGAATGTGGATTCCATTTTAGAGCTAATAGCAGATTTGGACCCATTTCTTCAAAGACAAACCCTTAGAACCCAAGCCATTCCCACTCATGTCCAAGTATTATGTTGCCTTCACATTCTTGCCTCAGGGTCCTTTCAGGGTGTCATTGCTGTTGCTGGTGGTGTGTCGCAGAGTGCCCTATCTAGATTTTTCAGAAACTTTTTAAATGCCAAGCTCCATAGGATCAGGCATTACATCTCTTTTCCAAATACACAGCAAGATTTACTACAAACTAAGTTAGACTCCTATAACATTGCTAACTTCCCTCATGTAATTGGCTGTATAGATGGAACACATATCCCCATATGCCCACCCTCTGAGAATGAGTATATATTTCGCAACAGGAAATGCTACCATTCCATGAACATACAAGCAGTGTGTAATGCCAAAACAATATTCACAGACATAGTGGCAAGCTACCCTGGTAGTGCACATGACTCTTATATTTTCAGACATAGTGCCATCCATACGCGACTGATTGCTGGAGAGTTTCATGATGGTTATTTACTTGGTGAGTAATTAATGTTTTGGTGAATTAAGAGCATGGTACTTTAGGGTTATATTTTTAAAAAAAAATCCTTTCTCTTAAACCCAAAGGTGACAGTGCATATGGAGTGAGATCATTCATACTTACACCCTTTCTAAATCCATCTACCCGCAAAGAGCAGCAGTATAACCAAGCCCATATTGCCACTCGCAATGTCATAGAGAGGGCTTTTGGTGTCATGAAATCCAGATTTAGAATTTTAAATAAATCAGGAGGTGCCTTGCAATATAGACCAGATATATGTTGTAAGATTGTTGCGACCTGTGCCATTCTTCACAATGTAGCCACAAAGAGAGGCCTGGAACTTGATGTAGAATTTCTTAACATTGACAATCAACCTCAGCAACCTCTACCAAGAGCACATGGACCAGACGCAGCAGAGGGTAGGAGGAGGAGAGCGGAGATCACTCAACATTATTTTTAGCAGAGGTATGACGCTTGAAATGTTTTCAGTGTGCTAACATGTTTTGTTTATTGAGGTCATAAACACAAGTTTCTTAGCAACAAATGAAGACATGCATGTTCTTTCTCAAAAAAATAACATTAGAAAGCATTACTCTCTGCATTGCCAGAAAACTTTAAATTTACAAAAAGGTAATTGAATTAACTTTAGATGTCAATCATTTCACTTTTTTCTACCACGCACCCCTAATGCCTTAGCTGATGCAGTAGCTATCCCAATGTCTTTTCCTAATCCTGAGTCACATTTTCTATTGCTAGGGCGTTCCCCAAATTTTCTGGTACTTTCTTCCACATTATTTTTTTTTTGTTTTGTTTTTTTGTTTTTTATAGTTCAACTGCTTTTATTAATGTTGACTTCAATACACTGTTTCGCATGCCTACAACCCGGAGGCCGGCGGCTACCCTGTAATCAGCAGAGAGTAATCAATTATTCAGACACAGCCTTAAACCGGCATCCCTGAGGCCCGGTGGCGATAGGACGGAGGTGTGAGAGGAGCACTAATCAGCCTGTACCATTGAATTTGTAGCGCATTGAAGGATGTCGTGCAGTGGAACAAAGGGAGCATCGTAACAAACCCCACTTCTGAACCCTCCCCCCCCCCCCACCCACTCGTAACCTAGAAACAAGAAAACCTGGTCAGTGAGTTTCATCTTCCTCAGCACAGTACCAGCGCCACGAGCGCAGTGGCAATAAACACATTCATCTGATATTCCCATTTGTCAGGGATCTTAGTCTATGTCTTCCTGCCCAGCCTGTGTAGCCAGGGGGGGTTCACATATATTACCTCTAAATTCATTCCAGCAGGACCATATATCATTCCATTTGCGGGGGCAGCCTCTTGTCTGGTAGACTGTCT
The DNA here is from genome assembly GCF_964261635.1 of Lissotriton helveticus. Taxonomy (NCBI): domain Eukaryota; kingdom Metazoa; phylum Chordata; class Amphibia; order Caudata; family Salamandridae; genus Lissotriton; species Lissotriton helveticus. Next base: position 455,768,467 of record NC_136070.1, on the reverse strand, counting down.
TTTCTTGCAGCATGCACCAGTCCATGTCGCTCTGCCACTCTCTCAGTGTCGGGGAATGAGGGGCTCCCCAGAGTCTTGCTATGTTTCTCTTTGCCACCATCTGTCCAAGTGTTACCCAGACCCTCCCTTTGGAGGACAGGTCCGTGGGTTCCCATATGTTTAGGAGGCATCGTTTGGCCTCAGGGCGAAGTGCTACCTCCATAACCTCCTGCATACAGTGGACCACTTTCCTCCAGTATCTTTGCACCTTTGGACACTCCCATAGTATGTGGAAAAAGGTGCCATTCCCGCCACAACCCCTTCTACAGAGACCATCTCCACCCCTCCCCATCGCCGCCAGCCTAGTGCAAGAAATGTAGACTCTATGGAGGATTTTTAGTTGGACTAGCCTTAGTCGGGCCGAAATCGCTACCTCCCTGGGTGAGGCTAGTGCGTGAGACCATTCCTCCTCATCTATCTCCAGGCCGTCAGTGACCCATTTGTCCCTAAGAGGAAGTAAGGAGTCAGGGGGGTTGTTAATTAATTTACGATATGTGAGGGAGATGGCGTGTTCTGGGAGGTGCCCATCAAGTAGTCTATCCTCCAGTGGAGAGGCTAGGGGCAAGGTGGTGTCTGGTGGGATATTCGCTTGTAGTGAATGTCGGACCTGTATGTATCGGAAGTACTCAGTGCGCGCCATGTCGTATGTGTCTCGTAGGTGCGCAAACGTGTGGACACCCTTTGGACCCCAGAGGTCTCTAATGTGCGAAATCCCTATCAGGTCCCAGCCGCGGAACCCTTTGGTGCGTCCCAGAGTGCCCAGCTTTTCAGAGGCCCACAGAGGCGTGGACATGGTGAGGACATTAGACCATCCCAGCTTTTTGTGAGCAGTGTGCCAAATTTGAACTGAGTGCTGGGTCGGCCCGGTAAGTCGGTACCTCCCCGGCCTTGAGTAGAGCGCAGCCTCGTAGTTCCCCCCAGGGAGCTGCCACCTGTCCATCCCGTATCCGGGGTCATCCCCACTGCAGTATGTCCCTTGGTTTATGGCTGCAAGGTGTGCTGCCCAATAGTATTTTCGGATGTCGGGAAGGGCGATCCCACCATCGTACCACCCTAGTGTGAGTTTGTGTAGTCCGATCCTGTGCGTACCCGCCCACAGGAGTTCACGTTGCGCCCCCTCCACCGCCACAAAGTACGCATTGGGCACTTTGTCCGGGTAGTTCTGTAGCGCGTAGAGAAATCTAGGCAACGCCACCATTTTAAATAGGGCCGCCCGGCCCAACAATGACAGTGGAAGAGTTTGCCAGGATTTCGCCTCCCGCTGGAGCCGTCTGAGGGGAGGGAGTAGGTTGCGCTCATATAGCAAGGTCTTGTTAGTGGAGACAAAGACTCCCAGGTATGTGAAGCCGTCCGTTGCCACTTGTAAGGGGCAGGTGGCCGGTAGTCTCGGGGGGTCCCCGCGTAGCACGTATAGATTTGACTTATTCCAGTTTATTCTAAACCCTGAGTTCCGGCCGAAGCTGGTGAGGATGTCAAGCACCGCCAGGATGGATCTACGCGGTCTGGACAGGTACAGGAGGATGTCGTCGGCGTACAGGGATATCTTGTCTTCCCATTCTTCCGTCCAGGCTATACCTCTAAGGTATACGTCCTGCCTTATCCAGGCCGCGAGAGGCTCGAGTGATAGCGCGAACAGGAGGGGAGAGAGAGGGCATCCCTGTCGGGTCCCCCTCTCAAGGGTGAAGACTGCCGACGCCTTTCCGTTCACTACCTCCTGGGCCAGAGGTTCGGTGTAGAGGAGGCGCACCCACGAAATGAAGTTTGGACCGAATCCCAGTTTGCGCAGCACTGCTATCATGTACGGCCATTCAAGGGTGTCGAATGCCATGATGGCGTCGAGGGAGACCACCACCGCGTCCTCCTGCAGTTTATGCCTCTGACCGAGCACCCCGTGCAGGCGGCGGATGTTGAGCACCGTAATACGGCGGGGCATGAACCCTGACTGGTCCGGGTGGACCAGGGTAGCCAGGACCGGCTGGAGTCTATTTGCGAGCGCTTTGGCAAGGATTTTCGGCTCTGCGTTGATCAACGAGATCGGCCTGTAGGAGGCACACAGGTCCCTAGGTTTGCCCTCCTTGGGGATCGCCACAATAGTAGCCAGCCGCTGTTCTTTGGGCAGGATGCCATTCTCCCGACTTTCGTCGAACATGGGCTTAAGGCGCTTACTGAGGGCGTCTGGTTGCAGTTTGTAGAGCTCGATCGGGAGGCCATTCGGCCCCAGGGCCTTGCCCGGGTGTAAGTCTACGATTGCGCGCTGCAGTTCTGAGGGAGCGAGCGGGCTCTCAAGGGATTCTCTTTCCGTCTCTGACAAACAGGGCATGTGGATGTCCGCCAAGAGGGCCAAAGAGTCCTCTTCCGGGCGGTCCGATACCCGGCTGTACACTTGCCTGTAGTGACGCGCGAATTCCGCCACTATCTCCCGGGGTTCTGTTACCGTCGTCCCCTCAGCCGTCAGGATTTCGGGGACCACTCTGGTGGCCTGTTGCTTTTTTTCCAGCCACGCTATCAGTTTCCCGGCCTTGTCGCCCTGGTCGTATATCCTGCCCATCGTGTGTCTGGCTGCCCTTTGAGCGTCTTGCGTGACTAGTTCTTTGTACTCAGCCGTTTTGAGCCTAAGCCTATGGTGAATAGCAGGCGCTCTAGTTGTACTCGCCTCCTTTTCTAGGGCCTCCAGGTCCGCTTCTACCGCAGTGACCTGGCGCTCTTTCTCCCTCCGCTTCCCGGCTATGGTCGACAGTGCCTCCCCCCTGATTACTGTTTTAAAGGCCTCCCAGAGGATGACCGGGGAGTCCACTGAACCCGCATTACTATCAAAGTACTGGGTAATCGCTTTTGTGAGCGCCTTCTTAGTCTCCTCCGATTTAAGGTGCCATGCGCTGATGGGCGCTATACAGCCCTCTCGCCGAGTCCCGAACGTGAAGTGGGCGAGCACAGGTGAATGGTCAGATATGCCGCGCGGTAAGTGCGTCGCGTCGTGTACCGTCATGTCTTGGGTTAGTAGGGTGAGGATGTGGTCCAGTCTGGAGAATGTGCCATGGGGACCGGAGAAGAAGGTGTATTGTTTGTCAGTCGGGTGCCGCAGCCGCCAGGCTTCTAGGAAGGTGGATAGCCATTGCTGCCCTTGTGGTATGTCTCTGGGAGGGTGTCTGTCTAAAGTGCCCGACGAAACAGCATTGTAGTCCCCCCCCAGCACGAGTCGACCATGAGGAAGAGAAAGCAGCAATTTGCCCAGATCAGCGTAAGATTGGGTTTGGAGGCCTGGCGGGATATAAACCGACAGTAGATTAAGGTGTTGCCCTTCCCACCTGCCGGACAGCTCTGCAAAGCGGCCCTGCGGGTCTGACTCAGTGTTTGTGATATGAATGGGAAGTGACCGGCGTATCAAGATCCCCACCCCCCTAGAGCCGGACGTGAAGCCCGCATGCACTACAAGGGTGTATCCCAACCTATTGAGGGCCTGACATGTGTTTCCCAGGAGGTGAGTTTCCTGCAGCAGTACTGCGTCAAGTTGGTGCCTTCTAATGAACTGGAGGACTATGGTGCGTTTGAGTTTATCTCCAAGCCCATTTACATTCCAGCTCAGGATCTTGAGGTTTTTTTCCCAGCGTCTAGCCATAACCGTGACTATGTGAGGTAAACTGTGGCCGCCTTCCAGCGCTCGGGCCAAGTCCGACAGTAAGAACTACACATGACCATAAAACACTCCCCCCCCCCAATTGCCCTCCCAACAGTAATATGTGAAGCAAACAGAATAATCGTGTGCGGAACATTGTTTCTCAATCCCTTTCCCGGCCCGTAGAACCCCCCCCACAGTGAACTAGCCCCCCACCCTGCCCCCTGCTCCGTAGGCTTCGAACTACCCACAACCCCAATTAGCAGAGCGCCTGTCGTCCCCATCCCACCCCGGAGAGAGTAAACCACTTCCCCCCCGAGGAACTCTGGTAGTAGGCACGTGTGCCAGTCCCAACTCCAGCCGCCATTCCCGTGTCCCCGACATGTAAGTCCCTTTAGTCTATGGAAATGCGGCGTTCAGCCCAGTATTACATCAATCATGGGCAGGTGTGCCCGCACCCCAAAGCAGTGTAGGAGTCTTACCGCTGTTGACGCCAGCGCAGTCATGGCCAAGTGGCGGGTAGGTACTGTTCGCTGCCTCACCGTGCTGCATTGTCTCGAGGGGAGTCCCAGCGAGGACTGTTGGATCTGGAGCGCCACGACCTTTGGCTCTGTTCGCCCCCTGCAGCTCCCCCGTCCGCCGACCCGGGGGAGGGGGCCCCAGGCTCCCTCCAGACGTCCCGATTCTGCGTTGTCGGTGTCTCCGTCGCCTGCTCGTCGAGCCACTCCTGGACCGCCTCCGGCGAGGTGAAGAAGCGGGATTTCCCTCCAAATATGATCTTGAGCTTTGCGGGAAAGAACATCATGTATTTGATTCCTCGCTCTCTGAGTGCTGCCTTCACCCCCATGAAAGAGCGGCGTTCCTGCTGGACCTGCAAGGTGAAGTCGGGGAAAAATCTGATGGTGGTCCCCTCATACTGCAGGTCCCCATGCTGTCTGGCCGCCTGGAGGATGGCATCCCGGTCGCGGTAATTCAGTATTTTTGCGATGATCGTGCGCGGCGGGGCGCCAGGCTTGGGCTTGGGGAGCAGGGCTCGGTGGGCCCTCTCGATGGTGAAAAACTTGGAGAGCCGCTTTGGCCGAAGATGGTTCAGGATGAGGTCCTCCAAGAACAGTTCAGTACTTTGCTTCTCCGAATCCTCCGGCACACCTACGACGCGAATGTTACTGCGCCTGGCCCTCCCTTCCTGGTCTTCGAGTCTCAGAGCCATTAGCCGGTGTCGGTAGACAAGTTCATTTACCCGACCTTCCAGTTGCTTTGAGGAGGCCTGGAGCGTCGCTATGTCAGTTTCGTTGGCCTTGGACCTTTCGGTGGTCTTGCCCAGGTCAGTACGCAGCAGATTGACTTCAATCGTAACTTTGTCCATCTTGGATTCCAGAGTGGTGCCGAGCGTCTGTATTGCGGCCATTATGGACGTCAGTGAGGGTTCAGTTGCGTCCGAGGTGCTTCCTCCCTTTGCTCCCGACTGCGCGGGCCCTGTAGCCACCGCGTATTTGTCTAGTTTGTTCGTTTGGGTCTGGACTACCGCTTTGGGCCTCATGGTGGATCAAGACCCCGTCTCCTGTGGCCAACAGTCGGCGATGGTCACCCGTGTTCCGGGCCGGCGTGTATCGGTTGTGCCGGAGTCTGTCCTTCACATCGGGGGGATCCCACAGCTCCGGCCTGGTGTAGACGTCCGGCCCACGTGTGTCACTCGGCAAATGAGTTTGGCCGTCCAGGTAGGCCGTGTCACGCAGTCAGTCCAAGAGCGTGCTGGGGAATGTAGTCCTCCACGGTAAGCTGCCCGGCTGGGCCCTGCAAGAACGCCCCCGGCGAGGCCTGAGGTCGATCGGCCCCCTCTCAGATGGCGGCAAGTGTGGAAGCCTGGCCGTGAGCTGGGTTGGGGGGGCTCCCCTTCACAGCGACCGGCGCTACGGCGCCTTTCCCGAATGCCCGGCGCTCACCTCCGGAGTATGGACGAGGGTCGGTGTCACTTGGCAGCAAGCAGCGCTGCAGACTCAGGCTGTCGCGGCACCTGCGTCGGGCTCTCCGCCCCCCCTCAGTGCCCGTGTGCGGGAGCCATGCTCGGCCAGGCGGCGTCCAGCTCGAGGCCACCCCCCTCTGTAGTAACGGGGATTAGGCCCGATTCCGGCCGCCGAGGTGTAGGCCGCAAGCCGGGGCCTCGATTTTGGGGCAGCCCCGAGTCCGGGCTCCAGCCGCCACCACGAGCCCGCCCGCGAGACGTACGCTGCGGCGTTTCGCCTCTGCGGGGAGTGCGCTCTCCGTTCAAGAAGCGGATCAGCCGCGGAACTGTTCTGGGGGCCGGTGCGCTTATCCGAGGGCGCTCCGGCCAGGATGTAGATGCGGATTTCTTCGGGGACAGCAGTCGTCCCGGCGGAGCTACGGAACTAGGCGGCCATCTTCGTTGGCGCCTGGCCACGCCCCCTCTCTTCCACATTATTACTTGCTTGTTCGTTACATAGAGAGCCTTCCTTACAAAAACCTTTAGAAGTAGACTTCTGCTTCTCATTTGCAATGGTTTCAAGTGCATTCATTCCTCTAGATATGTCCCTACAACACTGGGAGACATCTTTCTGCATGTCCAGAACTGGTTTAATAAGTTGAGCATTTGTGCGGCACATCATATTCATTGACCTACAACATGCCTGATTACTTAACATTGACCTAATACATCTTTTGGCATTTGCAATTTGTTGAGACGGCATTGTGCTGCACATAGCTTCCATGGCAACTGCCATGCGGTCCATTTTGTTTGATGAATCAGAATGTGCTTTTTCAAAAATCTTGGTCATGTGAGTAAGAGTTCTGCTAATGGCACTTATGTCCTTAGTGACCTGATTAAATTTACCCTTTATCACCCTTAGGTCTTTTCCCTGCAGATGTTGGACTTTGAGCAGCTTCAGTTCAACTGCACTGGCACTTGTATCTCCATCTGTGGCTGTTTGGTGGAATGAAGAACGTGCCCTCCGCCTCACAAAAGGCTGCATCCTCTGTCGCCTGCCTAGTTGTCTTTGAACAGGAGCTTGACTGTCAGACATGTTTTGATTTTCAACAGTGACATTAGTAGCCTCATCAATATCTGACTCTTGAATATGACGCACTCTGCGCTGTGAAGTTGTTGGCTGCACTGTGGGTGAAGTTGATCCAGAATTAATTTCTGCTGAGTTCAGTAGATTTTCAGTAAAAGACTCAGCATACTCAATGAAGTCAGTGTCCACTTCTGCATCTAAGATTAAACAGAGTGTATTTTAATATGAGTTCATGAAGTGTAACACATGTGTTGTTTTTTGTAATTAAAAAATGTTTCGCTGACATCCTCATGTGTCAAGCCTATTCTTTAACCACAAGTAATGCATGCATGAATAATGTTTTTGAAGTTTCTGAAATAAGCATACCTCACAGGTTATATTTAGGAAACTACAACTCCCAAGATGCTTTGCTTTTACCACTAAAGAACTCATTAAAGTTACAGACAACCAGTAAAAATCACAAATGCTGCACAGTATCCAAGACCAGAGCATGTGTACCAAAGTCACATTAGAAATTTAATTAAAATAAAAAATATAATCTTACCTTGTGAGGGTCCTGCTTGATCTGAAGTATCAATGTCTATGACTCCAATGACCGCTTCAGTGGAAAGGGTTCCTTCTATCAGGTCCTCCAGTTGGGTGTTTGGTCTGTCCCTGGGAGTCCCACCACCAGTTTTCTTGGCTGACTTGGTGCGTGTTGCAATTTTCTCTTTGGTACGACTACGCAGATCATACCATCTCTTTTGAAGGTTGTTGATGTCTCTGTGCGCAACACCAACAGCATTAACGTTTGATTGTATTCCAAGCCAAATTTTCCTTTTGACACCTTCTGGAACCTTCAAGGACAACTTTCCAAAAAGCTGATCATTGTGCGCAGTCACCTCTTCAATAAGGATCTCTAGCTCCTGCTCACTAAATTTAACTTTCCTTTTCCTGTCAAGTGGCTCCTCAGAAAGATTTTCTGCCATTTCAAAATCCACAAAATACACAGAGAGCCTCTTACTCCTCCAGCAGACTGCTTTCAAACTGACAAAAGCCTCTCCAGCAGTTGAACTGGGCCTCAGGTGGGTCTAATTGCAAGCAGAGCTTCCAGGGTGTGATTGAATTGAGATGCAAAATTCGCAATCTGCGAATTCGCAATTAAGAATTCGCAATTTTGATGCGATTCGGTAAAAAATGCGAATTTTACCGATTCGCATTAAAATTGCAAAACAATTGATGCATAGCTTTTTGCGAATCGGTATTTGCGAATCCCTAAAATTCGCAAATACCGATTCGCAAAATCTTCATGAATTCAACAAGTGACTGTTTGGGCTCTTGGTTATTTTCCACTGTACCATTAAAGACGTGTGCCAGCAGATGAGTACAAACTAAGCTGTGACCTCAGTTCTCTTCTATTTTTGTGCAATATTGTAATCTTAAGGATACCAAAGCACCTGTTAACAAAAGATTTTGCTTCTTTGAAAAAGCATTGTCTCTTTATCAAAGCTTTCAGTGTAATTTGCTTCATAAATATCAACTCATATGCTTCTTAAACTGACGCATACAGTCAATTGCTTTTCAAAGGCATCAAGTACCTGAATTTAGATAAATAATAACTACCTTGAGGGTCAGTTACCAGGTTTTCCCACTAATACACCAACTAACACATATAATTTACTTAATTTTGCCTCAATCTGATTTAATTTCTAACTTAAATATAACATGTATCTACTTTTACTTTATATGACATGTAATTCAGTTTAAAAGAAATGCTTTGCGGATGACGAGTAAGGAATGAATGCAACAACAATTCTTCATTATTTTTTATTAAGAAGGCACAGCATGATACATAATATAGGAACAGCTGGTAAACTTCAAAGTATTTGGAGTAATGTATGGTGTTATGAAGCACTTTGTGGTGCATAACAGGATATCTTAGGATACAATATGGTAAATAAATGGGTAGTTCAGTTTTTTAAGTGTACTTTGGGGTAAATCTAGGGTTGCTTGTGTTACCTTTAATACTTATGCGGCCACATGCATCAAGTGATTTTGGAGTCGCAAACGGTGCGATTCGGAAAAATCGGCCGTTTGCGATTCCCAAATCTTTTTTTGGGATGCATGAAACAATTTGACAAAACTCGCAATTTTTTGCCATTCCTAAAAATGCGATTGCATTTAAGGAATCGCATTTGTGCGATTCCTTAAATGCAATGCATGAATTTTTAAAAAAAAATGCGAATTCGGAATTAGGAGGTGCAACTTAACACGAGGTTGACCCTCGTGTTAATTTGCGAAATCTTTCAAAAATGCTCAAAAAAGCATTTTTGAAAGTGTCATGTTTCACACACACATGTCCTTTGGACATGTGTGTGTGAAACTTGCACTTAAAAAAATATTTCAAGGGTGCAGGGGGGGTCCTGTGGACCCCCCTCAGCACCCTTGAAATGCATCAACAAATTGTGATTCGCAAAATAAAAAAATGCAAAAAGGCATTGATTCCTATGGGCCTCTAGGCCCATAGGAATCAATGTAATGCCATTCCTTAATTGTGATTCGCAATTAAGGAATCGCAAATACTGAAAATTAAGAAATCCTAAAAAGTTTTAAGATTTCTTGATGTATAGGATTTTGCAATTCCTAAATTGCGATTCCTTAATTTTTGCAATTTAGGAATTGCAAAATCCTACAATGATGCATGTGGCCGCTGGTGATTACTATGATAGTTTAAGCACATTGTGTAACTTTGTGGTAATTACTATGGAGATAGTTTGAGCTAATGTTGTACTTTTTTAGTACTATGTTGTGCTACTTGTCAGAAATCTGTGGTACTGTGTGTTACATTATTTGTTAAATAGCGGGATCATTAGAGAGCCCTTCGGTAACTAGTAGGATAGTTCTGCATACCTTGTGGGGCTTTGTGGTCATTAGCAAAGTTCTTAGTTATACATTGTTGCAATAGGTAAGATTATTTTGGGTTGTTTGTGCTACCTGGTAGTTATTTGCATTACTTATTGCTATGTGCTGGTACTATAGTTTGGTCCTGTATGGTAATATCTTGTATTTTGGGGAAAACAATAGGCTAAAATGGGCTCCTCTATTGTAATTTACATGGCTTGCTAATTGTGGCACTTTGAGATAAATATCTTGCTCCTTCAAGTGGTATTTGCACCTAGTAGTAATTAGTATTGTTGTTTAGTTTGTGTGCCTTTCTGACAGTTTGTTAAATTATACTCGCCTCTCTCACACTCTATTTTTTTCTTATTCTTTCGTTCCCCCCCATATAAACACACTCTCTCTTGCTCTATCTTGCCTCAATCAAGTGCCATGTTCTAGTCAAGGAACAATTATTCAATAGTAGGTGGGGCAGTTGTCGACGAAAGATTTGTTAGTACAGTGCCTTGAATAGTACAGCTACTTTGGACTGGGAGCAACAGTGAGTTAGTCAAAGCAGACAGAGTATGCAACACCAAAATAGACAACATTTACATAGTAGTGTTAGAATTGATCCTGCAAGAGCTGTCTGGATATAAAAGGGAAGGAAAGGGAAAGGGAAAGAAGTGGAAGGTTCAGTGGCTGAATGAGATAGGGCTTCTAGAGTGGTACGAAATGTGTTTAATGCTGAAATGGTTAGATTGTGAATGAAATCAAATTGTGTTTGCTCTGGTCGATCCAAACTTGCATTGTCAACAAGCATTTGGAAGAACTGCAGAGTGACTGATTCAGATGTTGAGTTATTACAAAGACCAATTTTCATAATTCTGCATAACTGTAGCACACAATGTCAAAATATTTAAGAGAAGAATGATGGGGTGAAGGTGCATATTAAACATTTTTGCCAAAGAGATGGATGCTACTATACACCTGTGGCTAATACATCAGGTGTTGATAGAAAGCCCAGAGACTAGATGTTCTTTTAGTAATTTAAGAGTAAAGATACAATAATTTAAGAATATTGTCCTATATTTACTGCAACATAGGATCATGGAAGGCCCCTTTTAGGGGGGTTGCTGGGTCGATCCCAATAGGGAGACTGGATAGTTGCATGATCAGGTATTGCACCAGGGAATTACTGCTTTGGCCTTTATAATAGTGAGATCTCCCAAATGGTCTATTGGTGCAGTCAGTGTTAAAGACCATCACTACTGCAGGTACTCCTTTGGAAAAGACCAGACTTCCTTTTTCTATTACGGGCAAAGGTATTGCATTATGCAGGAGGCCAAGGAACATAAGTCAGAGCCCCATGCATTGTGAACTGTGTTAATGGACCACACCCATTTCAATGCTAGCTCGTCGTCAAATGTGCATGAATGATTTCAACTGAGAAGATAAGTGCAGGAACATTACAGGGAAGGGAAATGACTACTCTTCAGAGACCCAACCAGGAAATATTGTAAAGTCAGGTTTAATCAGAGACCAATTAATTCAACTGAAGTGCTATTTAAATCCTCTTTAAACCCTTTCACATCTATGTAGTTTACTGCACAAAACACATAAAAAAAATGTCACCCAAGCTAGGAAAGATAAATAATGAAGCCCCAAAGTGGCTCTAAAAAAGAGTCTATACAATATTTGATCATATTTCATCTGCATTAGTACACCACAACTAGAACTTGGAGCCAAAGTTTAAAAAGTTTTTACAACAACGAAGACTGAGGGGCTGATTTTGAGTTTGGTGGTCATACTGTGAGACCACCTCTGCTGACCTCACAGAAGGAACTCCAAGCCTGAGGTGCACCCACCTGCCAGTTTCCGAGTTGAATACAGGGTGGGTGGGTGGTAGCGGTGTCACAGCGTTGGTCTTGTAGGCTCATAGGAGAACCTAACATGTGGGCCATCGCTGTGACTGCACCTACAGCATGTTCCAGTACTGTGTGGCATGCACCATGTCATGAGGCCACACAGTGCCGGAACAAAGGTGCAATCATATGGGACACATGTGCCCCCCACCTGCACCTCTGTTGGAAAATTTGCCAGGGGGCCCTGTCCATCATCCACACACAGCCATGAGATCCTGGATCCCGGTAGATATAGTTGTCCTGTGGCAGTCTGACCACTACTCTCCAAATACGGTAGGCGGAACCGCAGGAGTGGAGGGGTATCTGCAAACTCACACTGCCTCCAGGGCATCACATTCAAGAGAAATGTTTCACTGTGCATACGGCAACCCTCCTGCACTTTCAAAAGAGATTAGAGATCCCTTGCAGGCGGGTGCAGTGAGTGACAGAACTTGGCTGCAAGTGGATGTCTGGGTGGTCCATTGGATCCCCTTTTATTCCTCAAGGGGTGCACTGACAGTGCGCCACCTTTTTGCAGCATATTTTCAATGCGCCTCTTAAGGGCAGATTTTCCTCTGCGAACACTTCGATAATAGCAGCACAGCATGGGAACAGAGTTGATTCCCTCATTTGCATGGTGCCATGCCCCCATCAAATGAGGTAGCACCTTCTTTAGCTGGAGCCAGCGTGGAGCTACATGTACGCCACCACCATCTACATTACAAAAGGAGCCACACAAGCATCTGAGGCCCCTTGTGTAATATCAAAGTGCCCCTGGGGTCATAAAGTGGGCGCAGACTCCTGTGAACACCCAGCACACTTGTATATTACGGTCACAGGTGGTATCACTATAGATAGTGAATATCAGAACTTTAAGGACACCTTGCACTGCTTTACAATCTAATAAAACAAATGAACTGACAAGCTACCTGCCAGCGAGGGTGTTCATTTACTAAAATACCTGGGGTATTGGGAGTGAAATCATGCAAATTTTGACCCCCAGTGCCATGCCATGGATGGTCGCTTTCCAAGCCATTAACCCCTGAATAATGTCCTTTTTGCTACTCAAGGGCTGTAGTAAAGGCACAGAGTAAAATGTTTTGGAAGTTGAGTCTGGTATATAAACACATGTTCCCCAAGAAACAGGATGGGTAAAACTTTGATACTTCATGAAACCTATTCAGGTTTCAGAACTTCATATAGCACTGAATCTGCCTTACTTTTAGCCTCTGAAATTTTGAAAATGGCTGCAGATGAAGGTAAGACGGCAGCGCTCATCTTGCTGGATCTTAGTTCTGCTTTTGACACGTTATCCCACAGACTATTTTTGGAACGGCTGTGGGATGCTGGGGTCACAGGTGGTATATTGAAATGGATCAAGCACTTTCTTCAAGATAAATCCTTCGAAGTCTTCCAACGTCCCTTTATGTCTAAAACCCAACCCCTGTTACAAGGGGTTCCACAGGGCTCGGCCCTTAGCCCGACGTTATTTAATGCCTATATGCATCAGCTAGCAGATATAGTCACAAAACATGGGGTGAAGCTGGTGTCCTATGCTGACCACACTCAGCTGATTATTACGCTAGAATAGAATGAAGTGGAGGTTGCGTCCAAACTCAAAGCTTGCTTAATTGACCGACTGGATGAAGTTGTCTTCAACTATATGCAGGTAATACTGACATTATGGTAGTTGGCAAACAACCCTCCATCTGGTCTCATATCTGGTGGCCATCAGAACTAGGCCAGACCCCGGTCCTCACACCTAATTTCAAAAACTTATGGGCATGGTTTGACAACAACCTATCTTTCGCAGAACATGAATCATGTTTGGCTGGCATGGGCTTCGCCCTACTGAGAATGTTATGAAATATTTTAGATCCTCTTCCTCTGACAGCAAAAATAACCATCATCCAGGCAGTGATTATCTCTCGCTTGGATTACTGCAATGTTCTCTACTTAGGGATCACCAAAATTAGTATGAGAATGCTGCAGAGAGTACAGAACACCGCAGCCTGGCTACTACTTAACATCCCAAGGCAAGCCCCGGTGGGGACGGGCCTTGTGGAATTACACTGGTTACTGGTACTGGATAGAGTGACTTTTAAGGCTTTGTGTTTTTGTCACAGAATTTTAAATGAGAAAGGGCCTAGCTATCTATGACTACTTATGCCTCGTGGACTTATTAGGAGTCTCAGATCTGCAGGCAATGCTGGACTGACATATGCGATGGTTGGGGGGTAGATCCTTTGGCTTCCTAGCAACTAGGGTTTGAAACCAACTGCCGCTGGATCTCAGGATGAAGCCCTCAGAATTGTTGTTCCGCAGGAAACTTAAAATATGTTTTTTAAGATCCTCTCAGGTAGACTGGTGCAAGGTCTTTTCTTTTCGAACAGGGGAGATTTAGACTTAGATGAAGAACATTCCGTCAGAGTAACTAGGCGCTCTACAAATTTCTATTCTACTCTAATCTGATACATCAAGCCCCTTGCTTCTTGATGGTCCCTGAGAAGAGGTCAGTGTTAGCAGTGACACCTGCTACTGCTGGCTGTCCATAATTGACTATGATGTCTACCACATTTCTTGCATTGCTCTTTTGGTTGATCCGTCTTTCACTGATCGGTGCAAGAATAATATTTGCTCTGCTCGAAAGTTGCATACTTGATTGTCTGGTCAGTGCAAATACTGGTGCAAAGTTGCCTAGACACAAGTTCATTATTATGTAAGTATGGTGGCATTTCATATACATAAGTCTAAACAGAAAACAAATCCTAAAACTATAAGTTCTGTTCCAGTTTTCCAAAAAGGAATAATGTTTTTCCTGTGCTATACAGTTTTCACATGATAATTTTTACAGCTTGGACTTTACAAATTGCAAATTAGTTCATAAGAATGCACCGAAAAATAGAGCATAAACTCTGTAAAATGTATGAAAATATATCCTTTCAGCTGCCACATCATTTCAGAAAAAATATTAATTAACTTTATTTGAATTAACTAAAGTGCTCAAATGTTCCACACAACATTTACTAAACACACTAAATGTGCACCCTGGGGTAGGATTTTCCTCTAACTTACTAACAGCATTTACAGCTAGTTTCATCAAAGACCCGTTTTGCGAGTCTATAATAGCGATTCATAAGGAATCGCTATTACAGACTCGCAAAACGGGATTCATGTAGGAATCGCAATATTTATTGCGATTCCCATTTATTCCTTATTTGCGATTAGCTAATTGCTAATCGCAAATAAGGAATAACTCCCCATTCGTTCCTATGGGCCTAAAGGCCCATAGAAATGCATGGGGAGTCATTCCTTATTTGCGATTAGCAATTAGCTAATTGCAAATGAGATTGCGATTTCAAGGGTGCCAGGGTGTCCAAAGGACACCCTGTAGCACCCCTGATATGCAAATTTACACATGTGTTGCGCACACACATGTCCAAAGGACATGTGTGTGTGTAACATGCAAATGAGAAAAATGCACAAAAGTGCTTTTTTCTAATTCTTCGCTATTTACCACGAAGTCAGACTTTGTGGTAAATAGCGACCAAAAATTGCGAATTCGCAATGTAAAAATGGTTCATGAATTACATTTAAGGAATCTCAAATAGAGATTCCTTAAATGCAATTCCTCGCAAATGTGCGAATTCTTTATTACCGAATTTTGCATTTGGGATGATGAATCCCAAATTCAAAAATTGCACTCGCAAAGTGCCAGATTCTCAGAATCTGGCCCTTTGCGAGCGCAATTGAGCTTGATGAATCTAGCTGTTTGTGCTATATTCTTAGTGCAAAATGCAGCAGAACACAAACGTGCTCTTGCTTTAGGACCTGTCCCCCAAATTACTCTTAATAACGTGAGTAGGAGCAATCACATAAGTATTGGTAATTCACGTCAAAGAATAACGTGGAATTACTGAAATCACTCTGGCGTAATAAAAATTCTGCCCTGGCCTTCTTTCAAGTCCTTCTCCTCATTCATTTAGTTCTAATAGTTGTGTCCCAGTTGGGTATGTTTAATTAGTCTATCGAGGGTTGGATTGGCCTATATGGCAATGTGGCTGTTTGTTGGCCTGTTTTATGGTCTGATAAAATATTATTTGCTGTTGATATACCCGCTATTACCACACACACTGTCTGTAGCAAGCACAAATGTATACAGTCTCACCTATGCAAAACACCTATACAGCGTGCGTTTACAAGTTCACAACTGCCCCAGTTTCCACTTTTATTTTCGCCTTTAAACCATTCTTCTCTTCTGGATTGTACAGGCATGAAGAGAATAAAACCAACCAAAAACACTTGGAAGCAATTCAGTTATTATATATGAGGAATTTGTGACATAAATGTATACCACTGAACCCCCTTACTCCTGAATGAAGCATTACACATCGCAGTAATAAAATATTGAATAAAAGAATTGCATTTAATACATTGTGCCGTGTAAGGGTTACGGTTTTCAACAGATAGATCTTAGGAAATCATTATACTCTTGAATTTCTGCTGACAACAGTGATAATATTGCAATTTAAATATTTCCCACTCAAATTTACTTTTGTATAAAAAGACCACAGAGAGTGTATTTGAAAGCATCACCTAATGACGAAGTTTAGCCAGTGTCAAACTCATCAGTATAAATGTAGCATGAAATACATTCTTCACAACTGATTATAAATTATATTTATATAATCTCTAAAAACACACCTAAACTTCGTCGCACGAAAATCTCTTTCATAAAAAAAATCAATTCGGAACTATTTATGAACTCTTATCAGGGGACTGTTTTATTTTGATTACTCACTAATCATTTCACGTAAATGCAGTGACCTAAAATCTCTTACAATCAATAAAGAAATACGATCTAGATTTAAATCACTGCACCTTGTATTCTTGCGTAAACCTTTGGGTAATTTACAAAGCCAGTTGGGTTTTATAGTAAGTGTTTTTCAAACTAAGGTAGATTCTAAACAATAATGACTTTTTAATGCGGATCTGTGATTACATTGTCATAGTGAAATATGGCGGTCTTTGGCTGCATTTGAGAGGTGGCTGAGTGTGAATTACTTTGAAGGCACGGATTACCAAACTCCCCACAGCCCCAGGTAAAGCAATCTTCATAAATTTAAGTCCAATCTAAAGTGGACTGTCAGGATAAACCTGTTGCTATAACATATTTTTTAAATGTACACAATGTAAACAAGTTACTTCTTATTAGTACAACTATTCAGTAAACTCTGCTCGTGTGTATGAAACAGATTAGGACAAAGGGGTGATATATTAGTTGTGGTGTGTTTCTGTAATGTACCACAGCTCACTTGAAAACAGTGCAGCATAATTTATGCCTCTATTTATCCAAACGATGAAAGAATTTTAAAAAGGTATCACATACGTCAGATATGGGAGGCTTGGTATTCCATTACACTATAAGGTGTTCCACATTCATGTGAAATTACACTATATAGTTTGACTTTTCAAAGTTAAGCTGTGGCCCTGGTTCATGCATTAATTTCGGGTGTACACTATATCTATTTCTTTATCACTTTCAAACGACAGGTCAAAAGAATCACCTTGTATTGTATCTGGCCCTCACTACAGGGTCATCCCCAAAGTGTACAGCCTTCACTCCTCCTGTTTTGCAAATCCGTTTTTATTGGCTTTAGAATTATGTGCTCTTTACAACTGCTAACCAGTGTTAAAGTGCTTGTACTTGCTCCTTTATACATGGTAAAAGTGGCTTACACCAAATTGGGACATTTAATTTACTTGTAAGTCCGAGTAGAGTTGTACTTCATGTACCCAGGTCCTGTAAATTAAATGCTACCAGTGGGCCTGCATTTAATAAAGAGACAGCTGTTCATGTGGACAATGTACAGGATGCTTAATATTAATGATGCACAATGGCAATTACCATTGGTATAGTGATACTGAAAAGAAGACCAATCACATAGAATGCAATACACAGGACAATAATATTTGTGGAAATAATATATTATAGTACCATAGAAAAAAGAGTGCTCAGTTTCCCAAGTGAACTAACAACTTACATCACTGGAGTAGCAATTTATAACATGAATTGGAGGGTTCAAAATCAACAAAAACTACCATTATTCAATACATAGTCCTAGCCTTCTCCAACTTTTGTGAAGGCTATAAAATGGTTTGTTTAAATGTGTTGAGGTGTTTCGACCCCACATCTAGTAAGAAGTCTCATCAGGACCTAGGAAAGAGGGACATCTGAAAATAGATGGGTAATGAATTTCAGAGAGTTGTGTACACCAGTCGTGAGTGAAAATAAAGGGAGTGATTACTCACATGGGGCCCAGCCGGGCACCATGTGAGGGGAAAGCTGGCAATTTCTATGGCGTGTCTCACAATTTTGCACTGCCAAAATGTAGATAAATGCATAAGCACTAATGAAAGCTCCTCTTCATGTCACAACAGGCAGGAAACAACAATGAGTCATCGTCTTGAATCAGGAGAAAAGAGCTGCAATTAGTCAGTTGCTTGCCATGGTAGTATGAGACACCTACTATCCAGGTTGAAGAAAGGGTCGCCAAGGTCAGCCTCTTTCATTTGGCAGTTGACTAGTGGGCCTGCAGCATTTAATGTGCCACCCACTTAAGGAGCCCTTCAAAATATGTCTCAGGCATGCCATTACACCCTATGTGAACTTTTAAACTGCCAATATGACTTGGCAAAATAAACCCTCTGACAGGCCTCAACCATCCTTTTTAATACATATGTCACCACTAAGGTAGGCCCTAGACAGCCCTGGGTGCATTGTATTTTAAAAGCTAACATGAACTTTTAAGTGTTATATGTTCTGCTAGTGAAAAACGATTACATTTGTTTTTCACTGCTGCTCGGCCTACCACTCCGATAGGATGACATTGCGTTACCATATTACATTTAATAAGTGATAACGTTTGTTTAGTAAAAGGTAGATATGTCAAGTTTGGTCTCAAATTAATTGTAATTTAATATTCTCTTCACTGATAAAATTGATTTTAAGTCACAATTCTGAAATGGAAAACTGGTAGAATGTCCTCACCATTTGGTTCCTGCAGACTGTGTCCTGGGACACATTACTGTGATTAGAGTGGCAGTTGGCCTTTGTTTATTTCACTCAGACAGTGAGTCAAAGGAAGACTAGGCGTTGGCAGAATGAACCACCCTGCTAGGATGGGAGTTACGGAGCTGTTCCATGCCGCACTTACGTTTCAAACCTTGACACCTGTCTTTTGTTACCCTAGACCTCTTGGATCCTGGGCAGGGGAAGGGGGAAATTCCAAAACCAAATGGCCAAATGTCTTAGAAGTTCCTTCAACTTCAAATGCTCACACCTAGTTTAAATATTGGACCCCCAGACTAGCTCTTCATTACACTCCTGAACACTTAGAATGCATGTCTTTCACTTTAGAGCATTGTCATATTGCATGGGGCTTGCTTTGCACCTCAGAGGACTGCCCTGCTTCTTGAGGCCTTCATTGCTGCTTGAACCCAGAACTACCAGAGTGACTCCAAGGGCTAATTGGCTTGCCTTGTGTTCTGAGCTACAGAGACAAGAAAAGCTCCTGCAACCTTAAACCCTGCACCTGAACCCTACTTGAAGTGAGTCTGGCCTACCTTTTCATCGAGCTGCCCAAGGTGCATTACAGGTCAGCCTGGCTTTGTGGTAGCTCCAGCTACACTCTTCTCTGCAGCAGCAAATCCCTTTCAGTGGCTCCCCTTTGAATGGGTATCTGGCCTCATGGAGCCCTCGTCAGATATAGCCCACAGTTTCGTCCTGCTGGAGATTCAACTTCCAAAAAAGTGACAAAGTCAGAATATAGGAAGATTTTTCCTTTAGCCCTTCCCATGCTGGTGACGAACCCCAGCCGTCACGCCCCGCGGTGGGCGCGTGCTGATTACGGCTGGGGTTCGTCACGGCCCCGCCCTGTTCGTTTGTTTACCGCACAGGGGAAAAATCGAGGCCGCAGCGAAGGGGTTAACTGATTGGCCAGAATTCAGAGAAACAAAATGACCTGTTTCATGCCACCTATCTGCCATATGACAACTAGCGATGCAGTGGAGAGGTAAAATTTGCCTAGTGGAGTTGTGCTATGTCAGAACCCATTTCTAAGGACTGTTGGGTAAACAGGAGCTACTTGGCTCACCCGTGGGGTTTGAGACCTTTTACTATTCATCCATTAGGGTCTGACTTCTTATGGGTCCTGAGCAACTGGACCAAGTACCCCTTCAGCACTTGACTCTCAGTAGTAGTGTGGGTCAATCAGTCCAAGGCTTCACGGAGGGGGGTATATGCAGGGGGTTGAACACTGGCTCACAAATCAAAATATGTTCAATAGAAGCAGTAAGTGATAGTCCAGTGAACAACTTGCTTTTATGAAAAAAGAGGATTTATATATACAGTCACAAAGTAAAATATGCCATCAACAAACAATACACAGTCCACTGAGTTTGGGGTTCTATTGTTCAATAGCCAGATCCCTGAATCCCACTCCGCCTCCACTTACTGGCTGTTTCTCATTCACTATAAGTGGCATTCAGGTTATGCCCACTAGTAGTCCGCATCTCAGGAGTCCCATTCCGTTCCTTTTAAAAGTTAAAACTGTTCTAGCAGCCAAAGCACTATGTGGCAGGACAGGTTCCCCTGGCACTTACGGCCTTACGATCAATCTTACCTTCTCCTGTAGGCATTGCGCAACTGTGAGTGCATTTGACTCACAGATGTTGTGTAGAGCTAGAGCAATTAGTGTTGGTGAGTATCACTGTTGGCTCTTGATGGGTACTGGATGGGCATCCACAAGTAAGTAATGTTTATAGTTTAGTTAACTAAAACCATAACAATTTAAAACAAGTAGCAAAAAGCGAGTAAGACCAATATTATAGCAAGCAAGTTAAAAAAAAGAATTAAACATACAATCATTTTGTCTCTTCATGAGGCTTCTACAATTCATTGTTAGTAAAATTTCAGTGCAGTGGGTTAGTCCTTTTTTCCTCATTTGCCGTGTTTCTGACCTTTTTAGCAAAGCTTTGTAAATGCTTTAAGAAATGTAATCAGTCTGCCATTCAATGGTGGGTCTGAGGGGTTTAGGCACGCCATTATTTCAGCTCTACAGGATCTAATGCCTCTTTCATTAAAGCTTGATTTTAGGATGATTACTCGTTCTTTATACAGTTTCTTGCATGTGCAAATTACGTGGATAAAATCTTCTTTGTGGAAATTGCACAGCCGATATGATTTAGAGCCTGTATGCAACCAAGCAGGCTAGTCAGCCAAGGATGGTAGTGTCCCAAAGCGTAATGCCATAAGTTGCTTTTTTACATCCACAATGTTTCTTCTAGTGAGACTGTAAGTTCCCTGTAAGTTCCCTGTTCCTCTGCAGGTGGGGCGTGTTGACAGTTCCGGTCCGATCCTCAGTCTGGTGCTCGAGCCCGCATGGGTCACCATGATGGCCTCTCTTCTTGAAGGACGCCTTGAACCAGGCATGATTCTGGTCCTTTCCAGTGGTCTCTTCAGGCATATAGGGTCACAGACCTCACTCTGCACACAGGTGATGGCCCGTTTGGCACAGCACTAATTTCCTCTTTACAGTGGCTCCAACTTGCATATGGGGTTGCCAACTTCATTCCACAGACAAGCTATGGCCCCATCGGCACAGCACCAATCTTCACATTGGAAACTGTGACAAATGGGGTTGTCAACTTCACTCCGCAAATAGACTCCGGCCCAATAGGCACATCAGTAATCTTTACGGTAGCCCCCTCTTGCATATGGCAGTATTGGCCCGATCGGTGCAACCACTGCTAACTTGGTGGTTGTCTCTCGCATATGGGGTCACCAACTTGAACCTGCCCACTGTCAACTGCTCAATCAGTGCATTAGCATTCTTTGCAAAAATTAGAGGTTTGGATTCTTTTTGTGAGATATTTCACCCACTTTCTTCAAAACCTTGGCCACCGGAGCAATGAGGAGCAGCAGGTTTGTGTTCTCTCCTGCTCCAGTGGAAAATTTTGGCTGAAACGACCTTCTCATGGTTATAGAAGAGTCTTCCCTTTCCATGGATGCCTTCCACAGGCAGTTTCCTGCTCATAGATCGAGGTTACACCACAATGCATATGCAGGAAACCACTAGACACCAGGGACAGTCTTTTTTTGGGGAGACTGATAACCTGATAAAAAGTCAGACCACCCTGGGGCCCAAATAAAATATTATAGATCAATGTTTTCTCCTGGGGGGCGATTGCACTTCCCAAGCGAAAACAATATAGCATTCAATCAAGTTTCTAATGTGTTTTGGAGCTCAGATCCTCTGAGTAATGGGCTGACCCTCCTGGGGGCCAAATAAGCATTGCGGCCCCCAGGGGATAAATAAATGGCACCCATTATTTCTGTTTGGAGATGCCCCCCAGGGGAATGTACTGAGCCCAGGGCATAATTATATATTCGGAAGTATGTTTTGCCCAGTAGGGGTGCAATTCCACCCCTCCCCTATGGAGAGCAGAATTGCGCCCTCTGAAAACAAGCTGACCATAGTTCACTGGATCTCCAGGCACAAGGCTGCCTGTGTTGACATGCAGGAGCACACAGAGAACCAGCACACAGAGAGAAAGCAGACCTGCACCGTTTCTTTGAAGATATGGTACAGTTCTGCTCTTCCCTTGTGACACAGTGCAGCAACTTTGCTCGCTGCTTTGCACCACTTATCCCATTAAGTATTTTGTGGTATTGTCTATGTGGCATGTTGAAGTAATACTTTATATTTGTTCGTTTTTTAGTGTCTTTGGCTGCAGCAGTATTGATAAGGTATGTGGTTTTTTTGTTGCACTTTTGCATTTATACTTCATCACACACATCTCACAGACACACACCCATTGATAATTTAAGTGCTTTTACATGTTGTCACCCACATTCCTCAGCGGTTAGAACCCTATTTCTGCCATCTAAATAGAACAGAGTATTTTTCAAGGTAGGTTTTAGGCAGGTTCTAGACACTCAGCAGAAAGGATTCCTCAATAGATGTTCGAAATGGGGTCTATATTTGCCAGTGGTTTGCACCCTGTCCATGTAGCTACCCTCACTCTTGTAAGGGTAAGGGTGTCACAAAAGCTAAGATAACCCCCGCTGACCTCCTTGGTAGCTTGGCATGATCAGTCAGGTTTATATCAGAGGCAATGTGTAAAACATTTGGCAATCCACAGACACTAACAAAGCGAAAATATTACAAAATGACACCACACCAGTTTAGAAAAATTGCCAAAATGTATCTGAATAAAACAAGACCAAAGCGACAAAAATTCAACATACACAAATCAAGATATCACATTAGAAAGAATATTGCAAACATATTGCTCCTAGAAGACAATAGCTCCAACCGGAACTATTTTAACATCATGACAGGTACTAATCCAACAGTTCGGCCTTGCCCGCAAAATGTTCGGGTCAGCCACCGAGTCACACGGACCGCAAAGTAACAGTACCTTGAAAGTGATGACAAAAAAGACGTTGCATGGCGCAGGGGAGATGATGTAATGATGCTGCCAGTGTGGTGTTGGTTCCTTACAACGATGTGGTGTTGATGAATTTGGGAGATCACCCACGTTGGTTATCGATTCCAGGATGAGGCGGTTTAGGCATTGGCATCGACAGTCGTCAGGGCTGCATGGTAAACCGGGGTGGTACGTTGTGCTCTTCACAAGTGGTGCCCTCAGCTCCAGTGTAGGCAGCAGCATGGTGTTGGTGCGAAGTGCTGCCTTCAGAGAGGTCAGGGCTGTGTTGCAATTCGGACATTGAGTCGTGCACTTCATGAGCAATGCTCAGCTCTGCTGCAGGCAGGTCCTTTGATGACAAAGCCAGCATGGATAAGTTGCCGTCATCGTCAACACCAGGGCTGTGGTGTAAATCAGGGATGTTGCATCGTGCTCCTAATTAGTGTTGCCCTTGTCTCCAGTGCAGACAGCAGTGCAGCTGATGTCAATGATGTTGCTTTCTTGAGTTGCAGCACCAGCCACACGATTCCAAGGTCCTGGGAACTAGAGTTTTGGCAATCTGGACTCCCAGCAGAGAAGTCTAGGTGCTGTTAGCAAGATGCAGTTGAAGTCTTTAATGTCCCTGAGACTTCCTAACAGGAGGCCAGCACACACAAGCCCTTGGAGAAACTTGAAGCAGCATTCAGAGAACAAAGTCTAGTCCGCGCTCCCAGGACAATAGAAGCAAGCAGCAGGCCAGCCCAATGGAGCAACAGGCAGAGTGGCAGTCCCTCCTACAGCATCCAGCTCTTCTTCCTTTCAGAATGTCCTTAGTCCAGACGTGTTTTGATTTTGGGGTGTCAGAGGTCCACTACTTATACCCCTTTCTGCTTCTAATGTAGGCAAACTTTGAAGGAAAATCTTTGTAGTGTACAAGATCCTGCCTACAGAGGGGTGGAGACAGCTTTGTGTGAGGACAGGCACAGCCCCATTCAGGTGTCAGAGACAACTCCTCCCACCACTCTAGCTCAGGAAGGCCCATCAGCCAATTGATGGTCTATCAGAATATGCAAGGTACACCTCAACTCTCTTTGTGTGACTGTCTAGGTTGAATGCACAAGAGGTCAACTGTCTTCCTCTCTCAGACGTGGATTCTACAGACAGTGAGAGGCACAGAAAGGTGAAGCAAGAAAGGGCCTACTTTCTAAAAGTGGCATTTTCAAACAAGTAATTTAAAAAACAACTTCACAAAAAGATGTATCTTTAAATTGTGAGTTCAGAGATTCCACACTCCAAATCTCTATCAGCTCCCAATGGGAAATTAAAATTTAAATATATGTTTTCAAGGCAATCCCCATTTTACTCCATGGCAGAGATAGGCCTTGCAATTGTGAAAAAAATTAATTAACGGTATTTCACTATTAGGACACATAAAACCTAACAGTACATTTCCTACCTTTTAAATATACAGCAACCTGCCAATGAGTCTGCCTTGGGCATGCCTTAGGGGTGTCTCATATGCAGTTAAAGGGAAAGTTTGGGACTGGCAAGTGGGTGCACTTGCCAGGTCAAAATGGTAGTTTAAAACTGCCCATACAGACAGTGCAAAGACATATTCAAGACATGTTTGAAGAGCTACTGATGTGGGTGGCACAATCAGTGCTGCAGGCCCACTAGTAGCATTTCATTTAAAGGCCCTATGCAATCATGGATAAACCAATCACCAATACACTTTAGACAGGAGAGCAAATGCACTTTAGCACTGTTTAGCAGTGGTGAATTGCCCAGAGTCCTACAGCCAACATGAACAGGTCAGAAGAAAATAGGAGGAAAACAGTTTTGGGGGAAACCTGCAAAAAGGGCCAGGTCCAACACAACACCCTTCCAGCCTAATGCCAAGGTAGACTAATCAATACCTTGCTGAACTTTCCTGCTAGGGTGACAGAACATGGGCCCTTGCCCGCAACACTAGGAGCACATTCCAGTTCTACACCTCTCTGAAACTAGTTGGATCCATAACATCAGGGCCTCCTTATCTAACCCATGGGGAATCCTTCTCCTCACCTGCGGATCTTATCTGTGCAACACCTAACCTTACTTTGCTCACAGATTTATTCAGTAACACCATGACTAACACAGTGGTCTGGCCCATTCCATCCCTGGGATGTGACTCCTGTCCCCAACCCAAGGGCAGCTCCACCCACAAGGACAGTAACCCACAGATGTCAGTGACAAGAGCCAGGCCCCAGGCCTTTCAGGGCTCTCTAACATCTCTAGTTTCTCAGAGTTGGGGGGACGGTGGCCCCAGGTGATTGGCACCCTCTGACTGCTCTCCCTCTCACCAGTTCAAGTGTGGTATCCTGAGACTGGAACTCAAACCCAGTTTCTGTACACATAGGCTGGACAGGAGTCAGGGTCCAGTCATTCCTCCACCTGCCCTTCTTGTCTGGACTCTGTACTCTCCTTTTGGGAGCGGTACCCCCAGACTTCAGAACTGTTAGGGAGCATGTGGCAAGCGTTCTGCACAATTCTCCCATCAGTTCAGGTGTGATAACCTGCAATTGGTCCCCCAGCCCAGAGGCTGTACCATCTGGCTGAGCAGGTGCCTGGAAAGCCAGGACTTCCAGGGAAATATGATTACCCATTCCCAAGGGGTAACACTTACTGTAAGTGTTGTGCAAGAGTCTGCCTGGCAGTGGTCTCCTGCCCCCTGCCTATCTGACAGAGAATGGAGCCCTGCCAAGCCAGAAATAGCATCACCAGGGTCAGTTCTGAGGTACTGTGACCTCAGAACTGGCAACCCCTGTCCCACTGGTCCTCCCTCTTGGCACTGTACCCCCTCTCACCCTTCCATCTGAAATTATGCACCCTCCTTTCTGGAGTCAGTCTGCCAGACACCAGAACTGGTGGAAGGCTTGTGACAGCCGCCTCTCAGCTCTGCTGACACTATGGGATCCCCTCAGCAGATGTCCTCCTGGTACAGACTAAGCCCCCCTCATGGTGATGCCCCTGGGAACCATCCAGGCTCCAGGACTGTGTTTTGAGAGACCTGAGCCTCTGCTCACCCCCAACTCTCCTCTTATCCTGGGAAGAGACATGGGATCCTCTACCCATCCCACCACACTGATACCTGTCTGGGTTGCTGCAAACTTTCCCCACCTCTCTTGGTTGGGGAAAGGCTGAGCCACTCTTCAAAATCACTCACAAATGCCTCTACAGACCCTTTGATTACAACAAGTACTTGGGTGGTGTGGATAAGAATGACCAGGTACCTCAGACATACTATGAGAGTCGTAAAACTCACACATTGTATAAGCAGTTGTTTACCCACCTCATCCAGTTGGTAACTTACAACATATTGTTTACCGTCAGACAATGACAGTAAGACTAATTTCTTTCTGTGACTTTTGTTGGCTGTCAGTAAAAGTCTTACTACTACAGAAGCTGTAGTCTTCACTTCATCTGCTGTAGAGGACTTGACAAGGCTGAAGGATCAGCAGTTTGCCAACCACATTCCCGCAACAGCAGGGAAGAATCTACCATCATTGCAGGAGACTTGCCATTGCTGTCCCCAGTGCCCAATCTCAGCCAAACCTATATTTCCCAACTTGCTTTATGTTGTACCATTCAACAGTTAAGTATTGATAAATTAAATAAGGTGGAGCTGTCTTAGTAAATACTTTCAGTGGCTATGCATGGACGCATACCTTCCATGGGCCACTACTTCACTACGTAAGCAGTCTTTTCAAATTACAGTCACTGCACCACACATAACAGTGGATGGAACACAGGGCCATTGTCACAGAGTACCCTAAGCAGCAAAACCTAAAGCCTTTAGTAGTTTTTGAAGTGCTCTTTAGCACAGTCTTACGCAGCATGTGTACCTTAGTTTCAAAGGCAGATATGCTCACTCAGTTGAGAAGATCTAGGACTGGAACCCAAGCACCACTTTTTAGTACTTTACTCTAAGGGCCCGATTATGACTTTTGGTGGAGCTGTGGTGAGGCAGTGCAAACCACCACGCCACTGCTCCGCTGAAGGTCTCTGCTGCTTGCCCACCAGTATATGACTTTTCAGTAGTCTGGCAGACAGGTGATCTCATTGCAGTGCCTCTTTTAAAGGCAAAGGTGTTTTTGAAAAAGGCACTGCAATGGGACTGCACTACAAGGTTCCTGCACGGCATGGACTCGAAAGTCCATGCCGTGCAGGAACCAATGTGCATGCACACTGTGGGGCACATGGTGTGCCCCCCTCTATACATCCACATGTGGTTGAGGCACGTTGAGGTCCTGTAGGGCCCACTTTGTTTCCTCTCCTCCAGCCATCTAAACCCTGGAGTACCGCGGCCGTCCTGCCAGGCATATTGAGGCCTTTGATCACTGCTCAAACACCAGGAAATGGTGGTTCAGGCGGTTCCAGGGCAGTCCGACCGGCCAACTCCAAATGGGGCAGTTGGGCCGCCTGTGCAGCAGTGGCTGGATCTGCCACTGCCGCACCACCACGAGCCTGGTGGTCCTTAGACCGTCAAACTCATAATAGGGCCCCTTTGTGTAGTGAGGCAGAGCAGTCCAAGGCTTGCTTAGGAAAGGTGCTACATTTACAAATATATACAAAAATGTCAGATGGAAAACCCTTTGATGACACCCACCAAATGACTTCCCAATTAACAAGGGACAAATACAAAATAAAGCTTGGAAATCAGGTACCCCTCTATATATCCTAGACTTCATGCACTGAAAGCACCTCCAACAATCTGGCCGTCAACAAACCCATGAAGGCTAAAAACACAACACCCCAATTCGACTTACACAACAGTGTATGCAGTTCAAAACATAACACCTACTTGCTTTGGCTGGATGTCAACGATAATAAAGGAACAATTATATGGTCAAAATAAGTGCACTCTCCTAAAATATTTCAAGATGGCACCACTTTTCATTGAAGTTCAACAATATGTATTAATGTATGGTAGTAAAGATCTCTACAGGGCAAGTCTTTGAGTTTTTTGTTGTGTTTTTTTTACATGCTCACAGATGCAACATTGTTTCTTTTCTTGGTTAGGTATTCAGTGCCACACCACTGGCTGGCCAAGCAGGTGCTCCTGTTCCGTGTATGGAGGAACCTGCACTTGCTGTTGGCTGTATGGGAGACCAAGCCAGTGAGATTGGCTGCTGCTTCCCTCCCCACCAGGCTGATTCACACTTGCGCAGGTCAGCACAGCAAGAGTAATCTTCTGTTCTCTTTTTATCCTCCTCACATGCAAGCAGGTGGGAGCTGGCTACTGATGCTCTCTACCTGCCGGCTCCCGAGAGCAGGTGGTGTGTTGGTGTATTCCTCTCTCCCCAAGACACTGGCAGGTGTAGTGGAGGAAAGCACATCACAATGCTTCTGGGTCTCTGGCCCCCACCAAGGGCTCTGTGCAGACTGCAACACAGCTCCACAATTATGTGCACCCCTCAGTCAGTGGCCCCCCTGGGATTGGAAAAATAACAGAAGTGAGGCATGCTATGCTTGCACCCCAAGGTAACATTTGCCTGGGGCATTGGTCCCCAACAGGAGAGTTTTATTTATGGTAAGTACTCTCTGTGGCACATCACTTTTCAGCCTAGAGACCCAGTAAACCCAGCAGGCAGGCTTCACTTGAGTAGGGAATGAAAATCTGTTTCACATGCCCCATTTGGCCAAAGTAGACGGGGTTTTTGTGGCTCTGATCCTAAGGGTTTACTCAGTCACCAAGAGAGTCAATTATTTCTATATTTTTCAGGTTTTCTTAGGTGCTGCTCTTTAACTGTTCTTCCTCTGTGAGAAAAAGCTCAGTCCCTTAACAACTCAATGTGATTCTTAGGCTATTTCTGCAGATAAAGCATCCATCTGCCTTCTTCCGGCACCAGAAAGCAGCACAGACCCCTTGACCTGCTCTTCAGTCTGTGCTCCTGCTAATCTCCTAAGCCATGAGTCTTCTTCAGTCACCATCCATGGCCCTCACGGAAGGTTACACTTTCTACCTACACAACTGAGGACCCTTAGGCTTCTTGCCACATGCCTGTTTGTCCTGCAGGATCTGGATGTCCCTCTGCAGAAGTACTTTCCACAAGACCAGACCACAGAAGTTCAAGTGTCCTGCAGGTTCTCCCAACAAGTCCACCTTCCACTTTCACCCAATGGGAGAGGGGAGACAAGTGGCACAACCCTCCACATAGCGGTTCATCCACTAGGGGTCAGTTGTTCCATGTTTTTTGCAGGATCTGTTACATCTCAGAATTCCTTCGTTATGTCAGAGGTTTTTAAGTGAGGGTGGAAAGATCTAGAAAGTGGGCATCTCTGCAATCCAAAGATGACCCACCATCACTTCATCCCTGTCCCATCTCTCCTCTATAGAATTTTCTGACTTTCCAATATTTAAACTACAAGTGATCTGTGGTCACAGCTCTCTCAGATCCTTAAGCCTACCTTCAAATGTCACTACCAAATAGGTTCTTTCCATAAAAACCTCAAAGGAGAGCCCATCCTATGATTGGTGCTACAGGTACAGCTGCTTCTCCTATTGGTTTGCTATGAAATGCATGCACTGACTTGCCATTGTGTAAGTGGTATATAGACCATGCAGATTTCTTCCCAACCTCTTCCTCTCTGAGGAACAAGCTTAATGGCCATCAAATAGGCCTATTGTGTTTTGATATATTTTAGGAAAGTGCTCTTTTTTTGGCCACCCCCACTTTTTGCTTCAAATGCAGGTGGGTTTGACTGCTGCCCAGACCCCAGTGCCTGTGCTCTCTTCTAAAACTGTTATGTTTGACTTGAAAATCCCAAATTGGCAAAAGCTTCACCCACTTATAAGCCTCTAGTATATGGTACCAGGGTTACCCAGGACATTGGGGGTAAAGGTGTCACTAGAGCAGCAGCATGAGTTTGTGCCACCCTTGCTGACCCATGCAGCCAATTGATAGCAGGCCTGCCATTGAATACTGAAGAAGGAGTGTAAACTACTCAAACTCAACTGTGCCCTCACCATGTATGGCACAGTCACATACACTGCCATTAATGTGCATATGGCACCCCTAGGGAAGGCATCCTGAGCCCAGGAGTCAAAGTGCAATGTATTGGAAACCACTATATCTGGTCGATAGAATAAAATGGGCTGCCAAACAGGCACCTTTAAGAATGGCAGCTCCATGATGGCGCCCCTAAAATAAGTCATGTTTGGGATCAGAAAAAAGGTACCTTTTCATCCATGAAATGATTCTCATGCCCTGGGTGACATGGCATGAACCTAGAGGGCACCTTAGATGTTACCCTTTGGTTACCTCCAGGTTTACTGTGCTCTGGCTGACCAGTCCACGCTGTCCTGTGCCTGCTGCTGCCAAGACAAGATTCTGACCTCCTGCCAGGCAGTGTGATCACTCCCAGCAATCAAAGGTAAAGGCTTAACAGGCGGGAGGTCGCACCTCCCTCCTCCCCAGATGGCTAGTGAATTGGAACATCAGATCTGTGAGCTTCATAGAGTACACTGTCTCTGAAATGCATCTAGGCTGTCCCCCTGAGGAGGAAACTGCCCTCCCCTTGCCCCAGGTGCATTTGCACCAGGGCAAGGCGAAAAATTAGCTATGCAGGAGTTGTACACCCTTGGTAGGGTGCCCAAACTTGTAGGGTAGGCAGCCTGGTCTGAACACCTGAAATGAAACTCTCCCTTTTTTTGGAGGGCATAAATAGTGGGTTCTGGATAGAAAGGTTGACCTACACCACCGGATATGGTCACCTCAGGGACCGACTCGCTGCAGGGACTAGCTTCCCATTAACTACTAGCTCCTGAACCTGAACTCCGCAAAAGAAGGATACTTTGTCCCTGAAGCAACAGACTTGGAAACTGAGTAAACAGCCCTCGTCTTTAGCTAATACTCAACACTCCAAAAAAGAGGTACCCTTGTGGAGGCCAGAAGCATCCTCAGTCTCCCCTAGACTAGTGGTACTAGTCCTCTGCAAACTTCGGGTAAAAACACTCAGCGAATCTAAAGAATCACTGGCCATCAGGCCCTCTGAGGGATCTCCCAGATCCACGTGTTCAAGTGCATTGTGGAAGTTGCCTGCCACAAATCACAGGTCGCTACATTACTCCCCTTCACCCAGTGAAGCTCCCAAAGCTTTTCGCTGTGATTACCACTGCCATGGCTTGTTGGTAACCAGTCCAGTAACCAACCCCAACACTCGATGCTGCAGCTACAGAGAACATTGTGCCTCCATCATCTGTTATGAGCAGCTGTGTACTTGTTGTGTTTATGCATTTTTTCATTTTTGCAGCAACGTGTAACTGGTAAAAACAGCACAGTCTGCAGCTCCCGTTCAGCACCAAGGACAGTCGGGAAACATTGTTTACAATTCACACATTACAACGCGTGTCATTACAACGCATTTTTACATCGCAAAATCCATTACAACGCATGGCATTACATCGCATAATCCATTACAATGCATTCCCCAAAGTAACGCCCCAGCGGAGTTAAACTAGTAATTGCGTTGTAATGGATTATGCGTTGTAACGACATGCGTTGTAATGGATTTTGCAATGTAAAAAATGCATTGTAATGACATGCATTGTAACTCGTGCGTTGTAAAGTGTCATATTCAGGATAGTCACAACAACTCTGTACTGTGTCCATGGGCTAGGCAGAATTGATCTGACTGTTGTGGCGGGATCTTGGGGCCTGCCTAGCCTTACCCAATAAGGGTTCCAAGTAACCCGACCTGCAAGTGGCCAATTCTCACTAGTGGATTTTGACATTGACTGCAATATTATTTTATCTATGCTTGTTAGTGCACTGATTTAATGTTGTTATAAAAATCTATACCTCTGGTTCATTTTAGTGTCTAAATTAAGTTGAAAATTCCTTTCTTTTTTATAAATTGGTGTTGACCTTCGCTCAAGTCGTGTCACTTACTTATCGTCCATGTTGGTACTCTGAAATGCTTAACACATGTTCCTCTAGTAAACGCTAACTGCTCTTTGTCACTCTACCAGAAATGAGATAAGGATTTTTTAGTGTGAATCCAAGGATCATCTTTGGGGTATTATCATATTAAATGGTAAGGCCACCCAGCAATGCTACATAATATTCCACTCTCCTGCACCTATCTGCTGCCAATAAGTTAGTTTAATGCCCAAATCTTACTGGGGCTCACTTGAGAAAATACTTCTACTCCATATTTACAATGTGATGCATTTAGGCCAATGCGTAATTTTTTGTAGGCCTGCATCGGAAAATATCTGCGCCTCAACCAACTGCGACGCGTATTTTAAAGTATGCTAGGAAGCTGTTCCCACGTAAATACTAACGTAAAACGGACACATTGCTATGTATTCGTTTTTGAAAAAGCTTGCGGCACTCAAAGCATTAAACGTGTCAAAATGTCTGCACATCAACAACCCAGCAGTTAGAAATTACACTTTGACTCTGGTACACATACAGAACACATACAAAGCACTTTGGCAAGCTCAACCACGCCATGGAGGAGCTAACTGTTAGGCTTGGAGTAGTGAGGAGACCGTCACCACCATCACAACACACCCTCCAACACCCAACTCCCACTGCTACATAGACATCGCAGGAGAAGGGAGCGTGCCAATTGCCAGAGGATTACTCTCATTGACCTCAGGGAGGATGAGGTTATCCCCTATTATCGACTTAGGAGGGAATCTATCATACACCTGCTGAACCTGATTGCACCAATGCTGCAGACTACAGCTAACAGTTCCACCAACATACCTCCAATGGGCAAGCTGATGGCAGTCCTCCAGATACTTGCATCTGGTTCATTCCAGACCACAACAGTCAGTGTTGTTGTTAAATCACAGCCATCTTTCTCCACGTTCCTACCCACTATCCTGGATGCAATTATAAGCCTCACAGCCTAGTACCTCATGTTCCCCAAGATATAGCAACAGCAGCAGGACACTAAGCAAGGCGTTTATGCCATTGCTAAGATTCCCCATGTCTTGTGGGCTATGGACTGCACACACGTTCAACGGGTTCCCCCTGCTGCAACTTTACATCTTTACAGGAACTGGAAGCACACATACTCAATCAATGTGTAGGCCACAATGGACCATTGGGGGATCTTCACAAATGTGCTGGTAAGATACCCAGAGTGGGCGCATGATGCATACATCTTCAGGCACCCCATCATAAATGACTGGTTCCAGAATGGGCAATATGGGAATGGCTTACTTGTTGGTAAGCAAAACTGAAATACATTACAGATCAACTAACATTAACAAATGAGTGAAATAATAGCCGTATCGGTGTGTGCCTCATACATGCACCATGCAGCATGGTACACGTGTAATGCAAACCCACATGTCACACAGGTTAACACATGCAAAGACACTTTCTATGCCTTTGATTTGAGGCAGGGTACATGGCAATGCAACACAGCTTAAAATGCAGTGTAGCATCACTGTGTGAAAGGGAGGGCTTACATGGCTGTTCTGTGGGTGTTTCCATGCAACTCCCATTGCGTATGAGGCATGTATTGTATCCCACATCAGGTTAACTTTGAAATGTGAGAAATCAATTGGGTCCCTCAGCTGATGTGTAACAAGGAAACTGAATTTAAGTCAGACAAGTCACTAAAACTTTCTATGCATGCTGCCACCAGTGGCAAACATACGTAGACAATCATGGCTCTGAGGGTACATCATGTGCAGGAAGGTGCCCCTCCACAGAAAGACAAATCTGCATGTAATGTAGGCAACCAATTACTTCGGTGCAAGTGTATATGAGTCCATGCTAGGCAAAACATTGTTCCATATGTATGGGGAATTGGCATAAGGTATTGCAGCAAGTCAGCTGTTGCTCTAGCCTCTGCCCCACGATACCAGCGATGTCAGCCAGGACTGTTCCAATCTCTTGTGCTGAGGGTAGGTGCCTCCTATTGCCTCAAAGGTGGCTAAGGCACCTACCGATTCCCTCAAGGGTGTCTGTGATATTCTCTATCCCCACCCCCACCTCATCTACCAGCTGATGCTGGAATCCCACCACTTGCTGTTGATAGACAACTTGGGGTCTTCGAAGTTCAGGGCTGGGCTTGGGCTGGCAGACGTGGTAAATCCTGTTTTAGGTGGTTCCTCTGGAGACCCATGGATGCTGTCAGCCCCTTCTGCAACCAGAGAAGGTTTTACAATATAGTCCAGCATTTGCTGACAAGTGCCTTGTTCATGGGGGTCAAGATTTCATTGCCAGTAGGTTGATCATCCAGGACAGTTAGCTGGTCAGGAGGAGGAGTTTCTCCCTCTGCATGAAAATGGAGGTATGTCAACGGGGAGCTTTGTTAGATGTTGGCATGAGTAATCTGACTGACATACAGAATTTATCCTCATTCACTTTCATTTCGACCTTGATGTATAGTACCTATGTGACTTGCATGTATTGAGGGTATATGCAACTGCAGGTGCCTTTCAGATGACAGTCTCTGTCCATTTTTCACACACCACTTTGTGACAAGGGTGATTGTTTTTGTCATACCTCACTTTGCAACACAGTTACACAGCTCACTGGCCTGCACTGCCAGTGTGGGTAATTTGAGTTAAGGTCCTCATCTGCCTTGGAGATTAACCTTCTTTATCATAATGGATATACTGAATGTGTTTTCACTTATTGACAACACTGCTGTGCACATCTTACCAAGTCACCAGGATTTCATGCATTGCCTCTGGACACTATTCGGGCCACAGCTCCTGTAACATTAATGTTGGTTTGGCAATGTATTAAATTGGATACTGCAGTCTGCTTACATGCAGTATACCACAGCAGTCAGCATTGTGCTGTATTGCATGCACATTGGGCATTCATGTGGGCAAGGGTTCCTATTGGTCACACATCCCCACTACTCTACACAGCTAGGAACCTTGCTACACTGTGGGAATGTGTTAAGGCATGTTCTTACCATGGTTGTGCTATCTGAGTATATTTCTGGTATTTCCTTACACACTCAGTTGGATCCATAGTGGAAAACATTGGCCATGGGTGCTATCTCTGAGGGGATAGGCCCAGTGAAACTAGGCAGATTGGTAGCACTGATGCTCACCCCATTTCATAATTTCCAAACTTGGTTATTGGCACAATATCAACCATCATTTGTCTCAGCCTCATTCACTTGTACATGTGCTTGACTCCTCTTGCAATCCTCATTTTGGCTCAGGGACTCCACATACTGTCACACACTGATACCACCTAGATCATACATTGACTCTCATGTGACAGCAAACCCTACATTATCAGTCACCACTTCCAATTGCCCAACTCGGCTGCCTGTATTTAAGAGCTATCTTTCAAGCTGTACCCCCACATGCTAGTAGTTGTGATAATCAGTGACATGTACCTACCCTGGTGTACAACACAACTACACCCATACTTCTCAGCCTCCAACCATCACCAAATCATGC
This sequence comes from Lissotriton helveticus, assembly GCF_964261635.1. NCBI lineage: Eukaryota > Metazoa > Chordata > Amphibia > Caudata > Salamandridae > Lissotriton > Lissotriton helveticus. Next base: position 455,733,118 of record NC_136070.1, on the reverse strand, counting down.
ACAACGTTGTGGAAACCTAGCTCATCCTTTCACTTCAAAATTCCCAGTTTGACATCCTCCTTCTTTAACATATGTGGTCTGGAAATAGATTTCTTCTCCTTCCTGACACATGCTTCAGCTTCACACAGATTCACATCACATGTAGGATGTAACACACCTAAACCTTCATCTATGTCATCCCTTTCCAGCTGCAACAGAAGTGTGACACTATCAGACACAGCAATGTATGTGTCTTTGTCACGCTATCTTGCAGTACACACACCACTTTCCACCTCCTTGCTATGCAATGTGTCCCCATTTATAGACAGTGTCAGTTCAATGTACTCAACTGCACCTACAATGCACAACAGGCTCACACACCACCCATCATTTTAACAAACACACATGTGCCTCTGGTGTGCATCACTTGCACCCCCCACTAAGAATTTGCATATAACAGGAGTTAGGGTGGTGTCTACCATGTCAGACTACACTTGTGTGCTCTCAACCCGCGCATCTGGACAGCTGTGTGTAATGTAATTTCATGCTAATGACTATAGGTAAGGCTCTTCAAACATTCCTATATAATGATACTTCTTATGGCCACCACCTGACTCCCCCTCTCAGGTGTCATTATACTCTGACAACCCTTATTCCAATCCATAGCTTTGCAGTCCAGATTTGGCTGTGTGGCCTAAAGACAAACACACTACCCTCATGGTATAAGGGGGCATGCATTATCAAAGTCAGGGTAGGCAGGGTTCCATAGTCCTGTTATTATCTTTATTATTATTATTATTATTATTATTATTATTATTATTATTATTATTTTTGAGGTGTTTCAGTCCAGATGTTTTGCTTGATATTATGGGACATGTAGTCCTGGTCACTAATGTTATACATTGCACAATAATTGACAGTATACACATGTGAACCTGGGCTGATGCTCCACATCTCATATGGACTGGACAAACTTGACAGAGCTGGACTGGGCTATGCAACATGTGACTGGTCATTTTGACTTACATTTCTATGATGTATGACTGGACATGTGACCAATCAATTCCATCCCTATCCCTTAAACTCAGCAAAGTTCAGTGCAGGAATGTAGTACGCTGTGCTGTAGAGCATGACATATTGGTGATATTGTTCCTTGCTGCCACTTACCCTATAGGTCTTGTTGGTCCTCATAGGCTGCACTGTTGGGTCCTTCCACTCCTGCCACTAAATCTGCTGGGATGACTGCGCCACCTGCTCCTCCAAGAATGCCAGCTCCTCCGGGACCTTAGGTCCTCCTTTTCCTGTCCGCATGGCTGCCCTCATGTTGATGGCCAGTTTCTTCTTGGTCCTTGTAATCGTGCCAGTGCTTCTTGCACTCTAGCACTGTCCTTCTAACTTGCCCTACACTGTTGATCATATCCACTTTAGATTGAAAAATCAATTTTTAGGTGACAAAGGGTTGATACTTTGTCACCTCTGGTATGACCAATGGATATCCGACTGCACTGACACTTTGGCTCCCCTGAAGAAAGCCCCAAGCAAGTGACACTGCAAGAAAGCCAGCTGGTTCCCTCCCATCCTTCATGAGTCTAGATGCACCTATGGACGGCTCAAGAAGTGATGGAGGAGCAACAAGACCCCAGAAGACTACTCAGCCTTCAAGATCGCTGTCAACGCATACCACCTCATCAGAAAAACGAAGAAAGCAGCCCCATAAGAAAGGATCAACATCAACGCACTCAATAGTAAGGAGCTTCTTGCTGTGTTCAAATAATTTGCCAGACACAGCACAGAGACAGCAGACACCCCCTCCCCAGTGACGGCTCTTCCATTGGGGCGTGGGGGTGTCACCCCACTGCTTTCTCGCATTGCGAGAGGCAGAAACATGAAATAGTAAAACTACCATTTCATGTTTCTGCTTTTGGTGCGGCGAGCAAGCAGAAGTACCTGGAGTGCCTGGTTGGGGGCGGGAGGGTGGGCGCTCCTGGTCGAGTGCAGTGGGGCGTGGCTAGCCCACTGTCTTTGAATGATGACTGTTCGGCCCTAGGGCCGACCAAACCAGTCATGCGCAGTTGTGCACTCTCTCTTTTCCTCTATGTAGGCTGCATACAGCCTACATAGAGAAAATGGCTCCCTGGCCTACAGGCGCCCGGCTGGGCGACATCCTCCTCCCTGCACCAATCACAACGCTGCCATTGAAGCTTTGTAATTGGCTTAGTGGAGCGGTAGGGAGGCTGCCTAGTAAACGCGGGCCGGAAGCAGCAGGAGCTGAGGTGGTAGCGCATGACCCGGAGGAAGCAGTGGGAGGAAGGTAAGTTTTTAATTTTATTTAGATAATTTACATACTGACTGGGATGGCTTGGTGAGTTAAAAGCGTGCCTCTGAGAGGTGTCATGTTACATGCTTTTCCATGTTGAAAAATTACCTGCAAAATGTTTGTGAAATCTGGCAAATGTTCGTGGCTCTTTACTGTAGTTTGCTGGTTTATCACCCCAACATCACACAGTTTCCTGCTTCTAGCCCTTAACTTATACTAGTAGAAAATCGACCATAACATCAGATTGTCTGGTATTTGTGCTTTCAATATTCCAATAAGCACTCAAAAAAATGTCTAGATATCGATGTTAATAGGGGTTTCACTCAAAAGTAAAATCAAAATCGATACAAATGTTCTTCCTTTTTCACACATAAAAGCAGAGACTCCCAACAATTGAATTAGTTTGGCGTCTGGCCTTGTTTTAGAGTTCGGTTTCCAGTGCTTTCAAAGAGGCAACTTTTAGGAGTGCTGAAGCAAAACCCTTATTGTGATCAGCCACCTTTATTTTTACACAAAAGATGTTATTGTTCCTCAACGCATTGTTAGGTAACACATGAACATTCAGAATCTCTCATCTTGTCACAACTATTCACCATAAACATTTTATAAACCTCATTGCCTTCTAAGTATCGTCTACCCAAGGAGACTGTCCCTTGACCTGTATTTCTTCCATAGGCTGTGAAGCATTCCTGCACCGCTTCCTGGGCATCAACTCCTGTCTCTTGTAAATAAAGCTGCAGAACTCCAGCCATGGTACCCATATTTTCTTGCACTTCGTGAGACATCCATGGCCTGCATAGCCCACTACTTCTGCTCCTACACACCAAATACGTTCCTACTCCTCTTATGTACGAATAGCAATGTATGGCAACTCCACAGCTGAAATATGTCTCCACCGACCACCAATATTGCAATGTTACAGAACAATGTATTGCACTTGGGGAGGCCTGTGCACCACTCCACGGGACTCTCAGTAATGCCAGCATTTTGTATGGAGTCCCGATCATCCTGAATGTGGTCCCTCATCTCCTCATCTTGTTGCAGAAAGGTTGTGTCTGTGGACTCTCCCATAGTGTAGGAATGAATCAGGCAATTACAATAAAAAAGTACCTCTCCCCAGGTCACGCTGAACTGTTGATACTCTCTGATTTAACGTATAGTTGTCCTGAATAATAGCAACCTCGCTGTGAAATACTGCTACTCTCTGATTTAAAGTGCAGCACCCCACAGAGAAGTGTTGGCACTCTCTGATTTAAGGTATATCAGCCCTGGTAAGAAGAGATGGTACTACCTGCTTTAAAGTATAGCAGCCCTGGTGAGAACTGTTGGTAGTCTCTGATTGAAAGTATGGTTGTCCTGGTAAGAAGTGTTGGTACTCTCTGATTTAAAGTATAGCAGCCCTGATGAGAATGGTTGGTACTGTCTTATTTAAGGTAGAGCAGGCCTGGTAAGAAGTGTTGGTACTCTGATTTAAAGTATGAAAATGCACCATTTGTGCACTCTTTTTTCAAAAGTTTCTTGGGGGGAGAACCCCCCTGTAATTTGTTCAGACACGCTCGCCACAGTGCAGTACAATTTTACGCCTCACCACTTTCAAATGTCACCAGCCACCGCTGCCCCTGCCAATACTTCTGCAACAACCTATGCACCTACTTCCACTGTAAGATTAATGAGATATACAACAGCTTCCACAGCCTCGATACTCAGGGCCATCCCACCCCACCCACAACCACTATGACGCAGGAGCCCAACAGACCCTACTCAGCTGAATCCCCCTCACTGTGAATGATGCCATCAAGTTCCTGAAGAACATCTACTCTGGAGCACCCTTGGACATCTGCTTGCATCACATCTTCAATTGAGCAAGGCACCACCATCGCCCCCGAACTTTGCAGCTCCATCAACTCCGCCACCTTTCTGGAAGACTGCAAAAACGCAGAGATCAACCCCTTGCTGAAGAAAACCTCTGCCGACCCGACAGACCTCAAGAACTTCAGACCCATCTCTGTTCTCCCCTTCCCAGCCACGGTCATGGAGAAGGCAATCAAGCCCAACTTTCCGAGTTCATGGAAGTGAATAACATCCTGAACCTCTGAGAATTCAGCTTCTAAAGTAACCACAGCACCAAGACCGCCCTCCTCACAGCCAAAGATGACTTCCTTGCCCTCCTTGACCAGGCAAAACTGCAGCGCTCATCCTCTTTGACATCCCGACCGCCTTCGATACCATCTCTCACTGTACCCTATGCACAAGACACCACGATGCCGACATCCACATCAATGTGAACATCTGAACATCTGAAATTCAGAAAACACCTTAAAACCCTATTGTTTAAAAACGAGATTTAGTCCCAGCATTTTCTTCATTTCCTCTGTGTATGTTAACCGGCCCAAAAGCGCAGAGATACTCCAGTTGGAGTCGATTCCAGCGCTATATAAACTCACAAATAAATAAATATATAAACTCGCAAATAAATGCCGTGGAATGAATCTGCTCCTTCCTCAGTTGCCAAAAACAGAGAGTCAAACTACCTTCGTTCCTCTTGGAAGACGGAGATTACCTATGGAGTGCCTCAGAGCTCCTCCCTGAGCCCCACTTTCAACATCTACATGGCCCCGCTCACAGCCATCATCAGCAACCACGAACTCAACATCATCTCCTATGATACCCAGCTGACTCTCTCCCTCACCAACGAACCTACAGTTGCCAAGAATAACTTTCACAATGGGATGAAGGCAGTCGCCTTCTGAATAACAAACAGCTACCTCAAGCTTAACTCAGAGAAGACTTAAGTTCTCATCATGGGCTCCACCCCTTCTACCTGCCATGACTCCTAGTGTCCCACAGCACTTGGAACCCCACACAGCCACAGACCACGCACAGAACCTCAGCATCATCCTGGACTCCTCGCTCAGCATGAGCTTCCAGATCAACGGTGTCTCATCATGCTGCTTACAGATGCTGTGCTTGCTTCAAAAGATCTTCAAGTGGATCCCCACTGAGTCCATAAAAACAGTCACCCACACACTCATCAACAGCAGAATCAACTATGGCAATGTACTCAACACCAACATCACCCAGGAACTCCTCAAGAAACTGCAAAATATTCAGAACGCCTCTACCAGACTCATAACCAACATTTCACGCCGTAGCCACATTACCAGCCACATAAGAGACCTCTACTGGCTCCCAGTCAACAAAAGAATCACATTTAAGCTCCTCACACACACCTACAAAGCCCTAGACAACGCAGGACCTGCATACCTCAACCACAGCCTTACATTCCACATACCTACCAGAGACCTCAGATCTGCCCACTGGACACCGTCCCACGTATACACAAGTCCATAGCCAGAGGAAGACCCTCTCCTACCTTGCAGCAAATACCTGGTGCACCCTGCCTCTCCACCTCCAGCAATCACGGCCACTGCCTCAATTAAGGAAGGACCTCAAGACTTGGCTTGACTGAGCGACCTTTGTCCCTGTCCTCAGGCAGGTCGCCCGCCCAGCCGCCACACGGTCCTCCTGTGACCCTGCCCCGCTGATCACTGCTGCCTGCTGCCTCGTTCCTGCCACTGCCGTGATTGCTGTTGTTGCGTTAGCCCTTGCCCACCTGGGCTCTCTTTCTCCTGTTGCCCGTTTTTGGTTTGTTTAAACTGTACTTCTGATTCCCCCCCTGGTGTGCCTTTTGTGACCCCTCTCCCCCGTTTTTGCTTTTTGTATCCCTATCCCGGTTTTGCCTTGAGTCTTCTCCCCCGTTTGCCTTCTGTGCCATTTCCCTCCCGCCGCTGCAGCCCTGCGGCCCCGCCCCCCACTGTTCCCATTCGCCACCCCACTCCCGCCTCCCAGCTGCTCCTCCCTCCCACAGCCCTTCATATGGAGGCCGCGCGGCGGTGAAGGGAGCGACCTTTGACCCTGTCCTCAGGCAGGTCGCCCCCCCAGCCGCCACATGGTCCTCCTGTGACGCTGCCCCACTGATCACTGCTGCCTGCTGCCTCATTCCTGCCACTGCCGTGATTGCTGTTGTTGCGTAAGCACTTGCCCACCTGGGCTCTCTATCTCCTGTTGCCCGTTTTTGGTTTGTTTAAACTGTACTTCTGATTCCACCACTGGTGTGCCTTTTGTGACCCCTCTCCCCGTTTTTGGCTTTTCGTATCCCTATCCCGGTTTTGCCTTGTGTACTCTCCCCCGTTTGCCTTCTGTGCCATTTCCCCCCCGCCGCTGCATCCCTGCGGCCCGCCCCCGCTGTTCCCATTCGCCACCCCGCTCCCGCCTCCCAGCTGCTCCTCCCTCCCACAGCCCTTCATATGGAGGCCGCGCAGCGGTGAAGGGAGCGACCTTTGACCCTGTCCTCAGGCAGGTCGCCCCCCCAGCCGCCACACGGTCCTACTGTGACGCTGCCCTGCTGATCACTGCTGCCTGCTGCCTCGTTCCTGCCACTGCCGTGATTGCTGTTGTTGCGTAAACCCTTGCCCACCTGGGCTCTCTATCTCCTGTTGCCCATTTTTGGTTTGTTTAAACTGTACTTCTAATTCCCCTACTGGTGTGCCTTTTGTGACCCCTCTTCCCCGTTTTTGCTTTTTGTATCCCTATCCCGGTTTTGCCTTGTGTCCTCTCCCCCGTTTGCCTTCTGTGCCATTTCCCTCCCGCCGCTGCATCCCTGCAGCCCCACCCCCCACTGTTCCCATTCACCACCCCGCTCCCGCCTCCCAGCTACTCCTCCCTCCCACAGCCCTTCATATGGAGGCCGCGCAGCAGGCGTGCAGCGGACGCGTGCAGTGGGCGCGCCGCTGGAGCGCCGAAGGCAAGCCCATCTGTGCCCGTCCGCGCCTGTACCGCACCCAGCGCCAGAACCCCTGGCCCCCGCAGATGCCAGGGAACTCGACTGAGATACAACTCCGCCGCCCTCAACGCACTCAACACCGGATGAACACCAACCTGCTACAGAGCTACCCCGAAGCGAACCGGAGGACCATTCGCCTGCCAAGCATGCAAATTCACCTGCCTCCGAAGCTGCGCCAAACCGAGCAACAACAACAACCACCTCAAGTGCATCCTCCTCAACACCCTCTCCGCCCACAAGCACACCATCGAACTCTGGGACTTCCTCGATACAACAGCACCAGACATCGCCTTCCTCACGGAAACCTGGATGAACACCTCCTCGGCCCCCGACATCGCCAAAGCCATCCCGGACGGCTACAAGATCACCCGGAAGGACCGGGCCAACCGAACCGGAGGAGGAATCGTCATCATCTACAGGAACACCATCAACATCACGACCAACAATGAAGACACACTCGCCGCCGCTGAACACCTACACTTCCAGATCCACACCGACCCCAAGACCACCCTTAGAGGAACGCTCATATACAGACCCCCAGGCCCGCGCTCACAATTCAGCAAAACCATCGCCGACCTCATCAGCCCACATGCCCTAGCCTCACCAGAATACATCCTCCTAGGGGACCTGAACTTCCACCTGGAGAAAAACAGCGACAACAACACCACCACCCTGCTAGACAACCTCGCCAACCTCGGACTCAAGCAACTGGTGAACACCCCCACCCACCTCGCTGGCTACACGCTCGACCCCATTTTCTCCGCCAGCAACCACGTCTCCTTCAGCCACTCCACCAAACTACACTGGACCGACCACAGATGCATCCACTTCACCTTCGAAAAGAACACATCCCACCACCGTACTCAACAAATCCCACGCAGATGCTGGAGCAAAATCACCACAGACCAGCTCCTCTTATCGCTGAGCCAGAACCCGCCAGCCAACACCACCGACACCAACGATCCAGCCCACAACCTAACACAGTGTATCACCAACTGCGCCGACAACCTCGCTCCACTGAAGAACCACCCAGGCAAGACCGGCAACAGGAAAACCCAGTGGTTCACAGACGCCCTCAAAGACTCAAAGAAATCCTGCCGAACCCTCGAAAAAAACTGGCGGTATGAACAAACCACAGAAAACATGACAGCCCTCAAGAACGCCACCCGCAAACACAACCAGCTGATCCACACCACCTAAAGAACATCATTCAAAGAGCGACTAGACAACAACACCCGAAACAACAAGGAACTCTTCAACATCGTCAAAGAGCTCTCCAACCCCAGGGGTAGCAATAACGACATTACTCCGTCACAAGACCTCTGCAACTCCCTCGCCACGTTCTTCCACCGAAAGATCGCAGATATACACGACAGCTTCGGACCCCAGACTCCACCTCCAGGCACCGAACTAACGACCCCCACCACCACCCTCAGCACCTGGACCCCCATCAGCACTGAAGACACCACCAACGTCATGAACTCCATCCACTCCGGCTCCCCCTCCGACACATGCCCCCATCATATCTTCAACAAAGCCAACACCATCATCGCACCCCATCTCCGGAACGTCATAAACATCTCCCTCGCTTCTGCCGCCTTCCCCGAGAGCTGGAAGCACACAGAAATCAACACTCTTCTGAAAAAACCCACAGCGGAGCACCAAAGACCTCAAGAACTTCTGCACCATCTCTCTTCTTCCCTTCCCGGCTAAAGTCATCGAGAAGACCGTCAATAAACAGCTGACGGCTTTCCTCGAGGCAAACCACTCGCATGACCCGTCCCAGTCCGGGTTTCGAGCCAACCACAGCACCGAGACGGCCCTCATCGCAGCCACCGACGACATCAGGATCCTGATGGACAAAGGAGAAACAACCACCCTCATCCTTGTGGACCTCTCGGCAGCCTTTGATACCGTATGCCACCTCACCCTAATAACCTGCCTTTTCAACACTGGCATCCAAGGAAAGGCCCTGGACTGGATAATCTCGTTCCTCTCCGACAGAACCCAGAGAGTCCGCCTCCCTCCCTTCCGCTCAGCGGCCACCGAGATCATCTGCGGCATACCCCAAGGCTCCTCGCTCAGCCCAACACTCTTCAATATCTACATAAGTCCCTCGCCGCCATTGCACGCAAACACAAGATCAACATCATCTCCTATGCCGATGACACCCAGCTGATACTCTCCCTCACCAAAGACCCAGCCACCGCCAAAACCAACTTCCAGGAAGGAATGAAAGACGTCGCAGAATGGATGAAGCTCAGTCGCCTGAAGCTGAACTCAGACAAAACAGAGGTCCTCATCCTCGGACAATCCCCATCCGCCTGGGATGACTCCTGGTGGCCCACAGCACTGGGTTCCGCGCCGACACCCTCGGACCACGCACGCAACCTGGGATTCATCCTGGACTCCTCCCTCATGATGACCAAGCAAGTCAACGCCGTCTCGTCCTCTTGCTTCAACACCCTGCGCATGCTCCGAAAAATGGTCAGATGGATCCCCACCAAAACCAGAAAGACCGTCACCCAGGCCCTCGTCACCAGCCGACTGGACTACGGAAACGCCCTATACGCAGGAACCACCGCCAAACTTCAGAAACAACTTCAACGCATACAGAACGCCTCCGCACGACTCATCCTCGACATCCCTTGCCACAGCCACATATCCGCCCACCTGAGAAACCTGAACTGGCTCCCTGTCAGCAAGAGGATCATGTTCAGGCTCCTCACCCACGCACACAAAGCGCTCCACGACATGGGCCCCGAATACCTCAACAATCGCCTCTCATTCTACACTCCCACCCGCCAACTCCGCTCCGCCAGCCTCGCCCTCACCACCGTCCCACGGATTCGCAGTACCACCACCGGAGGAAGATCGTTCTCCTACCTGGCAGCCAAAACATGGAACTCCCTCCACTCACACCTACGACTGACCCAGGACCATCTAACCTTCAGGAAATACCTCAAGACCTGGCTGTTCGAGCAGTAGCAGCACCCCACCTCCCTTCAGCGCCTTGAGACCCTCACGGGTAAGTAGCACGCTCTATGAATGGTTTGATTGATTGATTGATTGAACCACAAGTCCTTCAATGGACCAGCAGCTCCACCCCAGCACCTTGAGACCCTTTGGGTGAGTAGTCGTGCTTACAAACCACTGATTGATTGATTGATTGATTGATGAGCATTTGATTCTCCACCTCACTAAAATTACTCTTCCTCATTCCCCGCTGGTCGAACTAGACATCCTGGCAAGTGCTGGCATTGCTGAGTTTGTTGACCTGGCTGCTGCTGCCTTCTGCCTGCCCCATCTCTTCCTTTAGATGTATGAGGAAATGTTTTTTTTCAACTGCATCACTTTTTGTTGGAATTCTGATGCAGAATGCACTCAAATGGGATGCATGGCTGATTTGCGTTGCTTTATGTGCAGCAAGGCAGCCTAGCATCACTTTTGCTACAAATGAGTCCGTTTTCACCACAAAATTCCTCCGACGGGTGCATAATTTTTTTGACCCAGCCTGGGACCTTATGTCATGGTATGCAGTATCGTAAATCGATGCATACAAGCTGCCTAGAGCTATTGTCCTGCAGCACAAGTATTTCTGACGTATTGCTGCCTTACTGCAGCGATGCGTCAGTTCTTATGAATTAGCCACTTACTTTATAGTAAAAGGAAATACGAATATTTCTTTTAAGTTCCCCAATTAAATTATAAGGCCTGCTGATGTTTTAACCAATTTTTAAAGGTCATGTCTGCAATAGGATACCTGTTTGCAGATATTGGGCTGAGTTAGACACCAGGCCCACTTGCCAAGCCCACAAATGGATGCACAAGCATGTGCACATTTGGTAACTTAAACCAACATAGATCTTCTTACCCCCTGGTGCTCAACAGCAGACTTTGGGGCATTTTTACAAGGAAATCCCACCTTCAATGTGTGATTTGTTGAGGCAGCCGAGGCACGTTCCTTGCTCCATATTTACAAGGTGACGCATCTATGCAGATGCTTCACTTTTCTCGGCCTGCATCGGTTTTTACCATTGTCGAAATCGGCTGTGAAGCGCTAGTTTTAATATATGCAAGAGAGACGTTCCCACCTAAAATCCCCTGCAAACCTGACTCAGTGGTATTTACGATATTTTGCAAAAGTGACACATCTTCAGGAAGTAGGCCGCTGAGCTTGAGATGCGTCAGAATTTCTAGACTCATTTACAAGCCCTGTACACTGCAGGAACGTTACTCTTTGTCCCTTTCTGTTGAGGCACGGGGCTTAGCCATACCTGCAAAGCCACGTGAAGCCACCCTGCATTGATTTTCATGGTCTTGTACATATGGAGTGAGACAACACATTACAAGTCATTGTGTTGCCTCACACTATTAGGCGTATTAGGATGACGGGCGGACCTGCGTCCCTCCGCCACCCACGAGGTGGAGGGACCGTCCGCAGGGGTAGCAGCGGTCCTTCCAGTGCAATTAGGATGTGACCGCCACCCTGGCGGTCACATCCCGTATCTTTAACCTTGCGGCGGGTGCTGCTTGAAGCAGCACCCGCCGCAAGGTTAAAAATGCATGCTTTGCATTTACATGCACAAAGCGGCAGGCACCGCTCGGTGCCTGCCGCTTTGTGCATGTAAATGCTGGGGGGTACCATAGGTACCCCCCATGTGCACCCCCCACCCCCCGACATCGCAACAGGCCCCCAAACACAAAAGACCACATGCTTTTCCACGGCGGAAAAGCCGCCGTGGAAAAGCATGTTTCAGTCTGTATCCTAATATGGCTGGCGGTGTCTTGAAGACACCGCCACCATATTTGCCAGCATACACCGCGGATCAGCGGCGGACAGACTTGCCGTCCGCCGCTGATCCCACCGCCATCCTAATGTGGCGGTGGGTGTTTCCAATGTCTGCGGTGGTGAATCCGCATCCTCCAGGCCGGCGGTGGCTTCCGCCGGTCCGGAGGATGCGGATTCACCGCCATCCTAATCGGCCCCTATGTTGGGGAGGCTTGCCATGGGTGTTCCCACGTAAAACCCATGGCATTTGACACATTCCCAGATTTACAACAAGCTGTAAACTTCGAAATGCGTCAAAAGCCTATGCAGGCAGAGGGAAGGCACAATGAGGAGAAATAACATTATTTCTTCTCGGTTTTTTTCTTTCTATGTGTGCTGCATTCAGCAACACACATAGAAAGAGGAGATCACCTCCATTTATTGTTTTTGTGCAGGAAGATGTCCTTTCCTGCACAAAAACAATCATCCTTACAAAGAAGACACCCTTACGCCATGGTACAAGTGTCCCTGTGCTGGTGCAAGGCAGCCCGTTGAGCACCAGTGCAGGGAGAAAGGACAGGAATGCACTGTATCTAATAGGTATAGTGCATTCCTGCCCTTTATTTTTGACGTAGGTTATCGTAGCAGGAATGCTTGCGTCTCTGCCCTACTCGAGAAAATTGCAATGTATGCCCCTAAATACCAGGCATAGGAATGACGCATTGGCTGTGGCATAGGTATCTGACCCGCTGAAGTGACTTGAAACTGTAATGTCAAATCAAGTCACATCAGGTAAGCGCACACATAACGTAGGTAACATAGTAAATATCATATCACACACTATCACAGACTTGTATGCACTCACATAATATGTCACACGGGCGTAGGCATAGTGGTACACATCAATATAATATGCCCACTTGTATTCCTGACATCCAGGACCAATGAAATAGAGTGTATGGGGAGTTTTTCACCTTTTCACACTCTTTTACATTGGTACCCACATATGAGGCAACTTGCAACAATCAAAACGTACGCATCACCTCTAATTTCTGACGCATTGCTATAGTTCTGTCAGTCAGTCAGTCAGTCATAAATCTTTTATTCGGTTGCCATAATTTTGTAGGAACCATAAAAAGAGCATTACAATATACAATTTAAAAAATTTGGTCAACAGTAGGAATAATTCCAAGAAACATGAGTACATTTAAAAGGATTACAATTTGTTAGAATAATTAAAAAGACAGAGGATGTGATAATAAAGTGCTAGTGCATTAAAAACAGCCAATTAATCATAGTTGCAACGGAATTTTATACACATTTTCAGAAAACATGCTACACATTTGGCAATGAATACGGAATCCAAGTATTGCAAAGCCAAGAAAGCGGGACGACAGGATCTCAAGCCCATGAATGAGAGTAGCGGAATGATCCAACGCTTTCGAGGCAATTCATAAAACCTACAAAATAGTATAACGTGAATAGTGGATTGGTCCGAGGCGTCGTCACATGGGCATATAATAATAGTTTTAGACCAATCCTGTTTTTTCGGAAAAGAAATCAGACAAAAAAAGTATTAAGACGAAACCTTGTAAGAAGATATTTTTCATGTGCGTTCAAGTGATATTTTAAAAACGGTTGGATGCCTAAAGTAGTTTGAACAGTTAGAATCTGAATATTAGAGGGCTTGCTAATTTCTTGAGATAGACGCAACTCCCTTAAATGTGATAGACATAAAACTTTCAGCTTTTTCCTTGAAATGTTTGACATAGTTAATGGCTCAAGGAAGTACAAAGACAGATCTAAGTCCACCAAAAAATTGTTCACATAGGCCAACCAGGGGATTTTGGCCCAGTATACCAAGCCCAGGCAGTCGGTAATAAGGGATGCGGGTCAGATGACACTGCTCTGTGGTCCACACTCGGTGCCATAAGAGAATGGGCTGAATTTTGATTTTATCAGTAATATAGTACATACCCAACTCGATATGGCAACCGTAAGATGGAGCACTTTTAGGAACTGCCCGCACATACCTGATAGAAGTGTTTTCTACAACCTGAAGAGCATCTGCCGCAGCATAGCCCCAAACCCCCGCGCCATATACAGCCACACTATGGCATTTGGCATAATAAGTTTTCAAGAGTTCTTCGGGGGAGGCTTACCAAGCTTTCTTGGAAAGGCTACCAAGGCAGTGGTGGCTCGTAGAAACAGTAGTTTCCTACTGCACATAGCCTGCCTCCAAGACATTTTACTGTCAAATAGAATGCCTAGATAGGGATAGGTGTTAGTACAATCCAGCTTGTCATTGGCAATAACAATCGGTTTGGGTTTCTTTAACCGCTTCCCCACATGCATGACAAAAGTCTTTTTGATATTGACCTTTAAGTCCAGAGAGGACATATAGTTACAGTAGTTGTTAAGAAGGTGCTGTAGCTGGTTAGGGGTTCTTGCCATTATCATAGAGTCGTCTGCATATAATAATGCAGGGATAGGGCGATGGGCTATTGTGGGGAGGTCCTGGTTCCCTACCAACATAGCCAACTCTAGGCCATTAGTATAAAGATTAAAGAGGAAGGGAGCCAGTACACAGCCCTGTCTGACTCCCCTGGAAATGACAAATGACGATGTAAGATCGCCATGAATCCCGTATCTCACCCTCGCCGAAGCGCCAGAATACAGTTCACGTAGAAATGTGACCAGGGGTTGCTCAACGCCCAGTTCAGTTAAAAGTGACCATAATTTTGAGTGGGAAACACAGTCAAAAGCTGTGGAGAGGTCAAGGTATACAAGGTGTAGATTACCACTCTTAGCCCCCACATATTTGCCGGTAAAAAGGGAAAGGTTTAACGCCTGCTCTACCGTGCCCCTCCCGAAACCCATATTGGAGGTCGGTCATAATTTTATTGGCCTCGGCCCAGTCATGTAATCGCTCGAGAACCAGTCGACCTGCCACTTTTCCAAGGGAATCAAGGAGGGATATCGGCCTGTAGCATGCAGGGTCAGTGCGATCACCTTTTTTAAAAATGGAGAGTAACGTAGTCTTATGGCATCCTACCCATGGATGAGTCAGAATTTCTGATGCCTCCTTGGGGCTTTGCATCATGGAGCCCTATATTGTAAATTTGTCACACCCATGGCGTTGTACGTTTTTTTGACGCAGGCACAACAAATTTTGAAGCATCGCTGCCTTGGCGCAGCGATGCATCATTTCTTGTAGATAAGGCCCTTTGTTTTAACCCCTTGCGTGCGCATGATGGAACCACGCCGTCATGAGCCACAGGCGGCATGTGCTCATGACGGTATGGTTCTGTCATGCGGCTGCTGCTCCGCTCACACGGCATTAATTCCCCGCCTGTGCGGAAAAATGAATGAGCAGGACGGGCCGTGACGGAACCACGCCGTCATGAGCACACGCCGCCCGTGGCTTATGACTGCGTTGTTCCGTCACGAGCACAGCAGCGCCGCGCTCAACCCCCAACCCCCCCACGCCGCGGCGAAATTCGTGCCACGGCGAAGGGGTTAAAAAGTAGCTACTTTTATTCAGCACTCACATCTTTGTTTTTGCTACAGTGAGTAAAACTCAATTAGTGAGACGCCCTCATAGGAGAGAATTCAATGCAGGCTGGTCCAAAAGCAGTGGACTAAATTAGATCAGAACCACATTCATCACAGGAGGTTACGATGAGTACCCCACCAATGATATACGTGATTGTATTATTTATTAATGACGTAAAACGCAACATATACGTCTGTTTGCACAAGTTTGCAGAGGGCATTCTATGCTTAACAAGTTTTCCCCCCGAGGTATCATCAGTTGAAAATTTAGTTTTTGCACTGCTACAAATATTGCTGCAAAATGTCGTGCACTTCTGTGAATGCTTCAATTTATGCTCTCTTGACCGAGTTGTCATGCCGACAGGATTAGTGACAGTGTTATAAACAAAAACGTATTAAAATTCCGATATCCAACTACCATAGAATAGAACTTGTTCTTTTCAGTGAAAAGGGCAGGGCACCGGGGAGAGGGTAATGAAGTTTAGGAGTTAACAGTTATTCTACTTTCCCATATCCCGTGGGGATATCTTTTTGAGGGCACAGAAGCTTTTGAGACCTTGTCGAATCCCGCAGAGCATGAAGACAAGCCACCACAATAAAATGCGCGTCTGTAACAGTGCTCAGTTTTTTTGCCGAAGCCTTTAGCAGGAGACCTTCAACTGAGCCGCGTGTCGTTACCTGCGAGATTTTCCTTTGCGGCACAACAGGGGTGATGAGACCGGCGCAGGTGCTTTTAACCGAGGCAGTGTTCAAAAAAAGCGCGATGCTTCCTGAATCAGAAAGAACCTGTGGGCGCCTAGATGTAAAGGGAAGCAACTGCTGTCTCCTGCAAGAAAGATAGTTTTGGAAGTGAACATCAGTTTCACTGTGGGAGACCACAGTGCCAGCATACTGCTGCTTTTTAACATGCTGCACGAGCGCCCCACTAAAAAACAGCAAAGCGTGGCTGGCCTCCAGGTATGAACGTTACTGACTGCGAAAGCGCGCCATTCCAGACATCACCACAACATTGAACAATGCGGGCACCGGCGTTGCTAGAATATATTCCCGCCCTGGTTGGTTAATGGTTAGTTTTCTTATAGTATTAAAATGTATCACTTCTTAATGTTTTCGAACAGATCTGTATATCGGGTACCGGTGGTTACCAAGCGATTGCTATTAGTCAAGTCAATAAAATATTGTTCCATGTTGAATTATTTTGGCTCCTAAAACTTCTAAACAGGGAATTTTGAAAAAATGCATTCTACATTGTCGAATTAAACAATAAACTTTTAAAAATGAAGGGAACACAGAAACAGGCCGAACATCTATCTGGCCGGCATTTGAAGGCAAAATAATATCAGAGAAAACCTGAACAAGCATTGATGAAAGCATTATCTTTTGTGTCTCGATCTCTATATTTCTTTTTGCTTTGGAGAAACAAGGGTGACAGGGGGGATGTTTATTGGATTCGTGCATAACAATGGAATATGATTTATGTACAGAGATCTTAATTCCTTATATATATTTTTTCTAGATAGTGAATTACAGTATGAGGATTATACACTAAAATACTGGTGAAGAGCTATCATACATAACGGAATGTTACATTAAAGAACATTATGTTCACATAAGGTAAATTGACTGATGCTTATATCAATAAGGGTCTTGCTACAAATACAACTTTTTTGATGTTTTTCTGATGTGGTGTGGCTCACTGGTTAGAGGCGGCAGACCCTGAAGCAGAGGATGGCCTGGGACCAGGGTTCAATTCCTGACGCGAGTCTGCGGACTCGATAATTCTCGCCGCGGTGCCTACTCTAACCAGGAATCACACTCGGCAACTCTGGGCATTAGCTTGCCTCATCTCCACAACGGCCCCCCACATACGCCGGGGATGCCTGGTTTCATCTTGGAGATACCCAGTAGGGACCATCTCACAGGGAAAGCCAGGAAGGGTTCCCCAGCGGTCTATAGCGCAGAGATACTCCTTCGGGAGTCGATTCTAGCGTGTTAGCCACAATTAATTTTAAATTAATTAGGTGATTTAAATTGGTAGTCGCTAAGGGTATGGGTTGCATAGAAATAATAGATGTTGTTTAGACTGCATTATGTGGTCTCCTGGGTTTTTAATGTTTTTCATAAAGATAACATCACATCAGAAACATCTGCTTATTGTGTTGCTTACATTTCAAGCATGTATTTTTGAGTGTATTTTGGAAGTGGAACAGGCAAAGTGTATTAATGTATTCTTTTTTTTATCCGTATTGTAATTGTGTATTTATTTTCTATGTCTGTAACACCCTCGAAGAAGCTCAGTGAGTGCGAAACATATGTTGGAAATATAAGAAAGTAGCCACTGCATAAGAAAGTGACTACATGAATGGATAAAAAAAAACTTCACAAGAAACACAGTTGTTGTGAACTATTATTTATCTCAGTATAGTATTTTTATGTTATATATATATCTATACCACTATTATAAAGGAAGAACTTTGAACCTTTGAGGCGGGTAAACTCGGGAACCACAGCGCCAATCGACACACCCGATACATCGTTGTAATCGTCAGGGTGTGCAGATGGACATAGGCTATATAAAGTTAAAAAATATACGTTATATAAAAAATTTAGCAAAAAAAAAAAGTCGTCCCGTGAAAGACGCGCCGGCCGCGACCTGCGTGCTGACGTCAGGAGCGCGGGAAGGAGCGGCGTTCAGGAGCGTGAGGAGGAGCGGCGGACATGGCGCGGGAAGGAGCGCCGGACAAGCGGGGAGGAGCGGTGAGGAGCGGCGGACAGGCGGTGAGGAGCGGCGGACAGGCGGGGAGGAGCGGTGACGAGCGGCGAGGAGCGGCTGAGCGGTGAACTGAGGAGCGTGGTGAACTGAGGAGCGTGGAGGAGGAGCGGCGGTGGAGGTAAGGCTCCGGGGGACCCACGGACAATGTCAGGGCAGGCGGGTGTCGGGGCACGCGGAGGACAGGGCGGGCGGGGGCCGGGGCAGGCGGGGGCCCTGAACACCCATGGCGGGGGCCGGGGCGGGCGGGGGCCCTGAACATTCATTTCGGGATGGGCTGCTATGTCGGGGCGGGCGGGGGTCGGGGAAGCCTGATTGCTCCCGGACAAGGTCGGGGCGGGCTGCTAGTATATATATATATATATATATATATATATATATATATATATATATATATATATATATATATATATATATATATATATATACGGTGCCTATGTGTTAATTATGCTGCAGCTGAGCCCTTCATCACTCGGTAGGAGGAGCTCTCTATAAAGACTTGCTGGGGTTGTTTGTGTCGGACAGTGGCATTTGAGGAAGGCACTTGAGGAAGGCTAATCGACGAAACCGGTCTGCCGATTCTTCATTCAATAAACATCCAAAGTACCCCGTTGTGTCCCTTGCTTCTTCTTATGGGGAGATGTGCTGTGTGATGTTCTACACCTGCAGCCTGTGGCACGCTACAAGGGACCCTTCCTATTTGGGCTTCGAATTGCACTGGCGAGCAGGACCCTGTCCGTTCTTTCAACCAAGCAATTGGATTTTCGCGGCCCGCCTACTCACCTTTGTTGTCAGGAGCTGCTGCCAGCCGGCGGACTGGGACTTCCCGGAGAGCCGCGAGTACATGATTTGCGTCTCCAGACCTGGCGGCATCGGAGGAGCAGGCCTGGAAGTAGTCTCTTTTCTGTCCTAAGCGCTTTGGGTACCTTAGAGCATGCCAAACCAGATCTTCTCCAAACATTGTCATGTAACAGAGAAATGTGAAGTTAACATTGATGTACTGTATATTTGAACATATTCCAATATGGCCACCGTAGAGGTGCAATCCATGACTCCAAATGTAAGTCCCCTTTCTATGCTTAGTACCGTCAGCATGTATGTATAGCACTGTGTCACAAACGCTCAGTGTGTGATCAAGAGAGTGTAAACTTTCGAATCGCATAACACTGAGGAATTCATTTTTGGATCCATGGTAATATATATATATTACCTACTGGCGGTCGCCAGTAGGTATATATAGTTAGGATTTTTTCTCTATGGGATTTTTGAAAATTCTATGTCTAATAACTTTGGCGTTTGTGGACGGAATTGGCTGAAATTTTCAGGAAAATGGAACATTTTGTTTCTGAGCAGCCCCTGGAAATTTGGGGGGGGTTCGTCAAGGGGGGGCCGAGAAAAAAGGGGGGTCCCAAAACGTGTTTTTAACATTGAGTTTTCCATAGGGCGGTTGGCCTCACTTTTAGCCCGAACGGCTGAATGGATTTCAACGAAACTTGGCAAAATTGTAGGGACTGGTAGCCCGATGTGCCTTTTGTAGGTCTCAATATATGTGCTCCAGTGGATTTTGAGAAATTAACGTTTAAAAAAAGATATATATCTGTAACAGCGGACCGGGCAGCGCTCCGGTTCGCGGACCTTACGCGTAACGGAACTTCGCGTAGCGAAGCTGATTGGCTCTCCGGTGTCTGTCAACATTCTAAACAGTCCGGTGCGGCCGCCATCTTGTCTCTCGGTAGGATCGAGAGACAAGATGTGGTGAAAAACGAAGGGGGAAATGAAGGAAAGGGGGCAAGGTAGACCCCTCCTGACCCCCTAGGATTGATGAGGGGGATATTAAAGTCCCGCGGGGTAAAAAAAAAAAAAAATTGCGATTTTTCGCCCTAGAGGCGCGTCCCGGTACGCGAACCGGGCAGCTCACCGGGCAGCTAACCGGGCAGCTAACCGGCAGCGTAACGGGAGTCCGCCATCTTGTGTTTTTGGAGCGTCCGGTTCGCGTACCGGGTAGCGTCCTGGTAAGCGTAACAAAGAGAAACAATAAAAAAAAAAATTCCAGCAAACTTGGCAAAATTGTAGGGACTGTTTGTTTGATGTGCCTTTGCAAGGCTTCAAGATATGTGCACGTGAGGATTTTGACAAATTAAAGTTAAAAAAAATATATTTATCTGTAAGCGTGCTCCGGCGCGCTTACGTTATGGGTTTGGTTTGCGCTGCAGAGCTGATACGTCGCGACGCGTCATGAGGCGTCTCACGTGGCTACGTGATACGTCACGTAATAAACAATATATTTTACAGCTATAGATATTAGCTTTTAAAAAACCAATGAAATTCACTGAAAAAGCCATAGGTTATAGACCATATATAGTTAGGAATTTGCATTTACAAAACCTTGAAAATTCACTGAAAAAACCATAGGTTAGAGACCATATATAGTTAGGAATTAGCATTTAAAAAACCTTATTTTACTCACACAAAACCATTGAAATTCCATATATAGTTAGTTGCACTAACTATATATCGCGCACCCGCAATCCACTGCTGATGATGTCACATATTACATCATTCATGACATGGTCAGTGACATCACTGATGACATCACTGATGACATCTCAAATGACATCACTGATGACATCACTGATGACATTACTGATCACAACACTGATGACATCATTCATGTGATAATACGATGAACCTCTTCAGACTCTAATATAACCTTAGATACACTCAGTGTAAACAGACACTCACAGACTGTCACTCATCCATGGAGTTACTCACACACCTAGTCAGTCATGCAAAGAATCAATCACACCTCCATTTCCTCAACTATACAGCTATACACACCTTATTTATTAAAACATATACTAACACATATTTACTCTCTTATACAATCCCTGATACAAGTTCTCAACGATCCATACAGCTACTCACACATTCACTGGCTCTTATGCACAGCTATTTATATATGTCAACTCTCACATGTACTGTGTTTTACATATGTACTTACTTTCACATGTAGCACTGAGATATCCATTCACTCACCAATACACTCATGCACACAGTCACCCGCCCATACAGCTGTTTCCACATGCACTTTTGAACCCATACATCTAGTTAATCAACTGCTCACACATCTATACACAAAGTCATACACCTCCCAGCCACCCACACACACACTCAGTCTCCCATACAAATACTTGGGCAACCACTCAATAACCCATATAGTTACTCATATAGCTACTGATCAACACATGCAGCAGTTTACAGAACAACAAACATAATGATGCACAAATTAAGACAGTTTAGTCACTAACCCATGCACTCAGAGAGACACATTTAATCACTCACTCATACAGTCATTCATGCACCTACTAAATCCTTCATCCAGACACGTATACATCCTCTCATTCTTCAATATGTAAGACATATTAAACTTTACAGAAACATACAGTCACTGGATGTTGTCATCAGTGATGTCATTTAAGATGTCATCAGTGATGTCATCAGTGATGTCACTGACCATGTCATGAATGATGTAATATGTGACATCATCAGCAGTGGATTGCGGGTGCGCGATATATAGTTAGTGCAACTAACTATATATGGAATTTCAATGGTTTTGTGTGAGTAAAATAAGGTTTTTTAAATGCTAATTCCTAACTATATATGGTCTCTAACCTATGGTTTTTTCAGTGAATATATATATATATATATATATATATATATATATATATATATATATATATATATATATATATATATATATATATATTACCTACTGGCGGTCGCCAGTAGGTATATATAGTTAGGATTTTTTCTCTATGGGATTTTTGAAAATTCTATGTCTAATAACTTTGGCGTTTGTGGACGGAATTGGCTGAAATTTTCAGGAAAATGGAACATTTTGTTTCTGAGCAGCCCCTAAAAATTTGGGGGGAGTTCGTCAAAGGGGGGCCGAGAAAAAAGGGGGGGTCCCAAAACGCGTTTTTCCCATGTTAATTTCCATAGGGCGGTTGGCCTCACTTTTAGCCCGAACGGCTGAATGGATTTGCACGAAACTTGGCAAAATTGTAGGGACTGGTAGCCCGATGTGCCTTTGCTAGGTCTCAATATATGTGCTCCAGTGGATTTTGAGAAATTAACGTTCAAAAAAAGATATATATCTGTAACAGCGCTCCGGGCAGCGCTCCGCTTCGCGTACTTTTCGCGTTACGGAGCTTTGCGAAGCGAAGCTGATTGGTTCTCCTGAGTCTGTAAACATTCCAAACAGTCCGTAGCGGCCGCCATCTTGTCTCTCGGTAGGATCGAGAGACAAGAGGAGGCCAAAGCGAAGGGGCAAATGACCATAAGGGGGCATAGTAGATCCTCCCTGACCCCCTAGGTTTGATGTGGAGGTTTTAAAAGGGCCCTGCGGGGCAAAAAAAAAAAAAATCAAACGGCTGAATGGATTTGCATGAAACTTGGCAAAATTGTAGGGACCGGTAGCCCGATGTGCCTTTGCTGGGTCTCAATATATGTGCTCCAGTGGAGTTTGAGAAATTAACGTTCAAAAAAAGATATATATCTGTGACAGCGTCCCGGGTAGCGCTCCGTTTCGCGTACTTTTCGCGTTATGGAGCTTTGCGAAGCGAAGCTGATTGGCTCTCCGGTGTCTGTAAACATTCCAAACAGTACGGAGCGGCCGCCATCTTGTCTCTCGGTAGGATCGAGAGACAAGAGGAGGCCAAAGCGAAGGGGGAAATGACCATAAGGGGGCATAGTAGATCCTCCCTGACCCCCTAGGTTTGATGTGGAGGCTTTAAAAGGGCTCCGCGGGGCAAAAAAAAAAAAAAAAAAAAACGGTTTTTTTTTGGTGGGGTGCGCCCGGTTCGCGTAACGGGAAGCGGACTGGGGAGCGTACTACAAGGAAACAAGAATGAATGACTTTTAACTTATTGTATGTTTATAGACTTTTTATTTTTCTTTTTTTTCTGCTGAGTGACGTCTCGGCCTATCTCCACGGGATGCAGTCCCTACCATCTCGGCGTTTAAGCCCAGGGGGACCGGTAGTGTGGGAGAGATAACGTCTGTTAACATTCGATTCGAAGGAAATCAGGAAGTGTTGATAAACATTGTCTGCGCCATCTTGCCTTTTTTCAAATGCCACACTTTTGTCGTGCACGGCCGCCATTTTAGATGCCTTGACCAGACCCACTCTCTGCACGCTGTCGATCCTTAGCATGGCTCCCCACCCTCGCAAGCATCTCCCCCAGGCACTGGTCACCCCCGCACTCTGTCTTATGCATGGGCAATAAACCTCCCCCCATCTGCGCTGCTCTTCCCTGAGAATCACACCCTGTGCCCGCCCGACACCTCCCTTTCGCCCTATTCACTACCGCACCCTCTGACACTCCTCTTCCTCTGTGTCCGATTGTCCAGGCCGGTCCCAGGCTATCAGCTAGCCCTGCAGATGTAGTTTATGGCCCCAGCTGTAAAGAATCACCCCTCTTCAAAGGAGTTACAGTAGATCAAGGCCCCCACCCGATGAGATCCGTCACACCACACGCGTTCCTACTATCTGAAAACCATCCTGTATTGTGATTGGGGAGGGGACCGAGCCTGAAGCGGAAGATTCCAGGGATGCCTCTTTGTACATCAAAGTTTTTACAATTATGTGTCACATTAAAAATATATAGCACTCCAACAAAGTAGTAGGATTATAAAACTTTAATAACTTATAAATATATACAACGCAACAAAAACAGTAAAAACATTTAAACATTTTTAGGAAAAAAGCAACAATGGTCAGTAGCTGTGTTTTATGCGAATAGTCCCAAGGCAGCACAACGTGCTGAGTTCTGGACGGCACCCAGGTGATGTTGCCTGGGTGCCGCACTGGTTTTGGGTATCCTACAATGCAGCTCCGAAAAACAGCGTGGGGCGTCCCGGGGGGTGGCCTCGTCAGTAGCGATCTGTTGTGCGAATAGTCCCAAGGCAGCAGAACGCGCTGAGATGTGGATGGCACCCAGGTGATGTCCAGTAAGTTGCCGCACTGGTTTTGGCATCCTACAATGCTGCTCCGAATAACGGCGTGGGGCGTCCCGGGGGGTGGCTCGTCAGTAGCGGTCTGTTGTGCGAATAGTCCCAAGGCAGCAGAACGCGCTGAGATGTGGATGGCACCCAGGTGATGTCAAGTAAGTTGCATCACTGGTTTTGGTATCCTACAATGCTGCTCCGAATAACGGCGTGGGGCACCCGGGGGGGGGGGGTGAGGCGGCGTGAACGGGCCTCCCCAGGTGGAGGCTCGTCTGCTGTAGTGGGGCGCCCCTTTACCGTTTCAGTTGCCATTCTGCTCGCTTTTGGTACACTGTGCCAAAATCCGCCATTCAGCTGAGTTGTGCCCACTCTTGCGGTGCAGCGATAGGCGACTGCCACAGGACTCTCAAAATGGCGGCAGGCTCTTTCCTTTTTGGGCCTGGTCCACTGAAATGGCCCTGGGACACCTTGGAAATCGGAGGCTTGTCTGCTAGGTCTTGGACCCCATTCTCGAAAGCGTCCCCTCAGCCTTGAAGATTCTACAAAAGTCTTGGGGGCCCCAGACTCCTACAGGCTTCCGGTGGGGAGCGGCTGCCATGATTGCTCGCGGAATGACCACGACGGAGCCACGAGATGGTGGTGCTTTCATGCTGACGCCAGCTTCAGTCTGAAACATCCAGAAACAAGGTGGGGCTTTCATCGTTTGGGAAAAAAAAAAGTTTTCATCCAATGAAAAGTGTTATTTTTAGGTCATATGATCAAGCCTTCCATCATTAGGAAACCAAAAGTAAAATGAACCAATGAAAAGTTTTATAAACAAGTCACATGACCTGTTATGTGGCATAGGGTATAAAAAGCGTAGAAAATCTGTTGGCACGCGAGGCGGCGTCAGTAGCGGACCGATGTGCGAATAGGCCGAAGGCAGCACAACGAGCCAAGATCCGGATGGCACCGAGGTGGTGTCCACCAAGTTGCCGCACTGGTGTGGCCATCCTACAATGCTGCGCTGAAAGTCGGCGTGGGGTGCCCCGTTGGCCTGTGAGGCGGCGTCAGTAGCGGACCGATGTGCGAATAGGCCGAAGGCAGCACAACGCGCCAAGATCCGGATGGCACCGAGGTGGGGTCCAGCAAGTTGCCGCACTGGTGTGCCATCCTACAATGCTGCGCCGAAAGTCGGCGTGGGGCGCTCCGTTGGCCTGTGAGTTCGCGTCAGTCAGTGGGGGTTGTTTGAGGATCTGACTGCATTGGAAAGCAATGTGATGCTGTGCGTCGCCCCCAAGATGAAGGTTCCTCGGCTGCAGTGGGGCGCCCCTTGGTGTTTCACTCGCTATGCAGCTGAGTTGTGTGCGCACTTGCGGCGAATAGGCCGAAGGCAGCACAACAATATTTTCGGAATGGAAGACACCACAAGGCGCTGAGATTCGGTTGGCACCGAGGTGGTGTCTAGCAAGTTGCCGCACTGGTGTGGCCATCCTACAATGCTGCTCCGAATAACGGCGTGGGGTGCCCGAAGGGGGAGGGGAGGCGGCGTGAACGGGCCCCCCCAGGTGGAGGCTCGTCTGCTGTAGTGGGGCGCCCCTTTACCGTTTCAGTTGCCATTGAGCTGAGTTTCGGCCGCTCTTGATGCTACAGCGACAGGCGGCTGCAACAGGACTCTCAAAATGGCGGCCTGTTCTTTGGATTTGGGCCTGGTCCACTAAAATGGCCCTGGGACACCTTAGAACTCGGACGCTCAAATTTTTTTCCTTTCCTCTACATGCAAAAAAGGTAAATGCCCGGTACGTTACCTGCCTCATCTGCCACGATGTACTCTCCAGAGGAACCGAAAAAAAATATAGTTATGGTAACTATACCATGCATCGTCATATGGAGAGGTGGCACCGATTAATTATAGTGCTGCACAAAAGAGAGATTTGGAGGAGAACCCCCGACTTGCCAGTACATTCACCAAAGAAGGGGCACTGACAGCATCAGAGGCAAGGGAAACGGTCCCAAATATTTAGAAGAACTTTGGAAAGATTAAAATGACATGTTTAGATTGTGGCAAATTAATTTCATGTGGACAGATGAGTGTTACTCTAATAAATACAGCATATGAACATCATCATAGTCGATGGTTGGTGGAGACATTTTGACTATATCCTGGACCTGCCCGTCCTTGCCCAAAATGGCGCCGGAATAAATGGGACTCGTAACTCCTTGTTGTGTACTGGTTGCACAACCTTGATATCACGAGATACGCATGCAGTTTTGAAGCACATGGCGGGCGGGGACGAGAATTGATTGAATATTTCGACATCCCTATTGATATTAAGTTCTGATGTGTTATTGATTACTGTACTATTGAAAGTTCGAATTAACGTCACCCATGGTACTTGCCCGCAAATGTATATCTAGATAATTTTATTGTAACTGGCCCTGTCGTATTTTAATTATAAAATGTACGTCCACCGATTCCGCAACTGTTAGACACCTTAGTTCTTGCAACCTAATGGCCCGCCCGTTACGTTCCTCTACAGTGTAAATGTCTACTCATCATATACGATTAGAGTTTGCTCCGTGGCCGGCCCACGTGGTTATAGGCCCGTATTTGTATACTGACATTTTCACAATAAAGGTTTTTAAAAGAAAACATGGTAGTAGTATTTACATTGGTAACGTTTTTAATAATAGTCACTGTTTTAGAATCAGTAAAAGGCAAGTGAAATAAAGCAGTCCAATTACATGAAGGGTAAAAGGTATAATACGCAGGAACGCAGTAAAGATAAATGGTCAAGGGCTGTTGTGTTTTCTACTCCTGCAACATAAAGTGATCGATAAGAATCTGATATTCAGGCGTATCGGCGACTAAGACAGCAGGCCGAGCCTCTTTTGCTCAACGGCTCCGTCATGGGACGAAGAAACGCCCTTTTTCTCGAAAAAGGAATATATTTTACTTGCAGGACAGTTGTAAATTTTCCGGGAAAGTACATTAGCCTGGAACATTATAACATATGTTTAAGAAAAAATAATGTTCAAAAGTAATAAAAAGCGTAATTTTTAGGTCATATGACCAAGCCTTTCATCATTAGAATAAGAAAAGTAAAATGAACCAGTGAAAAGTTTTATTAACAAGTCACGTGACTAGTTATGCTTACGTTACGCGCTGCGCGCCGCGCCCCGGATCGCTTCCGGGAAGCTGCGCTTCCCGCACCGGAGCACTTCCGGATGCGCTAACGCGGCGCGTCATATGACGCATTACGCGACAACGCAGGTCCAGAATATAGTCAAAATGTCTCCACCAACCAGCGGTCGGAACACAACCCCTTTCAGCACGCTAAATAGTTCTGTTAAATGACAACAGAAGGGACAGGCAACAAGAACCATCAGTCAAAGAGGGGAGGGCAAGTTCTTCTCTTCCGGGTCACGTTGGGGCGCTACCGGAACTGATCGAATTGGTAGTCTACAGTGTTTCTGGATGTTTCAGACTGAAGCTGGCGTCAGCATGAGAGCACCACCATCTCGTAGCTCCGTCGTGGCCATTCCACGAGCAATCATGGCAGCCGCTCCCCACCAGAAGCCTGCGGGAGTTGGGGGCCCCCAAGACTTTTGTAGAATCTTCAAGGTTGAGGGGACGCTTTCGAGAATGGAGCCCAAGCTCTAGCAGACAAGCGTCTGAGTTCCAAGGTGTCGCAGAGCCATTTTAGTGGACCACGCGCAAATCTGAAGAGCCGGCCGCCATTTTGAGAGTCCTGTGGCAGCCACCTATCGCTGCACCGCAAGAGCGGGAGCAACTCAACTACATGGTGAGCGAGACGCTGTAGTCGAAAGAGCGGGCGGTAAACAGCTGAATAGCGGAAGAGGCACAGTGTAGCAAAAGCGGGCGGAATGGCAACTGAAACGGTAAAGGGGCGCCCCACTACAGCGTGTCTTTAGGTGAAACGGATTGTGGGACAAGGTCAAGAATGGAAGAGTCACCAAAAGGCAAAAAGTTCCGCTTGACCCCGGGAGCCGGCCACCTATGTCGGGGGCGATCTCAGTAATTTACAACAAGGGGTGGTGATGGACAGAGTCTCTGAATTAAGCAGAGTACTCTCACCCAGTCAAGAGATCAGGGCTAGATCCAACACCGTTTTTTAGCTCATTGCACCATCCCAGTTTCAGAACCTGGCTGTATGCAAATTAGTCTGTCCCTGGCCCAGTGCATCATGGGAACAGGGCAGACCAGACTACAAAAGCCAATTCTTACACTGGGAAGGAAACAAGCTTCCGGGGACCGGTTTCTACCATTCCAGGCGTCTTCGGCCCGGCTTGCTTGAATCCTGATGGTGCAATGAGCAAGGGACTCACATCTGAGTATACCCTTCCACGCTTAGGGTGGACAAAATAATTTACAACAAGGGGTGGTGATGGACAGAGTCTCTGAATTAAGCAGAGTACTCTCACCCAGTCAAGAGATCAGGGCTAGATCCAACACCGTTTTTTAGCTCATTGCACCATCCCAGTTTCAGATCCTGGCTGTATGCAAATTAGTCTGTCCCTGGCCCAGTGCATCATGGGAACAGGGCAGACCAGACTACAAAAGCCAATTCTTACACTGGGAAGGAAACAAGCTTCCGGGGACCGGTTTCTGCCATTTCAGGCGTCTTCGGCCCGGCTTGCTTGAATCCTGATGGTGCAATGAGCAAGGGACTCACATCTGAGTATACCCTTCCACGCTTAGGGTGGACAAAATAATTTACCACAAGGGGTGGTGATGGACAGAGTCTCTGAATTAAGCAGAGTACTCTCACCCAGTCAAGAGATCAGGGCTAGATCCAACACCGTTTTTTAGCTCATTGCACCATCCCAGTTTCAGAACCTGGCTGTATGCAAATTAGTCTGTCCCTGGCCCAGTGCATCATGGGAACACGGCAGACCAGACTACAAAAGCCAATTCTTACACTGGGAAGGAAACAAGCTTCCGGGGACCGGTTTCTGCCATTTCAGGCGTCTTCGGCCCGGCTTGCTTGAATCCTGATGGTGCAATGAGCAAGGGACTCACATCTGAGTATACCCTTCCACGCTTAGGGTGGACAAAATAATTTACAACAAGGGGTGGTGATGGACAAAGTCTCTGAATTAAGCAGAGTACTCTCACCCAGTCAAGAGATCAGGGCTAGATCCAACATCGTTTTTTAGCTCATTGCACCATCCCAGTTTCAGAACCTGGCTGTATGCAAATTAGTCTGTCCCTGGCCCAGTGCATCATGGGAACAGGGCAGACCAGACTACAAAAGCCAATTCTTACACTGGGAAGGAAACAAGCTTCCGGGGACCGGTTTCTGCCATTTCAGGCGTCTTCGGCCCGGCTTGCTTGAATCCTGATGGTGCAATGAGCAAGGGACTCACATCTGAGTATACCCTTCCACGCTTAGGGTGGACAAAATAATTTACAACAAGGGGTGGTGATGGACAGAGTCTCTGATTTAAGCAGAGTACTCTCACCCAGTCAAGAGATCAGGGCTAGATCCAACACCGTTTTTTAGCTCATTGCACCATCCCAGTTTCAGAACCTGGCTGTATGCAAATTAGTCTGTCCCTGGCCCAGTGCATCATGGGAACAGGGCAGACCAGACTACAAAAGCCAATTCTTACACTGGGAAGGAAACAAGCTTCCGGGGACCGGTTTCTGCCATTTCAGGAATCTTCGGCCCGGCTTGCTTGAATCCTGATGGTGCAATGAGCAAGGGACTCACATCTGAGTATACTCTTCCACGCTTAGGGTGGACAAAATAATTTACAACAAGGGGTGGTGATGGACAGAGTCTCTGAATTAAGCAGAGTACTCTCACCCAGTCAAGAGATCAGGGCTAGATCCAACACCGTTTTTTAGCTCATTGCACCATCCCAGTTTCAGAACCTGGCTGTATGCAAATTAGTCTGTCCCTGGCCCAGTGCATCATGGGAACACGGCAGACCAGACTACAAAAGCCAATTCTTACACTGGGAAGGAAACAAGCTTCCGGGGACCGGTTTCTGCCATTTCAGGCGTCTTCGGCCCGGCTTGCTTGAATCCTGATGGTGCAATGAGCAAGGGACTCACATCTGAGTATACCCTTCCACGCTTAGGGTGGACAAAATAATTTACAACAAGGGGTGGTGATGGACAGAGTCTCTGAATTAAGCAGAGTACTCTCACCCAGTCAAGAGATCAGGGCTAGATCCAACACCGTTTTTTAGCTCATTGCACCATCCCAGTTTCAGAACCTGGATGTATGCAAATTAGTCTGTCCCTGGCCCAGTGCATCATGGGAACAGGGCAGACCAGACTACAAAAGCCAATTCTTACACTGGGAAGGAAACAAGCTTCCGGGGACCGGTTTCTGCCATTTCAGGCGTCTTCGGCCCGGCTTGCTTGAATCCTGATGGTGCAATGAGCAAGGGACTCACATCTGAGTATACCCTTCCACGCTTAGGGTGGACAAAATAATTTACAACAAGGGGTGGTGATGGACAGAGTCTCTGAATTAAGCAGAGAACTCTCACCCAGTCAAGAGATCAGGGCTAGATCCAACACCGTTTTTTAGCTCATTGCACCATCCCAGTTTCAGAACCTGGCTGTATGCAAATTAGTCTGGCCCAGTACATCATGGGAACATGGCAGACCAGACTACAAAAGCCAATTCTTACACTGGGAAGGAAACAAGCTTCCGGGGACCGGTTTCTGCCATTTCAGGCGTCTTCGGCCCGGCTTGCTTGAATCCTGATGGTGCAATGAGCAAGGGACTCACATCTGAGTATACCCTTCCACGCTTAGGGTGGACAAAATAATTTACAACAAGGGGTGGTGATGGACAGAGTCTCTGAATTAAGCAGAGTACTCTCACCCAGTCAAGAGATCAGGGCTAGATCCAACACCGTTTTTTAGCTCATTGCACCATCCCAGTTTCAGAACCTGGATGTATGCAAATTAGTCTGTCCCTGGCCCAGTGCATCATGGGAACAGGGCAGGCCAGACTACAAAAGCCAATTCTTACACTGGGAAGGAAACAAGCTTCCGGGGACCGGTTTCTGCCATTTCAGGAATCTTCGGCCCGGCTTGCTTGAATCCTGATGGTGCAATGAGCAAGGGACTCACATCTGAGTATACCCTTCCACGCTTAGGGTGGACAAAATAATTTACAACAAGGGGTGGTGATGGACAGAGTCTCTGAATTAAGCAGAGTACTCTCACCCAGTCAAGAGATCAGGGCTAGATCCAACACCGTTTTTTAGCTCATTGCACCATCCCAGTTTCAGAACCTGGCTGTATGCAAATTAGTCTGTCCCTGGCCCAGTGCATCATGGGAACATGGCAGACCAGACTACAAAAGCCAATTCTTACACTGGGAAGAAAACAAGCTTCCGGGGACCGGTTTCTGCCATTTCAGGCGTCTTCGGCCCGGCTTGCTTGAATCCTGATGGTGCAATGAGCAAGGGACTCACATCTGAGTATACCCTTCCACGCTTAGGGTGGACAAAATAATTTACAACAAGGGGTGGTGATGGACAAAGTCTCTGAATTAAGCAGAGTACTCTCACCCAGTCAAGAGATCAGGGCTAGATCCAACATCGTTTTTTAGCTCATTGCACCATCCCAGTTTCAGAACCTGGCTGTATGCAAATTAGTCTGTCCCTGGCCCAGTGCATCATGGGAACAGGGCAGACCAGACTACAAAAGCCAATTCTTACACTGGGAAGGAAACAAGCTTCCGGGGACCGGTTTCTGCCATTTCAGGCGTCTTCGGCCCGGCTTGCTTGAATCCTGATGGTGCAATGAGCAAGGGACTCACATCTGAGTATACCCTTCCACGCTTAGGGTGGACAAAATAATTTACAACAAGGGGTGGTGATGGACAGAGTCTCTGATTTAAGCAGAGTACTCTCACCCAGTCAAGAGATCAGGGCTAGATCCAACACCGTTTTTTAGCTCATTGCACCATCCCAGTTTCAGAACCTGGCTGTATGCAAATTAGTCTGTCCCTGGCCCAGTGCATCATGGGAACAGGGCAGACCAGACTACAAAAGCCAATTCTTACACTGGGAAGGAAACAAGCTTCCGGGGACCGGTTTCTGCCATTTCAGGAATCTTCGGCCCGGCTTGCTTGAATCCTGATGGTGCAATGAGCAAGGGACTCACATCTGAGTATACTCTTCCACGCTTAGGGTGGACAAAATAATTTACAACAAGGGGTGGTGATGGACAGAGTCTCTGAATTAAGCAGAGTACTCTCACCCAGTCAAGAGATCAGGGCTAGATCCAACACCGTTTTTTAGCTCATTGCACCATCCCAGTTTCAGAACCTGGCTGTATGCAAATTAGTCTGTCCCTGGCCCAGTGCATCATGGGAACACGGCAGACCAGACTACAAAAGCCAATTCTTACACTGGGAAGGAAACAAGCTTCCGGGGACCGGTTTCTGCCATTTCAGGCGTCTTCGGCCCGGCTTGCTTGAATCCTGATGGTGCAATGAGCAAGGGACTCACATCTGAGTATACCCTTCCACGCTTAGGGTGGACAAAATAATTTACAACAAGGGGTGGTGATGGACAGAGTCTCTGAATTAAGCAGAGTACTCTCACCCAGTCAAGAGATCAGGGCTAGATCCAACACCGTTTTTTAGCTCATTGCACCATCCCAGTTTCAGAACCTGGATGTATGCAAATTAGTCTGTCCCTGGCCCAGTGCATCATGGGAACAGGGCAGACCAGACTACAAAAGCCAATTCTTACACTGGGAAGGAAACAAGCTTCCGGGGACCGGTTTCTGCCATTTCAGGCGTCTTCGGCCCGGCTTGCTTGAATCCTGATGGTGCAATGAGCAAGGGACTCACATCTGAGTATACCCTTCCACGCTTAGGGTGGACAAAATAATTTACAACAAGGGGTGGTGATGGACAGAGTCTCTGAATTAAGCAGAGAACTCTCACCCAGTCAAGAGATCAGGGCTAGATCCAACACCGTTTTTTAGCTCATTGCACCATCCCAGTTTCAGAACCTGGCTGTATGCAAATTAGTCTGGCCCAGTACATCATGGGAACATGGCAGACCAGACTACAAAAGCCAATTCTTACACTGGGAAGGAAACAAGCTTCCGGGGACCGGTTTCTGCCATTTCAGGCGTCTTCGGCCCGGCTTGCTTGAATCCTGATGGTGCAATGAGCAAGGGACTCACATCTGAGTATACCCTTCCACGCTTAGGGTGGACAAAATAATTTACAACAAGGGGTGGTGATGGACAGAGTCTCTGAATTAAGCAGAGTACTCTCACCCAGTCAAGAGATCAGGGCTAGATCCAACACCGTTTTTTAGCTCATTGCACCATCCCAGTTTCAGAACCTGGATGTATGCAAATTAGTCTGTCCCTGGCCCAGTGCATCATGGGAACAGGGCAGGCCAGACTACAAAAGCCAATTCTTACACTGGGAAGGAAACAAGCTTCCGGGGACCGGTTTCTGCCATTTCAGGAATCTTCGGCCCGGCTTGCTTGAATCCTGATGGTGCAATGAGCAAGGGACTCACATCTGAGTATACCCTTCCACGCTTAGGGTGGACAAAATAATTTACAACAAGGGGTGGTGATGGACAGAGTCTCTGAATTAAGCAGAGTACTCTCACCCAGTCAAGAGATCAGGGCTAGATCCAACACCGTTTTTTAGCTCATTGCACCATCCCAGTTTCAGAACCTGGCTGTATGCAAATTAGTCTGTCCCTGGCCCAGTGCATCATGGGAACATGGCAGACCAGACTACAAAAGCCAATTCTTACACTGGGAAGAAAACAAGCTTCCGGGGACCGGTTTCTGCCATTTCAGGCGTCTTCGGCCCGGCTTGCTTGAATCCTGATGGTGCAATGAGCAAGGGACTCACATCTGAGTATACCCTTCCACGCTTAGGGTGGACAAAATAATTTACAACAAGGGGTGGTGATGGACAGAGTCTCTGAATTAAGCAGAGTACTCTCACCCAGTCAAGAGATCAGGGCTAGATCCAACACCGTTTTTTAGCTCATTGCACCATCCCAGTTTCAGAACCTGGATGTATGCAAATTAGTCTGTCCCTGGCCCAGTGCATCATGGGAACGGGGCAGACCAGACTACAAAAGCCAATTCTTACACTGGGAAGGAAACAAGCTTCCGGGGACCGGTTTCTGCCATTTCAGGCGTCTTCGGCCCGGCTTGCTTGAATCCTGATGGTGCAATGAGCAAGGGACTCACATCTGAGTATACCCTTCCACGCTTAGGTTGGACAAAATAATTTACAACAAGGGGTGGTGATGGACAGAGTCTCTGAATTAAGCACAGTACTCTCACCCAGTCAAGAGATCAGGGTTAGATCCAACACCGTTTTTTAGCTCATTGCACCATCCCAGTTTCAGAACCTGGCTGTATGCAAATTAGTCTGTCCCTGGCCCAGTGCATCATGGGAACAGGGCAGACCAGACTACAAAAGCCAATTCTTACACTGGGAAGGAAACAAGCTTCCGGGGACCGGTTTCTGCCATTTCAGGCGTCTTCGGCCCGGCTTGCTTGAATCCTGATGGTGCAATGAGCACGGGACTCACATCTGAGTATACCCTTCCACGCTCAGGGTGCACAAAATAATTTACAACAAGGGGTGGTGATGGACAGAGTCTCTGAATTAAGCAGAGTACTCTCACCCAGTCAAGAGATCAGGGCTAGATCCAACACCGTTTTTTAGCTCATTGCACCATCCCAGTTTCAGAACCTGGCTGTATGCAAATTAGTCTGTCCCTGGCCCAGTGCATCATGGGAACAGGGCAGACCAGACTACAAAAGCCAATTCTTACACTGGGAAGGAAACAAGCTGCCGGGGACCGGTTTCTGCCATTTCAGGCGTCTTCGGCCCGGCTTGCTTGAATCCTGATGGTGCAATGAGCAAGGGACTCACATCTGAGTATACCCTTCCACGCTTAGGGTGGACAAAATAATTTACAACAAGGGGTGGTGATGGACAGAGTCTCTGAATTCAGCAGAGTACTCTCACCCAGTCAAGAGATCAGGGCTAGATCCAACACCGTTTTTTAGCTCATTGCACCATCCCAGTTTCAGAACCTGGCTGTATGCAAATTAGTCTGTCCCTGGCCCAGTGCATCATGGGAACAGGGCAGACCAGACTACAAAAGCCAATTCTTACACTGGGAAGGAAACAAGCTTCCGGGGACCGGTTTCTGCCATTTCAGGCGTCTTCGGCCCGGCTTGCTTGAATCCTGATGGTGCAATGAGCAAGGGACTCACATCGGAGTATACCCTTCCACGCTTAGGGTGGACAAAATAATTTACAACAAGGGGTGGTGATGGACAGAGTCTCTGAATTAAGCAGAGTACTCTCACCCAGTCAAGAGATCAGGGCTAGATCCAACACCGTTTTTTAGCTCATTGCACCATCCCAGTTTCAGAACCTGGCTGTATGCAAATTAGTCTGTCCCTGGCCCAGTGCATCATGGGAACAGGGCAGACCAGACTACAAAAGCCAATTCTTACACTGGGAAGGAAACAAGCTTCCGGGGACCGGTTTCTGCCATTTCAGGCGTCTTCGGCCCGGCTTGCTTGAATCCTGATGGTGCAATGAGCAAGGGACTCACATCTGAGTATACCCTTCCACGCTTAGGGTGGACAAAATAATTTACAACAAGGGGTGGTGATGGACAGAGTCTCTGAATTAAGCAGAGTACTCTCACCCAGTCAAGAGATCAGGGCTAGATCCAACACCGTTTTTTAGCTCATTGCACCATCCCAGTTTCAGAACCTGGATGTATGCAAATTAGTCTGTCCCTGGCCCAGTGCATCATGGGAACAGGGCAGACCAGACTACAAAAGCCAATTCTTACACTGGGAAGGAAACAAGCTTCCGGGGACCGGTTTCTGCCATTTCAGGCGTCTTCGGCCTGGCTTGCTTGAATCCTGATGGTGCAATGAGCAAGGGACTCACATCTGAGTATACCCTTCCACGCTTAGGGTGGACAAAATAATTTACAACAAGGGGTGGTGATGGACAGAGTCTCTGAATTAAGCAGAGTACTCTCACCCAGTCAAGAGATCAGGGCTAGATCCAAACACCGTTTTTTAGCTCATTGCACCATCCCAGTTTCAGAACCTGGCTGTATGCAAATTAGTCTGTCCCTGGCCCAGTGCATCATGGGAACAGGGCAGACCAGACTACAAAAGCCAATTCTTACACTGGGAAGGAAACAAGCTTCCGGGGACCGGTTTCTGCCATTTCAGGCGTCTTCGGCCCGGCTTGCTTGAATCCTGATGGTGCAATGAGCAAGGGACTCACATCTGAGTATACCCTTCCACGCTTAGGGTGGACAAAATAATTTACAACAAGGGGTGGTGATGGACAGAGTCTCTGAATTCAGCAGAGTACTCTCACCCAGTCAAGAGATCAGGGCTAGATCCAACACCGTTTTTTAGCTCATTGCACCATCCCAGTTTCAGAACCTGGATGTATGCAAATTAGTCTGTCCCTGGCCCAGTGCATCATGGGAACAGGGCAGACCAGACTACAAAAGCCAATTCTTACACTGGGAAGGAAACAAGCTTCCGGGGACCGGTTTCTGCCATTTCAGGCGTCTTCGGCCCGGCTTGCTTGAATCCTGATGGTGCAATGAGCAAGGGACTCACATCGGAGTATACCCTTCCACGCTTAGGGTGGACAAAATAATTTACAACAAGGGGTGGTGATGGACAGAGTCTCTGAATTAAGCAGAGTACTCTCACCCAGTCAAGAGATCAGGGCTAGATCCAACACCGTTTTTTAGCTCATTGCACCATCCCAGTTTCAGAACCTGGCTGTATGCAAATTAGTCTGTCCCTGGCCCAGTGCATCATGGGAACAGGGCAGACCAGACTACAAAAGCCAATTCTTACACTGGGAAGGAAACAAGCTTCCGGGGACCGGTTTCTGACATTTCAGGCGTCTTCGGCCCGGCTTGCTTGAATCCTGATGGTGCAATGAGCAAGGGACTCACATCTGAGTATACCCTTCCACGCTTAGGGTGGACAAAATAATTTACAACAAGGGGTGGTGATGGACAGAGTCTCTGAATTAAGCAGAGTACTCTCACCCAGTCAAGAGATCAGGGCTAGATCCAACACCGTTTTTTAGCTCATTGCACCATCCCAGTTTCAGAACCTGGATGTATGCAAATTAGTCTGTCCCTGGCCCAGTGCATCATGGGAACAGGGCAGACCAGACTACAAAAGCCAATTCTTACACTGGGAAGGAAACAAGCTTCCGGGGACCGGTTTCTGCCATTTCAGGCGTCTTCGGCCTGGCTTGCTTGAATCCTGATGGTGCAATGAGCAAGGGACTCACATCTGAGTATACCCTTCCACGCTTAGGGTGGACAAAATAATTTACAACAAGGGGTGGTGATGGACAGAGTCTCTGAATTAAGCAGAGTACTCTCACCCAGTCAAGAGATCAGGGCTAGATCCAACACCGTTTTTTAGCTCATTGCACCATCCCAGTTTCAGAACCTGGCTGTATGCAAATTAGTCTGTCCCTGGCCCAGTGCATCATGGGAACAGGGCAGACCAGACTACAAAAGCCAATTCTTACACTGGGAAGGAAACAAGCTTCCGGGGACCGGTTTCTGCCATTTCAGGCGTCTTCGGCCCGGCTTGCTTGAATCCTGATGGTGCAATGAGCAAGGGACTCACATCTGAGTATACCCTTCCACGCTTAGGGTGGACAAAATAATTTACAACAAGGGGTGGTGATGGACAGAGTCTCTGAATTAAGCAGAGTACTCTCACCCAGTCAAGAGATCAGGGCTAGATCCAACACCGTTTTTTAGCTCATTGCACCATCCCAGTTTCAGAACCTGGATGTATGCAAATTAGTCTGTCCCTGGCCCAGTGCATCATGGGAACAGGGCAGACCAGACTACAAAAGCCAATTCTTACACTGGGAAGGAAACAAGCTTCCGGGGACCGGTTTCTGCCATTTCAGGCGTCTTCGGCCCGGCTTGCTTGAATCCTGATGGTGCAATGAGCAAGGGACTCACATCTGAGTATACCCTTCCACGCTTAGGGTGGACAAAATAATTTACAACAAGGGGTGGTGATGGACAGAGTCTCTGAATTAAGCAGAGTACTCTCACCCAGTCAAGAGATCAGGGCTAGATCCAACACCGTTTTTTAGCTCATTGCACCATCCCAGTTTCAGAACCTGGCTGTATGCAAATTAGTCTGTCCCTGGCCCAGTGCATCATGGGAACAGGGCAGACCAGACTACAAAAGCCAATTCTTACACTGGGAAGGAAACAAGCTTCCGGGGACCGGTTTCTGCCATTTCAGGCGTCTTCGGCCCGGCTTGCTTGAATCCTGATGGTGCAATGAGCAAGGGACTCACATCTGAGTATACCCTTCCACGCTTAGGGTGGACAAAATAATTTACAACAAGGGGTGGTGATGGACAGAGTCTCTGAATTAAGCAGAGTACTCTCACCCAGTCAAGAGATCAGGGCTAGATCCAACACCGTTTTTTAGCTCATTGCACCATCCCAGTTTCAGAACCTGGCTGTATGCAAATTAGTCTGTCCCTGGCCCAGTGCATCATGGGAACAGGGCAGACCAGACTACAAAAGCCAATTCTTACACTGGGAAGGAAACAAGCTTCCAGGGACCGGTTTCTGCCATTTCAGGCGTCTTCGGCCGGCTTGCTTGAATCCTGATGGTGCAATGAGCAAGGGACTCACATCTGAGTATACCCTTCCACGCTTAGGGTGGACAAAATAATTTACAACAAGGGGTGGTGATGGACAGAGTCTCTGAATTAAGCAGAGTACTCTCACCCAGTCAAGAGATCAGGGCTAGATCCAACACCGTTTTTTAGCTCATTGCGCCATCCCAGTTTCAGAACCTGGCTGTATGCAAATTAGTCTGTCCCTGGCCCAGTGCATCATGGGAACAGGGCAGACCAGACTACAAAAGCCAATTCTTACACTGGGAAGGAAACAAGCTTCCGGGGATGGGTTTCTGCCATTTCAGGCGTCTTCGGCCCGGCTTGCTTGAATCCTGATGGTGCAATGAGCAAGGGACTCACATCTGAGTATACCCTTCCACGCTTAGGGTGGACAAAATAATTTACAACAAGGGGTGGTGATGGACAGAGTCTCTGAATTAAGCAGAGTACTCTCACCCAGTCAAGAGATCAGGGCTAGATCCAACACCGTTTTTTAGCTCATTGCACCATCCCAGTTTCAGAACCTGGCTGTATGCAAATTAGTCTGTCCCTGGCCCAGTGCATCATGTGAACAGGGCAGACCAGACTACAAAAGCCAATTCTTACACTGGGAAGGAAACAAGCTTCCGGGGACCGGTTTCTGCCATTTCAGGCGTCTTCGGCCCGGCTTGCTTGAATCCTGATGGTGCAATGAGCAAGGGACTCACATCTGAGTATACCCTTCCACGCTTAGGGTGGACAAAATAATTTACAACAAGGGGTGGTGATGGACAGAGTCTCTGAATTAAGCAGAGTACTCTCACCCAGTCAAGAGATCAGGGCTAGATCCAACACCGTTTTTTAGCTCATTGCACCATCCCAGTTTCAGAACCTGGCTGTATGCAAATTAGTCTGTCCCTGGCCCAGTGCATCATGTGAACAGGGCAGACCAGACTACAAAAGCCAATTCTTACACTGGGAAGGAAACAAGCTTCCGGGGACCGGTTTCTGCCATTTCAGGCGTCTTCGGCCCGGCTTGCTTGAATCCTGATGGTGCAATGAGCAAGGGACTCACATCTGAGTATACCCTTCCACGCTTAGGGTGGACAAAATAATTTACAACAAGGGGTGGTGATGGACAGAGTCTCTGAATTAAGCAGAGTACTCTCACCCAGTCAAGAGATCAGGGCTAGATCCAACACCGTTTTTTAGCTCATTGCGCCATCCCAGTTTCAGAACCTGGCTGTATGCAAATTAGTCTGTCCCTGGCCCAGTGCATCATGGGAACAGGGCAGACCAGACTACAAAAGCCAATTCTTACACTGGGAAGGAAACAAGCTTCCGGGGACGGGTTTCTGCCATTTCAGGCGTCTTCGGCCCGGCTTGCTTGAATCCTGATGGTGCAATGAGCAAGGAACTCACATCTGAGTATACCCTTCCACGCTTAGGGTGGACAAAATAATTTACAACAAGGGGTGGTGATGGACAGAGTCTCTGAATTAAGCAGAGTACTCTCACCCAGTCAAGAGATCAGGGCTAGATCCAACACCGTTTTTTAGCTCATTGCACCATCCCAGTTTCAGAACCTGGCTGTATGCAAATTAGTCTGTCCCTGGCCCAGTGCATCATGGGAACAGGGCAGACCAGACTACAAAAGCCAATTCTTACACTGGGAAGGAAACAAGCTTCCGGGGACCGGTTTCTGCCATTTCAGGCGTCTTCGGCCCGGCTTGCTTGAATCCTGATGGTGCAATGAGCAAGGGACTCACATCTGAGTATACCCTTCCACGCTTAGGGTGGACAAAATAATTTACAACAAGGGGTGGTGATGGACAGAGTCTCTGAATTAAGCAGAGTACTCTCACCCAGTCAAGAGATCAGGGCTATATCCAACACCGTTTTTTAGCTCATTGCACCATCCCAGTTTCAGAACCTGGCTGTATGCAAATTAGTCTGTCCCTGGCCCAGTGCATCATGTGAACAGGGCAGACCAGACTACAAAAGCCAATTCTTACACTGGGAAGGAAACAAGCTTCCGGGGACCGGTTTCTGCCATTTCAGGCGTCTTCGGCCCGGCTTGCTTGAATCCTGATGGTGCAATGAGCAAGAGACTCACATCTGAGTATACCCTTCCACGCTTAGGGTGGACAAAATAATTTACAACAAGGGGTGGTGATGGACAGAGTCTCTGAATTAAGCAGAGTACTCTCACCCAGTCAAGAGATCAGGGCTAGATCCAAAACCGTTTTTTAGCTCATTGCACCATCCCAGTTTCAGATCCTGGCTGTATGCAAATTAGTCTGTCCCTGGCCCAGTGCATCATGGGAACAGGGCAGACCAGACTACAAAAGCCAATTCTTACACTGGGAAGGAAACAAGCTTCCGGGGACCGGTTTCTGCCATTTCAGGCGTCTTCGGCCCGGCTTGCTTGAATCCTGATGGTGCAATGAGCAAGGGACTCACATCTGAGTATACCCTTCCACGCTTAGGGTGGACAAAATAATTTACAACAAGGGGTGGTGATGGACAGAGTCTCTGAATTAAGCAGAGTACTCTCACCCAGTCAAGAGATCAGGGCTAGATCCAACACCGTTTTTTAGCTCATTGCACCATCCCAGTTTCAGAACCTGGCTGTATGCAAATTAGTCTGTCCCTGGCCCAGTGCATCATGGGAACAGGGCAGACCAGACTACAAAAGCCAATTCTTACACTGGGAAGGAAACAAGCTTCCGGGGACCGGTTTCTGCCATTTCAGGCGTCTTCGGCCCGGCTTGCTTGAATCCTGATGGTGCAATGAGCAAGGGACTCACATCTGAGTATACCCTTCCACGCTTAGGGTGGACAAAATAATTTACAACAAGGGGTGGTGATGGACAGAGTCTCTGAATTAAGCAGAGTACTCTCACCCAGTCAAGAGATCAGGGCTAGATCCAACACCGTTTTTTTGCTCATTGCACCATCCCAGTTTCAGAACCTGGATGTATGCAAATTAGTCTGTCCCTGGCCCAGTGCATCATGGGAACAGGGCAGACCAGACTACAAAAGCCAATTCTTACACTGGGAAGGAAACAAGCTTCCGGGGACCGGTTTCTGCCATTTCAGGCGTCTTCGGCCCGGCTTGAGTGAATCCTGATGGTGCAATGAGCAAGGGACTCACATCTGAGTATACCCTTCCACGCTTAGGGTGGACAAAATAATTTACAACAAGGGGTGGTGATGGACAGAGTCTCTGAATTAAGCAGAGTACTCTCACCCAGTCAAGAGATCAGGGCTAGATCCAACACCGTTTTTTAGCTCATTGCACCATCCCAGTTTCAGAACCTGGCTGTATGCAAATTAGTCTGTCCCTGGCCCAGTGCATCATGGGAACAGGGCAGACCAGACTACAAAAGCCAATTCTTACACTGGGAAGGAAACAAGCTTCCGGGGACCGGTTTCTGCCATTTCAGGCGTCTTCGGCCCGGCTTGCTTGAATCCTGATGGTGCAATGAGCAAGGGACTCACATCTGAGTATACCCTTCCACGCTTAGGGTGGACAAAATAATTTACAACAAGGGGTGGTGATGGACAGAGTCTCTGAATTAAGCAGAGTACTCTCACCCAGTCAAGAGATCAGGGCTATATCCAACACCGTTTTTTAGCTCATTGCACCATCCCAGTTTCAGAACCTGGCTGTATGCAAATTAGTCTGTCCCTGGCCCAGTGCATCATGTGAACAGGGCAGACCAGACTACAAAAGCCAATTCTTACACTGGGAAGGAAACAAGCTTCCGGGGACCGGTTTCTGCCATTTCAGGCGTCTTCGGCCCGGCTTGCTTGAATCCTGATGGTGCAATGAGCAAGAGACTCACATCTGAGTATACCCTTCCACGCTTAGGGTGGACAAAATAATTTACAACAAGGGGTGGTGATGGACAGAGTCTCTGAATTAAGCAGAGTACTCTCACCCAGTCAAGAGATCAGGGCTAGATCCAAAACCGTTTTTTAGCTCATTGCACCATCCCAGTTTCAGATCCTGGCTGTATGCAAATTAGTCTGTCCCTGGCCCAGTGCATCATGGGAACAGGGCAGACCAGACTACAAAAGCCAATTCTTACACTGGGAAGGAAACAAGCTTCCGGGGACCGGTTTCTGCCATTTCAGGCGTCTTCGGCCCGGCTTGCTTGAATCCTGATGGTGCAATGAGCAAGGGACTCACATCTGAGTATACCCTTCCACGCTTAGGGTGGACAAAATAATTTACAACAAGGGGTGGTGATGGACAGAGTCTCTGAATTAAGCAGAGTACTCTCACCCAGTCAAGAGATCAGGGCTAGATCCAACACCGTTTTTTAGCTCATTGCACCATCCCAGTTTCAGAACCTGGCTGTATGCAAATTAGTCTGTCCCTGGCCCAGTGCATCATGGGAACAGGGCAGACCAGACT
The DNA here is from genome assembly GCF_964261635.1 of Lissotriton helveticus. Classification (NCBI taxonomy): domain Eukaryota; kingdom Metazoa; phylum Chordata; class Amphibia; order Caudata; family Salamandridae; genus Lissotriton; species Lissotriton helveticus. Next base: position 455,689,755 of record NC_136070.1, on the reverse strand, counting down.
ACAAAAGCCAATTCTTACACTGGGAAGGAAACAAGCTTCCGGGGACCGGTTTCTGCCATTTCAGGCGTCTTCGGCCCGGCTTGCTTGAATCCTGATGGTGCAATGAGCAAGGGACTCACATCTGAGTATACCCTTCCACGCTTAGGGTGGACAAAATAATTTACAACAAGGGGTGGTGATGGACAGAGTCTCTGAATTAAGCAGAGTACTCTCACCCAGTCAAGAGATCAGGGCTAGATCCAACACCGTTTTTTAGCTCATTGCACCATCCCAGTTTCAGAACCTGGATGTATGCAAATTAGTCTGTCCCTGGCCCAGTGCATCATGGGAACAGGGCAGACCAGACTACAAAAGCCAATTCTTACACTGGGAAGGAAACAAGCTTCCGGGGACCGGTTTCTGCCATTTCAGGCGTCTTCGGCCCGGCTTGCTTGAATCCTGATGGTGCAATGAGCAAGGGACTCACATCTGAGTATACCCTTCCACGCTTAGGGTGGACAAAATAATTTACAACAAGGGGTGGTGATGGACAGAGTCTCTGAATTAAGCAGAGTACTCTCACCCAGTCAAGAAATCAGGGCTGGATCCAACACCGTTTTTTAGCTCATTGCACCATCCCAGTTTCAGAACCTGGCTGTATGCAAATTAGTCTGTCCCTGGCCCAGTGCATCATGGGAACAGGGCAGACCAGACTACAAAAGCCAATTCTTACACTGGGAAGGAAACAAGCTTCCGGGGACCGGTTTCTGCCATTTCAGGCGTCTTCGGCCCGGCTTGCTTGAATCCTGATGGTGCAATGAGCAAGGGACTCACATCTGAGTATACCCTTCCACGCTTAGGGTGGACAAAATAATTTACAACAAGGGGTGGTGATGGACAGAGTCTCTGAATTAAGCAGAGTACTCTCACCCAGTCAAGAGATCAGGGCTAGATCCAACACTGTTTTTTAGCTCATTGCACCATCCCAGTTTCAGAACCTGGCTGTATGCAAATTAGTCTGTCCCTGGCCCAGTGCATCATGGGAACAGGGCAGACCAGACTACAAAAGCCAATTCTTACACTGGGAAGGAAACAAGCTTCCAGGGACCGGTTTCTGCCATTTCAGGCGTCTTCGGCCGGCTTGCTTGAATCCTGATGGTGCAATGAGCAAGGGACTCACATCTGAGTATACCCTTCCACGCTTAGGGTGGACAAAATAATTTACAACAAGGGGTGGTGATGGACAGAGTCTCTGAATTAAGCAGAGTACTCTCACCCAGTCAAGAGATCAGGGCTAGATCCAACACCGTTTTTTAGCTCATTGCGCCATCCCAGTTTCAGAACCTGGCTGTATGCAAATTAGTCTGTCCCTGGCCCAGTGCATCATGGGAACAGGGCAGACCAGACTACAAAAGCCAATTCTTACACTGGGAAGGAAACAAGCTTCCGGGGATGGGTTTCTGCCATTTCAGGCGTCTTCGGCCCGGCTTGCTTGAATCCTGATGGTGCAATGAGCAAGGGACTCACATCTGAGTATACCCTTCCACGCTTAGGGTGGACAAAATAATTTACAACAAGGGGTGGTGATGGACAGAGTCTCTGAATTAAGCAGAGTACTCTCACCCAGTCAAGAGATCAGGGCTAGATCCAACACCGTTTTTTAGCTCATTGCACCATCCCAGTTTCAGAACCTGGCTGTATGCAAATTAGTCTGTCCCTGGCCCAGTGCATCATGTGAACAGGGCAGACCAGACTACAAAAGCCAATTCTTACACTGGGAAGGAAACAAGCTTCCGGGGACCGGTTTCTGCCATTTCAGGCGTCTTCGGCCCGGCTTGCTTGAATCCTGATGGTGCAATGAGCAAGGGACTCACATCTGAGTATACCCTTCCACGCTTAGGGTGGACAAAATAATTTACAACAAGGGGTGGTGATGGACAGAGTCTCTGAATTAAGCAGAGTACTCTCACCCAGTCAAGAGATCAGGGCTAGATCCAACACCGTTTTTTAGCTCATTGCACCATCCCAGTTTCAGAACCTGGCTGTATGCAAATTAGTCTGTCCCTGGCCCAGTGCATCATGTGAACAGGGCAGACCAGACTACAAAAGCCAATTCTTACACTGGGAAGGAAACAAGCTTCCGGGGACCGGTTTCTGCCATTTCAGGCGTCTTCGGCCCGGCTTGCTTGAATCCTGATGGTGCAATGAGCAAGGGACTCACATCTGAGTATACCCTTCCACGCTTAGGGTGGACAAAATAATTTACAACAAGGGGTGGTGATGGACAGAGTCTCTGAATTAAGCAGAGTACTCTCACCCAGTCAAGAGATCAGGGCTAGATCCAACACCGTTTTTTAGCTCATTGCGCCATCCCAGTTTCAGAACCTGGCTGTATGCAAATTAGTCTGTCCCTGGCCCAGTGCATCATGGGAACAGGGCAGACCAGACTACAAAAGCCAATTCTTACACTGGGAAGGAAACAAGCTTCCGGGGACGGGTTTCTGCCATTTCAGGCGTCTTCGGCCCGGCTTGCTTGAATCCTGATGGTGCAATGAGCAAGGAACTCACATCTGAGTATACCCTTCCACGCTTAGGGTGGACAAAATAATTTACAACAAGGGGTGGTGATGGACAGAGTCTCTGAATTAAGCAGAGTACTCTCACCCAGTCAAGAGATCAGGGCTAGATCCAACACCGTTTTTTAGCTCATTGCACCATCCCAGTTTCAGAACCTGGCTGTATGCAAATTAGTCTGTCCCTGGCCCAGTGCATCATGGGAACAGGGCAGACCAGACTACAAAAGCCAATTCTTACACTGGGAAGGAAACAAGCTTCCGGGGACCAGATTCTGCCATTTCAGGCGTCTTCGGCCCGGCTTGCTTGAATCCTGATGGTGCAATGAGCAAGGGACTCACATCTGAGTATACCCTTCCACGCTTAGGGTGGACAAAATAATTTACAACAAGGGGTGGTGATGGACAGAGTCTCTGAATTAAGCAGAGTACTCCCACCCAGTCAAGAGATCAGGGCTAGATCCAACACCGTTTTTTAGCTCATTGCACCATCCCAGTTTCAGAACCTGGCTGTATGCAAATTAGTCTGTCCCTGGCCCAGTGCATCATGTGAACAGGGCAGACCAGACTACAAAAGCCAATTCTTACACTGGGAAGGAAACAAGCTTCCGGGGACCGGTTTCTGCCATTTCAGGCGTCTTCGGCCCGGCTTGCTTGAATCCTGATGGTGCAATGAGCAAGAGACTCACATCTGAGTATACCCTTCCACGCTTAGGGTGGACAAAATAATTTACAACAAGGGGTGGTGATGGACAGAGTCTCTGAATTAAGCAGAGTACTCTCACCCAGTCAAGAGATCAGGGCTAGATCCAAAACCGTTTTTTAGCTCATTGCACCATCCCAGTTTCAGATCCTGGCTGTATGCAAATTAGTCTGTCCCTGGCCCAGTGCATCATGGGAACAGGGCAGACCAGACTACAAAAGCCAATTCTTACACTGGGAAGGAAACAAGCTTCCGGGGACCGGTTTCTGCCATTTCAGGCGTCTTCGGCCCGGCTTGCTTGAATCCTGATGGTGCAATGAGCAAGGGACTCACATCTGAGTATACCCTTCCACGCTTAGGGTGGACAAAATAATTTACAACAAGGGGTGGTGATGGACAGAGTCTCTGAATTAAGCAGAGTACTCTCACCCAGTCAAGAGATCAGGGCTAGATCCAACACCGTTTTTTAGCTCATTGCACCATCCCAGTTTCAGAACCTGGCTGTATGCAAATTAGTCTGTCCCTGGCCCAGTGCATCATGGGAACAGGGCAGACCAGACTACAAAAGCCAATTCTTACACTGGGAAGGAAACAAGCTTCCGGGGACCGGTTTCTGCCATTTCAGGCGTCTTCGGCCCGGCTTGCTTGAATCCTGATGGTGCAATGAGCAAGGGACTCACATCTGAGTATACCCTTCCACGCTTAGGGTGGACAAAATAATTTACAACAAGGGGTGGTGATGGACAGAGTCTCTGAATTAAGCAGAGTACTCTCACCCAGTCAAGAGATCAGGGCTAGATCCAACACCGTTTTTTAGCTCATTGCACCATCCCAGTTTCAGAACCTGGATGTATGCAAATTAGTCTGTCCCTGGCCCAGTGCATCATGGGAACAGGGCAGACCAGACTACAAAAGCCAATTCTTACACTGGGAAGGAAACAAGCTTCCGGGGACCGGTTTCTGCCATTTCAGGCGTCTTCGGCCCGGCTTGCTTGAATCCTGATGGTGCAATGAGCAAGGGACTCACATCTGAGTATACCCTTCCACGCTTAGGGTGGACAAAATAATTTACAACAAGGGGTGGTGATGGACAGAGTCTCTGAATTAAGCAGAGTACTCTCACCCAGTCAAGAAATCAGGGCTGGATCCAACACCGTTTTTTAGCTCATTGCACCATCCCAGTTTCAGAACCTGGCTGTATGCAAATTAGTCTGTCCCTGGCCCAGTGCATCATGGGAACAGGGCAGACCAGACTACAAAAGCCAATTCTTACACTGGGAAGGAAACAAGCTTCCGGGGACCGGTTTCTGCCATTTCAGGCGTCTTCGGCCCGGCTTGCTTGAATCCTGATGGTGCAATGAGCAAGGGACTCACATCTGAGTATACCCTTCCACGCTTAGGGTGGACAAAATAATTTACAACAAGGGGTGGTGATGGACAGAGTCTCTGAATTAAGCAGAGTACTCTCACCCAGTCAAGAGATCAGGGCTAGATCCAACACCGTTTTTTAGCTCATTGCACCATCCCAGTTTCAGAACCTGGATGTATGCAAATTAGTCTGTCCCTGGCCCAGTGCATCATGGGAACAGGGCAGACCAGACTACAAAAGCCAATTCTTACACTGGGAAGGAAACAAGCTTCCGGGGACGGGTTTCTGCCATTTCAGGCGTCTTCGGCCCGGCTTGCTTGAATCCTGATGGTGCAATGAGCAAGGGACTCACATCTGAGTATACCCTTCCACGCTTAGGGTGGACAAAATAATTTACAACAAGGGGTGGTGATGGACAGAGTCTCTGAATTAAGCAGAGTACTCTCACCCAGTCAAGAGATCAGGGCTAGATCCAACACCGTTTTTTTAGCTCATTGCACCATCCCAGTTTCAGAACCTGGCTGTATGCAAATTAGTCTGTCCCTGGCCCAGTGCATCATGTGAACAGGGCAGACCAGACTACAAAAGCCAATTCTTACACTGGGAAGGAAACAAGCTTCCGGGGACCGGTTTCTGCCATTTCAGGCGTCTTCGGCCCGGCTTGCTTGAATCCTGATGGTGCAATGAGCAAGGGACTCACATCTGAGTATACCCTTCCACGCTTAGGGTGGACAAAATAATTTACAACAAGGGGTGGTGATGGACAGAGTCTCTGAATTAAGCAGAGTACTCTCACCCAGTCAAGAGATCAGGGCTAGATCCAACACCGTTTTTTAGCTCATTGCACCATCCCAGTTTCAGATCCTGGCTGTATGCAAATTAGTCTGTCCCTGGCCCAGTGCATCATGGGAACAGGGCAGACCAGACTACAAAAGCCAATTCTTACACTGGGAAGGAAACAAGCTTCCGGGGACCGGTTTCTGCCATTTCAGGCGTCTTCGGCCCGGCTTGCTTGAATCCTGATGGTGCAATGAGCAAGGGACTCACATCTGAGTATACCCTTCCACGCTTAGGGTGGACAAAATAATTTACAACAAGGGGTGGTGATGGACAGAGTCTCTGAATTAAGCAGAGTACTCTCACCCAGTCAAGAGATCAGGGCTAGATCCAACACCGTTTTTTAGCTCATTGCACCATCCCAGTTTCAGAACCTGGCTGTATGCAAATTAGTCTGTCCCTGGCCCAGTGCATCATGGGAACAGGGCAGGGCAGACCAGACTACAAAAGCCAATTCTTACACTGGGAAGGAAACAAGCTTCCGGGGACCGGTTTCTGCCATTTCAGGCGTCTTCGGCCCGGCTTGCTTGAATCCTGATGGTGCAATGAGCAAGGGACTCACATCTGAGTATACCCTTCCACGCTTAGGGTGGACAAAATAATTTACAACAAGGGGTGGTGATGGACAGAGTCTCTGAATTAAGCAGAGTACTCTCACCCAGTCAAGAGATCAGGGCTAGATCCAACACCGTTTTTTAGCTCATTGCGCCATCCCAGTTTCAGAACCTGGCTGTATGCAAATTAGTCTGTCCCTGGCCCAGTGCATCATGGGAACAGGGCAGACCAGACTACAAAAGCCAATTCTTACACTGGGAAGGAAACAAGCTTCCGGGGACGGGTTTCTGCCATTTCAGGCGTCTTCGGCCCGGCTTGCTTGAATCCTGATGGTGCAATGAGCAAGGGACTCACATCTGAGTATACCCTTCCACGCTTAGGGTGGACAAAATAATTTACAACAAGGGGTGGTGATGGACAGAGTCTCTGAATTAAGCAGAGTACTCTCACCCAGTCAAGAGATCAGGGCTAGATCCAACACCGTTTTTTAGCTCATTGCACCATCCCAGTTTCAGAACCTGGCTGTATGCAAATTAGTCTGTCCCTGGCCCAGTGCATCATGGGAACAGGGCAGACCAGACTACAAAAGCCAATTCTTACACTGGGAAGGAAACAAGCTTCCGGGGACCGGTTTCTGCCATTTCAGGCGTCTTCGGCCCGGCTTGCTTGAATCCTGATGGTGCAATGAGCAAGGGACTCACATCTGAGTATACCCTTCCACGCTTAGGGTGGACAAAATAATTTACAACAAGGGGTGGTGATGGACAGAGTCTCTGAATTAAGCAGAGTACTCTCACCCAGTCAAGAGATCAGGGCTAGATCCAACACCGTTTTTTAGCTCATTGCACCATCCCAGTTTCAGAACCTGGCTGTATGCAAATTAGTCTGTCCCTGGCCCAGTGCATCATGTGAACAGGGCAGACCAGACTACAAAAGCCAATTCTTACACTGGGAAGGAAACAAGCTTCCGGGGACCGGTTTCTGCCATTTCAGGCGTCTTCGGCCCGGCTTGCTTGAATCCTGATGGTGCAATGAGCAAGGGACTCACATCTGAGTATACCCTTCCACGCTTAGGGTGGACAAAATAATTTACAACAAGGGGTGGTGATGGACAGAGTCTCTGAATTAAGCAGAGTACTCTCACCCAGTCAAGAGATCAGGGCTAGATCCAACACCGTTTTTTAGCTCATTGCACCATCCCAGTTTCAGATCCTGGCTGTATGCAAATTAGTCTGTCCCTGGCCCAGTGCATCATGGGAACAGGGCAGACCAGACTACAAAAGCCAATTCTTACACTGGGAAGGAAACAAGCTTCCGGGGACCGGTTTCTGCCATTTCAGGCGTCTTCGGCCCGGCTTGCTTGAATCCTGATGGTGCAATGAGCAAGGGACTCACATCTGAGTATACCCTTCCACGCTTAGGGTGGACAAAATAATTTACAACAAGGGGTGGTGATGGACAGAGTCTCTGAATTAAGCAGAGTACTCTCACCCAGTCAAGAGATCAGGGCTAGATCCAACACCGTTTTTTAGCTCATTGCACCATCCCAGTTTCAGAACCTGGCTGTATGCAAATTAGTCTGTCCCTGGCCCAGTGCATCATGGGAACAGGGCAGACCAGACTACAAAAGCCAATTCTTACACTGGGAAGGAAACAAGCTTCCGGGGACCGGTTTCTGCCATTTCAGGCGTCTTCGGCCCGGCTTGCTTGAATCCTGATGGTGCAATGAGCAAGGGACTCACATCTGAGTATACCCTTCCACGCTTAGGGTGGACAAAATAATTTACAACAAGGGGTGGTGATGGACAGAGTCTCTGAATTAAGCAGAGTACTCTCACCCAGTCAAGAGATCAGGGCTAGATCCAACACCGTTTTTTAGCTCATTGCACCATCCCAGTTTCAGAACCTGGATGTATGCAAATTAGTCTGTCCCTGGCCCAGTGCATCATGGGAACAGGGCAGACCAGACTACAAAAGCCAATTCTTACACTGGGAAGGAAACAAGCTTCCGGGGACCGGTTTCTGCCATTTCAGGCGTCTTCGGCCCGGCTTGCTTGAATCCTGATGGTGCAATGAGCAAGGGACTCACATCTGAGTATACCCTTCCACGCTTAGGGTGGACAAAATAATTTACAACAAGGGGTGGTGATGGACAGAGTCTCTGAATTAAGCAGAGTACTCTCACCCAGTCAAGAAATCAGGGCTGGATCCAACACCGTTTTTTTGCTCATTGCACCATCCCAGTTTCAGAACCTGGCTGTATGCAAATTAGTCTGTCCCTGGCCCAGTGCATCATGGGAACAGGGCAGACCAGACTACAAAAGCCAATTCTTTCACTGGGAAGGAAACAAGCTTCCGGGGACCGGTTTCTGCCATTTCAGGCGTCTTCGGCCCGGCTTGCTTGAATCCTGATGGTGCAATGAGCAAGGGACTCACATCTGAGTATACCCTTCCACGCTTAGGGTGGACAAAATAATTTACAACAAGGGGTGGTGATGGACAGAGTCTCTGAATTAAGCAGAGTACTCTCACCCAGTCAAGAGATCAGGGCTAGACCCAACACCGTTTTTTAGCTCATTGCACCATCCCAGTTTCAGAACCTGGATGTATGCAAATTAGTCTGTCCCTGGCCCAGTGCATCATGGGAACAGGGCAGACCAGACTACAAAAGCCAATTCTTACACTGGGAAGGAAACAAGTTTCCGGGGACTGGTTTCTGCCATTTCAGGCGTCTTCGGCCCGGCTTGCTTGAATCCTGATGGTGAAATGAGCAAGGGACTCACATCTGAGTATACCCTTCCACGCTTAGGGTGGACAAAATAATTTACAACAAGGGGTGGTGATGGACAGAGTCTCTGAATTAAGCAGAGTACTCTCACCCAGTCAAGAGATCAGGGCTAGATCCAACACCGTTTTTTAGCTCATTGCACCATCCCAGTTTCAGAACCTGGCTGTATGCAAATTAGTCTGTCCCTGGCCCAGTGCATCATGGGAACAGGGCAGACCAGACTACAAAAGCCAATTCTTACACTGGGAAGGAAACAAGCTTCCGGGGACCGGTTTCTGCCATTTCAGGCGTCTTCGGCCCGGCTTGCTTGAATCCTGATGGTGCAATGAGCAAGGGACTCACATCTGAGTATACCCTTCCACGCTTAGGGTGGACAAAATAATTTACAACAAGGGGTGGTGATGGACAGAGTCTCTGAATTAAGCAGAGTACTCTCACCCAGTCAAGAGATCAGGGCTAGGTCCAACACCGTTTTTTAGCTCATTGCACCATCCCAGTTTCAGAACCTGGATGTATGCAAATTAGTCTGTCCCTGGCCCAGTGCATCATGGGAACAGGGCAGACCAGACTACAAAAGCCAATTCTTACACGGGGAAGGAAACGAGCTTCCGGGGACCGGTTTCTGCCATTTCAGGCGTCTTCGGCCCGGCTTGCTTGAATCCTGATGGTGCAATGAGCAAGGGACTCACATCTGAGTATACCCTTCCACGCTTAGGGTGGACAAAATAATTTACAACAAGGGGTGGTGATGGACAGAGTCTCTGAATTAAGCAGAGTACTCTCACCCAGTCAAGAGATCAGGGCTAGATCCAACACCGTTTTTTAGCTCATTGCACCATCCCAGTTTCAGAACCTGGCTCTATGCAAATTAGTCTGTCCCTGGCCCAGTGCATCATGGGAACAGGGCAGACCAGACTACAAAAGCCAATTCTTACACTGGGAAGGAAACAAGCTTCCGGGGACCGGTTTCTGCCATTTCAGGCGTCTTCGGCCCGGCTTGCTTGAATCCTGATGGTGCAATGAGCAAGGGACTCACATCTGAGTATACCCTTCCACGCTTAGGGTGGACAAAATAATTTACAACAAGGGGTGGTGATGGACAGAGTCTCTGAATTAAGCAGAGTACTCTCACCCAGTCAAGAGATCAGGGCTAGATCCAACACCGTTTTTTAGCTCATTGCACCATCCCAGTTTCAGATCCTGGCTGTATGCAAATTAGTCTGTCCCTGGCCCAGTGCATCATGGGAACAGGGCAGACCAGACTACAAAAGCCAATTCTTACACTGGGAAGGAAACAAGCTTCCGGGGACCGGTTTCTGCCATTTCAGGCGTCTTCGGCCCGGCTTGCTTGAATCCTGATGGTGCAATGAGCAAGTGACTCACATCTGAGTATACCCTTCCACGCTTAGGGTGGACAAAATAATTTACAATAAGGGGTGGTGATGGACAGAGTCTCTGAATTAGGCAGAGTACTCTCACCCAGTCAAGAGATCAGGGCTAGATCCAACACCGTTTTTTGGCTCATTGCACCATCCCAGTTTCAGAACCTGGCTGTATGCAAATTAGTCTGTCCCTGGCCCAGTGCATCATGGGAACAGGGCAGACCAGACTACAAAAGCCAATTCTTACACTGGGAAGGAAACAAGCTTCCGGGGACCGGTTTCTGCCATTTCAGGCGTCTTCGGCCCGGCTTGCTTGAATCCTGATGGTGCAATGAGCAAGGGACTCACATCTGAGTATACCCTTCCACGCTTAGGGTGGACAAAATAATTTACAACAAGGGGTGGTGATGGACAGAGTCTCTGAATTAAGCAGAGTACTCTCACCCAGTCAAGAGATCAGGGCTAGATCCAACACCGTTTTTTAGCTCATTGCACCATCCCAGTTTCAGATCCTGGCTGTATGCAAATTAGTCTGTCCCTGGCCCAGTGCATCATGGGAACAGGGCAGACCAGACTACAAAAGCCAATTCTTACACTGGGAAGGAAACAAGCTTCCGGGGACCGGTTTCTGCCATTTCAGGCGTCTTCGGCCCGGCTTGCTTGAATCCTGATGGTGCAATGAGCAAGTGACTCACATCTGAGTATACCCTTCCACGCTTAGGGTGGACAAAATAATTTACAATAAGGGGTGGTGATGGACAGAGTCTCTGAATTAGGCAGAGTACTCTCACCCAGTCAAGAGATCAGGGCTAGATCCAACACCGTTTTTTGGCTCATTGCACCATCCCAGTTTCAGAACCTGGCTGTATGCAAATTAGTCTGTCCCTGGCCCAGTGCATCATGGGAACAGGGCAGACCAGACTACAAAAGCCAATTCTTACACTGGGAAGGAAACAAGCTTCCGGGGACCGGTTTCTGCCATTTCAGGCGTCTTCGGCCCGGCTTGCTTGAATCCTGATGGTGCAATGAGCAAGGGACTCACATCTGAGTATACCCTTCCACGCTTAGGGTGGACAAAATAATTTACAACAAGGGGTGGTGATGGACAGAGTCTCTGAATTAAGCAGAGTACTCTCACCCAGTCAAGAGATCAGGGCTAGATCCAACACCGTTTTTTAGCTCATTGCACCATCCCAGTTTCAGAACCTGGCTGTATGCAAATTAGTCTGTCCCTGGCCCAGTGCATCATGGGAACAGGGCAGACCAGACTACAAAAGCCAATTCTTACACTGGGAAGGAAACAAGCTTCCGGGGACCGGTTTCTGCCATTTCAGCCGTCTTCGGCCCGGCTTGCTTGAATCCTGATGGTGCAATGAGCAAGGGACTCACATCTGAGTATACCCTTCCACGCTTAGGGTGGACAAAATAATTTACAACAAGGGGTGGTGATGGACAGAGTCTCTGAATTAAGCAGAGTACTCTCACCCAGTCAAGAGATCAGGGCTAGATCCAACACCGTTTTTTAGCTCATTGCACCATCCCAGTTTCAGAACCTGGCTGTATGCAAATTAGTCTGTCCCTGGCCCAGTGCATCATGGGAACAGGGCAGACCAGACTACAAAAGCCAATTCTTACACGGGGAAGGAAACAAGCTTCCGGGGACCGGTTTCTGCCATTTCAGGCGTCTTCGGCCCGGCTTGCTTGAATCCTGATGGTGCAATGAGCAAGGGACTCACATCTGAGTATACCCTTCCACGCTTAGGGTGGACAAAATAATTTACAACAAGGGGTGGTGATGGACAGAGTCTCTGAATTAAGCAGAGTACTCTCACCCAGTCAAGAGATCAGGGCTAGATCCAACACCGTTTTTTAGCTCATTGCACCATCCCAGTTTCAGAACCTGGCTCTATGCAAATTAGTCTGTCCCTGGCCCAGTGCATCATGGGAACAGGGCAGACCAGACTACAAAAGCCAATTCTTACACTGGGAAGGAAACAAGCTTCCGGGGACCGGTTTCTGCCATTTCAGGCGTCTTCGGCCCGGCTTGCTTGAATCCTGATGGTGCAATGAGCAAGGGACTCACATCTGAGTATACCCTTCCACGCTTAGGGTGGACAAAATAATTTACAACAAGGGGTGGTGATGGACAGAGTCTCTGAATTAAGCAGAGTACTCTCACCCAGTCAAGAGATCAGGGCTAGATCCAACACCGTTTTTTAGCTCATTGCACCATCCCAGTTTCAGATCCTGGCTGTATGCAAATTAGTCTGTCCCTGGCCCAGTGCATCATGGGAACAGGGCAGACCAGACTACAAAAGCCAATTCTTACACTGGGAAGGAAACAAGCTTCCGGGGACCGGTTTCTGCCATTTCAGGCGTCTTCGGCCCGGCTTGCTTGAATCCTGATGGTGCAATGAGCAAGTGACTCACATCTGAGTATACCCTTCCACGCTTAGGGTGGACAAAATAATTTACAATAAGGGGTGGTGATGGACAGAGTCTCTGAATTAGGCAGAGTACTCTCACCCAGTCAAGAGATCAGGGCTAGATCCAACACCGTTTTTTGGCTCATTGCACCATCCCAGTTTCAGAACCTGGCTGTATGCAAATTAGTCTGTCCCTGGCCCAGTGCATCATGGGAACAGGGCAGACCAGACTACAAAAGCCAATTCTTACACTGGGAAGGAAACAAGCTTCCGGGGACCGGTTTCTGCCATTTCAGGCGTCTTCGGCCCGGCTTGCTTGAATCCTGATGGTGCAATGAGCAAGGGACTCACATCTGAGTATACCCTTCCACGCTTAGGGTGGACAAAATAATTTACAACAAGGGGTGGTGATGGACAGAGTCTCTGAATTAAGCAGAGTACTCTCACCCAGTCAAGAGATCAGGGCTAGATCCAACACCGTTTTTTAGCTCATTGCACCATCCCAGTTTCAGAACCTGGCTGTATGCAAATTAGTCTGTCCCTGGCCCAGTGCATCATGGGAACAGGGCAGACCAGACTACAAAAGCCAATTCTTACACTGGGAAGGAAACAAGCTTCCGGGGACCGGTTTCTGCCATTTCAGCCGTCTTCGGCCCGGCTTGCTTGAATCCTGATGGTGCAATGAGCAAGGGACTCACATCTGAGTATACCCTTCCACGCTTAGGGTGGACAAAATAATTTACAACAAGGGGTGGTGATGGACAGAGTCTCTGAATTAAGCAGAGTACTCTCACCCAGTCAAGAGATCAGGGCTAGATCCAACACCGTTTTTTAGCTCATTGCACCATCCCAGTTTCAGAACCTGGCTGTATGCAAATTAGTCTGTCCCTGGCCCAGTGCATCATGGGAACAGGGCAGACCAGACTACAAAAGCCAATTCTTACACGGGGAAGGAAACAAGCTTCCGGGGACCGGTTTCTGCCATTTCAGGCGTCTTCGGCCCGGCTTGCTTGAATCCTGATGGTGCAATGAGCAAGGGACTCACATCTGAGTATACCCTTCCACGCTTAGGGTGGACAAAATAATTTACAACAAGGGGTGGTGATGGACAGAGTCTCTGAATTAAGCAGAGTACTCTCACCCAGTCAAGAGATCAGGGCTAGATCCAACACCGTTTTTTAGCTCATTGCACCATCCCAGTTTCAGAACCTGGCTGTATGCAAATTAGTCTGTCCCTGGCCCAGTGCATCATGGGAACAGGGCAGACCAGACTACAAAAGCCATTTCTTACACTGGGAAGGAAACAAGCTTCCGGGGACCGGTTTCTGCCATTTCAGGCGTCTTCGGCCCGGCTTGCTTGAATCCTGATGGTGCAATGAGCAAGGGACTCACATCTGAGTATACCCTTCCACGCTTAGGGTGGACAAAATAATTTACAACAAGGGGTGGTGATGGACAGAGTCTCTGAATTAAGCAGAGTACTCTCACCCAGTCAAGAGATCAGGGCTAGATCCAACACCGTTTTTTGGCTCATTGCACCATTCCAGTTTCAGAACCTGGCTGTATGCAAATTAGTCTGTCCCTGGCCCAGTGCATCATGGGAACAGGGCAGACCAGACTACAAAAGCCAATTCTTACACTGGGAAGGAAACAAGCTTCCGGGGACCGGTTTCTGCCATTTCAGGCGTCTTCGGCCCGGCTTGCTTGAATCCTGATGGTGCAATGAGCAAGGGACTCACATCTGAGTATACCCTTCCACGCTTAGGGTGGACAAAATAATTTACAACAAGGTGTGGTGATGGACAGAGTCTCTGAATTAAGCAGAGTACTCTCACCCAGTCAAGAGATCAGGACTAGATCCAACACCGTTTTTTAGCTCATTGCACCATCCCAGTTTCAGAACCTGGCTGTATGCAAATTAGTCTGTCCCTGGCCCAGTGCATCATGGGAACAGGGCAGACCAGACTACAAAAGCCAATTCTTACACTGGGAAGGAAACAAGCTTCCGGGGACCGGTTTCTGCCATTTCAGGCGTCTTCGGCCCGGCTTGCTTGAATCCTGATGGTGCAATGAGCAAGGGACTCACATCTGAGTATACCCTTCCACGCTTAGGGTGGACAAAATAATTTACAACAAGGGGTGGTGATGGACAGAGTCTCTGAATTAAGCAGAGTACTCTCACCCAGTCAAGAGATCAGGGCTAGATCCAACACCGTTTTTTAGCTCATTGCACCATCCCAGTTTCAGAACCTGGCTGTATGCAAATTAGTCTGTCCCTGGCCCAGTGCATCATGGGAACAGGGCAGACCAGACTACAAAAGCCAATTCTTACACGGGGAAGGAAACAAGCTTCCGGGGACCGGTTTCTGCCATTTCAGGCGTCTTCGGCCCGGCTTGCTTGAATCCTGATGGTGCAATGAGCAAGGGACTCACATCTGAGTATACCCTTCCACGCTTAGGGTGGACAAAATAATTTACAACAAGGGGTGGTGATGGACAGAGTCTCTGAATTAAGCAGAGTACTCTCACCCAGTCAAGAGATCAGGGCTAGATCCAACACCGTTTTTTAGCTCATTGCACCATCCCAGTTTCAGAACCTGGCTGTATGCAAATTAGTCTGTCCCTGGCCCAGTGCATCATGGGAACAGGGCAGACCAGACTACAAAAGCCAATTCTTACACTGGGAAGGAAACAAGCTTCCGGGGACCGGTTTCTGCCATTTCAGGCGTCTTCGGCCCGGCTTGCTTGAATCCTGATGGTGCAATGAGCAAGGGACTCACATCTGAGCATACCCTTCCACGCTTAGGGTGGACAAAATAATTTACAACAAGGGGTGGTGATGGACAGAGTCTCTGAATTAAGCAGAGTACTCTCACCCAGTCAAGAGATCAGGGCTAGATCCAACACCGTTTTTTAGCTCATTGCGCCATCCCAGTTTCAGAACCTGGCTGTATGCAAATTAGTCTGTCCCTGGCCCAGTGCATCATGGGAACAGGGCAGACCAGACTACAAAAGCCAATTCTTACACTGGGAAGGAAACAAGCTTCCGGGGACCGGTTTCTGCCACTTCAGGCGTCTTCGGCCCGGCTTGCTTGAATCCTGATGGTGCAATGAGCAAGGGACTCACATCTGAGTATACCCTTCCACGCTTAGGGTGGACAAAATAATTTACAACAAGGGGTGGTGATGGACAGAGTCTCTGAATTAAGCAGAGTACTCTCACCCAGTCAAGAGATCAGGGCTAGATCCAACACCGTTTTTTAGCTCATTGCACCATCCCAGTTTCAGAACCTGGCTGTATGCAAATTAGTCTGTCCCTGGCCCAGTGCATCATGGGAACAGGGCAGACCAGACTACAAAAGCCAATTCTTACACTGGGAAGGAAACAAGCTTCCGGGGACCGGTTTCTGCCATTTCAGGCGTCTTCGGCCCGGCTTGCTTGAATCCTGATGGTGCAATGAGCAAGGGACTCACATCTGAGTATACCCTTCCACGCTTAGGGTGGACAAAATAATTTACAACAAGGGGTGGTGATGGACAGAGTCTCTGAATTAAGCAGAGTACTCTCACCCAGTCAAGAGATCAGGGCTAGATCCAACACCGTTTTTTAGCTCATTGCACCATCCCAGTTTCAGAACCTGGCTGTATGCAAATTAGTCTGTCCCTGGCCCAGTGCATCATGGGAACAGGGCAGACCAGACTACAAAAGCCAATTCTTACACTGGGAAGGAAACAAGCTTCCGGGGACCGGTTTCTGCCATTTCAGGCGTCTTCGGCCCGGCTTGCTTGAATCCTGATGGTGCAATGAGCAAGGGACTCACATCTGAGCATACCCTTCCACGCTTAGGGTGGACAAAATAATTTACAACAAGGGGTGGTGATGGACAGAGTCTCTGAATTAAGCAGAGTACTCTCACCCAGTCAAGAGATCAGGGCTAGATCCAACACCGTTTTTTAGCTCATTGCGCCATCCCAGTTTCAGAACCTGGCTGTATGCAAATTAGTCTGTCCCTGGCCCAGTGCATCATGGGAACAGGGCAGACCAGACTAAAAAAGCCAATTCTTACACTGGGAAGGAAACAAGCTTCCGGGGACCGGTTTCTGCCACTTCAGGCGTCTTCGGCCCGGCTTGCTTGAATCCTGATGGTGCAATGAGCAAGGGACTCACATCTGAGTATACCCTTCCACGCTTAGGGTGGACAAAATAATTTACAACAAGGGGTGGTGATGGACAGAGTCTCTGAATTAAGCAGAGTACTCTCACCCAGTCAAGAGATCAGGGCTAGATCCAACACCGTTTTTTAGCTCATTGCGCCATCCCAGTTTCAGAACCTGGCTGTATGCAAATTAGCCTGTCCCTGGCCCAGTGCATCATGGAAACAGGGCAGACCAGACTACAAAAGCCAATTCTTACACTGGGAAGGAAACAAGCTTCCGGGGACGGGTTTCTGCCATTTCAGGCGTCTTCGGCCCGGCTTGCTTGAATCCTGATGGTGCAATGAGCAAGGGACTCACATCTGAGTATACCCTTCCACGCTTAGGGTGGACAAAATAATTTACAACAAGGGGTGGTGATGGACAGAGTCTCTGAATTAAGCAGAGTACTCTCACCCAGTCAAGAGATCAGGGCTAGATCCAACACCGTTTTTTAGCTCATTGCACCATCCCAGTTTCAGAACCTGGCTGTATGCAAATTAGTCTGTCCCTGGCCCAGTGCATCATGTGAACAGGGCAGACCAGACTACAAAAGCCAATTCTTACACTGGGAAGGAAACAAGCTTCCGGGGACCGGTTTCTGCCATTTCAGGCGTCTTCGGCCCGGCTTGCTTGAATCCTGATGGTGCAATGAGCAAGGGACTCACATCTGAGTATACCCTTCCACGCTTAGGGTGGACAAAATAATTTACAACAAGGGGTGGTGATGGACAGAGTCTCTGAATTAAGCAGAGTACTCTCACCCAGTCAAGAGATCAGGGCTAGATCCAACACCGTTTTTTAGCTCATTGCACCATCCCAGTTTCAGATCCTGGCTGTATGCAAATTAGTCTGTCCCTGGCCCAGTGCATCATGGGAACAGGGCAGACCAGACTACAAAAGCCAATTGTTACACTGGGAAGGAAACAAGCTTGCGGGGACCGGTTTCTGCCATTTCAGGCATCTTCGGCCCGGCTTGCTTGAATCCTGATGGTGCAATGAGCAAGGGACTCACATCTGAGTATACCCTTCCACGCTTAGGGTGGACAAAATAATTTACAACAAGGGGTGGTGATGGACAGAGTCTCTGAATTAAGCAGAGTACTCTCACCCAGTCAAGAGATCAGGGCTAGATCCAACACCGTTTTTTAGCTCATTGCACCATCCCAGTTTCAGAACCTGGCTGTATGCAAATTAGTCTGTCCCTGGCCCAGTGCATCATGGGAACAGGGCAGACCAGACTACAAAAGCCAATTCTTACACTGGGAAGGAAACAAGCTTCCGGGGACCGGTTTCTGCCATTTCAGGCGTCTTCGGCCCGGCTTGCTTGAATCCTGATGGTGCAATGAGCAAGGGACTCACATCTGAGTATACCCTTCCACGCTTAGGGTGGACAAAATAATTTACAACAAGGGGTGGTGATGGACAGAGTCTCTGAATTAAGCAGAGTACTCTCACCCAGTCAAGAGATCAGGGCTAGATCCAACACCGTTTTTTAGCTCATTGCGCCATCCCAGTTTCAGAACCTGGCTGTATTCAAATTAGTCTGTCCCTGGCCCAGTGCATCATGGGAACAGGGCAGACCAGACTACAAAAGCCAATTCTTACACTGGGAAGGAAACAAGCTTCCGGGGACGGGTTTCTGCCATTTCAGGCGTCTTCGGCCCGGCTTGCTTGA
Source organism: Lissotriton helveticus (assembly GCF_964261635.1). NCBI lineage: Eukaryota > Metazoa > Chordata > Amphibia > Caudata > Salamandridae > Lissotriton > Lissotriton helveticus. The sequence continues at coordinate 455,671,271 of NC_136070.1, read as the reverse complement.
ATCCTGATGGTGCAATGAGCAAGGGACTCACATCTGAGTATACCATTCCACGCTTAGGGTGGACAAAATAATTTACAACAAGGGGTGGTGATGGACAGAGTCTCTGAATTAAGCAGAGTACTCTCACCCAGTCAAGAGATCAAGGCTAGATCCAACACCGTTTTTTAGCTCATTGCACCATCCCAGTTTCAGAACCTGGCTGTATGCAAATTAGTCTGTCCCTGGCCCAGTGCATCATGGGAACAGGGCAGACCAGACTACAAAAGCCAATTCTTACACTGGGAAGGAAACAAGCTTCCGGGGACCGGTTTCTGCCATTTCAGGCATCTTCGGCCCGGCTTGTTGAATCCTGATGGTGCAATGAGCAAGGGACTCACATCTGAGTATACCCTTCCACGCTTAGGGTGGACAAAATAATTTACAACAAGGGGTGGTGATGGACAGAGTCTCTGAATTAAGCAGAGTACTCTCACCCAGTCAAGAGATCAGGGCTAGATCCAACACCGTTTTTTAGCTCATTGCACCATCCCAGTTTCAGAACCTGGCTGTATGCAAATTAGTCTGTCCCTGGCCCAGTGCATCATGTGAACAGGGCAGACCAGACTACAAAAGCCAATTCTTACACTGGGAAGGAAACAAGCTTCAGGGGACCGGTTTCTGCCATTTCAGGCGTCTTCGGCCCGGCTTGCTTGAATCCTGATGGTGCAATGAGCAAGGGACTCACATCTGAGTATACCCTTCCACGCTTAGGGTGGACAAAATAATTTACAACAAGGGGTGGTGATGGACAGAGTCTCTGAATTAAGCAGAGTACTCTCACCCAGTCAAGAGATCAGGGCTAGATCCAACACCGTTTTTTAGCTCATTGCGCCATCCCAGTTTCAGAACCTGGCTGTATTCAAATTAGTCTGTCCCTGGCCCAGTGCATCATGGGAACAGGGCAGACCAGACTACAAAAGCCAATTCTTACACTGGGAAGGAAACAAGCTTCCGGGGACGGGTTTCTGCCATTTCAGGCGTCTTCGGCCCGGCTTGCTTGAATCCTGATGGTGCAATGAGCAAGGGACTCACATCTGAGTATACCATTCCACGCTTAGGGTGGACAAAATAATTTACAACAAGGGGTGGTGATGGACAGAGTCTCTGAATTAAGCAGAGTACTCTCACCCAGTCAAGAGATCAAGGCTAGATCCAACACCGTTTTTTAGCTCATTGCACCATCCCAGTTTCAGAACCTGGCTGTATGCAAATTAGTCTGTCCCTGGCCCAGTGCATCATGGGAACAGGGCAGACCAGACTACAAAAGCCAATTCTTACACTGGGAAGGAAACAAGCTTCCGGGGACCGGTTTCTGCCATTTCAGGCATCTTCGGCCCGGCTTGTTGAATCCTGATGGTGCAATGAGCAAGGGACTCACATCTGAGTATACCCTTCCACGCTTAGGGTGGACAAAATAATTTACAACAAGGGGTGGTGATGGACAGAGTCTCTGAATTAAGCAGAGTACTCTCACCCAGTCAAGAGATCAGGGCTAGATCCAACACCGTTTTTTAGCTCATTGCACCATCCCAGTTTCAGAACCTGGCTGTATGCAAATTAGTCTGTCCCTGGCCCAGTGCATCATGTGAACAGGGCAGACCAGACTACAAAAGCCAATTCTTACACTGGGAAGGAAACAAGCTTCAGGGGACCGGTTTCTGCCATTTCAGGCGTCTTCGGCCCGGCTTGCTTGAATCCTGATGGTGCAATGAGCAAGGGACTCACATCTGAGTATACCCTTCCACGCTTAGGGTGGACAAAATAATTTACAACAAGGGGTGGTGATGGACAGAGTCTCTGAATTAAGCAGAGTACTCTCACCCAGTCAAGAGATCAGGGCTAGATCCAGCACCGTTTTTTAGCTCATTGCACCATCCCAGTTTCAGAACCTGGCTGTATGCAAATTAGTCTGTCCCTGGCCCAGTGCATCATGGGAACAGGGCAGACCAGACTACAAAAGCCAATTCTTACACTGGGAAGGAAACAAGCTTCCGGGGACCGGTTTCTGCCATTTCAGGCGTCTTCGGCCCGGCTTGCTTGAATCCTGATGGTGCAATGAGCAAGGGACTCACATCTGAGTATACCCTTCCACGCTTAGGGTGGACAAAATAATTTACAACAAGGGGTGGTGATGGACAGAGTCTCTGAATTAAGCAGAGTACTCTCACCCAGTCAAGAGATCAGGGCTAGATCCAACACCGTTTTTTAGCTCATTGCACCATCCCAGTTTCAGAACCTGGCTGTATGCAAATTAGTCTGTCCCTGGCCCAGTGCATCATGGGAACAGGGCAGACCAGACTACAAAAGCCAATTCTTACACTGGGAAGGAAACAAGCTTCCGGGGACCGGTTTCTGCCATTTCAGGCATCTTCGGCCCGGCTTGTTGAATCCTGATGGTGCAATGAGCAAGGGACTCACATCTGAGTATACCCTTCCACGCTTAGGGTGGACAAAATAATTTACAACAAGGGGTGGTGATGGACAGAGTCTCTGAATTAAGCAGAGTACTCTCACCCAGTCAAGAGATCAGGGCTAGATCCAACACCGTTTTTTAGCTCATTGCACCATCCCAGTTTCAGAACCTGGCTGTATGCAAATTAGTCTGTCCCTGGCCCAGTGCATCATGTGAACAGGGCAGACCAGACTACAAAAGCCAATTCTTACACTGGGAAGGAAACAAGCTTCAGGGGACCGGTTTCTGCCATTTCAGGCGTCTTCGGCCCGGCTTGCTTGAATCCTGATGGTGCAATGAGCAAGGGACTCACATCTGAGTATACCCTTCCATGCTTAGGGTGGACAAAATCATTTACAACAAGGGGTGGTGATGGACAGAGTCTCTGAATTAAGCAGAGTACTCTCACCCAGTCAAGAGATCAGGGCTAGATCCAACACCGGTTTTTAGCTCATTGCACCATCCCAGTTTCAGATCCTGGCTGTATGCAAATTAGTCTGTCCCTGGCCCAGTGCATCATGGGAACAGGGCAGACCAGACTACAAAAGCCAATTCTTACACTGGGAAGGAAACAAGCTTCCGGGGACCGGTTTCTGCCATTTCAGGCGTCTTCGGCCCGGCTTGCTTGAATCCTGATGGTGCAATGAGCAAGGGACTCACATCTGAGTATACCCTTCCACGCTTAGGGTGGACAAAATAATTTACAACAAGGGGTGGTGATGGACAGAGTCTCTGAATTAAGCAGAGTACTCTCACCCAGTCAAGAGATCAGGGCTAGATCCAACACCGTTTTTTAGCTCATTGCACCATCCCAGTTTCAGAACCTGGCTGTATGCAAATTAGTCTGTCCCTGGCCCAGTGCATCATGGGAACAGGGCAGACCAGACTACAAAAGCCAATTCTTACACTGGGAAGGAAACAAGCTTCCGGGGACCGGTTTCTGCCATTTCAGGCGTCTTCGGCCCGGCTTGCTTGAATCCTGATGGTGCAATGAGCAAGGGACTCACATCTGAGTATACCCTTCCACGCTTAGGGTGGACAGAATAATTTACAACAAGGGGTGGTGATGGACAGAGTCTCTGAATTAAGCAGAGTACTCTCACCCAGTCAAGAGATCAGGGCTAGATCCAACACCGTTTTTTAGCTCATTGCACCATCCCAGTTTCAGAACCTGGATGTATGCAAATTAGTCTGTCCCTGGCCCAGTGCATCATGGGAACAGGGCAGACCAGACTACAAAAGCCAATTCTTACACTGGGAAGGAAACAAGCTTCCGGGGACCGGTTTCTGCCATTTCAGGCGTCTTCGGCCCGGCTTGCTTGAATCCTGATGGTGCAATGAGCAAGGGACTCACATCTGAGTATACCCTTCCATGCTTAGGGTGGACAAAATAATTTACAACAAGGGGTGGTGATGGACAGAGTCTCTGAATTAAGCAGAGTACTCTCACCCAGTCAAGAGATCAGGGCTGGATCCAACACCGTTTTTTAGCTCATTGCACCATCCCAGTTTCAGAACCTGGCTGTATGCAAATTAGTCTGTCCCGGGCCCAGTGCATCATGGGAACAGGGCAGACCAGACTACAAAAGCCAATTCTTACACTGGGAAGGAAACAAGCTTCCGGGGACCGGTTTCTGCCATTTCAGGCGTCTTCGGCCCGGCTTGCTTGAATCCTGATGGTGCAATGAGCAAGGGACTCACATCTGAGTATACCCTTCCACGCTTAGGGTGGACAAAATAATTTACAACAAGGGGTGGTGATGGACAGAGTCTCTGAATTAAGCAGAGTACTCTCACCAAGTCAAGAGATCAGGGCTAGATCCAACACCGTTTTTTAGCTCATTGCACCATCCCAGTTTCAGAACCTGGCTGTATGCAAATTAGTCTGTCCCTGGCCCAGTGCACCATGGGAACAGGGCAGACCAGACTACAAAAGCCAATTCTTACACTGGGAAGGAAACAAGCTTCCGGGGACCGGTTTCTGCCATTTCAGGCGTCTTCGGCCCGGCTTGCTTGAATCCTGATGGTGCAATGAGCAAGGGACCCACATCTGAGTATACCCTTCCACGCTTAGGGTGGACAAAATAATTTACAACAAGGGGTGGTGATGGACAGAGTCTCTGAATTAAGCAGCGTACTCTCACCCAGTCAAGAGATCAGGGCTAGATCCAACACCGTTTTTTAGCTCATTGCACCATCCCAGTTTCAGAACCTGGCTGTATGCAAATTAGTCTGTCCCTGGCCCAGTGCATCATGGGAACAGGGCAGACCAGACTACAAAAGCCAATTCTTACACTGGGAAGGAAACAAGCTTCCGGGGACCGGTGTTTTGCCATTTCAGGCGTCTTCGGCCCGGCTTGCTTGAATCCTGATGGTGCAATGAGCAAGGGACTCACATCTGAGTATACCCTTCCACGCTTAGGGTGGACAAAATAATTTACAACAAGGGGTGGTGATGGACAGAGTCTCTGAATTAAGCAGAGTACTCTCACCCAGTCAAGAGATCAGGGCTAGATCCAACACCGTTTTTTAGCTCATTGCACCATCCCAGTTTCAGAACCTGGATGTATGCAAATTAGTCTGTCCCTGGCCCAGTGCATCATGGGAACAGGGCAGACCAGACTACAAAAGCCAATTCTTACACGGGGAAGGAAACAAGCTTCCGGGGACCGGTTTCTGCCATTTCAGGCGTCTTCGGCCCGGCTTGCTTGAATCCTGATGGTGCAATGAGCAAGGGACTCACATCTGAGTATAGCCTTCCACGCTTAGGGTGTACAAAATAATTTACAACAAGGGGTGGTGATGGACAGAGTCTCTGAATTAAGCAGAGTACTCTCACCCAGTCAAGAGATCAGGGCTAGATCCAACACCGTTTTTTAGCTCATTGCACCATCCCAGTTTCAGAACCTGGCTGTATGCAAATTAGTCTGTCCCTGGCCCAGTGCATCATGGGAACAGGGCAGACCAGACTACAAAAGCCAATTCTTACACTGGGAAGGAAACAAGCTTCCGGGGACCGGTTTCTGCCATTTCAGGCGTCTTCGGCCCGGCTTGCTTGAATCCTGATGGTGCAATGAGCAAGGGACTCACATCTGAGTATACCCTTCCACGCTTAGGGTGGACAAAATAATTTACAACAAGGGGTGGTGATGGACAGAGTCTCTGAATTAAGCAGAGTACTCTCACCCAGTCAAGAGATCAGGGCTAGATCCAACACCGTTTTTTGGCTCATTGCACCATCCCAGTTTCAGAACCTGGCTGTATGCAAATTAGTCTGTCCCTGGCCCAGTGCATCATGGGAACAGGGGAGACCAGACTACAAAAGCCAATTCTTACACTGGGAAGGAAACAAGCTTCCGGGGACCGGTTTCTGCCATTTCAGGCGTCTTCGGCCCGGCTTGCTTGAATCCTGATGGTGCAATGAGCAAGGGACTCACATCTGAGTATACCCTTCCACGCTTAGGGTGGACAAAATAATTTACAACAAGGGGTGGTGATGGACAGAGTCTCTGAATTAAGCAGAGTACTCTCACCCAGTCAAGAGATCAGGGCTAGATCCAACACCGTTTTTTAGCTCATTGCACCATCCCAGTTTCAGAACCTGGCTGTATGCAAATTAGTCTGTCCCTGGCCCAGTGCATCATGGGAACAGGGCAGACCAGACTACAAAAGCCAATTCTTACACTGGGAAGGAAACAAGCTTCCGGGGACCGGTTTCTGCCATTTCAGGCGTCTTCGGCCCGGCTTGCTTGAATCCTGATGGTGCAATGAGCAAGGGACTCACATCTGAGTATACCCTTCCATGCTTAGGGTGGACAAAATAATTTACAACAAGGGGTGGTGATGGACAGAGTCTCTGAATTAAGCAGAGTACTCTCACCCAGTCAAGAGATCAGGGCTAGATCCAACACCGTTTTTTAGCTCATTGCGCCATCCCAGTTTCAGAACCTGGCTGTATGCAAATTAGTCTGTCCCTGGCCCAGTGCATCATGGGAACAGGGCAGACCAGACTACAAAAGCCAATTCTTACACTGGGAAGGAAACAAGCTTCCGGGGACCGGTTTCTGCCACTTCAGGCGTCTTCGGCCCGGCGATGCTTGAATCCTGATGGTGCAATGAGCAAGGGACTCACATCTGAGTATACCCTTCCACGCTTAGGGTGGACAAAATAATTTACAACAAGGGGTGGTGATGGACAGAGTCTCTGAATTAAGCAGAGTACTCTCACCCAGTCAAGAGATCAGGGTTAGATCCAACACCGTTTTTTAGCTCATTGCACCATCCCAGTTTCAGAACCTGGCTGTATGCAAATTAGTCTGTCTCTGTCCCTGGCCCAGTGCATCATGGGAACAGGGCAGACCAGACTACAAAAGCCAATTCTTACACTGGGAAGGAAACAAGCTTCCGGGGACCGGTTTCTGCCATTTCAGGCGTCTTCGGCCCGGCTTGCTTGAATCCTGATGGTGCAATGAGCAAGGGACTCACATCTGAGTATACCCTTCCACGCTTAGGGTGGACAAAATAATTTACAACAAGGGGTGGTGATGGACAGAGTCTCTGAATTAAGCAGAGTACTCTCACCCAGTCAAGAGATCAGGGCTAGATCCAACACCGTTTTTTAGCTCATTGCACCATCCCAGTTTCAGAACCTGGCTGTATGCAAATTAGTCTGTCCCTGGCCCAGTGCATCATGGGAACAGGGCAGACCAGACTACAAAAGCCAATTCTTACACTGGGAAGGAAACAAGCTTCCGGGGACCGGTTTCTGCCATTTCAGGCGTCTTCGGCCCGGCTTGCTTGAATCCTGATGGTGCAATGAGCAAGGGACTCACATCTGAGTATACCCTTCCACGCTTAGGGTGGACAAAATAATTTACAACAAGGGGTGGTGATGGACAGAGTCTCTGAATTAAGCAGAGTACTCTCACCCAGTCAAGAGATCAGGGCTAGATCCAACACCGTTTTTTAGCTCATTGCAGCATCCCAGTTTCCGAACCTGGCTGTATGCAAATTAGTCTGTCTTTGGCCCAGTGCATCATGGGAACAGGGCAGACCAGACTACAAAAGCCAATTCTTACACTGGGAAGGAAACAAGCTTCCGGGGACCGGTTTCTGCCATTTCAGGCGTCTTCGGCCCAGCTTGCTTGAATCCTGATGGTGCAATGAGCAAGGGACTCACATCTGAGTATACCCTTCCACGCTTAGGGTGGACAAAATAATTTACAACAAGGGGTGGTGATGGACAGAGTCTCTGAATTAAGCAGAGTACTCTCACCCAGTCAAGAGATCAGGGCTAGATCCAACACCGTTTTTTAGCTCATTGCACCATCCCAATTTCAGAACCTGGCTGTATGCAAATTAGTCTGTCCCTGGCCCAGTGCATCATGGGAACAGGGCATACCAGACTACAAAAGCCAATTCTTACACTGGGAAGGAAACAAGCTTCCGGGGACCGGTTTCTGCCATTTCAGGCGTCTTCGGCCCGGCTTGCTTGAATCCTGATGGTGCAATGAGCAAGGGACTCACATCTGAGTATACCCTTCCACGCTTAGGGTGGACAAAATAATTTACAACAAGGGGTGGTGATGGACAGAGTCTCTGAATTAAGCAGAGTACTCTCACCCAGTCAAGAGATCAGGGCTAGATCCAACACCGTTTTTTAGCCCATTGCACCATCCCAGTTTCAGAACCTGGCTGTATGCAAATTAGTCTGTCCCTGGCCCAGTGCATCATGGGAACAGGGCAGACAAGACTACAAAAGCCAATTCTTACACTGGGAAGGAAACAAGCTTCCGGGGACCGGTTTCTGCCATTTCAGGCGTCTTCGGCCCGGCTTGCTTGAATCCTGATGGTGCAATGAGCAAGGGACTCACATCTGAGTATACCCTTCCACGCTTAGGGTGGACAAAATAATTTACAACAAGGGGTGGTGATGGACAGAGTCTCTGAATTAAGCAGAATACTCTCACCCAGTCAAGAGATCAGGGCTTGATCCAACACTGTTTTTTAGCTCATTGCACCATCCCAGTTTCAGAACCTGGCTGTATGCAAATTAGTCTGTCCCTGGCCCAGTGCATCATGGGAACAGGGCAGACCAGACTACAAAAGCCAATTCTTACACTGGGAAGGAAACAAGCTTCCGGGGACCGGTTTCTGCCATTTCAGGCGTCTTCGGCCCGGCTTGCTTGAATCCTGATGGTGCAATGAGCAAGGGACTCACATCTGAGTATACCCTTCCACGCTTAGGGTGGACAAAATAATTTACAACAAGGGGTGGTGATGGACAGAGTCTCTGAATTAAGCAGAGTACTCTCACCCAGTCAAGAGATCAGGGCTAGATCCAACACCGTTTTTTAGCTCATTGCACCATCCCAGTTTCAGAACCTGGCTGTGTGCAAATTAGTCAGTCCCTGGCCCAGTGCATCATGGGAACAGGGCAGACCAGACTACAAAAGCCAATTCTTACACTGGGAAGGAAACAAGCTTCCGGGGACCGGTTTCTGCCATTTCAGGCGTCTTCGGCCCGGCTTGCTTGAATCCTGATGGTGCAATGAGCAAGGGACTCACATCTGAGTATACCCTTCCACGCTTAGGGTGGACAAAATAATTTACAACAAGGGGCCACACCAGGGCAACACGACTTGGGGAGGGGGCCGGAGCCAAGCGCCCCCTCCGAGTCCGTGCCATCACACCGTCCCTCGGGGGCCTCCGTCAAGCGGTTCAGGGTGGCACCGCATCACATTGTTTTCAAATGCAGTCACGTCCTCAAACAGCCCCCACTTACATTGAGAATAGTGAAGCTGTAGCAAGTGCAAATAAGCTTCAGACAGTGTTACAAGCACTCCTCAAAACTTTGAACTATCAGAGTGCATGAGTTTCATGCTCGATCGATTGAGCTAGCCAGATCGGGCAACAAAAAGTATGAAATAGTTATGTAAATAGTTATTTAATAAAATGTTTTACCCTGTTACTTTGCTGGTGTGTTGTATATATTTGTAATATTTGCATAGAGTTTATCGTTATTTTGGGCGGGGTGGGAGGCGGAGCCGAGCTGTCTTGCAGCCATCATGGTGTGGAGCTCAGTTCATCTCACTAGTTTCGTATTTCTAATGAGGGGTTGTTCCTAATGTTTCTATTTTAGCGAGGTCAAAAAGAGATCCCATTAGTGGCCTACTGATTTTGCTCGATTCCTTTTGTTTTTTTACACGATTTTTCACTATCTGCAAAGACTAAACAGAGTATTGCGACTCTGTGCTTGTTTGTAAATAGAGAATGAACCAAAGAGAACCAATTCTAAAACAGTAAATGCTTGGATAACAATCAATCAAATGGAGAGAGAAGCAGTCACGACGGATTACAACGGGGGCAAAGGCCTGCGTTAACTACCCTTCACTATCTGCAAAGAGAGAGTACTCCTAATAGAAATGAGGGGGAGGGGGGGCAGCATTCAAAGCAGATCAGTGTGCATAAACACGAAAATGTTTTTACTCACCATGTACTTGACATTCGACAGCTTATGATATTTGCTATTAAAAAACCATTGAAATTCACTGAAAAAACCATAGGTTAGAGACCATATATAGTTAGGAATTAGCATTTAAAAAACCTTGAAAATTCACTGAAAAAACCATAGGTTATAGACCATATATAGTTAGGAATTAGCATTTAAAAAACCTTATTTTACTCACACAAAACCATTGAAATTCCATATATAGTTAGTTGCACTAACTATATATCGCGCACCCGCAATCCACTGCTGATGATGTCACATATTACATCATTCATGACATGGTCAGTGACATCACTGATGACATCACTGATGACATCTCAAATGACATCACTGATGACATCACTGATGACATCTCATTTGACATCATTCTTGTGCTAATACGATAAACCTCTTCAGACTCTAATATAACCTTAGATACACTCAGTGTATACAGACACTCACACACTGTCACTCATCCATGGAGTTACTCACACACCTAGTCAGTCATGCAAAGAAACAATCTCACCTCCATTTCCTCAACTATACAGTTATACACACCTTACTTATTCAAACATATACTAACACATATTTACTCTCTTATACAATCCCTGATACAAGTTCACAATGATCCATACAGCCACTCACACATTCAGTGGCTCTCATGCACAGTTATTTATATATGCCAACTCTCACATGTACTGTGTTTTACATATGTACTTACTATGACAAGTAGCATTGAGATATCCATTCACTCATCAATACACTCATGCACACAGTCAACCGCCCATGTAGCTGTTTCCACATGCACTCTTGAACTCATACACCTAGTGAATCAACTGCTCACACATCTATGCACAGAGTCACACACCTCCCAGCCACCCCCACACAAACTCAATCTCCCATACAAATACTTGGGCAACCAATCAATAACATATATAACCTCTCGTATAGCTAATGATCAACACATGCAGCAGTTTACACCACAACAGACATACTGATGCACATATTCAGACAGTTTAGTCACTAACCCATGCATTTAGTACGACACATTTATTCACTCACTCATACAGTCAGTCACGCACCTACTAAATCCTTCATCCAGACACTTATACATCCACTCATTCTTCAATAAATCAAACATATTTAAACTTTACAGAAACACACAGTCACTGGATGATGTCATCAGTGATGTCATCAGTGATGTCATTTGAGATGTCATCAGTGATGTCATCAGTGATGTCATTTGAGATGTTCTCAGTGATGTCATTTGAGATGTCATCAGTGATGTCATCAGTGATGTCATTTGAGATGTCAGTGTGTGAGTGTCTGTATACACTGAGTGTATCTAAGGTTATATTAGAGTCTGAAGAGGTTTATCGTATTAGCACAAGAATGATGTCAAATGAGATGTCATCAGTGATGTCATTTGAGATGTCATCAGTGATGTCATCAGTGATGTCACTGACCATGTCATGAATGATGTAATATGTGACATCATCAGCAGTGGATTGCGGGTGCGCGATATATAGTTAGTGCAACTAACTATATATGGAATTTCAATGGTTTTGTGTGAGTAAAATAAGGTTTTTTAAATGCTAATTCCTAACTATATATGGTCTATAACCTATGGTTTTTTCAGTGAATATATATATATGCGTTTACAAAACCTTGAAAATTCACTGAAAAAACCATAGGTTAGAGACCATATATAGTTAGCTGGACATTTTATTGACATAAAACCAATGAAATTCCATAAATAGTTAGTTGCACTAACTATATATCACGCACCCGCAATCCACTGCTGATGATGTCACATATTACATCATTCATGACATGGTCAGTGACATCACTGATGACATCACTGATGACATCTCAAATGACATCACTGATGACATCACTGATGACATCTCAAATGACATCACTGATGACATCATGACACACCAATACCAGTTCCTACATACGCACTCACTTATTCCTACGTCTACACACACATTCACTCATTCACCCATACAATCACTCAAACATACAGTCACTCATTATTACAACACTATCATATGCACTCATACACCTATGCAGACACTCACACACTGCCACTCATCCATGGAGTTACTCACACACCTAGTCAGTCCTGTAAAGAATCAATCACACTTCGATTTCCTCATCTATACAGTTAAACACAGAACACCATACTTTTTCACACATATACTAACACATACTTACTCTCTTATACAATCACTGATACAAGTACACATTGATATGCACAGAGTCACACACCTCCCAGCCAGCCACACACACACTCAGTCTTCCATACATCCACTCATTCTTCAATATGTAAAACATATTTAAACTTTACAAAAACACACAGACACTATCTCAAATGACATCACTGATGACATTATGACACACCAATACCAGTTACTACATACGCACTCACTGATTCCTACGTCTACACACACAATCACTCATTCGCCCATACAATCACTCATACATACAGTCACTCATTATTACAACACTATCATATGCACTCATACACCTATGCAGACACTCACACACTGCCACTCATCCATGGAGTTACTCACACACCTAGTCAGTCCTGTAAAGAATCAATCACACTTCGATTTCATCATCTATACAGTTAAACACAGAACACCATATTTTTTCACACATATACTAACACATACTTACTCTCTTATACAATCACTGATACAAGTACACATTGATATGCACAGAGTCACACACCTCCCACCAAGCCACACACACACTCAGTCTTCCATACACCCACTCATTCTTCAATATGTAAAACATATTTAAACTTTAAAAAAACACACAGACACTAGATGATGTCATCAGTGATGTCATCAGTGATGTCATTTGAGATGTCATCAGTGATGTCATCAGTGATGTCACTGACCATGTCATGAATGATGTAATATGTGACATCATCAGCAGTGGATTGCGGGTGCGCGATATATAGTTAGTGCAACTAACTATATATGGAATTTCATTGGTTTTATGTCAATAAAATGTCCAGCTAACTATATATGGTCTCTAACCTATGGTTTTTTCAGTGAATTTTCAAGGTTTTGTAAATGCAAATTCCTAACTATATATGGTCTATAACCTATGGTTTTTTCAGTGAATTTCATTGGTTTTTTAAAAGCTAATATCTATAGCTGTAAAATATATTCTTTATTACATTAACCTATCACGTAGCCACGTGAGACGCCTCATGACGCGTCGCATAACCGTGACGTATCGGCTCTGCAGCGCAAACAAAACCCGTAACGTAAGCGCGCCGGAGCACGCTTACAGGTATATATATTTTTTTTAACCTTAATTAGACAAAATCCACACGTGCACATATCTTGAGGCCTTGCAAAGGCACATCAAACAAACAGTCCCTACAATTTTGCCAAGTTTGCTGGAAATCTATTCCCTTAATTTTTTTTTTACTGTTTCTCTTGGTTTTCCCCTTGTTACGCTTACCGGGACGCTACCCGGTACGCGAACCGGACGCTCCAAAAAAAAGATGGCGGACTCCCGTTACGCTGCCGGTTAGCTGCCCGGTTCGCGTACCGGGAAGTGCCTCTACCGCGAAAAATTTTTTTTTGCCCCGCGGGGGACTTTAATATCCCCCTCATCAATCCTAGGGGGTCAGGAGGGGTTTACCTTGCCCCCTTTCCTTCATTTCCCCCTTCGTTTTTCCCCACATCTTGTCTCGAACCTACCGAGAGACAAGATGGCGGCCGCGCCGGACTGTTTAGAATCTTGACAGACACCGGAGAGCCAATCAGCTTCGCTTTGCGAAGTTCCGTTACGCGTCAGGTACGCGAACCGGGGCGCTAACCGGAGCGCTGTTACAGATATATATATTTTTTTGAACGTTCATTTATCAAAATCCACTTGAGCACATATATTGAGACCTAGCAAAGGCACATCGGGCAAACAATATCTACAATTTTGCCAAGTTTCGTGGAAATCCATTCAGCCGTTCGAGCTAAAAGTGAGTCCAACCGCCCTATGGAAAATTGCATGGGAAAAACGCGTTTTGGGACCCCCTTTTTTCTCGGCCCCCCCTTGACGAAACCCCCCCAAATTTTCAGGGGCTGCTCAGAAACAAAATGTTCCATTTTCCTGAAAATGTCAGCCAATTCCGTCCTCAAACGCCAAAGTTATTCAACATAGAATTTTCAAAAATCCCATAGGAAAAAAATCCTAACTATATATACCTACTGGCGACCGCCAGTAGGTAATATATATATATATATATATATATATATATATATATATATATATATATATATATATATATATATATATATATATCAAAAACCACCTCCAGTGAAAACAGAAGGAAGGAGCCACAAGCGAGCACTGGGAAGAGAGGTTCTTTATTTGTTAGAAGGTAAGGCGTTATGCATTTCGGCGTGAGCCTTCCTCAGACGCCCCTGCCCAACTGAAAGTTCGTGCACCCAGCTATATATATATATGTCAGAAGAAACCCGACCGCTTCTAGTCGCAGTCACAAGCGGGCGCAGACCACCTCTCCTCCAAAGTATATTTTGAATGAATTCAAAACGCCATCACACGATTAAAGTGTCAGCAGTGCAAATTTATTGCTTTCCATAGCAGAGCAAGCGCTCTCCTTTAATTCATTTGTGGATCCATGGTAATATATATATATATATATATATATATATATATATATATATATATATATATATATATATATACATACATACATACATACATACATACATACATACATACATATATATTACCTACTGGCGGTCGCCAGTAGGTATATATAGTTAGGATTTTTTCCCTATGGGATTTTTGAAAATTCTATGTCTAATAACTTTGGCGTTTGTGGACGGAATTGGCTGAAATTTTCAGGAAAATGGCACATTTTGTTTCTGAGCAGCCCCTAAAAATTTTGGGGGGGTTCGTCAAGGGGGGGCCGAGAAAAAAGGGGGGTCCCAAAACGCGTTTTTCCCATGTTAATTTCCATAGGGCGGTTGGCCTCACTTTTAGCCCGAACGGCTGAATGGATTTGCACGAAACTTGGCAAAATTGTAGGGACTGGTAGCCCGATGTGCCTTTTGTAGGTCTCAATATATGTGCTCCAGTGGATTTTGAGAAATTAACGTTTAAAAAAAGATATATATCTGTAACAGCGGACTGGGCAGCGGCCCAAGACGCGTACTTTTCGCGCAACGGAGCTTTGTGAAGCGAAGCTGATTGGTTCTCCGGCGTCTGTCAACATTCCAAACAGTCCGTAGCGGCCGCCATCTTGTCTCTCGGTAGGATCGAGAGACAAGAGGAGGTCAAAACAAAGGGGGAAATAACTATAAGGGGGCATAGTAGATCCTCGCTGACCCCCTAGGTTTGATGTGGAGGTTTTAAAAGGGCCCCGCGGGGCAAAAAAAAAAAATAATAATAATAATCGAACGGCTGAATGGATTTGCACGAAACTTGGCAAAATATTAGGGACTGGTAACCCGATGTGCCTTTGCTAGGTCTCAATATATGTGCTCCAGTGGATTTTGAGAAATTAACGTTCAAAAAAAGATATATATCTGTAACAGCGCTCCGCTTCGCGTAATGGAGGTTTGCGAAGCTGATTGGTCATTCTGTCACTGGGCTATAGTTGGGCTACATCTGGCTGATATTTGGGCTACATTTGTTTTTTTGTGTGTCTGGCGGCCATCTTTGGGCTACATTGGGCTACATTGGGCTACATTTGGGCTCCAACATATATATAGGCCAATGTAGCCCAATATATATTTTTCAAAGTTAATTTTCGTAAAAACCACTGGAGCATATATCTTGAGACATAGCAAAGGCACATCGGGCTACCAGTCCCTACAATTTTGCCAAGTTTCGTGGAAATCCATTCAGCCGTTCGAGCTAAAAGTGAGTCCAACCGCCCTATGGAAATGAAGGAAATGAATGGGTAATTTGTAATTAGCAAATAGCTCATCGCAAACTAGGAATGGTAAAGAATCGCTATTTATTCCTTAAAGTTCGCTATTTAGGAACTGCAAAAAACTTTGATGATACATATGGCGGTTCATCTCTAACAAGATAAGAAGCATAGGGATACATTTATGATGACTGGCGCATCACCAGGGATGTGTTAGTCATTCTGTGCCGCTGTTCCGTCACCTATGGTGTGCTGCATTTACAATGCGGCGCATCATGGGGCAAAAACAGCACAGATGCGTGATGTATCTGTGCCGTAAAGGTGGCGCATTGCTGGAGTTGTATCGCAAGTGTGATGAAGCTCCAGCAAGGGTCGGGGGTGCCCCTGTCGCAGGGTTTCTGTTCTCACACAGAACTGTGGACAGAGGATTGGAACCTCGGCGAATTAGGGTGTCCCAAAACTCACGTTAGTAATCAAAAACTCCTTAGCAAGCTAGGTACAGTGTCACATTGGATATAACAAACTCTCAATGTTTAGACAATCCAGAATATGAACTTATAGTACCTCAGGATACGTGGAACTCATGAACAGTCGGTCGTTATATATTTCTTAGAAACCAGAACATGGAGTTAAGAAGAACACATGTGTATTTGAAATGTTTATTTACTAATGCCGTCTTCACAGGCGTAGTATCTTAGATAATACAAGTACACATATTATCAGTAGCAAAATTACCAGCATAGTTACTAGTACATAAAAAGCGAATGGTGATAGTATGTTAACCTGCTGTAAATGAATAAGAGTTAGCAACACTTATAAGCAGCCGCGGGCCGTGGAGGGAGTTACGGTGGGGCAGGGAGGCGGGGAGGGGGAGGGGCAAGGTAGAGAGGGCTCCACCCTGCTTCTCCCCCTCCCCGCCTCCCTGCCTCACCGTAACTCCCTCCACGGCCCGCGGCTGCTTATATCTCACCCTCCCTAATACACATATTATATTATTTGCTAAGAAGGTCTCTTTGTGTTGGTTTAGGGCGTGCCCATACTTTAGTGTCTTAGATTTGAAGGAATCACATCAGCATACACCAGCTCTCTCTTCATGTGAGCCGCATCAACTGTTGTGTATGTGTGTTCGGCAAAGCAATATAAATCCCGCCTCATGCCCAGAATTGGCAGAAGTTGCACTTATGTTATGAGTATGAAGTCGTGGAGATCAGACCTCATAACAATTCTGTATCGTGTTGTTCTTGAAACTTTAGCACTCGCTGTACAGATATAGTTTAACAAGCAAAGCAGATAGTAGAGCAATAACATATTATTCTCATGTAAACCACGATGAACTACTAGGTGGAAAGCTAAAGCAACAACTAAGTGTCGTGTGCAGAAGTTGCAAAAAAGGAAAAATGGCATTTAAACCGGTAATGAGCCCATGCTAACTTAACACGGTGTAAAGATATCCAGGACCTAGATGACACCTCCCCATGATCCGGAAACGAACTGAATAAGATAATAGAAGTGCCATCTCATGAGAGCAGATTGCAAGTTTATATGTGGACGGTCCGCAAGGTAAAGCATTAAAAACTAGGAAAATTTAATGCTAAAGAAAAATAAAACAGCCAAGTACTTTATCGAGTCTTAAGCCAATAGGCAAGGTAAATAATAAAAACTTGACAAATAAGTCAATGAATTGTCAATGAAATGCTAGTACTCAGCATATCAAACATGAAAAAGGTCTATGACATAACTGTGTATGCAAAATAAGCTGCAACAGCCTCCAATAGGAAGTCACCGTCTTCATCCGAAAACAGTTCAGCCATCCAATTTAAAAGCGGAAAAGAACATACGTGCTCTCCCAGCACCGGATCCTCTATCACCATCAGAGGACAGCTCGGTGGGTTTTCAAGAAAGCTCTGTTCCAAGAAAGACTGTGCTGCCGCCAGTAAATTCCAGGGACCAAGTAGTCCATGCATCAATGCCACAGCCATAATCCTTTCGCCAGGACAAACCAACTCGTGAGTAATGATAGGAGTCATCAGCTGATTAAAGTCGACGTCAGGAGAAACCGGTCCGCAGAGACACAAATCAATGGCCCAATCGAAATCACAGGTCAGGCAGTGAAATACAGGCTGGACACAGGTGAAGTAGGAGAATCGAAAAGATAATCCATATGCCGTGCTTAATATCGCCAACGGCATTGTGCCATAATATTCTAGCATGCGATTGCGGAACAGTGTCAGCAGCTGCAGGGTGGGAGGTTGCATAGGAGGGACATCCATATTTAAAAATGTAAAAAAGCACAAGAGCGTCCGCTGGTAATGCAAGTAAAAATGCCAATCCACGAACCAGAGTGGAGAAAATAGAATGAAAGGAAGCAGGAATGAGTCCAAAGATTTTCTCAAATGAAGTCACAAGACCACTGGTAACAACTTTAAAAAAGTGCGCCAGGGACTTTGCGGAGGATGCGTTAAAGATAGTCGGAACCATCTTGCTGAATTTGAAAGGCAAATCTGAATTGAAAAGTGTGTGCACCTCTGTACGGGTGTTCGCTATGTGAAGCACGAAAGTTTCACGGGCCGAACTCAAGGCCACCTCTCTCTGAGACAAAAGAGCTCTTATTCTTGCCATGCCGTTGAAATCTGTCCCAAGGTTGGTATTTGTGGCCAGATTGAAAACTCCCTATGTTCATGTGTGGGAGGAAATAGAACATTTCTGCAGCAAATAACCCGTTCACTTACTGTTACGATAAAAGGAATACTTTTAATTAACTCAGAACAATCTTCATTATTGAGCATCAAATAACTACCATTTTCCAACAACTTGAACGTGGGGATGATAGCAGGAACTGGCGTGCCTTGCAACACGCAAGCCATATTTGGTCGGTGTTTGTTGCATGAACCGTGTAACTGTATGTGCCTACACATTAGTGAATGATCTGGCGTCTCAGTGCATTCCTCTCCATTCAGATAAACTTCTTGATCATCTTTGAAACATCTGTATGTGTATGGAAGCGACCAGACCTCATGAAGAAAAGCACTACCTAAAGGTTCATAACGACCTATTGGTATATATTTCATACAATTTGAAAACTTATATAAAGCAAAAGGCAGCGTTATTAAACCGTGGATAAGGCACGTTGCCAAAAAACCCGCAATCCTCTGCTGATGATGTCACTGAGCATGTCATGAATGATGTAATATGTGACATCATCAGCAGTGGATTACGGGTAATAGTATCTCTAGTTTACTCCCCTATAGCTGTCTTTCTTTTAACATAAGTGTCTGTTTCCTTCCCTTATACTTACTGTTTTTGGTTCGCTTCCGGTTCGCGTACCGGGGAGCGAACTGGGAAGCGAACTAAGAGAAATAGAGGTTGGCACAGTTCCAAATATTGTACCAATTTTTTAATAACGGGGAGGTAGTTCTGAAAAGAACTTTTTTTTTTATTTTTCTGATCATTTTTTTACTGTTTTTGAATTTTTCGGAACAGTTTTATATTTTTTTGGGTTTTTCTTGGAGGGGGCAATGAAAACGATTCATTGTAAAGGGCTCAACAGGAGCAACAAAACAAAAAAAAGAAGTATTTATTATTTTGGGCGTTTCGTACAAACTTGCATATGATAGTCAATAGCTCTGTTGATCAGAGTGATGCTTTTTTCTCCGTAGGAAATGAATCCATCGCAAAATACGCAGATGTGTTTTACATCACCAAATCTCATTTGTATATTTGGCACCATCTCCCTGCCCTCTGGTCCCGTTACTTCCGGTACAACAGATCTTCTGGCCATAATAGGGAGATTATCTAGGTCGTTCCGAAACTGTGCAGCACTGTAGTTGTTAGGATGCCACCTAGTCATATGACGATGCATTGTGTAGTTTCCGAAACTGTATTTTTTGTCGGTCCCTCTGGACAGTCTATCTTGACATATAAGGCAAGTTACGTATCTTGCATTTACTTTTTTCTGACCTTTGGGAATTTTAAAAAATTGCCAAATGAAGTTTTCTTTCCGGTGAGACGTCCTGGGCTGCTCAGGCAAAAACTGCCTCTCTTCGTGCTCGTCCTCCTGTTCCTCTTCTTCCTCTTCTTGTTGAATTATAACTTGAGCAGGTGGTCCACTCTTCCTTGGATGTGGTGGAGGTGGTGGGGAAGCACCAGCTGAAGCTACTAAAGAAGCCATTGCTCAGTGATCACAAAGGGTCTTTCTCTCACAATGATGAAAGTCAGAGTGAGGAAAGAAGGAGGGATTTTCATCATTTGGGAAAAACAAGAGTTCTCAACCAATCAAAAGTGTTCATTTTAGATTATATGACCTAGTCTTACATCATTAGGAAACCAAAAGTGAAATGAACCAATGAAAAGTGTTATTACCAAGTCACATGACTTGCTGTGTTTACGTTAAGCGCTTTGCAGGGCCTCCCGGTTTGCTTCCAGAAACCTGCGCTTTGCGACTCGCTTCGCGTACCAGTTCGCTAACGTAGTACGTCATATGACGTATCACGCGACAACGTGAAACGTCATGCGGACGGGAGGCGTCACGATGTTGTTTTGTAACGCGGCACTTGCGGTAAAGAAACGTTTACCGGCTCGCGGTCTATTTCGCGGCATCAAGGTCAGCTAACGGGAAGCTTCCCGATTTGCGAAGCGGGAACGAAGAAAAAAAAATATTTAAAAAAAAAATTATTCATAAACATATAAAATATATTTTTGGATTTAAAGAAGAATACATTTTACAGCTACAGATATTAGCTGTTAAAAAACCAATGAAATTCACAGAAAAAAACATAGGTTATGGACCATATATAGTTAGGAATTAGCATTTACAAAACCTTGAAAATTCACTGAAAAAACCATAGGTTATAGACCATATATAGTTAGGAATTAGCATTTAAAAAACCTTATTTTACTCACACAAAACCATTGAAATTCCATATATAGTTAGTTGCACTAACTATATATCGCGCACCCGCAATCCACTGCTGATCATGTCACATATTACATCATTCATGACATGGTCAGTGACATCACTGATGACATCACTGATGACATCTCAAATGACATCACTGATGACATCACTGATGACATCTCAAATGACATCACTGATGACATCACTGATGACATCTCAAATGACATCACTGATGACATCTCATTTGACATTACTGATCACATCACTGATGACATCATTCATGTGATAATACGATAAACCTCTTCAGACTCTAATATAACCTTAGATACACTCAGTGTAAACAGACACTCATAGACTGTCACTCATCCATGGAGTTACTCAGACACTTAGTCAGTCATGCAAAGAATCAATCACACCTCCATTTCCTCAACTATACAGTTATACACACCTTACTTATTCAAACATATACTAAAACATATTTACTCACTTATACAATCCTGGATACAAGTTCACAATGATCCATACAGCCACTCACACATTCACTGGCTCTTATGCACAGTTATTTATATATGGTAACTCTCACATGTACTGTGTTTTACATATGTACTTACTTTGACATGTAGCACTGAGATATCCATTCACTCACCAATACACTCATGCACACAGTCAACCGCCCATACAGCTGTTTCCACATGCACTTTTGAACCCATACATCCAGTCAATCAACTGCTCACACATCTATGCAGAGAGTCATACACCTCCCAGCCACCCACACACACACTCAGTCTCCCATACAAATGCTTGGGCAACCAATCAATAACCCATACAGTTAATCATATAGCTAATGATCAACACATGCAGCAGTTTACAGAACAACAGACATAATGATGCACAAATTAAGACAGTTTAGTCACTAACCCATGCACTCAGTGAGACACATTTAATCAGTCACTCATACAGTCAGCCATGCCCCTACTAAATCCTTCATCAAGACACTTATACATCCATTCATTCTTCAATATGTAAGACATATTTTAACTTTACAGAATTATACAGTCACTGGATGACGTCATCAGTGATCTCATCAGTGATGTCATTTGAGATGTCATCAGTGATGTCATCAGTGATGTCACTGACCATGTCATGAATGATGTAATATGTGACATGATCAGCAGTGGATTGCGGGTGCGCGATATATAGTTAGTGCAACTAACTATATATGGAATTTCAATGGTTTTGTGTGAGTAAAATAAGGTTTTTTAAATGCTAATTCCTAACTATATATGGTCTATAACCTATGGTTTTTTCAGTGAATATATATATATGTGTGTTACAACAAAGTCCCGGCCCATCACTGCCCGCAACAGGACTGCCCATGTATAGACCACAGCGCACGATGAAAGATGCAGCTGTCCTCAAATGTTGTTTATCGAAGCAGTGATTTATTTTCCAAGAATAAAATTCCCAAGTGTTCCAGGCATAGTGCCTGCCAGCGATAGCCAGTAGGTAGTTATAGTTAGGACCAAAGTTTCCATAGGAAAAGCATTTTTGGTTTTGCCCACAACTTTGACACAACTTGAGAAATCATCACAAATGTTCCCCTTTTTGGTACGGCGGCTGTGTTGAAAGTTTCTGGGTGATCCATCAAGCAGAGGCAGAGAAAAAGAAGGGTCCAATACTCATTTTCCCAATGTTATCTCTATGGGGAAGTTTTATTTTTGAACACAGCTACTGCACAACTGCTGAACGTTAATACAACAAATTTAGCAGAAAGCTAAATGTTGGTCCAGAAAGTGTGCTTTTTGTGACTTAGTGGAAATCCATTTAGTAGTTTTTGAGATATTCAAGCTAAAAAAATATAGATATCTGGGGACCTAAATCCTTGCAGTGAACTCGCAGATCCTACTGAAATTTAATTGGCTGCCAACATTTCAATGAGGACGTGATGGTAGCCATCTTGGGACTCGGCTTGAAGGAGAGTCCCACAGAAAAAGTAAAAAATAAATGAAAGGGGCCATGAATGGAATACCCTGTTGCCACTAGATATGGTGGTGGGGTCGAACAGGGACCCCGCTGGGGGTTAATCAAGGCAACTGGCTACCTGGCATGTTGGCATGCTGTAGAGCTGGGGGCTGATGTCACTGCAGTGGGAGCTAATTTTGTTGATGGAGACCTGCGAGTGTTTTGAAATAAACAAAGCGAAATGAATTTCGTTCAGCACACTCAGGTCCCCATCAACAAAATCACCCCTCAGCTCGGCAGCATGCCAGAACGCCTGGTAGCCAGTCCGGTCCTGGGGTTAATAGCATGTCTATATTTATTTTTCTGTGGATTTGCAGGTGGATCCGCAAATCCATGGCAACATGTCTTTAAAAATGACATGCATGCTCTGGTGCTTCTTTTTATAATAAGTCCCCAGGTGGGTCAACTCTCGGGGGCATGTCTTTTAATTATGTAGGGGATTCCCATCAAGACCCCCCGGGACCACCCTCTGCCCGAGGCAAAGAAGAAGAAAGCGATGCGGGGGACAGCACAGCCCCCCTCAGACACCACCTCCCAAAAGCTTTAAGTATAAAAAATAGTAGGGGACCATGCAGACCCCCACGCAGCCTGGTGCTGCCACCTCCCCAGAGTTTTAAACTTAAATAATGCAGGGGGTTGCACGGACCCCGCTGCAGCCCCGGCTACCACCCCTCCCAGGGCTTTATCCAAAATAAATGCGGGAGGCCATGCGGCCCTCCTGCAACCCTGGGGGCCAAACCTCTCTGGAATTTAATTTTCATTAATGAGGGGGCCACATGGACTTCCCCAGCCACAGGGACGGCAAACATTCATGGGGCAATAACCATAGTAATGCGGAGGGCCCACACAGCCCCTTTGCAGCCCTGGGGACCGCCAACTTTCTGGGGCTCAAATAATGTAATGGAGGGGTTCCGTTGTGGACCCCCAGGGGCCCCAACCTCCCTGGGGCTAAATGAAACAAAGGAGGGGGGCCGCGCGGCACCCCTCCTGGAGCCAACGATGGCCCTGGTGACCATCTCCCTAGGGCCAGCTCCTGCAATGACCCTGGGTGCCCACCCTTCAGCCATAGCTGTTTACTAGGGCATTGTGAGAGCTTTACTGCTCCGGCCAAGACATAGCAAATTCTGCTCACCTTTCAGCAAGCAAGAGCATAATAAATGCTCTTGCTGGTTGGGGGATGATGTCCCCATGGATGCTGAGGGTCCATGGGGGCCAATAAGCCCTCCTGTTCCTTCCAGTATGTCAAACAGAGCCTGGTTGTCAAGAAGACTTCCTCGGCCAAGCCATCTTTCTCCACCACTCTGCAAGCTTACCTCCTGATGCACTACTGGTTGGGCGATGAAGTCCCCTAGGCTCCAGACGGTCATGGGCGTCCAATTGCCTTCACGGTACCTGTAGTAAGTCCCACAATGTGGGATTGCTGAGAGGTCTTTGGAGGCCACACCTCCTTTCTCCACCACTGTGCAAACGCACCTCCTGGTGCCCTGCTAGTTGGGGATTACGTTTCCTTGGTTGCTGAGGGTCCTTGGGGTCCAACAAGCCATCCTGTTACCTACAGTAAGTCCCAGACAGCCTGTTTGCTGATAGGACTTCGGAGGCTACGCCTCCTTTTCCACCACTATGCAAATGTGCCTCCTGTCGCACTGCTGGTTGGGGGATGAAGTCCCTCTATTTTCCAACTATAACGTCCCTGTAACCATTGGTTTTTCAGTGAATTTCTAAGGGTTTTTTAAATGCTATTTCCTAAATAACATCACTGTAACCTTTGTTTTCTTAAGTGAATTTTATGGTTATTTTAACTAGTAGGCACATTTGCAGAGTGGTGGAGAAAGGGGACGATACCTCCAACCAGCTCTCAGGGATCCCACTGTAAGGTAATTACGGGAGGTAACAGGAGGGCTTCTTGGCCAACAGGGTCCCTCAGCAGACAAGGGTACTTTATCCCCCAAGCAGTAGTGCACCAGGAGGTGCTTTTGCAGAGTGGTGCAGAATGAGGGCATGACATCCGAAGTCCTTACAGCAATCTCACTCTGTGAGACTTACTGGATGTAACAGGAGGGGTAGTTGACCCTCAAGGACCCTCTGGATCCAAGGGGACTTCATTCCCCAACCAGCAGTGCACCAGGAGGCATGTTTGCAGAGTGGTGTAGAAAGGGGGTGTTACCTCTGAAGTCCTCTCAGCAATCAGTCTGTGTAGGACTTCCTGGAAGTAGCAGGAGGGCGTGTTGGCCCCCGAGGACCCTCTGGAGCCAAGGGAACTTCATCCCCCAACCAGCAGTGCACCAGAAGGTGTGTTTGCAGAGTGGTGGAGAAAGGGGGCATGTCCTCCAAAGTCATCTCAGCAATCAGGCTGGGTGGGACTTACTGGGGGTAACAGGAGGGCTTGTTGACCCTCAAGGACCCCAAGGATCGTCTGTAGTCAAGGGGGCACTATCCCCCAGCCAGCAGTGCACCAGGAGACTCGTTTGCAGAGTGGTGGAGAAAAGGGTCATGCCTTCCGAAGTCCTCTCAGCAATCAGGCAGTGTGGGACTTACTGAAGGGAATGGGAGTGCTTATTGGTCCCCAAGGACCCTCAGCATCCAAGGAGACTTTATCCTCCAACCAGCAGTGTGCCAGTAGGCGTGTTTGCAGAGTGGTGGAGAAAGGGTGTGTGACCTCCAAAGACCTCTCAGCAATCCCACTGTGTGGGACTTACTGAAGGTAACAGGAGGGCTTATTGGCCCCCAAGGAGCTCCAGGGGCCAAGGGGACTTCATCCCCTAACCAGCAGTGCACCAGGAGGTACATTTGCAGAGTGAAGGAGAAAGGAGGTGTGACCTCAGTAGTCCTCTCAGCAATCAGGCTGTGTGGGACATACTGGAGATAACAGGAGTGGTTGTTCGCCCCAATGACTGGCTGGGGAAGGGAGAAGTTTATAATAATAAGACTCTGTGTCTACAGGGTTGTTGCTAGAAAAATATGCAATCTTTTGTGAGTATGGTTTTGAACTACCCAAAGGTGGTTTAGAGCAATGTTCCCATTGTGCATAATTAAATACAGCACTTGGAGTACTAGCTCTGTGTAAGTATTGGTTCCCATAGTGTTGGAAACAAAACATTTAATCATAATTAAATGTACCAGTATACATATCTTCACATCTCCTATCTGAAATACAGTATAATGCTCTTGCCCAGAGACCATATGTCTTACAATGTTAATATTTCAATAATCAGAGATGCTACCAGAAGCGATTTCATCATAGAGTGATATATTGAATGCATGCAGTATTTGGAAAGTTTCAGTGGGACCATAAATGTCAAATGGTACCCTATCTCAACCAGTTCCATCAATTATCGGAACCACTGAAATGTTCATCGGGGACAAGACTCTTTGCCCTTTGTGTTGTGAAAATCAAGGCTTCAATACTTCAACCACCAGTCCAACCGCAGAGCGTTCTGGGAGATAATGTCCATTTAAAAGCAAAAAGAATGCTGTCAGAAAACCAATCCAGATGAAAAGAAAAAATCAACAAAATGGAAATCCAAATGGAAAGCCAGGGTTGAACAAAATATGTCAGTTTGAGCCAAATTATGAATGTACATGTTCCATGCAATCATAGTTCTGATGAATCCGAGGAAAAGTCAATAATGTCGAGAAAATACCAGAGGCAGTCTGTGCAAAAACAGGGACCCCACGGGGCAGTTTGGAACTGGTAGTTAACTCCAATATTAAATCACAATAAAAAACTTCATTGTTGGCATGTGGTTTAGAATTCACATACTGTGTTTGTATGGTACTTTTAGATGTAAAAGGAAGTACTTCACTTCACTGTCAGATATCCCCCGCCGGGGACCAGAAACCTCTGTGTTGGTTAACGTGTGTAAATGTATCTGCTGTATGTTAGTGAGAGGAGGCAGGTAACTAACAAGGAGCCCTCATAGCCTACGGTGCAGGACTGGCCACATAATGTGCTTTGATAAGGTCAATCGACACAACCAGCAAGGGGCAATACAATTACATTTCTGGTACCTTCAACAGCTAGGACTGGCACTGGTGCTCTGTTTGATGGGCTAAACACCTTCTTGTCCACAATTTTCTCTCTGATCAGATCCCCAATCTATCTTTGAGATCCAGCCAAGAGTTGCTGGTTGAACCTTCACTGCTCCAGCGGCAGAACGTTTCTTGAGCTCATTCGATTGCTTGTCCCAGAAGTCTTTCAGATCCTGTTAGACAGCCAAATGTAAATTGATATCAAAAGGCGTCTCTGCTGCCACTGTGCTAAGATTGTCAAGTTCCAGATCCCACATCTGGACTCCAAACAGAATTCCATAGAGAGTGCTACCACTCAAGCATTTCTAGGCAGATTGTTTAAAGCTCTTTGAACCTGATACTGGTGGTGAATCCAGCTGCTACATGAACCTAATACTCTAGTTGTTAAAGACTGCTTTAAGTTACTGTTTTTCCTTTCCACTATTAAAATTATCCCAGGATGGTAGGGGGAGAAATAGTGCACAGGTACAGTAATATTCGATTTAATTGCTGAGTAATGACCTCATCTACAGGCACCAATACTCGGAAGCAATGCAATACCACCACATCTGCTGGTTTTGTGTTGCCTACACCTCTTAGCTTCGGGCAGTTACCAGGTGGTCATAGTATTGGCGGGGAGGTGTAACAATGTGCCTTTTCCTGGTAATTGTGCAGGTTCCTTGACATCATGGTGCGCAAGGTCAACCAATATATATCATTCCCAATAACTCCCAATCATTGCAGCAAACCAAATTAATGTCATAAAGGGTAGCACAGTTCCCCAACATCATTGGCTGTGTAGATGGCATATGTATTGCCATATGCCCCCCTCCAGCAACTTAATACATATACAGGAACAGGAAAAGCTCACACTCACTCAATGTGCAGGTAGTGTGTAATGGTTCAGTGACTAAATATTGAGGGACATATTAGAGAATTCTCAAAATATCAACTTCAAAATATTGAAGTACAGAATATAGAATCCCTATCTACAAACAGGTAAGTACTAAAATATCGAATCCAAAATATAGATTGTTAAAATATAGTTAACTAAAATATATATTTTTTTAAATGTATTAAATATAATATAATAGTAATTAAATATTAAAAATAATTAAATAAAACATACTTAAAATAATGTAAAAAACCTTAAAATGTAAAAATAATAAATGTCATTTAAAAAAAAGTAGAGATTTATTTGGATAGTGAAAGGGTAAACATTACTATTCCCACTCCAGTGAGTGCAACAGTAGGGAAAACTTTGCATAGGGAAGGGGTAAAAATTACTATTCCCACTCCAGTGAGTGCAACAGTAGGGAAAACGCTGAATAGGGTAGGGGTAATAATTACTAGTCCCACTACAGGGAGTGCAACAGTAGGGAAAACGTTGGATATCGTTGGGGTAAAAATTACCATTCCCACTCCAAAGAGTGCAACAGTAGGGAAAGCGTTGGATAGCGGGAGGGTGAAAATTACTATTTCGATTCCAGAGAGTGCAACAGTAGGGAAAGCGTTGCGGGAGGGTAAAGATTACTATTCCCACTCCAGTGAGTGCAAAAGTAGGGAAAACATTGGATAGTGTAGGGGTAATAATTACTATTCCCACTCCAGAGAGTGCAACAGTAGAGAAAGCGTTGAATAGTGGGAGGGTAAAAATTACTATTCCCACTCCAGTGAGTGCAACAGTAGGGAAAGCGTTGGATAGCGTAGGGGCAAAAATTACTATTCCCACTCCAGTGAGTGCACAAAAGTTACTATTCCGACTCCAGTGAGTGCAACAGTAGGGAAAATGTTGGATCGCTTAGGGGTAAAAAATACTATTCCAACGCCAAAGAGTGAAACAGTAGGGAAAGCGTTGGATAGCGGGAGGGTAAAAATTACTATTCCCACTCCAGTGAGTGCAACAGTAGGGAAAGCGTAGTATAGAGCAGGGGTAAACATTACTATTCCCACTCCAGTGAATGCAACAGTAGGGAAAACGTTGTAGAGCGTAGGGGTAAAAAAATACTATTCCCACTTCGAAGAGTGCAATAGTAGGGAAAGCGTTGGATAGCGGGAGGGTAAAAATTACTATTCCCACTCCAGAGAGTGCAACAGTAGGGAATGCGTTGTATAGCGTAGTGGTAAAAATCACTATTCCCACTCCAGTGAGTGCAACAATAGGGAAAACGTTGTATAGCGTAGGGGTAAAAATTACCATTCCCACTCCAAAGAGTGCAACAGTAGGGAAAGTGTTGGATAGCGGGAGGGTAAAAATTACTATTCCCCATTCAGTGAGTGCAACAGTAGGGAAAGCGTTGTATAGCGTAGGGGTAAAAATTACTATTCCCACTCGAGTGAGTGCAACAGTAGGGAAAACGTTGGATAGCGTAGGGGTAAACATTACTATTCCCACTCCAAAGAGTGCAACAGTAGGGAAAGCGTTGGACAGCGTAGGGGTGAAAATTACTATTCCCACGTCAAAGAGTGCAACAGTAGGGAAAGCGTTGGATAGCGGGAGGGTAAAAATTCCTATT
The DNA here is from genome assembly GCF_964261635.1 of Lissotriton helveticus. Taxonomy (NCBI): domain Eukaryota; kingdom Metazoa; phylum Chordata; class Amphibia; order Caudata; family Salamandridae; genus Lissotriton; species Lissotriton helveticus. The sequence goes on along the minus strand of NC_136070.1, from coordinate 455,641,925 downwards.
CCCACTCCAGTGAGTGCAACAGTAGGGAAAGCGTAGGATAGCATAGGGGTAAAAATTACTATTCCCACTCCTGAGAGTGCAAAAGTAGGGAAAGTAATGATTTAATATTAAAATAAGATTATTGATCAATACCAATACAAAATTGATTACAAGTAATTACCAATTAAAACAAATTAATTACCAATTAATAAATATTAATTCCAAAATAATAATTATCAATTAATTATCAATACATATAAATACAAATAAATATTTACTTTATTACAATTAAATTACTTCCCACCCTTTTCCCCTATAAACCCACAACCCGCTCCAAATAATAAAATACAATTAACATAATTATCAATTATTCAATAATTAAAAAATATTTATTAATTAATAGAAATGTATTACTAATTAATAAACATTAATTACCAATTAATAATTCATTATCAATCAATTCATTATCAATACATATGAATACAAATAAATATTTACTTTATTACAATTACATTACTTCCAACCCTATTCTCCTATAAACCCACAACCCGCTCCAAATAATAAATAATACAACTAACATAATGATCAATTAATCAACTAATACAAATTAATTACCAATTAATATAAATTAATTATCAATTAATAAAAAGTTATTACCAATTAATAAAAATTAATTACCAATTAATAATTGATTACCAATCAATTAATTATCAATACATACAAATAAAAATTAATATTCAATTTACTAGAATTAAATTACTTCCCACCCTATTCCCCTATAAACCCACAACCCCCTACGGAATTAAATTACACGAAAAATAAATTACATAACATTCATTACCTAAACAAAATTAAACATACATTACAAAAATAACACATAATTTTAACACATATACTACCATACATAACACTAAAAAAAAACAATATTATGGAAATCGATATTTTAAATTCGATATTATGGAAATCGATTTCTCCTACCCCAATTTCGATATTCTGACTAACTATATTTTGGTGTTTCGATATTCTGTCCTATCTATATTTTGGAGTCGATATTCTGGCCTGTCTATATTTTGGATTCTATATTTTGGCATTTTCCCAGTGTGTGGCATCTTCTGTATCATAACAGACCTGTGGCCAGATTCTCGGGCAGCACCCACAACTCATTCATGTTCTGCCACAGTGGAATACAAAACAACTAGCACTGGGTGAATTTGGCAATGGTTTCCTACTTGGTAAGAGAGTCACAGACTCAATTAATACAGTGGCCAGGACAGAATGTGTAATGTGACCTAATGGTTTTCCTTCTCCTGCTCTTAAGGTAACAATACATATGCCTTATGTCCGTGGCTACCCACACCGTACCTGACTCTGGGGACAAGAAGTTTGAGGCAATACAACAGAGCAACAAGCTTAATCATTAAGAGGACCTTTGGGATCTGGAAGTCCCACTTTCGCCTCCTTCACAAGACTGGCAGGGCACTACTGTACAGTCCAGATATATGCTGCAAGATAATCTCCACTTGTGCCATACTTCACAATATTACAATGAGGAAGGGTCTGCATGATATCTCCTTAGAGACTGATTCTGATAATGAGTTACCACTACTACAGGTGCAGAAGGAAGACGCACCTGCAGGAGAGGTATGAGCATGACACACACAGATCACTAACAACCATTTCTGAGGTAAGAGTATCAAATTATGAGACATCACACTTGATTGTAATGCTTCATACATAACTGAGACACTACCTTTTATTCAGGTAGCAACAACATTGTTTCACTCAAGGATCAACTGTATCCTTATGAATGTAACAATGTAACCTTATTAGAAAATTAACAACAAAGTAACTGATGGCAAACAAACCAAAGGTTACTCATTCCCCTGAGTGTACATCGCTTCACTTCTTTCAGCCTCTGGGGTTGGTTACTTTGCAGCAGCATTGGGCTGTTGGACTGGTGACATGTCAGTCCCAGAAGTGTGTCTGCTTGAACACCTGGTACTGCATGCCTCCTGAGCATATGTGATACTGAAGCTAGAGCCCTCTTTGCTCACAGATAGGGGCAGTATGTTGGGGACACACTGAGATTGTGGGTCTGGATGTTCTCTAGGGTGGTGGTCAGTTGACAAACCCAATACAATGTCCTGACAGCAGTGCCCCATGTCAGTCTGAATGTTCACAGTCCGCCTTGCTAACATTGTTGTGGCTTCTGCCGGGACGTTGATGGACTAGGTGAAGGAATCAAACCTTGCCAGATACTGCCTGTGCCCTCCACGGTGCTCCCTCTCAATTGCCACAAGCCACTGGTCATGCCCTTTCTCCAAGTTCTGCAATGTCTTGGACACACATTGTAGCTGCCTACTGACAGTTTGTTCCTCTTTTGTCTGCAGGCGCTGGTCAGAGATGATGGACCTCTCCATCTCACCGAACATAGGAGCACTCTCCAACTTGTCATCTGACATGTTCTCAGTACAGACTGCTGGTCTTTTCCCTCTGCACTGGCCACCGTTGTTGTGGGGTCCCTGCTCTGCAATTGCCCCTCATCACTGTCCACAAATTCGGGCAGTGGTGAGATGGTTGCTTTCCTGACAGTTGGAGTTGGAATGATTGGTGGAGGGGTTGCTGGTGTTGTGTCCTGAATGGCCATATCGGTGTCAGTAGGCCCTTCAACTGCAAGGGTTCCTGCGACTTCCGGGCTGAGATTTGTGTAAATGCATGTAAATAGTTAGGTTAAAAAAATGGTTAATGTTTACCCACAATATTGTTGTGACTGTGTTTCATGTGTTTATGACATGTTAATCTTGTACAGATATGTTTTTTTTAGTCATCAACACACAGTTGAGCACGCAAATTATGTGTATTGCAACTCCCATGATCCATTGCCAGGGTGGGGCAAGCATGTTACTGGAGTTATTCAAGCTGTGATGTATGATATATGAATATGCTAACATTGTGTTTCGTCAGGCAGGTAAATGGAAGGTGACTTACCCTGGATGGCCCCTGCTGGATTGGAGGTGTTGATGTCAGCTGCTCCCACCACGCTGCCTGGTTCAAGGGTCCCCTCTATGAGTGTCTCCTTAGGAGTTGGAGGGGGTTGTTTTGAGGGTCCTGCAATGGTTCCACATCCCTCGGCCATCCTGCTGGCCACCTTTTCCTTATTATGCGACCTCATGTCATTCCAACTTTTGCTTATCTCAGGAATGGTCCTCTGGTTCAAGGAGTTCACCTTCTCGAGGATGCTGGTCCAGATCCGGGTCTTTTGGCTCTCTGGCACAGAAAAAGGGGCCTTTCTAAACAGCTGTTCCATATTAGCCACACATTCCCCTGTTAAGAGCTCCAGCTCTTCTCAGTAAATTTTACTTCCCTCTTTTTAGACCGTGAGTCCTTGTTCCTATCTTCTGGTTCCTTGGTCTTCTCCTGGGATGGTATTATTCAGTGCCAGTAGTGATGCAGGAAGACTCATTAATTCCAGTCTAGGCCTCTGGGTTGAGACCACACCCTCTATTTGGAAAATTCCTAGTCTGACATCATCATTTGTTATCTAGAAAGCTTTGTTTTCTATTTTGCGATTTCCATTTAGAAATTATCAGCCAGATTCATCAAGCTTAATTGCGCTCGCAAAGGGCCAGATTCTGAGAATCTGGCCCTTTGCGAGTGCAATTTTTGCATTTGGGATTCATCACCCCAAATGCAAAATTCGCTAATAAAGAATTCGCACATTTGCGAGGAATTGCATTTAAGGAATCTCTATTTGAGATTCCTTAAATGCAATTCATTAACCAATTTTAAATTGCGAATTCACAATATTTGGCCGCTATTTACCACGAAGTCAGACTTCGTGGTAAATAGCGAAAAAAATAGAAAAAAGCACTTTAGTGCATTATTCTCTGTTGCATGTTACACACACACATGTCCTTAGGACATGTGTGTGCGCAACACCTGTGAAATGTTGCATTTCAGGGGTGTTACAGGGTGTCCTTTGGACACCCCTGGCACCCTTGAAATCGCATCCTTATTTGCGATTAGCAAATTGCTAATCGCAAATACGGAATAACTCCCCATGCATTCCTATGGGCCTGTAGGCCCATAGGAATGCATGGGGAGTTATTCCTTATTTGCGATTAGCAATTTGCTAATCGCAAATAAGGAACATGTAGGAATCGCAATATTTTTAGTAATTCCTACATGAATCCCGTTTTGCAAGTCCTTAATAGCGATTCCTTATGAATCGCTATTAAAGACTCGCAAAACGGGTCTTTGATGAATCTACCTGTATATTTTTGCGATTATCTAATTGCAAATGCGATTCCATAGGAATTGCTATTCGTAGAATTGCTGGTTATACATACTTATTTGTGTTTCCCAAATAGCGTTTCCTGCAGATTCACAATTTGAAAATCGCAAATACAAAAGTTTGTACATATTGGCCAAGTTCTTTAGTCTGTGTATATGAATGTATGACGGAATTACGCTTTCTAACACATCAAATGCTTTTTCAATGCTGCAAATATCACAAATGAGTCTTTATCACGCTTGCCTTCCGAACGGTCACTTTTACCACGCATATGTTTTTACCACGCATGCTTTTGCACCGATTGTTTCATTGTGAAGGCATGCTTGGTTGTGACTTATGCTCTGCAAATATTTTTTTGCTGTGTTTAAGTTTTAATTCCTTTTTAATGCTTTGGTCATTGATCAGTAGCCAATCCCCTTGGGCGTGATTTTCCCATGGACTCCTCTATTGACTTTTGGTGAAGTTGCCTGAAGTAACACCACGCCCATGGGAGGGAGGTATTCTCAGAAACAGCGATAGAGAAGCATCCTCGAGATAAATGCTGCCCGATTGTTACAGCAATAAATCAAACTTCCAGCAAACAGGGAAAAAACAAACCAGCAAACGCTACACTGCCATGAGAATATGAAGTAGGCTAATTTTTATTTTAATATTTCAAAACGTAATAATAATTGTCATAGTTCTCACTGTAATTGTACTCTATCTCAGTATTCTGCCTCAGCATCCGGTTATGCCTAGTAGTGACTGGAAGGGGATACATTGTTTTTTTTTAAGTTGAACAGTCTCCCCTCTCCTTGGGCATGAGTATCCCATGGAATCTTCTATTCCCAAAATTGAAGCTTTAGTTTGGCATTTTGGGGTGAGTTCTCAATATAAATTGAATGAGATCGACACCCAGATTTTATGCACAGAGGTGCAGGGTTTTCTGACCCAAGGGTAGTAACCAACTTGTTGTATCTTGGTGTCAGTAATATGGTAGCCTTGGGTAAGCTGGTTGGAATTAATTTGGCACCAATGCTAGATAACATCAATAAAGATCTTGAAGAATAGATCATCTGCACTTATGTCACTTTATGGAAGTGGCAATATGGTAAAAATGGCCATCTTACTAAAATTACTTTATATCTTTAGGACTGTCCCCCGGGAAATTAGTAAATCCTGCTTATATAGGCCGGAGAGCGCCTGTTCAAGATTTGTAATGGGTTATCGGAGAACAAGGGAGGCGTCCAAATACATGATCTTGCCAAAGCAGCATGGAGGTTGGCCAGTTCTCAATTTTATGTTTTATTTTTCGGCATGCATGCATGCTGCAACATATGGGTATAATAGTTTCAGATAGCTCAGGTGGGATTTGCATAGCACAGCAAAAACTCCAAACATATGTGAGCTGATTCTGGGGAGTAAAGGTTGCCTTGATAGAAATGTGGAGCCAAACTATTTTAAGAAAACTAGGTCACAAATTCACAAGAGACATTTGGATTGGTCCGGGTTTTTTAAAAAAAAGTTTCTCCATCTCTGAGACATTCTTTTAAAGAACATGAAAGATGTAAAGGCAGTGGAAAGGATCCCCGTAGTCGAAGTAATGCAGCAAAGGGATAACACCGGTATAATGATGAGCTATTGAGACAAATTTTGCCAGATTATTTAGAATTGCAAAACTCCAAGTGGGAGATTCGATTGGGTATGCAGAGATGATATATTCAGGAGTCACCGCACCTGGGTAACAGAGTGCTTTTAATTGCCAGTTTAAACAGCCAGCATTTTAAGATATTTTTCAATTCATACCCCAGCAACTTTAGCAAAGTGGGGGTAGAATTGGTGGTAAATGCAATAGGTTTGGCCTCAAGCTTGCTGATATTGTCCACATGTTCTTTTCATGCCCCACAGAAGATGTACTTTTGCTGGAGAATGGGAGGTTTATTGGGCAAATTGGTGGAGGGAAGGTTCAAAATACATCCGTGCTAATGATTCTAGGTGTGATCGATAGCATGGAGGATAACAATGCTTTAAGGCAAGAGGCATACCTAGTGTTTGTGGCTATAGCAGTTGCCTGCCTATGTATTGCATCACATTGGTTAAGCCCTGACCCCCCAACCTTTGCAATGTGGCGATCAAGGCTATTAGCAATATACTGAATGGAAACCTCTCCTTTTTAATATAAAGGGTGCAAGAAACAGCAATGGGGGTCCAGCATATAGGCCCCAATTACCACTTGTATGGAGGGGCTAGGAGGTAGGTAGAATAGATAGCTTTTAGGCTTTCTTGGGGCTTTGTTTGCTTATTTGTACTGGTAGATTACTGGTGTTAAATACAATTTGTTAGTATGCATGTGCACTTTAAAGATTTGCTGGCATTTAAAGGAATGGTGGAATTGTTGTTTGTATTGAAATTGACTTGAGCCTTTGTGATTTTGTATGTTATGATAATGAATAAGCACTTTGGAGCGTCACATTCAGGAATCTTCAATCATGGCTGGAGCTATGTTTTTAATAATAATGAGGGAAGTAATGGCTCTACATATCTGCTGCTGCTATATATTATTAATATGAATTAATATATGTATGCTATTGTCTTTATATTTGCTGCTAACAAGCTATTGTCAGGCTGACCATGAAATGTAACTGGTATCAAGGCTGTGTGGTCTGGATTATCTAACGGATTAATTATGTATCATTTATTGGAATTCTCTGCTGTGTATGTTGATAACTGACGACAAGTTTGTTTAAAACCAATAAAAAAATAAATAGATTTCACATTCTTAAATAAAGCTCATATTTACAACCAAGTGAAGTGCATGTGACACATTGTCTGATTTTCTTACAAATTGATTATCTTGATACAATATTTCACCATGATGAAATCACTGAATTGACAAAACACTCATGTTAGAAGCTAAAGAACATCCTGGGGATGAGAGGGTGGAATTGCTAATAAGTGCAGAACACAATAAAAATCATAATAAAATGGGAATGTTCTTGTTGGCTATGTGAAATGTTCACAGGCCCATTGGGTTTCCATGAGTTGATGACTCATGCATGTGTGTTGGACCTGATATTCTTGGTGTGACTTTCCCCGCACGTTTTGCCTTCCAGCCTTCTGATTTTGCTGACTTTTTTTTGCTGGCTTTAGGACTCTGTGCACTATACCACTGCTAAGTTGCTTGTGCCCTCCCTCTTAATAATGGTAAAATTAGCTCACACTTCTTATGCATATTTAATCTACTTATAAGACCCTTGTAGAGTGTTATACCATACACCCAAGGACTGTAAATTAAATGCTATTAGTAGGCCTGCAGTACTTATTATTCCACCCACTAAAGTAGCCCCTTAAAACATGTCACAGGTCTGACATTGCTGCCTGAATGCAGTTTTAAACTGCCAATAAGACTTGGCAATAAAACCTCCTTGTCAAGCCTTAACCTCCGCTTCTATTGCATATAAGTCACCCCTAAAGTAGGCCCTTGGTAGCCCAATGAGTACGGTGCATTGTAATTGTTTTACAAGCCCTAGAGTGAAAGTCACCTATGATAATTTCTTACTACATTTAAGAGGTGCTAACTTTTGGATTGGGTACAGGTAAACATTTCATGCTTGGTGCATTTGAAATGTTAACTAAAATCCTCTTTAATGGCAAAGTTGGATTTTACATCAAAAGTTTCAAAATGCCACATTTAAAAACTTTGTAATTTCCTGCCCTAACCATTTGGTGCCTGCAGCCTGTCCCTGGGTCACCTGACTGGGAGCACTTGTCCTTTGGACTTGTTTATTCCTCCCATGTCGGTTGGACTTTGTTTGTTCCTCCCAGATAGCGAAACAATAGAAGGATTAAGTGTGCCTGAATGGGTCATTTACTGGCAGGATGGAGGCAGAGATGGGCATCCTCTGCTGTGATGAAGGATTCACAGCCCCGCGGCTCCTTGGAACCACCACTGTACAATGCTTCCTCAACGTGGGATCTTGCAAAGCTTTGCAAATCAGAAATAAGATCCTTTGTTCAGCGGTCCTAACTTGATCCCTGTATGTGGCCCATTTTTCATTGAGGTCGCCCTGAATTTGTGATTTCATCTCCGACTAACATAAAGAGGTAAGCCCAGTTGGCGCTTTTCTGCTACTAAGCATTGTTTTCACTTACATCTTTAAAACGCATAATTCCGGTCCTACTGATTCGATTTTTGTCTTTTTTTGTCTTTTTTATCAAATAATGTATTAAATGTGGCTCTATTTATCTAAATTGGGGTGGCATTTTTTTGTGCTCTGTTTTCACGTTATTACTGTTTGAAATACTGCACAAATACTTTACACAGTCCCTCTAAGTTCATTCTGAATGCTTTGTGCCAAGCTACCAAAACATTAAGTTTAATTTAGGATTTGCTGACAGAGATTGTGGTTGCTGCATGAGAAGGGTTTCATCCCCCTCAACCAGTACCCAATGTCCAACAATGTGCATTCCACAGAGTCGCTTAGAATCAAATTGAGCTCCTTTGAGAATAGCTACAACTTGCTCTGAATCTTGATTTTATTACTCACACAAGGACCAATAGTTCTTTAGATTAATATAGTAGTCTGCACATATTATTGGAAAATGTCTTGAGTTGATATAGAGACCACCATACTCTTTAAGTGACTATATTATCAACATTTAATAAATAACTCACTGACTAGAGGACTATTTCTTCCAACAGGGCCACTAAGTCAAATGATCATGAAATTAACATTGTTCAACAAACAAATGGGCTGATTAGGATGGCGGTGAGACCGCCACCGACATTCCGTCAGTGGCGGTCTCAACACTATACTAAGCAATATCCCCGCCAGCCACAATAAGCATGGCGGGAGGTGTTTTACCGGTAGGAAACATTGACCGCCACACATCAGATGGGCTCCTTGAGCCAGCTCGTACATCGGAGGAAATTGTATTACCTACAATGGTGGCGGTACCTGCCCGGCACCGTTGTGGGGATTACAAAGTCCTTTTCAGCCTGCCTTTTTGTGGCGGGTAACCTGCCATGAAAAGGCAAGCGGAAAGGGACTTTGAGGGCCCATGGCGGGCCACACTTTCCCCCTGGACCCGAGATATGGGACCTAGGGGACACCTATGGTGCCTCTACATATCCCTGCACCATGTGGTAGGCACCACATGGTGCCTGCCACATAGGGCAGGGGTTTGTCCAGTGTCCCCTTTTTGTCTTGCAGCATGTGCTGCAGCCAGCAGCACATGCCTTAATACAAAATATAGCCATTGGGACCGCTGTGATGGCGGTCGCATCCTAATGCCTATGTCGGAACCGCTGACAGCCTGTCGGGAGGTCCTGTTTGCGATAGTGTGGTGGGAGGTTGAAAGTCCTCCCGCCATCATAATCAGCTACTAAGAGCCTGATTTAGAGTCTTGCTCTATCTTAATCCTGATGGATATTCTGTCCACCTTATCACGTGATATAGCATATAATGGTCTTGTGATAAGGCCGACAGAATATGGGCCACATCTGTGATGGAGTAACCCATCTGCCAAGTTATAATATGATATCTATATGTAAGGTTAACCTCTAGAATGTCTAAGGTTTGCTCTTTAAATCAGGTTCCAATGAAAATGAGCTGTTGAGTACAAGATACATAGTAAGTGGAAGACAATGACAAGGGCAGAAGAGTCCACATTAGAGCAAAAAAAATAGATTTATCTTAAACATTCTGAACATGTATTTAGGCAGGTATAATTCATGAAGGGATTTAGTGGATTATCTATGTGTCAGACCACAGTCAGGAGGCCAGGGGGGCAGTCAGGGGTTACAGCCAGGATGGTTGAGGTCTTTTGCCTCTATTCTTCTAGGGCCCATCCAACTATGGCACTACCAACTAGGCTAAGTCGAACCCATTCATCACTTGACTTTTAGTGATCACCATGGTGAGCAGTAACAGGATTTTCAGGGAGGTTAGTGTGGAGGCAATCGGGCCCAGCACTCAACACTACCCCCGTCTACCTAATAAAATAATTATTAAAAAGAGACAAACCATACCATACTCAAAAAGTATAATACTACACACTTCAATCACATTAGATACCTGACATGCATGTGAAGGGCATTTGCTTCACAGTGAGGTCCCAATCTAGGCACACTTCCTTCCCTCTTCCCTCTGTACCAGGTGTCTTAGTGTTTCTTGCGACATAGCCATTAGCTTTAGATGCAGTACTGCTTCACCCCCTCTCTCTTAGTGTAAAATGTCTGTGGTACTCTTTAGCCCAGATAGTCCCTTACCTATTTCGTTCTGGCACAGTGCTGGGCGGTGAGTTCACCTGCAGTGAATGGAAGTAGGGTGCATGGCATACAGCAGTCATGCTTCAGATGTGTGGGTGCCAGTCACAAGGCTACTCTCTGGAGACTGTGGCATGAGCATGTGCTTTGGATGTTTGACCTCTTTGTGGGTCCGGTGGCCAGTTGTCAGAGGTGGGTATGGAGAGTTTGGCTGCCTGATTCCATTACCCTGGTGAGTTTATGTCTGTTGTGCTGGAGTCTAACAGGCTGAGATGGTTGGTCATCCTCTGCTCCAGGTGCAAGGCGTTAGCAGTGATAACACACTTCTTGAAGTATGCTGGGGCATATTGTCAGTGATCCAATCAGGCACTGAGTTCTTCGGTGCTGCAAATGCCAGAAGCTAACTTTGGCATGGAGATCCTCAAGACAACAGACAGGTAAAACCTGTTGGTGAAGGACAGAAGAATGCAAGTAATGACTCCACACAATGGGAGAACACAGGGTGTTAGGGGTATTACTTTGTTTCAGACACAAACTCCCACTGTGGGAATTTATTTCTGAAAAGCACAAAAAGTAAGAAAGTTTTGTGATTTGCTGTTGATGGAACTGTGTGCTGGGAAAATTGTGCGGGAAAGGCTCGACATGAGGGAAAATGCTACTGCACAAGCATGTACTAAAGTACTAAGAGTAGGCGCAAATGCTTCTTGACTAACGAAAATAAAAAGGACTAATGCTGCTTATGTGCACGTTATTAATGCCTGCTAGGAAATTGATGAATATTAATATGAGTTGCGCAGGGGTAGCTGCAGCATTGGGTTGGTGCATAAGAAAGATCTTTATAAGTGAATATTAATGTCTGTGTTTGTTTTCCTAGAAGCATGACTTTCTATTCTGCATGACAAGTAATGGGTTAAAGTGCTGTCAGGATCAAGAAATATGTTAACATAATGGAAAATGAGCAGGAAGAGGAGAGTGGAACATTATTTTGTCCTTCAAGCCCTGAGGGACTGCCAAAATCAGTATGAAAGAAGAGTGCGAAAAACAGAATGAAGCTTCCTCTGTGGAGAGGCGTTCAGTGAGAAAGATATACATTGATTGAAACATTTTGCCGGTGAAGAAGAAGAAAATGACGATAGTTTAAAATTGTATTTCCTGAGGTGAAAAGTAGGGCCATAGATTAAATAAAAACAAAGGGACATTTAGAGAGACTGTCATGCTGAAAGTGGTGTGACCATACACTCCCCACGTTAACCAATCAAATGAGAAGAAAACCTGCAGTTTGTTACATGTAGGGTTTGGACATTTGGGTTTTTGGGTATAATTGAGGTGTCTGGGGAGAAGTTTTGTGAATTGCTCTGTTGAGAGAACATCGCTGACGTCGGTTGGCTGTCCTGTTACTGTTACTGATTCCTGACTTAAGGCCCCATGACGATGGCGGGCGGACTTTGTTCGCCCGCCACCGTAACAGAAAACGTGACCGACCGCCAGAGAAGTGACGGTCCCGCGGGGCCATTTAGGATGCGACCGCCACCCTGGCGGTCGCATCCTGCATCTTTTACATTGCGGCGGGCGGTGTTGTAAGCAGCAACCGCCACAATGTAAAATGTGTGCGTTGCGCATTGGCATGCACAACGTGACAGGCACCATGCGGTGCCTGCCACCTTGTGCATGCCAAAATAGGGGGGTACCATGGGTACCCTCCAAGTGCAACCAGCCGAGGGCCCGCAACGGGCTCCAATAGCCAGTCTCCGCCATGGGAAGGCAGATGCACCGCAGGCATCATAATATATGCCACCATATTCTGTGCATTTTCCGCCAGGCCAGCAATCCGACCAGTGGAAAGCGGCAGGCGGTCTATCCGTCCACCTTTGTACCCCTGCCATTGTAATACGGCGGGGGTAAATGGTGAGTGGGGAAATATGTCGGGCTGATCGCCATGGCCGGTCGGGCGGTGGCGATCCACCCGACATAATAATGAGCCCCTTAGTCATTGCCTCTTTAAATCTTCTTGAGGAGCCCTCCTCTCTCATGGCCAGAGAGCAGATTTCATATTTCCTATTTGGGTTAGTTTAGACTGGAAATCTGAATTTGCATAACCTTTTGCAAATGTATTTGTCTCTGAATCCTTTTGCTTCTCTGCCTATCCACTCCTTTATGCATTTGTCATTGAAATCAATTTGTATTTTTCTCTTTTGACTATGTTTGCTTTATGATGATCTGTGGTTCATGAGGTGTGACTGTATTAAGAGCATTTATTTCACATTATTTAGATAAACATTATACATTTACAAATTAGTCTGTCTTTATTAGGAGTAATTCATTCCAGAGTATTATTTGGCCAAATGTAATCAACTAAAAAAAGATAGCATCACCAAAGAAATGAGAATACATTTTGGAGACTGGGAAGTTTAGTATAGACGTTGAAATTACACTAACCCAGCATGAAGGGACTAGTAGGGTAATGGAATACAATTGGGCCTAGTCTTTAGAAAATTTCCAGTCCTGAATCGCTGGATCACTGTCAACACTGAAGGAGGTGTCCTCCAAACATTTACTACCTTGAAGGGAACCGCTATGACGGCATTGACATACAAAGGTACAGAGATGACTGCTAGGCCAGATGTCATCTGTAAACTTGACAGATGGAGTACCATTTAAATGGTGGACATAATGTCCTCCTCCATCGTGATGGACACTACTTTTCCATTCATCAAAGTCTACATCAAGCCCTAAATTCTTTAATTGAAGGGACATGGGCACATGGACATTTGGGAACTGAAGCCATTGTTAAAAGTTTCTAATAATTTATCTACTGGAATAAATTATCCATGTGTTATTATTCATATAAGTCACCAGCTTGTAGAGACATACATGATCTCTCTTTAAGTACATGTCCCTTTACAACAACACATGAAAAAAAAGTGATGGATGATCTTGTCTTTCCACTGCTCATACTTCGGGACACTGTGATTTTCTCTATGACCCACTGCCTATGTGTTTCTAGGGCCACAGGCACAGTATGGAAAACTATTAGAGGCAGGGATGACATATGCACTGTATAAATGTGCTCTATTCATAGGAGACACTGCAGCTATAAAATGAAAGTGCCTCTCAGTTTGGATTAAAGATTGTCCAGGGAGCCCATGTGGGAATATCAATCATAAAATAGCAACTGCGCATAGCAGGGACTGAGCCAAGCGTGCATGCTCTCATAACGTAAAATGTCCTCACTTTATGGTGACTTTTATGAACTTGCTGAGAAAACATGTTTAACTTGCCATGTCTATCCTGAGTGGTTCAGGCATTTCTAAAGTGTATTGAGAGCAGGCAGTCAAAAAAAACGTAGAAAAGGACGCAGTTTTCCAACTCAAACTACCTGCCATAGAAACAACAGAGAAAGTATAAATAGGGCTTTACAGAAAAATGCCATCGTTCAGATGTACTTTTATTGGTGAAAAACCTAAGCACGCATTGCAGTCTTTAAGTACCACGAGATCCACTGCCATGGAGAACACATTGAAACACTTCACTTCGAAGAAACTAATGTCCACACAAAGAATACCCTTTTTTAACCAGCTGAATTACTTAAAAAAATATATACATATGTATATGTATTTGTATCCCAATTAGGTCAATTGATAACACACTCACAAACCTGCCAACAGGAGGGGCCAGATTTTGCAACATATCATGGAACGCAGAGCAGCAGCCATAAATGCTGCACTTTGTTGCGTGACAAGGAGGTAGCAGGAGAGCACCATATCCACAGAGATATGGCGCTCTCTTACCCTCTGCCTTGTGCCCGCGCATTCCATGTACCACGTACACACCTCTGCGCCATAGTGCTAGGGTGTGTGAGTGAGTCTAGCATAGGTTTGGTACTTCCAGTACATAATACTATGCCTAGGCAAGTTTTAACTTTAGTAACAATGGGGGAACCCAGTATCCTTCAGTACCTGGGAAGCCATATATAAAGATACAGTCAGTTCTGTCGGGTAAGTATTTCTTCAGGCAATTTGTATCAATCTAGGCATTATTCAAAAATAGAACCAAATCGATCACAATAAACACAAACATTGAAACCTTATAGGGTATTATTACAAGCTTCTATAAATTGCATCATTTATAATTACCCAGTTTGCATTTGCAAGGCTGTCAAATAGTGAGATATAACAAGTGACAAGGTGAAATGTGGTGAAATGTGGTTTAGTGACAGTGCGTAATATATACAAAGTGGTTTTTTCGGGGCGAAACACTGGCGGAGGATGGCCAGAAATGCAAGTATTTCAGGTAAGTCTGCGAACTGAGTAAATGAGTTTCCTCGCAGAATCCTTCAACTGGTCCTGGGATTAGTTTGTCGACGTTTCAACCCAATGTCTGCACTACTGTGAGGTCATTGCGGGTCTTCACCAGGACTGGAACAAGGACATGCACAGCCTGAGAAGGCCCAGACAGGCTCAAATAGTATCCCAATATAATTCTTGGGTCGTATGGCTGGTATCTAGCAAGGGCCGGTGTGGTATTCAGCGGTGGCCAAAGTGGTCTTTCATCAGGTACAACCTCCTACATAAGGCTGCCAAATTTAATCAAATGCTGATATTTTACTTCAGTTGATGCGGCGTGGTTGGAGAAGAAGCTCTTCCGTAAAATGTATTTGTCCTCGTCTGGTTTCTATTTCCAAAGTCGGGCATGTGTCCATTTAAATACAGTGCATGTCACATTCCTCTGACAATCATGGTTGTTTATCAAGTTGGTATATACACAATGAGTTATAACAGTAAGTGTCAAATTTGGAAGCAAATTGAATGGAATGTACATTTCTAGTTCAGTGCATCTACCGTCGGAACCAGCACATAACTGAAAAATCTCATATAATTATTATAACACTCTGTATGCAGTATGTCATTCGATACCAACATTGACCCTAATAATATCCCACGTGTGCGGAAATATGTACAAATGATGAATGAATCATATTTACAAGTTAAAGCAAGTTCAAGAAAGGCAAGCTGTGGACATTGCACCCAGCTTGTGTACCCCTGGGCATTCAGATTTAATATATGTCTAGTGCCAGTTCAGAGAAAAAGTATATCCAGCGTAACATAGATATCATATACACAGTGTGTAGTCACTGTAGTAGCGAAATGAATGGAAGGGCTAGTCGTTATAACTGACCCATTTGTTTGTCTGTTTCCTCCATCTCGTTCAGCCCTGTTTGTACTGAATCCCAAAAGAAGAGGCAGGCCGCCGAATACAGAGTGCACAAAATTCGGGAAGATCTTCAGGACTGCTTCAAAGGGTGCTAATAGTCCCGTACAAATTGTCTTAAATACATGTGCGATGCCACTGGTATCAGACATGTTTAAGATTTGACCTAACATTTCTATGAAATGTACGGGGCAATTTGTCGATAATAGTGTATGTATCTCTGCCGCTGTCCTTGCAACTTGCAGATCATACGTCTCTTTGGACGAGGTTAAAGGCACAGTTGTCTGTAAAAGAATAGACTTCATTCTGCTTAAAGTATCAATTCGAATAGAAGAGATATTCAGAGAAGGCCATATTGCTGCCTCCATGTCTGGTTTGCTGTATGGATACATTACTTGCATACAGCAAATGACCCTGGAAGTAACGCTCACGAGATAGGCAATTCCTGGCACCATGCCACAACAGCTGTGGTCACTTATTATAACATAGCTGCCGTTGGAAAGCTGTCTGAAAAAAGGCTCTATCTGTGTTGCACGGGTGCCGTGCAGATGACATGAAAGGTTGTTTGATGAACCTTCGCAGGCTCCATGTAAGTTAATACCTTGACACAGAAGTGTACCGCTTAGTGAATTTTTACAGTTGTTACCACTAAGAAATACCTCTTTTTTCCATTCACTATAACATCTATATGTGTAAGGTAATTTCCAGGTTGACTTGATTATCCTTTACCCAACCTTTCATACAGGCCTGCTGGTATATACTTTTGGCAATATTGAAACTGAAAAGTTGTTATCGGAATTGCAATTGTACCATGTATTATCCATTCAATGACAGGTCTCTCTGACATTGTCAATGGTAATCTCTCAAGTTTTTCAATGCTCAGAATCGTACAGTCTGCTCCCTTCTGTGCCAAACTGATTTGTTTATCTGTACGGTTAAAGATAGAAAATAATGACGTTTTGTTGATTAGACCCCATGGCACGTAGCCTGAACGCAGATTTTGTAATGTCCAGCGTAACTGTACAATAGAACGTAATTGGGACTGGCCATGTTGTAACATTAGCAAATCCTGCTCTATTATATCAATAGCAGATGATACAATGCTGTCCAGTGAATAAATTCTGGAGGACAGAGTCGTTAACCCATTGTTCACTACAGACAGTGATTTCTCCAAATTAATACGTTCAATTTCTCGTATTTTTTCAGCAGTTTCAATTTGCATTACTTTCCAAGCCTCTTTGTAAGCTGCGTATATACCGGCGTATATGAAATGTTTTTGACGCTGTTTGCGAGGTCCCAATATGAAATCTTGCAAGTCAGCACCTTCTTTAAGTAAAGTCAAGTGTTGCTTCATTTCCTGCAGTGTGGATCTCTGTAGCCATTCGAGGCATAGCTTTCCTACACTGTATGTTTTAACTATCCCTGGATGTTGTCTCTGGGAATATCTTGGGTCTGGCCTGGTCTGTTTGAACCCCTGTGTTTTGTTCAGGAATCTATCTTGACAGTTATTAGTGTTTGTGGGCCAGATCAACCATTTTTTCCAATCAGGATTTGTTCTGTTTTGGTGTAAAATAAGTGATACGTCTATCTCCACATCTGTAGTGCTATTACTATCAGGTATGGGTTTTGGAATAGACGGTTTGTTTAAGTCTTTTATCCTGGCTAAGCCAAGACAGGTTGTTTGTTGAATGCTGTCATTCAGGAACATTATCTGTTCTGGGATCATGTAGGCTCTAAATAATGATTCTAGACCTTGTACCTGCCATTCCTTTGTACCCCAAATGGTTTTTGTTTCAATGTTGTTTTTCCAAAATTCAAAACCAAATGTAGACATTTTTTCATAAAATTTTTCAGAATACATCAATTTAGTATTTGTCAACATGTTTTTCATTCCTGTCTTATTTAACATTTTAAAATAAAACGTTTCTGGATCAGTTGTATTAAACCCTGAGAAGTATTGGAATTTCTCATAAAATATTTTCGAGCTGCCTTTTGGCGGTGTTGGACAATGTTCCCATTGATTATAAGTAAAAACATTTCTAGGATTAGCAGATTTATGCAAAAAGTGATGACCATAGTGGTTAAAACAGTACATTTCTTCATAGTTCGATGAACCCTGCAAATAGTCATGTTCTGTGAATTTTGCTGACATTTCTAAATCTGACTGTTGCCGCTTGTCGGGTCCCTGTCAAAATCCCCGCTACGGACATTGTTTCTGCCTTGCTTGGGCTGCCTTGCTTGGGGACCTCTCACCTTCCTGGACCACCGGGCTTGGATTAACACCGGCAGGGTGACTGGTCCCCCCCGCCGCCGCCTACCAATCGCGGCCGCCGAGCGGGGGGACTACAGCCACCACAATCCCTCCAAGCCCCACCCACCAACATCACGGCGAGGGCCCGGAGGCCCTCATAAACACCTGCGTTGCATTACAGAAACGGGAGCCACTGACTGTTGCCGCTTGTCGGGTCCCTGTCCAAATCAATGCTACGGACATTGTTTCTGCCTTGCTTGGGCTGCCTTGCTTGGGGACCTCTCGCCTTCCTGGACCACCGGGCTTGGATTAACACCAGCAGGGTGACTGGTCCCCCCCCCGCCGCCGCCTACCAATCGCGGCCGCTGAGCGGGGGGACTACAGCCCCCACAATCCCTCCAAGCCCCGCCCACCAACATCACCGCGAGGGCCCGGAGGCCCACATAAACACCTGCGCTGCATTACAGGAACGGGAGCCACTGACTGTTGCCGCTTGTCGGGTCCCTGTCAAAATCACCACTACGGACATTGTTTCTGCCTTGCTTGGGCTGCCTTGCTTGGGGACCTCTCGCCTTCCTGGACCACCGGGCTTGGATTAACACCAGCAGGGAGACTGGTCTCCCCCACCGCCGCCTACCAATCATGGCCACCGAGCGGGGGGACTACAGCCACCACAATCCCTCCAAGCCCCGCCCACCAACATCACCGCGAGGGCCCGGAGGCCCACATAAACATCTACGCTCATCCTGCGACACGGGACGCGCGCGGGAAACAGCCCGGGTGAAGCCCGGGCAAAGGGCGGGCCGTCCAAGGCCGGACAAGACTGGGCTGGGACACCCCCCTTGCATTCTTTATTCCGGGTGAGACATTTTGGTGCGTCAAAGGCTACTATTGTGGATGTAAGATTGAAATTGTGAGGGACAATGGTACGAAATACTGGAGCGAAGGGGAAATGTGGCTCAAGCACAACAGGGGGAGGCCTAACCGGGACTTTGTACGACTTCTTCGTAAGAGCAGCTGGGGTTGTTGAGAGAGAGATCGCTCTAACTGAAACACGCCTATCTTTTGAATTATTGGAAGCCAAACGTTCATCACTGGTAGCACTGAAAAATGCTGTTAGCCCTGAGCATGTCGAGCCCAAAATACTAGTTCAGCTCATTATAAGTATCCAGGAAGGCGAGGAGAATATGGATAATTCAATAGAATGGGGTGAGGATATATCATCTCCAAGTATATCCTCATGTAATAGTATATCTTCTGAGGATTTCCACCCTATTCTGGCTAGAAAGAGTGTCCAGGCAGCTGATCTGCAAACAGGGATATCCAGGTGTGATAAACAGGTGGGGAAAAGAAAGAGGGGTACAGGAGGAAATGGGGGTAGGAAACCAAAAATGTCGAAATATTCAGGTATGTCTACCTCTTCACCTGTTGTTGGGACTAAAATTACTCCTACTAAATCAAACAAACAATTAACTCGTTTGTAATTACCCGATAAACAGGATGACCAGTTCCAATCCAGGGAACAAGGATCAAGTAATGAGTTTGGGATGTCCATTAGTAATGTGACCAATCTACTGAGGTCTTTTATACTTTCCCTAATCGAAAAACTAAGGGCCATTGATGCAAAATTGGACACCTTAAGCGAAACAATCCTGGATAATGCATACAAACTGACTACCTTAACACCCGCAGTGAGAAATAGCGAACCACCGAAACAGCAGGATAAAATTGCAGTTGAAATTTCATCGCAAAATGCGACCCAAAAGCCTAAACCTGCAGTCACTAATGGGAAGCTATACCCTAAGAGTACAGCAGATAAGAACTGTGCACAAATAGGAGGTAATATTTCGAAGTTAAGCCCCGAGACCCCACAACCATTGGTATCGAACATAAGCAATGTCGCTGGCCTTAGACCAAAACAAGTGGACGATAAGGTTTATTTACCTACCATTAATTTGCCACCAGAGGCGTCACCACTGGTACTAGTACTGGAAAATGTCCCTGAATTAAACAAGGGATCTAGCGAAAATTACATCCAGCTCAAAAATAAGGTGGCACATTGGTTAGTGTCTAATACACAGGAGGGTCATAAGGTATGGCATAACATTATAATGGTTAGGAGAGTAGCATGGCGAGGCAGGACACGGAAAAATAAAACAGGGGATTGCATTGTGATAAACTTTAACAAACCAGAACCAGTGAGGAGGATACTAAGTGAGGTCATGTTTAAAGGAGTGACAGGATCCCAAGGTATTGAGATCCTGTCATTAGAACACTTTTATAGGGACCTAAATAGATTGGGACCTTTGAGACCTATAAGAGGGAATGAATGGATGTATAATAGGTCACCACAACCCGTAGAAAGACAGGGATGAGGATACACTAAGATGAGGCAAATATATTCAGCGAATCAGAGGACCAAGGGCTTATTTCCAGTTTTTGAGGGTACAAATAGGTTTGCAGCCTTGTCAGGTCTAAATGACTGTGACTGACTGGGAGATGGTATAACTGAAGTAAATAATAATGATCCATCTAAAACTACTATCTGTGAGGGATATTACGAACTAGATTACATTCCCAGGAATAACGTAAATCAATATAAAAACAAACAACCCTTGATGGGAGATAATGCCCTCAAGGAAGATACAAGCACCCCGTATGGTTGCAACCAGTTGTTACCCTAAAACTAAAGTAAATATAATCAGGGACAAAATATTTGGGACCATGATTAATGAAAGCTTAGGAAATGAGATTTTAGCAAAGGAAATTCGAAACTTTAGAGGATAAGTCGAACAATATTGCAGCAAGGAGGATTGATATCTCTCTAGATAAGATGCTGTGTAAAATAAATAAAGATAACATTTCACCTAAACATAAATGTACTACGACATCCGGCCGACAAGTAATTGTTGTGTCCTGGAATGTTTGTGGGCTGGCAAATAAAGTACATGAAACTGGGTGGGGGGAGTTTTTTAATAATATTGATATTTTATGCGTACAGGAAACATGGGTATTAACTGAAAAACATCTAAATGGATTTAAGACCTTCCATATCCCAGCGGTCCGCTCCAGCCATGGCAGGCATAAGGGGGGGCTATGTGTCTACGTCTCTAACCTCTTGAATGCTAGTATCACCCCTGGAAGAATGAGTTCACATTATTTTCAATTGGTCACTATCTCCCTAAATCCCATTGCTGTGTTGATTGTGGTTAACTTCTACAATAATATTAAGAACTCCGACTTTGTGGAAGTATTAGTAAAGCTTACAGAGGAGATAAGGGGCATAAAAAAAGTGAAAGGGGAAGATTTAATATGGATCTGGGTAGGTGATTTTAATTTAAATTTATGCGAACGTGAAACATGTGGGTTCCAGGAATATGGGGAGGGGGAAACTGCGGGAAGGAGTAATTTCCAACATAATGAGAAAGGGGAAATAATAAATAGTATTATGGCAAATTTTGATCTTGGCTTTGCTAACAGGTTATTCTCTCCTAACGTGGAGTTCACCTCTACCTTTTTAGCAAGGGGGCTTTACTCTGTCATTGACTTTATTATAATGCCTAATAGGTTCGCCAACTGGGTGGTTAAGTATGAGATCCCTACCATTGGAATGAGCGACCATTTACCATTAAAAGTTTTTATTAGCGCCCCAGGAAGTAATAATACCTCAACTATTGAGTCTCTGGACGCAAGGCCTTGTAGTAGCACGTCAAAATGGTCTCGCGCTGAAATGGAGTACGGTAGATCCAATAAAAACTTTTAAGGTAATAGTGGAAAACGCCCTACCATCCATTATGGTATGCTTAGAGGAGAAGTCCTCAAATGGTTAAATCTTGGAGGCTTTCAGCTATATCACTAATATTATCCAGGGGGTGCTAACCAGGACTCGTCCCAACAAAAGCAATAAAATGAAGGGCTGGTTTGACTCTCATTGCACCAAAGCGCATACTGCCCTTAAGTTAGCCTTAAATAATAAACCTAGGGATCATGAGGCAGTAAGGGTACATAGGAAGGCCTATAATTTAGCTAGGCGCCAACGGAAGAGAATAATTACAGATAAAGCATGGCAGGACCTACTGAAGGCCGCACAGAGTAAAGATCCAAAACTATTCTGGCAGGTAGTCAACACACCTTTTCTTAATAATAAAGAGGTGGCCAGGATAGAAATAGCCATAGACGAAAAGTCCTGGATAGACTTTTTCTCTGATGTCTATAGAAGCACTCGAGATGAACCTCTAATAGAGTGACCTTCTCCCTATTCCGATTGAGTTTACCCTTAAAGAAGTACAAATAGCTATAAAGTCCACTCAGAATAACAAAGCCCCGGGACCAGATGGGATCCCGAGTGATCTCTATAAGATGAATATTGATCTATGGGCCCCACTGTGCACACAGGTCTTAGGTGCTTGCTGTGCCAAAGGTTTTATCAAGACATGGTCGGAATCAGTGATAATTCCCATATACAAAAAGGGGGACAGGGAGAGTCCGTCCAATTATAGACCTATATCTCTCCTAGATTCATTAATGAAAATTGCAGGGAGAGTGGTCCTGAATAAAATACAAACATGGGCTGATGAACATGATATTTTAAGTCCTGTACAATATGGGTTTCGGGAAGGGATGGGTACGGTGGAGCAGGTGTTAAACTTTGTAATGTTACAAGGGAAGTACACCAAGGCCAAAGATGGTTGCTTGTATGCAATATTTGTCGACCTCTCCTCTGCCTTTGATTGCGTGGTGCACTCAAAACTATGGGAAACATTAGAGGAGATGAATGTCGACCCCGCTATAGTACTCTTTCTGAGACAACTATACTCAAGTGCAACAGCTAAAGTAAGGCACGGGCTGGGGGGGGAATGTACGGGGTCTTTCCGCATAGAGAAGGGGGTGAGACAAGGCTGCGTGCTGGCCCCATTCCTTTTCTCATTATATACGAACAGTTTAGAGAAGAAATTGAGGGCCAGTAACATCGATTCTCCAAGGTATGGTAATAGGCAGATTGTTTCCCTTCTCTATGCGGATGACGCGGTATTAATGGCCAGAACGAAGGTGGGAGCACAAAGGGCCCTATCAAAGTATGTTGAATACATGGAGGCTACAGGTCTTAGAGTTAACGCCAAGAAGTCTTTTGTGATGTGTTGTGGCAAAGGTTGTGCCAGGTGTAAACATCTAAAAGTGGCAGGCCTCCAAGTAGAACATACTAAAACATTCCCATATTTGGGGGTTGTAATTGATGGTTCAGGCATCTGGGGTCCTGAGGTGAAGAATAGGACTCTATCCTTTAAGCGATCAATTGCGGCCTTGATACATTTTTCAATCAAATTGGGTAAAAAACACCCGGCAACTATGCTTAGTATCTATGTGGCAAAATGCAGAAGTATTGCGATGTATGGTGCAGGGATTTGGGGGTACCAGGATGTAACATCGCTGCAAATTGCAGAAAATAATTTTTTTAGATACCTCCTTGCCCTCCCTAAGGGCACATCTGTCTATAATTGCCACGCTGAACTAGATATGGACCATATAACTGATTTGATTAGAATCCAGCCAATTTTGTTATGGCACAGAGTATGGGCAACACAAGAACTTGGCCTAAATCGGGGTATAATCAGAGATGTTATGGGCCTGGATAATGTAAAACGCATTAAATGGCTTGAGTATGTCAGGAAGGTCTTAACCGACCTACAAAGGTCAGAGTGGTATAGCAACCCTGAGTTAATTGGGGAAATCCCCAAAAAAGTCTTGAAAAAACTATGCATGGAGCACTTTGGCCTAATAAGGTGTGTAGTGGAGGTCGCCAAAAAAATGGTGACTGAACATCAACTTTCACTGACTACTCATAAAATACAACCGTATTTAAACCTTGTGACTTTGGGGTTTGAACGCTTTATCCTGACCAGATTTAGGTTTAACCTTTTCCACCGACTAGTGACGTTCCCAGTTAAAAATGATTGGAACAGAATCCTTGCCTTATGTCCATGTGATAACATGTCATCTCAAACAACTTTCCACTTGGTCTTCTTTTGCAAACTGTATAAAAAGAAACGTTGTAGATGGAATAAACAATATTTTAGATGTGGTGCATGGCGGCAATGTAGGCCAGCGTACCTCAGTTTGCAGCAGTTGGGGAACACTGTATGTATAATGACTATAACAGCGTTTTTAAAAAGTGTTTTGAGGCTACGGAATCTACTTGATTAGCTAAATATTCAATAGATCTACTGTAATGATTTAATACTTTTCTTAATCTAAATGTTATTTGTTATTATCGTATTGTATAGATGTATTTTTGTATGCATATGCTTTTATGATTTTTTATATTGTGAAAATCGAATAAAGCTAACTGAACTGGACATCATATTATTAATATTTTCAAAGTCCCAATCATCAGAGTAAGTACTTGGTGTCACAAAGTCACTTAAGGAAACCTTGAACTGATGTGGATATTTCAAGAGTTCAACCGGGCCATAGATTTCATAATCCGTTTTGTCCCATGCTACACCCCAGGTATAGGATTGGCTGTGATGTTCACTGATGACAGTTCTCTTTTTTCAATGTGAGAAGATCTGTGAGGTTTTAGGGCGGAGTTGATGTTCTGGCTTGCTGTGTCCATTGTACTATCAATAAATCTACCCAAACATAAAATCATGATGAGCCAAAGTAGAAGGAAAAGTACACCTAACACAATCCATAATTCAATCCATGGTGAAATCAGATATATTTCTTTGAGCTGATGAAATAGTTCAGTCAATTTTTCTTTCAAAGTTTTTGTTGCTGGCGTTTCTTCATGTTCACTTGGATCATCCGAAAAGTCATCAAAATTGATGAAGTAGCCAGATGCAGTTCTGTCAATTGTTGGAATTACTTCCGGATTTTCATGAATCTTTGGATATGTATGTTCAGAGGCTACATCATTGTAGACTGGTGTTTCTTGACGAACTGTTGCAATTTGGGTTTCAAGAGTGTTGGACCCGGGCCTCTTTGGCTGGTTCACCCCTGAACTTTTTGCTTTTGATGGCGACCTGGCGTTCATGATTTCTGGCTTGGCGCACTTTTTCCCTGGGTCCCAGGGTAAAGTGCGTGCGTGGAGTAAGGTTGGCCTGCCCTCCCATAGGTATGCATGGGGAAGATCTGGGTCCCTGGTAGTTCCTGATGTGTGGGGAGTGCAGGCTCGAGTTTTGTATGTGCGAGCTCATGAGATTGAATGCTGCGTGATGATGTATGTGCCATGTATGTGTCTAGTGGGGAAGTGCCACTTCTAGACATTGGTGTGTGTGTGCAGTGAGGGTGCTGGAGTGTGATTGGCTGGAGCTGGCTGGCAAGCCTGGCTCCAGGAAGTCTGGATGGGTCTGCCCAGTGGTGAGTGGAGAGATTAGCATGAGTGATGTGAGGGAGGGCTGCACCTGGTTCCTGAATAGAGCTGGGCTTTCCCCACACAATGCTCGCTCCACCCCCTGTGGTGCGTCCAACGACCCTCGCCTCCCTAGTGAATAGAAAGGGTGGTTGCCTCCCCCACCCTGCACCTACAGACAAAGGGTTTTACTGTATAAGAAGAGGCTGTGTCCCGATGAATGTTGTTCTCTTCCAGGATCCTGCCTGAGGGGGCTGCTGCTGTTGCTGGGCAGGAGGACCGCCACTTGGATTGCCTCCCTGCCTTGAGGCCCAGTGAGCTGGCTCTGGGCCCAGCCTTGCCCCCCCGCCTACCAAGGAACTTTGCTGGACTTTTTGTTCCCTTAAGCGCTGGGAGCGCTTTATTCCTGCTTTAAAGCGCCCGGGAGCGCTGTACCTGTCCGTAGCACTTGGGAGCACTTCGTGTGCTTTGGCCTGCATTTCTTTGGCCCGCATTTTGCGTGAGGAGCGGCGCGGGAGCCCACTCCGATTTATTGTTATTTTAAAGGAATCGGCGCCCACCCGGCATTTGCCCCGTAAGTTGCGCAAAATCGTCCCTGCCGCCTCCCGGCGCCCGAACCGGAAGTCAGGCAGGCCGGGGGCAGGACAAGCGGACAACCGGAAGCCCAGGCGGGAGCCTACCCCGCACTGGGATGCGTTGGCGAGAGCAGAAGAAACCGGCACCAGGAAACCGGAAGCCGCGCTGCGGCCGGAGTCTCCCCGGGGAGGAGACGCTTCCCAGGACTGCCGTGGCTGGAGGAGGGCTGCGGGGACTCGGCCATCGGAATCCCGCCGTGTGAGGGAGCCCCGCAATGGAAGCAAGAAGGAGAGAGGAGCCCTTGCCTGCAGAGACCCGGTAAGTGCAAGACCCGGGTTGTTGGTCTCAGGGAGGTGCGTGATCGTCACACCCATCTCCGAGGGGCCCCGACTGGCAGTGGGCCGCTCCAACGAAGCTCCCGCATTGGTGCCCAACCCCACGAGGGGCTTCAGCAGGGATTCCGCATTTTGAGCCTGAGGGCTCCGTGGGCATTTTATAATTTTTAGTCCGCCGACTGTGACTAGAGCGGAGTTGGGTGACCTTCCTGTCGAGCCTGAGGGCTCCGAAATGACCTGGGCATTGCTTAAGAGCCCGAGAGAGGTTTAGGGGGCATCTTGTTATTACGAGCCCAGAGAGGCTCTGGAGGGGCACATTGGTGACGAGCCTGAGAGGCTCACAGCGGCATAGTTGGTTTTGTAGCCTAAGAGGCTCTGGAGTGCCGCATTTGTTTCTTGACCCAGAGAGGCTCCAGGGCCCCATTGTTGATTTAGAGCCCCAGAGAGGCTCCGGAGCATTGCGTTTGTTGTAGAGCCCAGCGAGGCTCTTGGGGGACAGTGCTTTTGGCCAGAGCCTTTGAGGTTCCAGCATTGGCCCATCATTGTCTACACAGCTGCCCAGCACTTCGTGGGAAGCTGCCACGTTTAGGCCCCTGACACTGGGACACAGGGCATCCTATCCCCAACAAGGCCAGAGGGCCTAGGGACTGCCACATGTTGTGGCTCATGTGAGTTTTGCGCAATTGCTTGTCCTTACACCCCTGAATGTGTTTTGATGCATCATGTTTTTTCCTTCCTTACACCTCTGAATGTGTTTTGATGCATCATGTGTTTTTCTTTCCTACACCTCTGAATGTTAATGCATCATGTGTAATGTTCCTATGCTTATACCCCTAAATGTTGGTGATACTTAGGTGGTTGTTTTTCTCCTAGTACTGGTGTTGCTAGTGAGGTCTTGGTTCCCTGCGCAATATTTTCCTAAGGTGGTTAGGGTTGCGTAGGAGGTACTTACCCTTTACCAGTAATCACTGGTTGTGTGCTACATTTTCTATTTTGTTCTAAAAGTGTTCTATGTGCTAATTACTATTCCTACAAGTACTAAGTCTAAAAGTCCATATTCCTGACAGTGGTCCATGTGGCCCTGTCTTGTACATATCCCCTGTAAATTCTGCCCGTGCCTGTTGGCACAATGTAAAATGTGTGTTCTTATCTAATGTGTTTTGGTATAATACAAAGGCTATTTTTATATAACCTTGTGTGGAGTTTCCTTTGTGGTGGGCCTTGGGTGTTGTTGCTGGGTGCGCGCGCAAACACTTAACCTACATAGCCTCCAAGTTTAGCCTGGCTGCTCGCGTCACGTTACCTAGAGGGTGAGCAGGGGATATCTTGGTTTGTGACACCCTTGCCCTGACGTGGAAGTGGTGGTCTCTGACTGACTCTGGCACAAGCCTTGGCCAGCCAGAGATCCTGTTTCTAACAAAGAGGCACAAGTTCCATGGCTTTGTTGCATAGTCCTTTTTTATTAACTGTAGGTTTATCAAAAGTGATTAGTCTCTCAGTTTGAACCTCTTGGATTGTAGCAAGGTTTGGTCTTCTGCTACTTCTTGGGAGTCCATTGGGCCTACTACTTATAATTGGCCACATGATTGTGGTTTTACCAGGTCGATTGATACAACTCTGTTCTCCTTTTTACCAGCAAGGGGCGGTAGTACTACTGATCTTGTTCCGCTGATAGCTAAGACAGGTACTGCTTTTCTGTAAGAAGGCCCAAATTCCTTCTTCACCGCGATCTTTTCTCTGACCAGATTCCCAATCTTTGGAATCCAGACAGGTCTTGCTGGGACAGGTGTTTTCTCTTCAGTGGCCATTGGCTTTAGCTTTGTGTTACTTAGACTTCTTCTTGTTTCATTTAAGTCCTGTAAAACAGCCAAACGATCTTTGATATCAAAGGGTTTTTCTTTCACCACTGAAGTCTGACAATCTAAATCCTTGATTATCATTCTAGTACCGAACAAAAGTTCGTATGGAGTGATACCTCTTAGAGAATTTCTTGGCAGATTATTAAGACTGCATTGGACACTTATTAGATGTTTGACCCACCCATCACCCGAACCTAATACCCTCGCTGTTATAGATTGCTTTATGTCCCGGTTTTTTCTCTCCACTACCGCATTTCCCACAGGATGGGTTTGACTAATGTACCGCAATGCAATGCCCATGCTGGCCATGGCCTCCTTGTAAGCTCGAGAGCTAAACGCAGAACCCTGGTCAGAATGTAGCATGCCAATTGCGTATGTGCCGATAAAGACTCGCAAATCTTTTATAACAGTTCTGGCGTCAGCCGAGCGCTGGGGCCTCATCTAAATGAATCTCGTCTTATTAATTATGGGATCGCCTTTTTCTAACTGGATTTCTGCCTATAGATTGCTTAATGCGTTCTAATAAAGGTATCTAGACTGGTGTCTCGTCCGGTTCACCCCTGCAATCTCTATTGCAGTCCTGACAATTCGTTGCAAAGTTGTAAATTTGCACGTTCATTCCCAGCCACCAGTATTGTGATTGTAATTCTATTAGAGATTTCGAGATCTCTTGGTGCCTCAGACCCATTCCCATGTGTGCTTCTTGAATCAAGTAAGCTCTCCGGTTCGTGTTTGGAATTATTCTATCCCCCACTCCAGGGATTTGAGCAAAAGGAACGGAGTTTGCATCAATTATGTATTTATTTCCGAGTGGATAATTTAGAGGTAACGCCGCATAGTTGCCTTCCATTGAGGCTTTTACTGCTAGTAGCGTTTCACCATCTATCTGTTTTTTAGTACGCTTTTTTGTAGCTACGGAAGCCGGTTTGACAGCTGCCGCTGTGGCTCTGTTAGCCAATGAATTCCCTGCAACGTGAACGCCATCACGTTGATGACTCAGTGTATGTATCACGTGAGTCTTTTGTAGTTCTTTCTGCAAAAGAACTACTTGTTCCCAAAGTTTTTTAGGCTTTATTGTGGCACCAGTCTCATCTTTGTAACCGTTTTTGATCCATGTCTGCATGTCATTATTGTAAGACCGGACGCAGTAATGCGAATCGCACACTATTAGTGTGGGGAATTCGCGATCGGCATTTTCAAGCGCCATCTTTAAAGATCTTATTTCAGCTCGCTGAGCTGTACAGTTTCTGATTGATTCAGTTTTGGTGACCATCGTTCTGAATTTATCTAAGCGCCAGCGACCTTTAACAATCGCGCATGCTGCATTGTAAACTTGTTTTTTCACAACGTAGTGTTGTGCAAATCTGTCCGTATAGATTACACAGGTGTATTGTTCGAGAGGCAGAATTTCGATTGACAGAGGAAATTCACTTTCGTATTCTAGATCTTCTAGTCTTTTCATTTTTGGATCAAAAGCGTGTTTCACGTCTTCTGCAGCAAGAGAACTTTCCCATTGTATCCATTTTGGATCTAATGCCACTGCATTTGGAATGCGTGGTCTTGTTACTGCCTCAAGGGCTGATAATGCTGTTAAAACAGACATGCTTTTGCCTTAGGCTTGGGCTCTTTCTTTTGATACAGCAGTTTGAACCACAGTCAGAATTTTTTCAGTAGAACTGAATTTCATTTCAGCTTGTGTGTACAAGTGTGATTTATAAGCTATTGGTATTGTTTCTCCCTCATTAGAGATCAGGTATGTGAATCCGCATCTTCCTGGGATGACTCGGATAACAAGGTTGCGTTCATTTGCGCGTGTTTGCAGTTTTG
The DNA here is from genome assembly GCF_964261635.1 of Lissotriton helveticus. Lineage (NCBI taxonomy): Eukaryota > Metazoa > Chordata > Amphibia > Caudata > Salamandridae > Lissotriton > Lissotriton helveticus. The sequence goes on along the minus strand of NC_136070.1, from coordinate 455,611,998 downwards.
TTTTAGTTAACATGTCTGTTTGTAATGTTCGTAAAATTTCTGTGTGTTTCTGAGTCCAATTAATTGGTTTGAAATCAGGTTTTATTAATTCATAGAGAGGTTTAATCCTCTCTGCATAATTTAGAATGTATGTTCTTCCCAAATTCAGGAAACCTAGAATTGATTGTAAGTTCTTCAGCGTTTTTGGAGCTTGGAGTACTGCACATTTCTCTAAGAAATTGTCTTCTAGGCTTTTGCCTTCACTTGATAATTCATATCCTAAAAACAGGACAGTTAGGTGGACAATTTGTGACTTTTTAAAGTTGAATTTATACCCTTCAGATGCGAACCCAAGTATGATGGTGTTTACTCTTTTCAAGTGTGTCTCCAGGTCATCGTCTGTAAGATAGATGTCATCGACATAGGATAATGCCTCATCATCATACAATTGTAGTAACTCTGTTACCCTGGCTGAGAATAATCCTGGGCTATTCTTGAATCCCTGTGGGAGTCGACAGAATTGTTTTTGTGCCCCCATACAGGAGAAAGCGGTCAAATACCTGCTTTCTGGTGCAATGTTTTGACAAAAGAAGCCATTTGAGATATCTAATGTCGTTTTATATTTTTTACGCACAATGTTATTCATTAGTGCTGCACTGTGTGAGTTTTGTAGTTCAAAAGTTTTGCAACAAGAGTTTAAGTGTCTGTAGTCCAAAACTAGACGATATGTATCATCTGGTTTAGAGACAGGAAACAAAGGATTGTTCATTTGTGAGGTGCATGTTTCAATCACCCCCTGATATTCAAGTTGATCTAGGATCTCCCTGACTTGTTTTTTAGCTTCTTGCTTAACAGGATACTGCCTTTGTGCAGTAGGTTGATTTTTTAACTGAATGTTATGGTGAGGAGAATCCTTATCCCATCCTACATGATTTATATATAATGCAGGGGCTTGGGCAACTGCCCATTTTCTAGCATATGTGTATTTTTTATGAATTGGAATTTGATTTGAGAAGGTAGTCATAATCTTTTCTTCACCATGTGGGCACTCCCTGACAAACTCTGGTGGCCAGTCTTTTTCTGCTAGAAGGATATCATAGCCTTTCGAAAGGTTATCCCAAAAGAGACCCTTTATTTTCCTAGTTTTGTCCCCCTCTATACGTAATGTTATTTCATATAATTTATGGGGTATGCTAACTCTGGTGTCTGCAGTTTCCACTTGAATGTATTCATTCATGTCCACTGTCTCCAGAAGATTCATCAGGATCTTGCGAGCTATGGTCACTTCTGCTGCGCTGTCTAGCATTGTCTGGGCCCACTCTCCGTTTTTCAGTTGTGTCCTCAAAATCCTTGGCATGTTTTATTTTAATACTAGCTACCTTCTTTTTTGGAAATTGTAATTTTTTACTTTGATGAGCAGGTTCCTTGTCTTTGGACTTGGCGCGCTCTTCTTTGTGTTCTGACAGTCCTCTTCTTTCCGATTTCTGTTAGGAAGTCTGAAAAGATCGAGAGGGACGAGTATCATTATCTTGATATCTGTCAGGTTTTCTCAATTTATCCCTATCTCTAAGGTTGTATCTTTTTTCAGAGGGCTCTCGTTGTGGAGACCTGCCCCCCCCCCGTTCTGGAGATCTATTTCTCCGATTGGGTGACTTTCCTCTGGACTGGAACTGTTTTTCCCTGGGAGTGGTTTGTTTGTTACCCTCCCACTTCTTTTTTGAAGTAATGAGATTATTCTTGATAAATGTTTTTTCAGGATTTCCAGTTAGTTGTGGTTTTAGTGGTTTTCCACCCAAACTATCTCTACCTAATTCTTCATAGGATTTTTCTATGATTCTGGCAAGATCAAAAGGTTGTTCTGCTATATCTGTTTCTTTCAATTTTTGGCGGCACGTAGTACCGTCAAGTGTTAATTGAACTAATTCTCTATATGATTTTGTTAATTCTTTTAGCCTAACAAAAATTTCTTCGCTGGACATTTTTTCAATGTCAGGATGTGGTGTATAGCTTGCTAGAACCGGCCATGTGGCTCCTGGTCTACCTAGTGGACCGAGCCTGGTGATGTGATTTTGATGTTTTAGGGCGCCATTAAACTAGAGCAGGTGCTCTTGGTATGTTAGTGGAATTTCAACGTCCTCGAAAGGAGCGTATTCCTTTGGAGGTTGCTCTATTTTGTAATAGTGGAAATCTTGTGTCACAGTGTGTGCTGCTGGAAAATATATACATGAATAGAATACCTCTGTCTGCCGATATTCATGGGCCTCTACCACAAATATGACTGTACCACCTCTCGGTGATTGTCCATTTTCTATAAGTTTAAGAGTTATCGTTCTTCTTACGTTTACCAGAATGATTATAACATTCAGGTCTTCATTTTGGAGACTTGTGTCATCCGCTAAAAGTTGAGCTGCTATTCTAGCTCTCTCTCTTTCATCCTCACTTTCCCCCATTTTTCTGACAGAAAGTTTTGTTTTCAGAGCAAGTTTCAAGGAAACAAAGATTAAGTGCACAATATTTTGGAACACTGTATCCTTCAACGTTGACTAAACCAAAAATTAATACATAGGATTCTCATCCTACTAAGTTCTGGCGGATATTAACCTTTCACCCACTCCAGACGTCTATTGGAGTTTTTACGGGAAAAAGGGGTCTGTGTGAAAAGCACGACTGAGTTACTCTAGTATCTTGCGTTAGATTATCGCCTTACCAAACGTTGGGCGCCATGTAGTGTAGTTCCTATATTCCCAATAGGCTCTGCGCATTGGAATAACATAAACGATAGTTTAGACATAGGACTGAGGTCATCTAGGTCTCTACTGAATATGTTAGACTTAATTATGAATGCCAGCTAGCTCAGAGGTCACTAGAAACTTTCTCGAGTAAACAGGGATGAGTTAACCTCCCTGAATAGACAAGAAGGGATTAACTTCTGACAACCGCATTAACATGACATTTTGGCTCCCTCCAGAATAAGGAGTATATCTCCAGAGTTGTGTGAAAACAATAGACAGCTATTTCACTCAGTCAATCGTGCATGCTTAGTTTCACCAGAGTGCAGAGAAATAGAGAGACAGGCGTTTTCAATAAAAGTTGTTTTTTATTGAGCAGTGCTCTTTCTCGTGCCAGAGAAGGGAACTACCACAATTGCAATACATGTTATAAAGTAAAGTGCGTACAGTAAAAGGAGTATTATGAAATAATACTGTAAAAGCATTTATATGGTTTCTGTGCCATATGATACTTAAAATGGATAAAATACATACATACATAAAATCATTGACTAAACGTACTCAACTGGTGCTTCTAAGATACTCCTACCCCGGTGTACTTAACCTAAGCCTAGTACGTGGGAAGGAGTAAGTGAGCTGCAGTTTAAGTTAAGTTAGTTTTTGCCAAGAATCTGAATCAAGAATTCTCTAAGGATTTAATCAGCTCCGTACCTTGGTTAGAGAATGAAGGAGGTCTTGTATCTCTTTCTCAGGACTCGATTTCCCAGCAACCCGCAAGGGTGACTGGAAACACTGGAGCTGGATTTCTCGGCAGGAGAAGACAGCATCTCTCTCAGTGTGTCAATGGGAGGGTCGGCTTCCTTCGAGCAAGTAGATAGCCCCTCTCCTCCAAATCACCGTGTGTTTGCTTAAGGCAACGTTGGTATATTTATACCTGGAAGGTGCCGAGTTTGACGTAAGGTTGGACATAAGACGTCACTAAGAACTTACAGTTCTTTCTGGACTCCAGGGGTTCTTGTTCAAATCAAAACAAAAGCAGGGGGATTTCCCGGGCTGCTGGAGGCTTGGTTTGTTTAAAGAACGCGTTGTGCTTTCTAGGAGTCTATGGGAGTAGCCTTGCCGTATTTGGACTGCATTGGCTATGACTAAATATGGATATGATTCTTATGCCTTTATAAGGATATGTTCTGTTATAACCACATAAGGGCATGATTCGGGAATAATTAAATAGGGTCCTAGATACGTTTTCAACAATAGTTACGTATTTAGTAGCGTAAAATGGCAGCATGCCTATTTAGCACTGTGGAAGCACTGACCTAATTAGAAATTCAGCAAAAAGGGTCATATTTACAAGGAGTTTGGACCGCCGCTGTGTAATTTGTTTGATGCATTGGTTGCATATTCACTGCTCCATATTGCCCCATGTTTACAAACTGAGGCATTGGACCTGATGCGTCAGTTTGTGTAGGCCTGTGCCGCAGTATACCTACGCTGTGTATAATGCATGCAGGGTAGGCATTCCTTTGTAAAAAGCCACTTGGAAGTGACACAGTAAAATGTACAAGTTTCACTGTGTCACTCTAATCTTTGAATGCATCAAAATTCCTATGCCTCTTCAAGCCAGGCGTCGGAATTGACACAGTGGTTTTACAATGGGAATCACCTCTACTTTTTGAAGCATTTCTCTAGTTACGTCAGTCTTATTACCAACTACAGCAATGCACCACTTTTGTGCCTAGAGATGCAGCAGCACTTCTGATGCATCTGTGGATCTTTGTGTCATCAAGCCCTTTATTGTAAATACAGCAGATCCATGGCATCGTAAATGTATCTGATATAGGAGCAAGAATTTTGACGCATCGTTGCCGATATGTCAGTTCTTGTAAATATGCCCTAAAGTGTGTAACATCACTCACAAAATACAAACATAATACAAACAGTACCATATTTTTCAAACATGTTGGGAGACTCATTTCTCTTTATTTTCATATATTTTCTACTTCTTTGTTTCCTCTATTTAAGATATTACTGTACTGAAACACAAAATTGTAATACGAACGTTTTGAAACTAACATTATGTGTAGTACTAAAACAACTTGATGCAGTTATTGTATCAGTGTGCGTTTTCAGACTCTAGATTTCCCTGCAGAGATGCACACGTAGAATTCTCCCTTCTGTGGTATGCTTGGATTTGTAAGTACGTAATTACAGCAATGACAAAGACAAACTCCTTACGTTTGTGGCACGTTAAATTTGTAGAAAGAAACCCTGCGACACTGGCAATGCAACATCTGCGTGAGTTCATTGAAAGTATTCTCCGTAATTGTGGATTTTCAAGTTACTGGTCCAGATCTGGTTTACCGCAATCAGGGATACTGGAAAAGGAAGAGACATTGGGGCACATGCATCAAAGGTGTTTGCAAGCGCAAACGGTGCGATTCGCAAAAATCGTCTGTTTGCGATCGCAAAATGGCCTTTTGCGATGCATCAAAGTGTTGGGGAGGCACAATTTAGTTAATTGCATTTTTTTGCGATTTCCAAAATTGTGATTGCATTTAAGGAATCGCAGTTTGCGATTCCTTAAATGCAATGCAAGTACCACTTTTAAATAGCGATTTCGCTATTTGGGGCCGCAAATTACAGAGTAATTAAACTGTTCGGTAATTTGCTAAAACTTTGAAAAATGCCCTAAAGTGAAATTTTCAAAGTTTTATGTTGCACACACACATGTCTTTGGGGCATGTGTGTGCTCAACATGGGTGCACATCACAATTTCAGGGCTGCAACAGGGTGTCCTTTTGACACCCTTGCACCCTTGAAATTGAATGTGCAATTTACGAGAACCTATTGGAACTCTCAAATTGCGCATGCAACTTCCTATTCATTCCTATGGGCCTGTAGGCCCATAAGAATTAATGGGGAGTCATTCCTTAATTGCGACTCACAATTTGCAAGTCACAACTGAGGAATCTTTAGGAATTACTATCTTTCAAGCGACTCCTACATGCATAGGCTTTTGCCACTCATTAATTGCGATTCCTTAATAATCACAATTAAGGACTCGCAAAATCCTACCTTGATGCATGCACCTGAATAAGTACTGACAACAGCACAGGCACTTCAAAAGCAAGCTAAAAGAGAGAGGTCCTAATATCAGTCATCATCGACATCAGACAGAAAGAACAGGCATTTGCCTGTCAAGACACAGCCAGTAAACTGGGGGAAAACTCCCTCTAGACCACATATTTAAGATCATTCGCGAGAAGTAGATATCTGGGCTGATGGCACTATTAGGCAGAATCAGTGTGTCTAATCACAGACAAGGGTAATGCTGTGCCCGGTGGTGAACTTTGTAAACAAACTCTAAAAAATTCAGATGAGCTCTGTGTTTTTCTGTGTGCACGTGTGCAGGGGTCCGTACAATTGTCTGACAAACATTGATATCTCTCTCCAAAAAATCCACATCCTGATATACCTATAGAGGTAGTTCCCAACCATTCTAAACTGTACTTATTGTATTAGCAGATCTAACCACCTGATCTTCGATGACAACAAGGGTCACTGCCAGGCCAATTCTCTGGGCTAGTGATATTCAAAGGAAATTATCCAGCCCTTGTTACAAGTACTGCCATTGGTCTTGGAACCTGAGATGTAAAGTACTACAATGAGCTAACTGAACCGTATAGTACCTTTTCCTCGGACTTTGATTTCAAAGGGGGCACTGCAGACGAAATGTCAAGCTTTACTCTTGGAGGGGTCAATGGGGTTGAAGCTGGAACATATATTGTACTGTTTACAAAAGATTCAATGTCCAACCAGTGTTAAGAAACACATATTTATTATGCCCTGACAAATGAACTTGCTAACAAAGTTTTATGGTATTATATACCTTGTTGTAAGTATCTATGGTACTGTAATCCTGTGCCTTCTCATGACCAATTTTGCATTCCAGACAAGGAATCATAGTTGCATAGGCAGTGAGACCCCATTTCTTCTCAGAGCCATTCGGAGCAACACGAATGCAGCGGGGCCAGGAAAGCACCTGGCCTATACCCTCTAGTGGGTAGTTTAGCTGGCTCAACAGTGTCTTAGCTCTCAGGCCTTCGCATAATTGAAGTCACTTGGGGCCCGATGTAGGTAATCTCGATTTACCTACTCTTAAATACCGAATCAGACCGATTTGGTATTTAAGAGTAGGTAAATGGGATGGAGGTAATTTCACTTTTGAAATTACCGAATTGGAATGATTCGGTAATTACCGAATCGGTATTTACCAATTCGGTAATTGCCATTGATTCCTATGGGCCTTGAGGCCCATAGGAATCAATGCCAATTACCGAATCGGTAAATACTGATTCGGTTAAATTACCGAATTTGCAAAGGGGACAGGGTGTCACTTTGACACCCTGTTGCACCCCTCAATTGTGCATGGGTGCACATGCTGCTGACATACATGCCCTTAGGGCATGTATGTCTGCAACATGGCACATTTTTTAAAGCAAAAAAAGTGCTTTTTGAAGGGTTTTCATTATTTACCACCAACTTCTAGTTGGTGGTAAATAACGAATTCTTAAACCCTTGTAGCACTGATTACAGTGCTACCTACATGTTAAATTACAGAATCGGTAATTTTACTGATTCGGTATTTTACCGAATCGGAAAAATTACAGATTCGGTAAAATTACCGATTTGTAATTTAACATGCCCCTACATCTCAATATCCAAATACCGGTTGGAAACGGCCGAAAATCGGTATTTTCGGCCGTTTCCGACCGGTATTTGCCTACCTACATCGGGCCCCAAATGTTTAACAGCGTTGCGCAGAGATGGTGGACTGCGGTATGAATCTTACTGGTTCTTTACACAACATGTAGTATATGCACCTCCTTGTCTTTCTCCATCTTGCAGCTGTAAGTTTTGTTCTGTGTCCTGACAATATATTCTACAAACCTCCAGGAAGACAGTAAAAGTTTCTGCCTTTAGTCTTAGGCTTCTTCCACATTTTGGGACCCCCCTTTTTCACAGCCCCGCTTGACGGATCACCATGAAATTGTCAGGACAGCAGCTGAAGTGCCTGGCATATTAGGTTTGAAAAGTTTGAGAGAATTCGTCAAACAATGCTAATGTTATTGGCAAATGAAAGAACGCTCTTCCAATGGAAACTAGATCCTAACAATAACTACCTGTGCTTCGTTATTAATCACCCCCCCCGGTGGGCCAGGTCCCAGGAGCATTACAGAAATAATGGTGGGATGCACAGAAGCCACCCCTGGGTCTTTAATATGCCCCGGGAACCAGCACCTCCCGGGGCTTCCTTTGAAAAAAAAAGTGGGTGCTGCCTGCTAAGTAAACTCAGTGCCCTGGGGACCGCCGACTCCCCAGGATAAAATGTAAAGTCAATGCGGGGGTGGCACGAGGTCCCGCCGCAGCCCCGGGGACTGCTTCCCAGGGTAAAATAAAACATTAATATAGAGGGACTGCATGAACCCCACACAGCCCCGGTGACTGCCTCTTCCCCGGGTCTAAAATGAAATGAGGGCAGGGGATCTATGAGGCACCCACCGCAGCCCTGGTGACTGCCACCTCCCAGTGGAAACTCTTTATAATTAAAGAAGGGGGCGCACAGCCCCCGCAGCCGTGGGGACCACCACATCTCTCGGGCTAGGTAGTGCAAAGGAGGGGGGCTGCACACCCCTCTCCTTGAGCCATAGATGGGCCTGGAGATCACCATCCCAGGGCCGGCTACTGGAATGTCCTGGGCAGACCACCCCCGGGACTTAGCTGTTTGCAATGGCTTGGCAGGAGCTTTACTGCTCCCGCCAAGCCATAGCAAACTGTTCTCAACTTTGAGCAAGCAAGAGCATTTTGCTCTTGCTTGCTCTAAGCAGAGAACAGTTGCTTTGACAAAGTGATTCTGCATGCGGATGTTATAGGAGTGGGCTTACACAGGGCCTCGGATACGTTCCCAGGTATCTGAGAAAGTATGCAGGGAGGGCATTAGCCTATAAAGAATAGCAAGTGGTAGCATTTTGGTGTTACCGGGCATATGCCAGCCTTTAGAGAAATTCCTAAGCAGGTTTCCTGCTACTCTAGGATTTCGTGCACGTCTCATTGAAGACAGGACACCACAAATTTAGTGTCTATAGTCCAAAAACTGAATGGAGTGAGTTTCATCCACTAACTAGGTTACCACTATAATTCGCGGGACTTCGCGCTCGCTTCCAAGAAGTGTGGTAGGTAGGAGCCCCATTTCTCACCACCACCACGTGTAGATAGGTCCTAATGAAATGCAGTGGATCAGTATTGACCATGATGTATGAAACCTGTCAACCACACGATATGAGATGAGCTAAGCTCCACTGGACCATAGAGGCAGAAAGTGGCCACTCAGTTGTTTTTAAGAAGGTGGATTACCAGTCGAATAAAGAGTTTATGTGGACTATCCAACCTTTTTTAACATCACTCACCTGCACCACATATACACTGTTCTTTAGGGGCCTCACACCCATGTACCAAACGGCAGGAACAAAAGATCTCCACTAAAGTGCCCCTTTATGGATGCCCGTCGGGTATTGCAGCGCCGACCCATCTAGGAGCAAGTCCATATGATGAAGCATGACACCTAGCTTGCTGGATGTGTGAGAACTCTAGTTCCAACAAGGAGGACTTTCCTCCTTCGATCCCCTTATCTTGTTGTCCGACTGGGGAACAGCATAATTTTCTTGCTGAGCATTGTTTGGGCACGTATGCTGGACCCGGTTAACAAGCCCTTGAGTCCCTGTTTGTTGTTAGGGTTCTCTTGTTGTCCCATTACAGTGGCAATATGGGTTGATATACAGACCGAGCTGGGGTGCCCCGAAGCTTGATTAGGGAATAGATTGAATAGTGTTACATCAATAGACTCAAGGCAATCAATCAAAGCTTTCAGTTTAGCATGCAAGATTGTTTCAATAATTGTACCTAAACTGGACAAACTCACATTGAGACTGTCTGTAAGGGGCCCATCACAGCTAGCGAAATCACTCCTCTTATGGGCAAGGTGGGATCTGGAATTATTTGCTTTGTGGGTGTTGTTTTTTTTTTATTTGCCACTTGGAGGATTAGAAGGTTTATAAGGGGACTTGATAGGGGAAAGGCAGAAGAAGGGGATGAAACCACAGGTGATGGAACAAAAGTGCATGGGTGAGTCCCCACATTCCTAGCCTCATCCCCAACGGCCTCAATTTTCTTGTTGAGCATTGTTTGGGCACGTATGCTGGACCCCGTTAACAAGCCCTTGAGTCCCTGTTTGTTGTTAGGGTTCTCTTGTTGTCCCATTACAGTGGCAAAATGGGTTGATATACAGACCGAGCTGGGGTGCCCCGAAGCTTGATTAGGGAATAGATTGAATAGTGTTACCTCAATAGACACAAGGCAATCAATCAAAGCTTTCAGTTTAGCATGCAAGATTGTTTCAATAATTGTACCCAAACTGGACAAACTCACATTGAGACTGTCTGTAAGGGGCCCATCACAGCTAGCGGAATCACTCCTCTTATTGGCAAGGTGGGATCTGGAATTATTTGCTTTGTGGGTGTTGTTTTTTTTTTATTTGCCACTTGGAGGATTAGAAGGTTTATAAGGGGACGTGATAGGGGAAAGGCAGAAGAAGGGGATGAAACCACAGGTGATGGAACAAAAGTGCATGGGTGAGTCCCCACATTAATAGCCTCATCCCCAACTGCCTCAATTTCTAGCTGGGGTATGGACTCAGGGGGAACGTTGTGTGTAGTTACCACATCATCGCAGTTGGCAGCAGGAGCAAAAGAAAACATTCTTTCCAAAGGGAGTATTTCTTTATCAGTTTTGCCCACAACCTTTTCAATGTAGCCATCCGGCATAGTGGCGTTTCCTTTGGCCAAAGATCCCCTCATTCTGAGCTCTTGTTTTAATTTGGACATACTTCCAAGGCAATTTGGCGCTCAATAAAAAGACCCCAGGGGCTTGCAGGAGTTGCCGTCAGGCCCAACATGCAGGCAGGTGACCTCCTGAGGGACAATTCCTGCTCCTTGAGCCAGAAGCCTGCTGGTAAGAGGGCTGACTAGAGCCTTACCTCATTAAAGCAGGACTCAGAGGGGTGGCTCAGCCAAATCTAAACATGTGGTGGATGAGCCAGATTGGCCCGCTCTTGGCACAGTCTATGCCCAGGCATAGGCCTGAGTCCACCCCTTGCAGCAGGATGAAAAGCAGCCTTATGTAGCACCCGACTGGCATTTCCCCACCACTTTCTCCCCTGCAGCTGTCAGGCAAATGTGAGCAAAGCAGTATGGGGGCCTGCTGTCCCGCCCTAAATAAGGTCTCAACAGCGACCAGTGCAGCACATAATAAGCGTCCTCATGTAGCATCTGACTGGCATTCCCCTACCCCCTTCTCCCCTGCAGCTATCAACCAAATGTGGGCAAAGCATTATAGGGCATGCAGTCCACCCCTGAGCGGGTCTCTACAGCATCCAGTGCAGCAAGAGGAAAAGCTGCTTTTTGTAGAGTCCAACTGGCATTCCCCCACCTCCTTCGCCCCTACAATTGTCAGGTAAATGTGGGAAAATAAGTATGGGACATGCAGTCTGACCCTGAGCAGGTCTCCACAGCATCATGGAGAATCTTTGTAAATTATCACAATGAAATGTTGGAATAAACAAACGCTTCAGGTATCGATAGAGACACTGATTGAATGTATATGAGACATGTATCCATGATGGATTTAGAAGGTATGGACATGTCTGCAGCAGAACACCTACAACTGAAAATGACATTTTAAATATTTGGCATCATACATCAAAAAATTACGCATATTTATTAGGCAGAAAAAAGAGGGGGAAGAGTGGAAGAAAATAATAAACGCTAAAAATACACCTGCACAACTACACACATCTGTGACCACTCTCCTCTCAAACTGTAAAAATCATGTACACACGCTCTAGTACCTGGAAATTTCACATTACAACTCTATGACAAAACTCAATCATTAGGTACAGGCTTCATTGATGCAGCTCCATATACTGATTATCATGAGAATTAACAGTGCCTATAAGGCAGAGGAAGATGTTTAGCATTGTATGAGAATATTGGTCTCTACCAGAACATAACTTGATTGGCCTCAGTACATGCATTTGAAAGTATTTTTTAAAAAACTTGCCAGTTCACCACTCCTACACTATATTATTTCCTCCTCATCAGAAAAAACATACTGGACAAAAGACCGTGCAAGCTTTGTGTCATCTTAACATTGTTTCTTACAGAGTTCTTGTTAGAATTTAGGTCTCTAGTTGGCAGAGGTTTGCACCCTGTCCAAAGAGGAACCACAATCCTAGTCAGGGTAAGTCAGATACACAATTATGCTGTGCTCACCCTCTGGTAGCTTGGCTCAGAGCAGTCTGACTTAACTTAGGACGAATTGAGTAAAGTATTTGTACCACACTTTAATTACATTAACACCGTGAAAACACCACAGACTCCACACCACTCTTGAAAACTAAAGAATATTTCTATGTGTAAAACAAGACCAAAATGACAAAAATCTAATGAAGAGAACTTGAGATATGGTTTTTTAAAGATTAAACTGCAATATAGTGCTTAGAAGCAAATAGCGCATAGAGGTTACTTGAGGTCACTCTGGACTGGGGTAAATCCAAAAATTCAGGTCTACCACAATGGAGCACAGGTCAAATACAGGAGCTATTCAGGTCCTGCTGAAAACAGTACCTTTCCGAAGGATGCGTCGTTGGTTAGAACAAGATGCATCAGTTCTGAATCACTTAGGTGGGTTAACGCATTGTCGTCTAACCCTTTTGTGATGGAGGCGATGCATCGTCATCATCAAGCTTTGCAGTCAGGTTCTGCATCATTGTTGAGCCCCTTATGATGAAGGTGACGAGTTATCATCGAACCTTGCAGTCAGGTTCCGCGTCGTTGTCGAGCCACGCAGTGATGTCCTTGAAGAAACGGTTCATCGGTGTCAAAGGAAATGCGTCGGTTACGATCAGCACAAAGTCAATGATACATGAGTATTGTGGTAAAACACCTGCAAATCCCACTTTCAAGGCCCAGGACGGGATTGGCACCTATTGGCAGGGAGGACCCATAGTTGGCAGAGTCTAGCAGCTGAAGCAAAGGTGAAGGAAGTCTTTGATAGCCCTGGGGCTTCAAAACAGGAAGCAAGCCCTTGGAGTCACTTAAGTCATTGGAGGATGCAGAGATTGCAGGTCCAGTCCTTCTCACTCCCAGGCAAGAGGCAGCAAGCAGCACGCCAACACAGTAAACCAGCTGAGCAAAGTGACAGCCCCTCTTGGCAGCATGGCAGCCCTTCTTACTGGCAGAATGTCCTCTGATCCAGAAGTGTATTTAAGTCATGGTGTCAGAGGTTCAGCTCTTAAATTCATTTGAGCCTTTGAAGTTTGGAGACTTCAAAGAGATGCTTTGAAGTACAAAAGGCCCTGCCTTTCCTGCCCTGGCCCCAGACTCACTACAGGGGGTAATGCAACCCTATGTGCGGGGATAGGACCTAGCCAATTCAGCTGCAGAGTGTCAGCTCCTCCCTCTCATTGTGCCTCAAGATGACCCATCAACATGGAGATGGCTGCTTAGTCACACGTACTCCTCTTATGTATGTGGCTGTCTGGAGGGAATGTAGGAAGCCAGCTGTCACCCACCCCATGCATGCATTCTAGACAGGCATAAGGCACCAAATTGTTTACGTAAGAAGTGTCAAACTCTCTAAATATTGCATTTTCAGAACTGCAACTTAAAAAAACAACTTCACCATAAGTTGCATTTTTAAATTGTCTAGAGAAATCATATTTGATTTTCCTATATTGTCCCAATTGGAAACTACACTTGTAAAATTCTATAAGGCAGTCCCAATGTTATCCTATGAGAGAGATAGGTCTTGCAGTAGTGAAAAACACATATAAGAGAATTTCACTACCATGACATGTAAAACCAAAAAGTATATGCGTTACCTTTTAAATACACTGCGCCCTGCCCTTAGGACTTCCTAGGGACTACCTTAGGGGTGCCTTACATGCAATTAAAAGTACGGTCTGGATCTAGTAAGTAGTTTAACTTTCAAGGTAAAGATAGCTGTTTAAAAATGCACACACAGGCTCTGCAGTAGCAGACCTGAGCCATGTTTAACGTGTTACTTAAGTGAGTGGCAGAATTGGTGCTGCAGGCACAGTAGTAGCATTTCATTTACAGGCCCTGAGCACATTTAGTGCACTTTACTATGGACTTATAGGGAAATTAAATATGCCAATTGTGGATAAGCCAAAGTTACTATGTTTAGAGTACAGATCAACTGCACGTTAGCACTGGTTAGTAGTGGTAGAGTTCCCAGAATCCTAAAGCCATCAAAAATGATGTCAGCAAAACAGGAGGTCAGAAGTCGAAAAGTCAGGGAAAACCACGCCAAGGATGCCAGGTCTAACATTTCTCAGCAGGCACCCACAAGGAAGTAATATTTACATTCACATTTCAGAATATCTAAGACTCATGTTTCCGAATATCAACCCTGAACCAGAGACTGTTGCTCAATAGTCCACTTAGACTATGAATGACAGCAAGAGGCATGTTGGATATTGGAGTGCACACCATCTTTGGCAAAGTTCAGGGCGCATGATTACCTGAAGCAGTGGCGTAGCTAGGCCTTTTGGCGGTCCTAGCCTTTGCCGCCCTGCAGTGGCTGTAAGAGCGGGGGTTTCTGTCGAACAAATCCTGTGTTTGCCGCCCCGCACAGCTGCCGGTAAGACCTGGGGGGGAGGAGGCCACGGCTCCCACAACTTGTACTGCCCGGGGCGGACCGCTTCCCCATCCCCTCCCAACTACGCCACTGACCTGAAGTGAAAAATGTAAGAGCGAAATTTGAGAGCAGTGTAACACATTGCCTGCATTCAGCAGGATGTATGATTTGGCATCCACTTTCCACTTCAAAAACATGGAAGCAGAACAAAATATGCTAATTATATTGGCATACTCCAAGTTTCCTGTCTTAGGTATCAGTGGCCATTGACCGTGGAGCTCAATAGCTCTCATCCTTTTCAGAAATCATTAACATTTGTACATCTAACCGAGCTCATGTAATGAAGTAAAGGAATGGACATGAAGGTGGACTTCAGCCATTGCTTTTTGGAAGTATCATTCACAACTTGGACCAACCCATAGGGCATCCAGCGGGAGTGTCAGGCATCATGGACAATGGTGCTCGGCCTCTTTTCTTACCTGAGTCTGCAGATTTGTGTTTAAGCATCAAGTGGCAAAGAAGCTAGTCGCCCGCCACCACCACAAACCAACACACTCCACCTTCCAGGGAACTGGAAGATGTTGTGTCAATGCAGAAGTAAAGGTATAGATAATCACATGGTCTTCATACCTGCATAGACATTTATGGCATTTTGACACCGGATTTGCATCTGTGATGTTTTTGGTCGTGGTGGACTTCAAATCTAAGGAACCAGGTTTGAGTCTCGGCAACTATGCTCAACATCCTGTGATTCTGAGCCAATACCATATTCTCCTCTGCCTCACAAAAATGAATGCGTCCTCCTGTAAAGCGCTGTGATACCTGATTTCGGGTCAAGTTCGCTCTATATAAAATAAAACTTAGAGGCAAAACGTATGTGACAATCTTGAAACACAAAAATCTGTCACTAATGTTTAGAAACTAAAAAACAAGCAAAACATAGAACATTGAATGACAATTTATAGTTCCAAAGTTAAGTACAGAAAGATTTATCACTAAATAGGGTTGTATGATATTATAACGCATTCCGTTGCAATGTATGCCTTTACCAGCATGCGCTACAATGCGAATGCCTTTCCCACGCATAACCTTTTTAGCACGAATATTCCTTCACCACGCATATTTTTACAACGTTTTCCGTTGTAAATGTATGCATGGTAAGGGCATACTCTTGTTAAAGGTTATTCCCCTACCCCTAAAACCTTCTTACAATACCCCTCCCCTGCCCTTTACCCTCAATTCGGACCCCTTCGTTTTTTTTATTCTAAAATTCCCCTTACCTCTCCACTTTGTCTCGTCTGTCGTCTGTTATTCATGTTTTTTTTCACTTTGCACGTCGTTTAGAGGAAACGGAAGTAAGACTTATGTTTCCTCTAACGACGTTGATTGCCTTTATCAAGTGCGATTTTTTTGGGGGGAGACCCCCCCAAGCCTCCTTTTTCACGAATAGCCTTTACCACACATGCCTTTATTACGTATCTCGTAGTAAATGCATGCGTGGTAAAGGTTATTTGTGTTAACCAAGCATGCGTTGTAATGCATGCGCAGTCAATGTTATGCGTAGAAACGGCCGCGTTGTAGTGGCCGTTTCCCACTAAATAGACACTCTAATATACTCTTTGTCTTGTACTCATTATTGAGCACGCAACCGCAAGAGAAAACTAATTCATTGCTATCCTATATTTTTCATTACATTTTCATTAATTGGGATTGTTCTTTCAAAGGACACAAAATGCTCTCATTAGAACTTTGAACAATCCGCAATGTGATAGAAGGAGTTATTAAATAAATTGCAGCCATGGGCAATCATTTGGGGAGCATTTCAGACCATTGTTTTTCTACACTATTCCATTCTCGACAGATGTCATATGCAAATCCATCTTAATCCTGTTGTAATGGGAACAGTCCAGGTCGACTGACAGGAAAGGCCCCTCCATTTGGAAACACAGCAACCTCAGTCTGGTTTCGGCCTACTAAGGCCTCATCAGCGAGTAATAGATTGAGTCCTGATGCCCAGGGAGGATTGGACCGGCATCCACACATACACATCACACTTAGAAAGATGGAGGGTTCATTTAGTAGAGCTGCATCCTTTATTAACGACAGCTGTCCCGGTAAATGATGTTATATTTGCATTTGCATCTTGCTGCGCCCAGCCATCACATAATGTTTCACTGGGATACTATATGACAAATTGACATTTGAATAACACCACTACTGCTGTTTGAAATATCAGCTTCTAAAATTAGCGTAAACTGTCCCTATCCATCCATCCATTCATCTGTTTGGAAACCCTTTATTCATTTAACTATTCACCCACCTATACAACTTCCATTAATCAACTCTCTTACCTTCCCACTATTTATAAATTAACTTGATGACTCATTCATTCCTCCAAGAACTCACGCTTTCTCACAGTCACACACTCACCCCTCCACACAAACTTAAAAAACAATTAAGAAGCTTCCTCTAAATTAGGCAGACCTATTGGCTTTGTCAAAGCTTATACATTTATTGTTAGCTGACCTTTATGTTGTTATGTCTTGGTGCATTGCATTGTTGAGTCACACTTCCCCAGGCACTACTGCTATTGTTACATCTTGAAAATCATTCCATGGTGTTTAGGAGGGGAGAGTAGCAGTTTTTCAAGGAGCTCTTGTCCTATAGGTTTTTAGGAACAATGTGTTGCAGTTTGGTTAGAGAGCAAAAAGTATTTATTTTTTCTTTACCTACTCTGACAAGTTATTTTCCTCACACTATCACTAAGTAAAGAGCCAACCTTAGAAGTCTAACATTTGTAAAACAGTCCAACACTATTCGTCATCTATTTAACCAGGATCTGAAAAAACAGTGGCAACTCCTCGGCTAAGGCAGAGGAGGGTCGCCCCACTGAGCAGGTCGAAAAAGGAAAAAATAAAACAATGATAACTCATTCTTATTATCATTTTATTCTTCCTCTTGCTCAACTGGGTAGGGGCGGCACTGCTCTGCTCACAGAGCAGGGCAGGAGTGGTTTCCCCACTCCAAGTATGCAGGGCGCTTTGACCAACCTTTATGGCCCGGTTAAACCGTCACACTCACATTGATAGTTCTCCATGTAGGCTGCATTACAGCCTGAATGGAGAACATGCCCAGCCCCCCATTCTCTGGCTGAGCGTTGATCCACGGCGCTCAGACCAATCACAACACTGTGGGTGCTTCCGGCTTTCTGCCGAGAAGAAGGCAGAAGAGGACCCAGAGGAGGTGGCGGTGACAGCGGGCAGCTGCGGCAGACAGGTAAGTGAGTATTTTAATTTTTTATTACTTCCCTCCACCCCCACTCCGTGAACCCCCCCCCCCCCGCCACAGTCCTCAAAAACCTGCCCCACTGGAAACAACATCCCTGTATCCATCAGGTCTGCACCAAACTTGGAGTTATTCATTAAAGAGCTATACATACCATTTTATATAACACTCAATCGGGACAAAGTAGCAGTCCATCTAGATTCTTAGATGCCTGCTACCCTTTCAGTCACTTATTGACTGTAACTTTGCCTCAAATCCTGTACATCACTCCGCTTCTAGATTTGTGTTACACAAATACCTTTTAAATATGAACATACATGCTGATCTAAAGTCAAGACAAGTACATTTTATCGGTATACTATCTATAACACATAATGGAAGGTGTGGAACCGACTCAAATGCAGGAAAACAGGAGATTGTATCCACTGCCTAAACAGCAATCCTTCTGACCTATGCTATGAACTTTTAATTTCTTTCACATATTAGATATAAAGGATTCAGCTATAGAATCCAACTTTCTGTGAGATCAATGCTTTTCTTGTTAAAACTATAATTGAGGAAAATGGTTCACCTGCTATACAAGTGATGTGTCTACTCCGTTTTGCCAACTCTTATGTTGCTCACTCTCTTCGGGGAAATTTAGTCTGTGCTTAGCAGGGATGTGGTACCCCTCTTAAGAATCATGATGCCTGAGGCTCTAGCTTTAGTTCCACTGTCCTCCCCATGTTTTTCCTTCTTTCCCCACTAATCTACCCATAATCAATACATAATTTACCTTCAGGTAATTTAGGGATTCATTTAAGCCTATCATGGGTAGGATAAGCCCCTGGTAGCTGCTCTAGATGACCTCATAAGAATGTCTGATGTGCTGCAGAGCTGACCGTGGGTTATTAGTGAGCACCTTTCAACACTGTCAGGAATGCCATTCCAGTTTCTTGGCTCTACATTGTTGGCATGTCACCCTGCCGTATACTGGTTTGGACCCTTCTTCTCACTGTTGGGCAGCATCCTAATTTCCATTTGCTACATTTAGTTGACCCACTTTTTAGAGGTGGTGCATCAATGTGGTCTGTTCTTGGGGGGAGTTTGCATTAATAGAGGATCAGACTGAATGTGCATTGCAGTTACCTCATTGTACTTCCATCATGGCTGCAGGTAGCTCTGCTAACCACCATCCTGCCACCCACTGTGTAGTGTATCATGAGGCAATGTGCCTAGTGTATCATGAGACTTTCAGCATCTGTTGGGAATGAGATGCGATTCAGCTATTTATAAAATGCAACTATAAACACAGAAGATTTTGACACAAATCACAGCATATTTGAGATAATGAGGATGATGCACGATACAGGCAGTGCTTCATTTGTAAAAGATTAAGAGCCAGGGTCCCAAGTTTTTCTCGTTGAAGACTGGGGCCTGCGGTTATGAAAGTTAACAATATTTTAGAGTAATACATTAATACTTTGGCCATATTACAGAAAGTACCTGTTGCACACTGGAGTACTATGGTATTACAGAAGGATCAGCAGATGCTTGTGTGGCCCCTTCTGCAATACTAATAGCGCTGGCGCACATGTAGCGCCAGCATTATATTGAAAGGGTATTCCCTCTTTTGCATGGGGGCATGGCCATATGCAAATGAGGAAATCACTTTGTCACTTCATCTGCGCCATATTATGGACACAGGCGCCGAGACAAACATGTCCCTAGGAGGTCCCTGAAAGTGCACCTCCAAAAGGCAGCCCTCTGGAGGTGAGAAAGGGGCTCACATAGACCCCCCCAGACATTCCCTTGTAGGGGGTTAAAGTTACTCACTGCACCTGCCTGCAAGGGGCTCTCTAATCTCTCTTCAAAGTGCCGGCAGGTGCCGCCTGCACTATCAAACCTGTTCCCACCGCCATCGCACCGCCATCCTAATCTGGCGGTGGGTGTTTTCTGGGACCGCGGCGGTGAATCCGCATCCTCCGGGCAGGCAGTGGCTTCCACCGGCCCAGAGGATGCGGATTCACCGCCATCATAATCGACCCCATAGAGCGGCTTTGAAGCAGCCGCTACGAACTTCAGTTGAATGCGCTGCCTCCGGGGCAGCGTGATTTCGTGGCTGCATTCACCACAATAGGGTCCACTTTGCCTGTTTGCACTTGGCACATCTATTTTAAGGTGAGCTGTCACGCAAACAGTCAAAATACGCCCTTATATTATTATTGGCCCTGCTCTATTACTTTGCGAGTTGGCCTCTAAAAATCTAAAATAGGATTACAATTTGGAAGAGTGTTCTGAAAGCATTCGTATGCATTTCATACAAATAATAAAGACTGTGCTCTCTTTGCATTTTTAGTATTAATAGGGAGTTGGGAGTTTTAGGAATCGATCTGAAAAAAAACCTCACTAAGGCACATAAAAGTAATTTCCCTTGGTTAAAAATGATTTTATGACTCACCCAATAGTTTGCTCCTCTACAGGATAGCATTGCAATTAGCAGGAGTGAAACTTAATGATATAAAGAAATAAAACTAAATGGTGTAATTTAAAGAAAAGAAGTGTGGGCGGACATGATTTTATATTCATGAAATAAAAAGTTCAGTTGTATAATTAAACTTGAAACATTATTACACTATGGATTGTTCTAGTGACATAATGTATTCTACTTCAAAAGAAGACAGCCAGTTTATACTGTGTTTTTGATAAATCAGAGCCATGTTTGTAGTTCAAAGCACGGGTTGCTTCATCCTACAACCATTACCTTTGAAGGACAGGTGGCCCCTTGTGTTCAATTGGGCAGATCAAGAGAAACAGTCTGAATAAATAGCAGAGGAAAAAGAACAGCTTGTAACAGCTGTTGGGTTTTATGATCACAATCCCTAGGTGTTGGTTTTGGGGAATTTGAGTTGGCAACGTTTTCTGAAAATTGCGACTACAGAGATTCAGCGAGCGTACATCATTCAGTCAGGATTATCGCGTGCTCTTCGAGTGAGAGCCAAACACTTCTTTAGCAGCGTGTTCAAAATGCGACGACATGGGCTTTGTTGATGCCCCAAAAATGCAGTTATTATTGTAAAAGCTAAACATTTTTAAGCTGCCTGTTGGACCTGGCCTTTTTCGCAGGGTAATCCCCAAATGTTTTACCTTCCTCTGCCTACTTTTCGGACCCTCTTTTTGTTGACTTTCGGACTCTGAGCACTTTACCACTGCTAATCAGTGCTAAAATGCACGTGCTCTCTTCCCTAAATCATGGTATGATTGGTTTACATCTGTTCATCCTAACAGATTTACTTATAATTCCCTTGTCAAGTTATACCACATACCCAGGAGGAAGATGTACAATCCTCTTGTGTCACATTTGTGCCACCGTTGCGGCACTTCTGTGATGCAGCATCATCGCAAACAATGCGCCACGTTGCAACAAATTTACAACATTGCGCATCTAGGGAGAAGCGTCACGTTGTAAAGCCCTGAGTCACATTATACCTGCATCAGTTATAATGTATGCAGGGTGGGCGCTCCCACGCAAGAAAGCCTCGTAAAAGTGACGCAGAGAAATCTACAAGATTTCACTGATTGGCTTTTATGACGCCACTGCGTCCAAACCTTGCGCCTGTTTGAAGCAGGCATAAGGAGTGATGCAGCATGGTCGGAGTAGGCATTCCTGATCATTGCTGGAGTTGAGTCCTGCTTACGACACGACTCCAGCAATGTGTTACCTTTCCGACAAAAGATGCATCATGCATTGCTGAAATGCAGTGAATGCAGAGACTGTACAGGATGCTGTAACTCTGAAAGCTGCCAGTGACAGGATCAAGTTCTTCGTGCTGTAATCACTTCAAACCCAGAACAAGACCTGACTTGCCCTCAGCTGCCCCACAAGTTCAGCGCTGTCATAAATCTAAGTCTCCACAGACTAAGAAAATAAATCACGCTTGTCGGAATTTTGCTCCTTCTTGACTGAGCACAATTGAACACACTTGTGGGCCTTGACTCCACCTTTTGGCAACCGCTACTGTGCTCCTCCTAATGTTTGAATGAGTGTGACCAAGTCCCAGTCCTGAGGAGAACCCCAAAGACATTAAGGGTTCAGAAACGCGTCAACCTTTGCCAGCTAGTCACAATACCCATTGAACACACAGAGTAATCCTGTGTGCAAACAAGGCAATCTGTAGGGATCCGGTTGCGGTTTCCGCAGGAGTGCCAGGAGCCGACGAGAACCCCAACCCTTCCCCCCTACACCACCTGTGCCTATCAAACACTAGGACACAAGGGTGATATGGAGGGAAAGGAGGGAACAAAACAAGGAAAGTAGGGGGAGACAAAACACTGGACTCTTCGGACACTGCTCTCTTCTGCTTCTTTCGGAAGATGAAGCTAAAAGGAATAATGGGTTAATATAACAATAGTCAACCCACAAACCCCCAATGTTAATACATAAACCACCTTTTACCTGAGAGCACAAGGGTGTGTCAATGAAAGCAACTAGGACATCTTCTGGAAACATACATGTGATCAATGGAACTGTGGATATCCAATATGGCCTAGATTGAGGGATATGAAATATTGCCTCTGGTATGACACTGGTATGTACATATATAAGGCTATTAGTATACCTCTTACCTAACCAGAACCACCTCTCGGCTAAAAGGTTTTGTATGGTAACAGATCAGGATTATAGAAGTAGTTGCCTGGAAAGTAATAAATACATACATAAACAGCAATAGAATGTTTGAAAACAACACGATGTAAATATAGTGCGCTACAAGCGCTTTACCGGTTCTTCTTGTCCCTGTACTGTGATGAATGCCAGAATCCGGGAAGTCCAGAGAACGAACAAATAATATGACAATAAAAAGGGAAGGAGGAAACTCACCAGGTGGACCACAAATCCCACAATGCCACTTAAACCCCTCGTACCACTGCTTCTGCAAATACCGGCCATTCGGCGGGACCCTTAGTCCGGCCAAATGACGGGTCCGCAAGAAACAGGGCGAAGTAAATCACTGTGACACAAGGGTATGACAACCGGCACTGAGCGAGGGAAGGAATGAGAAGTAGAACCCACGTTAATCAGGACACGAGGGTCTAC